>NC_143397.1:74434251-75059251 GCF_052110815.1 Crocodylus siamensis | reverse complement strand
GTTTCATCACACTGCCGACTCATGTTCATCTTGGAGTCTACTAGGACTCCAAGATCCCTTTCCACTTCCGTGCCACCCAGCAGGTCATTTTCTAGGCTGTAGGTGTGCTGGACATTTTTCCTCCCTAGATGCAGCACTTTGCATTTCTCCTTGTTGAACTGCATTCTGTTGTTTTCTGCCCACTTGTCTAACCTGTCCAGGTCTGCTTGCAGCTGTTCCCTGCCCTCCGGCGTGTCCACTTCGCCCCATAGCTTAGTGTCATCTGCAAACTTGGACAGAGTACATTTCACCCCCTCGTCCAAGTCGCTGATGAAGACATTAAAGAGTATCGGTCCAAGCACCGAGCCCTGCGGGACCCCACTGCCCACACTCTTCCAGGTCGAAACCGACCCATCCACCACAACTCTCTGGGTGCGACCCTCCAGCCAATTCTCCACCCACCGGACTGTGCAGTCATCCAAGTCACAGCCCCTTAACTTGTTCACCAGTATGGGGTGGGATACCGTGTCAAAGGCCTTCCTGAAGTCCAAGTATACGACATCCACCCCTCCTCCTGCGTCGAGGCGTTTTGTGACCTGGTCATAAAAAGAGACTAGATTGGTCAGGCACGATCTACCTGCCACGAACCCGTGCTGGTTTCCCCTCAGCATAATTTGTCCTGCCAGGCTCTCACAAATGTGAGCCTTGATGATTTTCTCAAAGATTTTGCCAAGGATGGAGGTGAGACTGACTGGCCTATAGTTACCCGGGTCCTCCTTCCTCCCCTTCTTGAAAATGGGAACCACATTGGCCCTTTTCCAGTCCTCCGGGACTTGACCCGTGCGCCACGAGCGTTCAAATATTCCCGCCAGTGGCTCTGCAATGATGTCGGCCAGTGCCTTCAGTACCCTCGGATGGAGCTCATCCGGGCCTGCCGACTTAAAGGCATCCAGTTCCTCCAAGTGACCCTGCACCACCTCAGGGTCCACGCATGGAAGTCTGGTGCCTTGCTGCTGCCTCCCTACACTCCCAGTGAGAGACTTGTCATGCCTCTCACTTAGGAACACTGAGGCGAAGAACTCGTTGAGGAGTTCAGCCTTGTCCCCTCTGTCCGTCACCAATTGTTTCTGCCCATTTAGCAGGGGTCCTATTCCTCCCTGGGCCTTCCTTTTACTCCCTATATATCTAAAAAACAATTTCTTATTGTCTTTTACTTGGGTTGCCATCCTCAGCTCCATGGTAGCTTTGGCCTGTCTAACTGCCTCCCTACAAGCACGAGCAGAAGAGGTATATTCCTCTTTGGTGATCTCTCCCTGTTTCCACTTTTTATGTGCTCCCCTTTTGGCCCTTAGTCTCCCCAGGATTTCTCTGGTCAGCCAGGGGAGCCTCCTGGCCCCTTTCCCTCTTTTACCTCGCACGGGGATCGTCTCGCTTTGTGCGAGAAGGATAGCTTCCTTAAGGCACAGCCACCCTTCTTGGGCTCCCATCGTTTCAAAACTACTACTCTGCAGTGCATCCTTCACTAATCGCCTGAGTTTGCTGAAATCAGCTTTCCTAAAGTCCAGCACGTTCACCCTACTGGTTACCTTACCCACTCGACGCCTTATGTTGAATTGTACTTTTAGGTGATCACTGTCCCCCAGATGGCTACCGATCTGTAGGTCCCCTACTATGTCATCCCCCGTTGCCAATACCAGATCCAGTAAGGCATTCCCCCTAGTGGGACCATGTACCTCCTGCGTCAGGTGGAGGTCCTGTACACAGGTTAGAAACCTGCGTGAGCGGTGGGACTTTGCTGTCTGTGTCTCCCAGCAGATGTCCGGGTAGTTTAGGTCCCCCATGACCACCGCCTCTTTAGCTTTTATGGTCTCTGAGAGTTGCCTCAGGAGCCCCAAATCTATTTCTTCCCCTTGATGTGGGGGTCTGTAGCAGACCCCTACCACCAAATCCTTTTCTCCTTGCCCCCCATGTAGCCTAACCCACAGTCCTTCTACTTCCTCATCCTTTGATTCTGTCTTGATGAGGGCTGATGTATATTGCTCCTTAACATAGAGCGCAACCCCTCCCCCCCTTTTCCCCACTCTGTCCTTTCTGTACAATCTATAGCCCTCAATATGTACCGCCCAGTCGTGGGATGGATCCCACCAGGTTTCCGTCAGCCCCACTAAGTCGTAGTCGTTTAGTGCAACCAGGAGCGCTAGTTCATCCTGCTTGTTCCCCATGCTCCTAGCATTAGTATATAGGCACTTGAGCCCTGTGACTGGTGCTTTTGCTACCCCCCCTCGCTCCAAGTCCTAAAGGGCTTTTTGTCCCTAACCTTCCCGTTCCTTACCTGTGCCGTATTGCTGTCCACCCCCTGCCTTTCACGTTCCCAAAGCTCTCTTTCTTCAGGCTGGGCTGTCCTTGTGGGTGCCACCTGGTTTGGTGGTCCACAGCCTCCCCCACCCTCATCTTCCCCTCCCCCCGACGAGCCTAGTTTAAAGCCCGCCAGAGGAGATCTGCCAACCTGGAAGAAAACACACGCTTACCTTTGGGGGACAGGTGAAGCCCATCCCAGCTGAGCATGTCCCTCGTTGTAATGTGTGGGTCATTGTCCAGGAAGCCGAAGCCTGCCTCGAGACACCACTGCCGAAGCCGCCAGTTGGTCTCTCGGATGCAGTTCTCATGCCGTCTTCCACGTCCATTCGATTTAAAGAACAAAGCAATTAATAGTTGCATAACCTGTACCTAAATACCAAGAAAAATCCATACAAAAATTGGCTAGCCATTTATGTATTCAATTGTCTAATTTGCATGTACAGTCATGCTTATTGTATGCAGCGGTGGACATTTCCCCAAGGGCCTTCAACTTTTGAAAAGCCGGACACTTTTTAGATATGCCAAGTTTGTCTTTATAAAGAATATGTTTGTTTTTTTTAAATTACCAGTATGTCAACTGGAGGAAAATTGTCTCCAAAAATGAACTATTACTTTTAATGTTTCAGTAAAAGAGAAAGTAATGATAAATAAAATATTGTATTTACCTTCCAAATAGCATCCTTGAAATATGCTACTGTATACAATTTGGAATCAGTCTCATCTGGAAGATGAAACTAGTGAGCATACCTCTGATGGAAATTGTATCTGCTTAGCAAGAAACAAGATCTTATGTTTTGTCAGATCTGGTAGCAGTTGGCAAATAAGATTTACATGTCCAAACACCTTATTAAAGTTAAAGACTGTAAGTAATAAAGACTAGATCATTGGGTTCTTAACATAATGTTCTCTATAGGCTTTTATTTTCAAAGTGGCTTGTGACATTAAAATTCATGTTTGTGGACTTTTGTCTTGACAATATGCTTGGAAAGAAATTAAGAATGTATTTTTCCCTTAAAAGAGGTATATAAAAAGTTGCCACCTTCCTGTAACATGTATTAGCCAACAATAGGCGGAAGTAGTAAAACATAAAAGAAGCATACCATGTTTCCGTGTTTTGGAGCAAGAGATTTTTGAAAAAAGTGCCAAAGATGAGATGCTGAGAAGAGCTAAAGAAATTGAAGTTTAAGTAAGGTTAATGCAGCAGGTTTGGGAAAACTCCTAGAATTCTTATTTATTTTTTTACTGAGGATCTGACTGCATTTTCAAGGTTGCCATTCCATGCAGAAGGGATAGAGCCTGTCCTTAATACCTCATCCTTCTTCTAGAACAGTGGTTCTCAACCTTTTTAGATTTAAGACACCCCTCATTAGACTCAAAACAACCCCTGAAAAAGCCAACTCTTAATTTTTCACTCATTTTTTGACTAGGAAAATATAATAGAGCAAGTTTTCTGTTGTGAAGAATTCAGAAAGATGGTAATACATTTCAGTAGTTTTGACACTATGGATTCCTATCTGAAATCTCTGGGTTCATCTTGTGAATCATGCTTACACATCTAACAATGCTAACACTTGCCTGATACAGACATTCAGTTTCTCCTGGGCAAGTTGCTGCTCTCCCAGGAGAAGCCATGAGTGTACAGAAGTTCAGGATTCTTATCCCAGAATAAAAATGGCCTCTTCAGGAAAAAGATTACCTGGACACAACCAGGGTTAAATCACTTCTAGGAGACTTTCTTCCAGGAAAGTCAATATCTGTACATGCTGACAACACAGGCTGACCATGGGCTGTCTAGGTTAGATAATCAGGGCTGCCCTATGCACTGCTGTCACTTGTTGCCAGGCAGACTAAGGGAGCCTGCAGAACATAATGAAATGCATGTGCAGCGCCCCCCCTCCACCACACTCCCCCACAGCCATTTGCACAGTATCAGCACTGCAAGCTCTCCATTTTTCAGGACCTCAGCATAATACCTATACACATAGCTCTGGATAATTTTTTCTACCATGAGAACAAACCTGGGACAGTTCTCCCAGATTACTGGAATGTGTGTACATAGCCACTGTGTGGCACCCCTGCTTGAGAATCACAGAAGGATTAGGGAATTTAACACACAAAATTATTTAACACATCTGAGAATTCAGCCACAGCAGAATAACTCTTACAACACAGATAGATAGCACCTAAAATAAATACCCAAACGTTAGGGACAATTGCACTGAAAATAGAATGTGTTAAAAAAGAATTTTATTCAGTCATTATGTTCCGTTCCCTACCTTTTAACTAAAAACATTAGCATTCTAATAAAATTGTTCTCCCTTGTAGTCTTGTTTCTCTCTCTGCTTGATCCTTCACTGAATTCATCATAAGCCTATGTTAAAGACATCAGCCTGTTGTCATGGAAATTACTGATGTCACAAATTCAGTATTAGAATTTCACTACAGGATCAAATATAAAAAAAAAAATAGAACTGTGAGAAGAAGGAAGCTATTGTTTAGCCATTGGAAATAAGCTAAAGATAAAAATATTAATAAACTTATTAAGAGTAAGTGGATTTTTGCTTAAGCTTGATGTGAAACATCCTTCTTTAAAGATTTTTTCTTTTAGATGGACACAGAGGCCATTATAACTATTTTCATCAGTTTTCAAACTCAAATAACAATCAAATATAGGTGTATTATGATATCTAGTGTTACAGTATTTAGATACAAATAAGAAGCCATGTATATGAAAAGGAGAGGTAACAAAAAAAATACCAACAATACTAAAAATGGAAGAATGAACAGAAAAATATGTTTCCTAAGTTATAAGAATAAGAAAATAGGATCTTATTTTTCCACCAATGAAATAATATCCTCCATACATTAAACATAATTCCCTTAGCTATTGGTTTGAAAATGTACCCAAAGAGATGGATGGCACACACCCTAGTTTTTTTGTCTGCTGTCAGATAGTCATCTTCAGACCAGTTAATCTGTGTTATTAACTTGACTCAAAGCTATTCATACGATGAGTTTTGTGCACATAAGAAAGCTGTGTAATAGATAATGTTCTTTTTATCTCATGGTTTTCTAGGCATTCCGGATACAGTCTATCCAGCAGGTAAAATGCATTTGATCTCTGCTAACTGATACCAAATACATCCTAATTCACTTGCTAGAATGTACTCAACACAAATCTGGTAAACTACTTTAGTTAGGAAAAGAATAGTAAAAGCAAGTAGTGGGTAGAAAGTGAAATGTTGAGGGGTCATAATTTGGTAAAGGGAAGAGGAGAGGTACTGAAACATTACTAATATATTTGCAAAAATAGTAGTAAATTACAAAGCACATTTTTATTAATTATGGATATAATTATTACATAATGCTTTTCATTTGCAGGTGACCAGGTCTAGACCAAAAAGGAAAAAAAAACAAAAAACAAAAAAAAACCCACACAAAACCACCTATAAACCTAACAAGGGGCATAGAATTTAGGCAATCCAGATTTGTGATCCCAAATCCCCTGCTCAGTTGCTGCCTGATCTTTTAGGCAGCTCATTTTTTTACTTGAAAATTCCCCAGGTATCCAAAGTTCTGTTCCTGCCTCAGTGTTCACAGGGTTAAACAGCTTAGCACCCAGCTCATGCATAAAGGCCTTGTTGCAAGGTAAAGTTTGGGTGGCTCCTGGAGCTCTTGACACCTGGATTGTCCACACATTAACACCTGAAACTGGTTTTAAGCACTCCTTATGCAGCTCAAAGTTATACCACTCCAGGTCAGGATCATCTCTGATCCATGCTACCCAGCTCATGTTGCACTGAGGTGTAGCCACTCTTAAGATCACCTTAGTGTGAACACCCGCTTCACCTGCTGGCCTAAATCCAGCCTACTGCTGCCCCCAAAGCCCAGCCCTCCAGATCCCTGTTCACTGCCTCCACCTCCCCCCCATTTACTTGTAGCTGCCCATGCTGTCAGTCCAAGGGGAACAGGCTGGAAAGGATTAACCTCCCTGCCCAGCCACTGATCTACTCCTATTTCCCTCTGGATAGTCTCATTCCAGAGAAGATCAGCAGCTCAGCAGTATAACACACACCAGTGGCAATGTATAGAGGATGCATGGGGATGCACATGCACCCCGACTGGCTGCACTCGCCGCTCAGGCAATGGGCAGGGGGGCAGGTGGGAGCACCAGTGCCCCCCCGCAAGTGTGGACCGATTGCTGCAGCCACTCCCGGTAGCAGCTGCAGTGATTGGCCGCAGTGATCGGCCTTTGCAGGATCAGCTGTGGGGGTCCCCCCGGGCAGTGAGATCAGCAGAATCAGCCATGGGGGACCCCCCTCTTGGCTGGTAGGACTGGTCACAGGGGGGGCATGTGCCCCCTGCGGACTAAGGTGGCATCAGTTGCCCATCACACAGAGCCACAGACACACATACACACAAAGACACACACATAAAGACGCAGACAAAGACAGGAAGACAGACACACACGCATGCAAACATAGACACTCAGACTGACATACAGATGCACACACACACGCTGGCAGACAGAGGCACACTGGTAGGCAGACAGACACAGAGACACACAGGCAGACACACAAGCACAGACACAGACACCCAAAGACAAATAGACAGACGGACAGACACAGGGAGAGACTGTTTAGTCTGTAACGTGGAAATCTTCCCTGCCTTCTGTTTAGCTTCATGGTAACACGGCCAAATATGTCTCTCTTTTCAGCACAACTGCCAGACGAGACTGTGGTAGCACCCCCTTCCCCAATAGCTTAGCTATTAGAGCACTGATCCAGAACATGAAAAATCTGAATTCAGTTCCTTCCTCTGTCTAATAAAGCTTCATCTCATACAAGAGTGTCCAAACCACTCTAGCTATTCTGCTGTAGAAAACATTATTAACGCCCCCCCCGCTTTTGAACCTATTATGACTGCTATCTAGCAATTAATCCTTCCCAGGAACCTGCATGGAAAATCATCAAACAATTGCAACACATACTAGAAGACCCAATTTTTAAAGAGATCGTCCCAGAACCAACCATCCTAGCCTCTAAACAAGGACCAAACCTCACCAATCTTACCACCAGAAGCAAACTTGCTAATGGCCCAAAACACATTGAATGGATCCAGAGCATGCTGGGACAAGAAATGTAAAGCCTGCCAACTTACATTCACCACTCCCACAGCAGAACCAGCACTATTCCTGGATTTTACACCTGCACCTCCAGAAATGTTATATATCTCATCCAGTACACCAAATGTCCTGATGGAAAATATGTAGAAGAAACCAAACTACAACTACACAGCAGCATAAGCACACATGGAAATCTATCAAGGACAAAAATACCCAATTACCTGTGGGGGCACCCTTCTCACAAGATAATCACTCTCTCTCTAATCTCTCAGTTCTAATCCTCAAAGAGAATTTACAAAACACCTTTTGTAGACGAGCCTATGCGCTTCACTTCATAAATCTATTGAATGCAAAAAATCATGGACTAAATATAGGCATTGGATTTATAGCACATTGTAACCCACCCGCCATCTGATAGCCCTAGGTAACCTGTCTGCATTTTCCCAGCTACGTTCTATCACCAGATCAACATTCCCCTCCCTGCCACATACCCGTCTCACACTTATTGTCTCCCATTCCCTCTGAACCTCAATACCAGGCATTTGCATTTTCAGAGACCTGCCGTTTGCATAAAGTCTTCTATTCCATCCAGAAGAACACAAAATAACAGCAGACTCTGCCTATGCCTGAAGAAGGGTGTTTGTGCCCGAAAGCTTGCAAATAACATTTTTTCCAACTATTTATTTGGTCTAATAAAAGATACTGCATTTATCCAAAGAACCTTGTCTGTCTAGCAGTTAAAACACTCACCTAAGCCAAAAGAAAGGGCAGAAGAAGTGGTGAAATCTCACAGCATTGCATCTAGGGACTGGTGAATTTAAAATACAAATAATAAGAAAAAAAAAGACTGCTGACCCAGCTGCCGTTTCTCCCAACTCCAAATTGCCACCAATGTGCATGTGACCCAGCTTCTGTCAAATGCTGCAGAATCCCCACTTTTCCCAACCCCTTCCCCCACAGCCCCAAATGCTATTGAACTGTCCTCCTGACAGTTGAGGATGAAAATTACTTGGTGCACCATTTCCAATATGTAGGCTTCTGATCCCTGACTTAGGCCCCTACCCTCAGAAAAGGGTATTGGGCTAGGAATCAAAGAAGGTATCTCTCAGTAGTGCCGTGTAAATGGCCTAAACTCTGGACAGAAACAGGTTTTAAGATACATCTTAGTCCTCACTAGGTAATTATTGTTTAGAATAGGGTGTTCCCCACCCAATATGTGGCTTTTATGAATCTTATTCTAAACATTCTTGATGTATTGCCTTGCACTTAAACTGGATGTCACTGTGGGGGGCAGGTACCCAGAGCTGGATTAACACATAAGCAAACTAGGCACATGTCTAGGCCCCTGAGCTGTGGGGCCCCAGTTCTTCCCTGCACAGTGGTGGCGCAAATGGCCCTGTCCACCTCCCTTCTCTTCCCTTCCTCTCCCCTCTGCCAGCTTTGCCACTGTGGCTGCTGCTGCTTTCTAGCAGTGGCTCCGAGTTCCACTCCCTGGAGGCAGCAGCACCGGGGTCTCGACCAACCCCATGAGTTTATTTCCTTATAGCCCACTTAAAGGGTTAATCTGGCCCTGAAGGTACCTGAAAAGTTAGTCACTGAAACACACACCACTATATTACTTAGAGACCTCTTTTCTTGGATTTGGACCTAAAGGATTTTCAAAAGTATTGTTTTTCTCTTCCTATGGATGAGGAAACAGGTACAGAAACTTAGATTGATTTACCCAGAGTAACACAGGTAATGGTAAAGCCAGAAACAGAACTCGCACCTTATTCCTTATGGTGTGCTGTGTCCTTACTGGAAGGTACATATTCAGATCAGGTTGGAATGATCAAAAATAATTTTCTAAAAAAAGAAGGAAGATCTAAGCAGAATAAATAGACAGTCTCCTCATTGTTTTACAGTGTTGCCTGTTCTTAGGTTCCTTACTACCAACCTATACCTTTTCTTAGCCTACCTAACAAGGAACTGCCTTATGCTGATTGACGGAGATCAGCCTGTTAGTATCTAATGGGGCCCAGGCATGAATGTTTTCCTTCAATCAGGAATCTTAATTAGATTTATAAGCATTCCCACACACTCAAGTGTGGGAAGCAGAATAGATTAGTGAGAATTAACCACTTGGAGGCTGGGTTTGGCACAGTTCCCTTCACTTTGTCCCAATAATTTCTTCTGTATCTGAAAAACAAAGACATAAAAACATTTAAAGCTGCCCACACTTTACATTATAAAAGGTACTGTTTTCAGTTGCTTATAACTGTAGAACTCTTTAACCACCCAGGCTGAAATTTTGTATGATGGTCGTGTGCCTCAGGCTGAAATTTTTGGAGAAATTTCAAATGAAATGGGCTAGACATTTAGCAGCCAAACTCTAACAAACTCTCTATTGAACATATACAAGTAAGATAATATATTCACTTAGTCTCACGGTGGATCTTGTAAGATTAGTGTTGTAAAGCAGTCATACAGAAACAAATTCTGAGGAAAAAAGTCTGAGTAATATTGTACTGACAGTAGGCATGATTTTAGTGTAGATAACCAAGGGTAAGATCACACAGTGAACAAAGAAAGTACAAGTAATAACAAGTATCTGTCTATTCACTGATTGAGGCAGCAGTCCAGTGGAAAAAAATAGCATGTGATTATGTAGGTAAAGGCGATATTATGGTGTATATAGACAGGTCAGCTGAATTAGGGTTGCACAGCAAAACCTAATTCTGGAATTTACTTAACTTTATGAATGCTTGATGAAATTAATGTTCTTTAAAGGATAGGGTGTTTCCAGGCAATTAGGCCACAGTTTGGGAGAGAGAAAGAGACATTTTTATGAACAATGATGGTGCTAGATACAACAGTGTTGTGTCTGGGAAGTACAATTACCTATGGCAGTGGGGGCCAACCTGTGATAGATGTGCCACAAATTAAGCCCTGTGCCACAAATTAAGCCCTGCGCCTCCTGTGTCATTTGGATCCCTTTCACTTTCCCAATCTGTTGTTCTGCTTTCAGCTTTCTTCTCCCTGCTGAATTTGTTGCTTTGCTTTCTGCTCCCTGCCCTATCAGGTGCTGTGTTCCTTGCTCACTCCCCAGTCTGCTTCATGCCACAAACAGTGGCTGCTCATGCCAATTGTGGTGCACATGCTGCAGGTTGGCCAGCTCTGGCCTATGGGTTTCTATGCTGCAATATTTGAAATCACTGTTCGAGGTAAAGAGGCCTTATGCAGGTATGGTAAATAAGAGACAAGTGAAAATAAATCCTGGTTTCTACTTACTATTATTTTTTTCTCTTTAAAAATTAACCAACTCAAAGCCACATCTTTTCAAATGCTCACACAGGATTCAGAACAAGAGACTAAAATGTACTATATGCTCTAGTGGAGACTCCTTGGACTATGTAGATGATGTAGACTGGGGTTCAGCAATCTTTTAGGATCTGCAGGCCGAAAGAACGCAGCTCCTTCCCACCAACACATGTAAGCCACCATAGAATCTCCCTGCTACCAAAATGCTGCTGAAATCCAGGTGTTGCAGGTTGGATGAAAATTGCTTGTGGGCTGGATGCAGCCCAAGGGCCATAGATTGCCGACTCCTGATGTAGATCAAGAACACATGTTCCCATGGACAATTTATGAAAAGCCTGAAGTTAGCTGTAAACAAATTGTAGCTTTAAGATAGTAACATTGTCTGTATCACAGGCTTAAGAGATGCAAAAATGATGCTCTTCCTAACTAAGGTAGGAGGTAAGGTAGAGTGGCATCTTTTGGTCTAAGACCAGATGTTGTCAAAAGTGGATGTGTCCCAGCACAGCAGATCTGCTTTATTTGGTGAAACAAATATTGGCTGTTATCCCATCCATTGATGCTGCTGGACAATGAATAACGTGTTCTTCTTAGGAATTCCCATGCAGGACCCTCAAGTTCTGGGAGCACATGTGCAGCTTTCCCCACCAACAGAGATGTGCCTCTAAAAATCCCTAGGGCATATCTCCATAAGTAAAGTTGGAGACCCCCACTTACAGAAATGCACCCCTGGGAAACCCCTTCCTACCCAACTATATAGGAGCTTCCTCCAATGGAATGAAGTGCAAAGGAACTTGCATTGGCTCAAATGGAGCAAGATAGATGCCACATTATCACACCACCTTCACCATATAAAAGATTTTAGTACAAAGGAAGAGGCATTCTTTCATCCCCTCCCAAGGAAATACTGGAAGAGATGATAAGGCCTACAGTTTTTTCTTGCATTAAGTGCCAAAAATGCTGAAAATCATTGTTGTGAAGTTAAACTTTAACCTCTGTCCTAGAGAGAGATTTTTATATTCTTGTCTTAATGATAAATTACACAAGCAAAATGCCATGTATTCACTGTTTAATATTTTTCCTTAAATGGTTTCCTTCCATGGTTTAACTCCATTCCCTAGTTACGCATGTTTTTTTACTAGACTTCTGATTATGCTATAATGTAAGTAGGTCATTTTCTCTTCTTCACTCATGAGTTTATAAAGCTTTGTAAAAAAAAAAAAATGCTGCTTTGGTAAGAACTTGAAATGAAAGGTAACACAATGTTGGGGGGGGGGAAAAAATGACTGACTAACCAGAAAATGCATATTAAACTTTTATATAGACTGGGAAATCTTTGTAGAGGACATAGTCATTCAGAAAAAATTAATTAATTTTGTATTTTTAGTTCAAGTAAATGAGAACAAGAAATGTATGTAAATGATTTCAATAAGAATTAAATCATTCATCAGAGAATCCCTCATGACAGGGTTAAAATAGACCTTTTGGTTGGTCCAGTCTACCTCCCCATGTCACAGAAGGACAAGATATTCACCCGATCTTTGAGTACACTTACCTAATAGTAATACTGATGCCTTTAAGCTTGTTATAATTACCTTAACAGACACGTGGCTTGTTCTTAGCATCAAAATGTTCCAGATATCCCAGTTGCAGTTTTACTTTTTGTAACTTAATCCTACCAGTCCTTTTCTTTTTCTTTCTTTCTTTTAGCAGATGGTGTTCAGTATAAATATCTCTTGTGCATACATTATTACCCAATATGTATTTAATATGCCGTCTGCTAAATATCACAAGTAAAATCCTGGTCACATTGAAATCAATGGCAAGGCTCTTATTGACTTCACTAGGACCGTGATCTCACTCCATTTGTTTAGACCAGGGTGCTCAACCCCCAGCTCAAATAAGGGCCATAGAGCTGTGTCATCTAGCCCATGGGGCTTCCCACAAATCTCTGAGGAGCCCCATGGGCTGAAGTTCTGCACATTAGATTGGGACCACAGTGCAATGGGGGCCCAATCCCAGTGCACAGGGACCAGACAACGGTGGTAAAGGGCCCCAGAGCATGATCCTAGCTAGTCAGCTGGCAATTGCTTGGCTTTACACATTTACTTTTGCTAAATAAATAACCAAATAAGTAATCTGGCCCATGGGGCCAAAACCATGAACACCAGTGCTTTAGACTGAAAAAAGAATCCCCATATCATGTTGATTAGTGTTCTGTAAATCTTGCCTGCTTTCCCATGCTCTCTGTCAAGTGAAATAACAGCAATTACCTGAGTTTAGTGCTCTTAGGTGTGTGTTTACACATGCGCCCTGGATTGCAGCACATTGAACCAGGTCAGAGCAGCCCCAGCTGGCAGAAGGTCTGGGGAGAGGGGGGGGTCAGCCTGCCAGCCTGGGGATGCTCCCCCTGGTTCAGTGTGCTGCAGAGGGGCTGGCTGGGGCACCAGGGTGCTTCAGCACAGGGCTAGCCAGCAGGCAGCCACCTCATTAAAGCAACTTCATGCCCTAGCCAGTTGGGTCAGTGTCTACATGGGCACTACTGCAGAGTTTTTTTTACTTTGCAGCAGAATAGTATTTGTATTTATATTTATGAGTACGATCCTGTTGTGCAGTAAATTAGTTTACTCCAGCCTAATAAGGGTGCATGTGTAGAAACATGATTTTTACTGAGCAGCTAATTAGTCTACTGCGCAGTAACTGTCTTATGTAGACATGCCCAATGACACCTAAACAGAGCCTGATATTTTCAGAAAATGCTGATGATGACCCATTCTGTGAAAGGCATGCCTTTTCAATTAGCCCTAGACTAGAACCCTGGTAGTTATTCATAGATGTTAGGGGCTGAAAGGGACCTCATGAGATCATCAGGACCACCCCCCTGCACCCGGGCAGGAAAGACTGCTGGGGTCAGATGACCCCAGCAAGTTGCATGTCAAGTCGTTTTTAAAGATCTCCAGGGTGGATGATTGTACCACCTTTGGGGGGAGTCTGTTCCAGACCCTGGGCACTCGAATCATGAAGAAGTTTCTCCTTATGTCCAACCTGAAGTGATCTTCAAGCAGTTGGTTTCCATTGTTTCTTGCCTTTACCTGGGATGCCTTGAGGATAATCAGCTAAAGACATTCAGTCTAGTCAGTTTTACTAAGCAAACTGCATAGCATCCCACAGAAAGCTTAACAATATTTAGTCTCAGTTTAACATTTTCATTGGCAGTCTAAATTAAGCCTGCTGAAGTCAATGGAAAACTTGCATTGACTTCAATAGACTATGAGCCTGGCATCATTTGTCTGAAAAAGAGGTATGTACTCAGAGCCACACCTGGTAAAACTGCATTACAAGTCCAACAAGGAAACTGCATACAGAATTAATTAATTCAATAGTAATTAAATTGAAAGCTGATACAAGATTGTGCCAGGTGTTACTGCACCAAAGAGGGCAGAGAAACAATATAAATGGAATGAGAAATAAGGATAAGAAAACAAATGTAAATTCAGCTGGGAAAAACACATTGTAATACAAGGATCTGAAACACAGATGTTAAATTAAACAAAGAAACTAGAAAATAATAACACTGAAAGAGTCCAAAGAGTAATTAGTAATAATAGCCAGCAAATTAGATATGTACTTGCAATACAATAATTCCGTCTTCATAGGAGAAAGCCATTCCCCTTCCTTCACTCCATGAACAGAAGCAATGGCTGGCAGACTCCCTAACTTATATCCACAGTCCCTCAGTGTTATAAAGAGTTTATTGACTCTCCCTGCAGGCTGCAGAAAATCTTCCCCCAATCAAGGGGCTGAACAATGGCCCTTTGATTGTTGCAATCAATTTTATGTATTTCAATACCATGAGTGAAATACTGGTCATGCTGAAGTCAATGAGAGTTTTTTCACTGAATTTACTGAAGGCAGGACTTCACCATATATTCGTCCTAACTAGAGGGACAGCATGCAAGAACACCAGAAAATATTGATGAGCTAGAGGAAATGACTGATGGAGAATGACTGAAAGTTAAATATCTATGCCTTGGAAAACCCACTGGGTAAACAGGGAGGGTTTAGATCTACTATAACCCTACATTAATGTAAAAAGAGGGAGAGGAGTTGTACAAGGAAGTATAACTAGCTATAATCGGACAAAATTAAGAAATTACTTATTTACACTGATTATCAGCAAGAAAAAGCTTCTTCTGGGTAAGATCTGGTAGGGTGCATGGACTACCCCTGTAAGATCTGAATTAAAGGCCCCATCACTTAACAATCCAAGACATTTAAAATTAAGCTAAAAAAATATTAGAGAATATACGGTAGGAAACAGTTCTGCACTGGGAGATGGATGTTACTAGATGTGACCTAATTGTGTTTTTTTCTACATGTAACTTCTTTTCATTCTGTGAAGTCTCGGTTATTTAGCAAAGATAGATGCCTATCAAAATAAAAGGAAATGAGCTCAGAAAATTGAATATGTGTAGTCAAAAGAATAAGAATATTTTTACTGTATTTTCATTCCAGTTAAGCAATTTGAAATAATACAAATATCTTCATCAACAACGTTCGCTGAAACTATTTCAGAAACCTCTTTCTGAGGCTGTACAGATTTTTCTCTCCATAAATCTCTCTTAAATTTCTCTGTATAAAATTTATATACACAGTTCTGTTCATGTGCTTATGAGAAATACATCATGTCCTTTGATAGACCTGTATGTTTACTTGGACCATGGGAGATAAAGCTCTGTTATGGAGAAACTGTCTTATTTCTTTCACACAGTTCCAACATTAGTTTTAGTGTTATGCAATAAAGTAATAATAATTTGACATTTCAAAGCAGGAATTAGACTGGATGATGAAGGCCCCATTAGATTGGAATCTACTGTTGGTCAAAATTTGATAGCCATATGAAAAGTAATTAATATAATTTATATCAGAAACAATAACCTCAAAAACTAGAGCCCATTTTTTTTTTATATTGGGAGTAATGGATTTTCAGCCACATCACTTAGAAAGCACTCAAAGAGGGGAGATAAAGAAGTCTGTGGACAGACCTAACTTTTATTTCTTTAAAAAAGAAATGGGAGTTTCCACTAGGGAGCATGCAGCCATTATTATAATGTAAGTGTTACATCTTCATGCCCATGTAGCAGTTAAGTGAAATTGCTCAAACTTTAACTCAGAATGAAACAGGGCTAAGGTTATAATGCATTTGCCCCACTTATATTACTTTAGGAGTGTGCAGACATAACTGTTACATCATAACAGCTTATATTTGTATTATTCAATACTGGTATGAATTGTTATATCTGTCTACACCCTAATCTTCCTCTTCGCCTCTTATGTTTTTGAAGTATTCACATGCCTAAACAAAGTATAAAACTTACATTTTTGGTTTATACGTTAAGATAATTAAAAGAAAATTAAATAAACCTCATAATCTGAAATACAGGTGTTTAATGGGACAGGGAAACTTTTGAAAAGCAATAATGCTGAAAGTATCCTAGCAGTGATAATGGCTAGTAAATTAGACAGGATCCCGTAATACAGTCTTCCCATTTTGGCATGCGGTGTTTCTATCACTTCTTTTTCTTTATAACGTGGAATGGAGAAATGATTGCTAAAGCCACATATTGGTGAATCCAATCCTTCCCCAACTTTCCCTGCCCTGTCTCTGCTCTAAAATAACAGGGGAGAATCTACCTAAAGCTGATCTCTATGGGCTACAGAGTTGCAGGTAGTTTGAAGTAGAGAAGGAGTCCAGGATGACAGCAGGCTTAGCATACACACTTCTTGATGGATACATAAACACCATGCTTTGCTGTATATACAGGTTTCCCTCAATTTATGCGGGTTCGATTTATGCAAATTGGCTCTTACGCAATAACCGTTTTGTATCTGAAATTCATTATATGCTAGGTAAATTCGCATCTTATGCGATTGGCATGGAGTGCTCTGCCCTCCCCCCAAGCAGCTAAGTCTGAGTCTGAGTTTGTGAGGGGAGGGGAAAGGGCCATGGGGTGGGCCCCACACACCCATCCCTGAAGAGCCTGGTGCCACTGCCGGCTCAAGTCTACAGCGGGTGCTGGTCCCAGCCTGCTCTCGTCCAGCTGCAGACAGCTGCCCGCCCCTGCTGCAGCTGCTCTGGGAGCGGCCGATGCAAGTGGCTTGCACCATGCCCCAAACCCCCCGGGGCTCCACTTCCCCCCGGGGCACCATGCCCGAACCTCCTGGCATGATTTATGTGCCGTTCCCTGGGAACATATCTACCGCACAAATCGCAGGAAACCTGTAATCTGAACCCCTTCACCACAGTATCTGAGTGCATCACAAACATTAATGAACTTATATACACCATTACTTTGTGAGGTATAGAAGTATTCCCTTCCCCTTTAGATGGATGAGAGATGGAGGCAAAAAAAAAAAGAAATTATTTCCTCAAAATTGCATAGAATTTCTGTAGAATATAAACAAAACATCCTTTGGGCAATGTATCTTGACATTCCTGTGTTATCACAAAACCATCTTTTATTTCCAATTAAACCCCAAACTAAAGATAATTATTACCATAATGTCCTTATGCCCCTATCGGAGCCAAAGATCTTCACACGCCCATGTATTTGGAGAGCTAACCCTGAAGAATTTCTTCAAGTATTTGAAGCTGTTCTTTTGCCAGGTCCATCATTTTGTCAACTCTGCTTGCCAGAAGGGACAAGCATGGGAGATTTTGCCAGCCCTTAAAGGCAAGGATGCTGTTTGCTCACTTTTCCTCCCTGTGGCATTACACAGAAAGGAGGACCTGGTACATCTTTTACAAAAACAATGCATTCTAATAGGCTCCAGGCTCTTGATAGCAGCTCCAGCAAGCAGTGCGTTTGGTTCATCTTTATTCTTGGAGCCTAATCTACGTGCTTCAGCAATGCCTGGGAAATCAGATTTTTTAATCCCAGTTTGGGTGTGGCTTCCTTTCCAATGCACACATTTAACATAACAAGATGATAGTGTCCTTTAGTCAATGGTTACTTAAACCAACAACTTTTATTTTAATACATTAAGTCTTGAAATTAATCTTGAGTTTCCGAAAGATGTCAGAGAGCAGAACTCTGGGATGAAACTACATCCTGATTCGTTATATATATGGGGACATGTGAATCTTTACATTATGATTGAAATGCTTCTTGCTAATACTGCTATTGTAGCTGGTTTCCCTCCTCTCTAGAAACATCTGTGAAGCATAACAGATGAGACTTTCTCTTAAAGATTGTGGGAACACATAAAATATACAGTACATTTCCTGTTTTAGAAGGTTATTTATTAGTTTAAATACTTGTGCAACATTTGGAATATGATCAAAACCAGTTTCTCGTGATGTGTTTACAATGTTCTAAATTAAAAGCAAACCCTATTTTCAAGTGACATTTGTCATACAAAGGCAAATGTTTCTCTGATGCTGCATGTGGTTTGTGGTTTCTGTTTGACAGGATCAGCTCCAAATGCTGAATCCAAAATTTGCTGCACAGTTCTTGTGAGAATTAAATTTGCTATCTAACAATCTTGTTAGAAGAATAACTAAAGGACTCTTTTCTCCCCAGAGTAGCATTTTTTTCTATGACTTTATGTTTACTTAACTTTCAGCCTGATGCTGTAGTTAATCAGCTATACTGAGAGTAATTCTTTTGATTTCATAACATATTGTTGCTCTTTATCCCATCTTAAGGCTAGTTCCCATAACCTTTGGGTGGTAAAATGGTTACACACAAGACCAGCAGAGCTCCCTTTTTCTAGTGAATGCTCTGGAAATGTGCTAAGGCATAAATTACTGGAAGTTTTAAACAGACAGTATGTAGTGTATTTCACTGTGACCAAACTGCTGTACAGTACTAGAAAAATATGCTTTAAGTGTTATACTTTGCTGCCTCCTTTGCAAAATGTTTTAAATCCTATGCTTAAAAACCATTTGGTAAACCAATGTTTATTAGTTAAGTTGCTCATTATTTCCTAAGAATCCTCACAGGTTCTGAAAAAGTATGTAGATCGTTAAAACTCAGGGTTTAGCAACAGCTATTTTGAGCACATTTTACACTGACATTTTTATATATGCATTCAAGTCCACAGAGACTATATATGTGAAGTGCATTATATATATACAAGTCCACAGAGCACTTCACATGTTGCACAAGAAAAATGTCATTGTGCCATGTTTCATGTTATAAATAGATAGGCAAACACATACACTGTATCATTTCCAAGAAAAACACTTCGTATTCCAGTAACCTGCCCCTCTACTCCCATCTAACACTTGCATATTTGTGTACTGAATTGCACATAGACAATCCCATAGTCATCCCATATTGTCAATAGAAATTACTAGCATCTGCCTTTTTTTTTTACCTAACCACTCAATATACTAACAGCGAATGGTCCTGATTGAAATTCAGTTAAGAGCGTCTGCTGCTGTTTGGGAAAACCACAGCTTGCCATATGTAGGCAACCACATTGTGGATGTTTTAGTACTCTGTCGGCTGACTCAGGGACACTTTGGAAAGAGGCAGATATAAAAGTGTTCATATGCAGCCTGAAAGGGGGGTGGGAACTGTTTTGTATCCCAAGATTTATTCTACATCGCCAAGGAGCATATTTTGCTTCCTGTTTTGCAACTGTTCAAATAAAGACAAAAAATATTTTTGAGACCTCTTTTTCTCTATGTAGGAAGACTAATCACTACAGCTTTGGGAGCCAGACATTTTTAATGAATGTGAAGGAAGGTATTCAATGTAGCCGAGACTGAAGATGAATTAATGTTATGCCAAAAAAGCAGTCATAACAAAACATCCTGTAAAGAGAAACAAGACAACTATAATAAACTATAAACATTGGCTGAGCTATCAAACCAAAACTGCAGTGTGTACAAAAAATGCACTGATTGCTGCCATTTTCCTTTTTTAATAGAGGTGCTCTGCCACCCACAGCACCACTATTACAGTCAAACAGTTAAAAAAGTTTTCTATAATGGTAAGAACAGATCTTTAACAAGAGCTGGATTCTTCTTTTATACTCATATAAGTCTGGAATAAATCCAATGTCTTCAGTATATTTATTACATATTTACACCAAAGTAAAAGAGATGAATTGCAGCTCAGGGTTTTGTTTGTATTCTATGGTACAAGTGTAATGAAAGGAATTTGGCTAAAAAATTCTATGTATGCATCTCATGGCATAATATTCTAAATATGTACCAAAAGCTTTATTCTAGAACAGAATTTTATGCTGTTAGGTTGGGATCATATTTCTCTAAGATTTACTCAGAACAGTATTACTGAACATTTGCAATTAGGTTTACTGATTTTTGTGCTGGAATGTTTATAAGGCAACATGGTTCCTAAAGCAACATTTCATATTTCTGATACTAAAGATGATACCAACATACTAAAATAAATATATTTCAGCTCAAGCCTTAATTAAAGATGCTGCAGCCATCAACAATGGTCTTGGCTGATTTGAGGTTTCAGAGACTTTAAGATGTGGTTCCTTATGAGACTGAGATAATGACCCTGTAATTTTTTCATTTTAGGAGACGGCTTCAGCAGTTTGTAGAATGTTAGAGCATCTGACATACAAATTAACTATGGTGACTGGAAAAAGTTCAGCACTTGTAGCAAAGGCCATCCTAAAAAATGGATCTTACAGAGTGTTTTAGATCACACTGTAAGAGCGGAACAGGAAGAAGAACAAGGGTAGGATCAGGAACTGCATTAATAACCTACAGTGCCAGCAATTAATATGACCTTAGTTTGCATTCAGTGCCCCTTTACAGTACGGACACATTGCACCTTGAACAGGTTTCATAGGCAACTATTGGCAGCATGGTTTTAAGGAACAGAGTAAGAACAGAAGGCCCAAACAAGGATGGTCCTGTACCTCTAGCAGGTCTCAGAAAGTGTGGGAGGTTATTTTCCCCAAGGAGCCCCATTCCACAAGTTTCTACCTGAAGAAAGATTATAGATTTGCATTATTTAAAGAAAAATAAGTGTTATAAGTATTGATCATCTTTGTGGATATAAAATAAGCCCATGGAGTAAGAGTAGCAGATGTGTTGGTTAGCTAGCTTAGTTAGCCAACATGTGGGTAAATTGGGATCGTTCTGTACAAAATAGCTGTTGGAGGTGCTGTAAGTTTTCTTTTTAGTGGGCTGTATTGGTCCTCTTCCTGCCTGCTGTCTACATCTGACATAACACTAAACTGTGTCTCAATGAGCAAGATCATAATAGGAGCTGTGAGAAAACTGAAATATTCTTTATGCAGGTGGAGAATTCAGTAATTACTAACCACACTCCTGCACTTGTTAAAGGTGGGAGAGCTTTCTAACAAAATCAAGTGGTTTTTAGGAACTTAGGCCACCAATAGGTTTTAGAGAACCAGATTGTTAGAGAGGGATGCACTGTTCACCAGGGTGCCTCTTGGGGTAACAAGGAATGATGATCACAAATTGACAGAGAGCAGATTTAGGCTTGATATCAGGAAAAACTTCTTCACAGCAACGGTGGCCAAATTTTGGAACGGGTTTCCAAGGGTGCTCTCCCCTACCTTGGGGGTCTTTAAGAGAAGGCTGGATAGGCATCTGGCTGGGGTCATCTGACCCCAGCACTCTTTCCTGCCTAGGACTCGATGATCTGTTGAGGCCCCTTCCGACCCTACCATCTATGAATCTATGAATATGTATTATTGTTCCCTTCAGATATTATCTGCATACCTGGCAAAGCTACTGTTGATATTTCATGAACCAGCATGCTAAGAGAGCACACATTGACTTCAATGATTCCAAACTGGACCTTAACATTTTGAGAATGGTACCTTGACTATGTGTATAGTACGTTCTGATTAACTATTTTCTATTAAATTTTGTTTCCTCAACATTTTTAACTCTATCATATCAACCTGTGGGTAGCAAGTGATTGTATCAATAGTACAATAGAAAGAAGAGATGGACATTTTAACTTCACTATGTTCTCTGACACCTTTCAATATTTTGGTATGATGTATAACAATTCTTTCAGTGCCATTAACTCAAATTTCCCCTGGACACTTCTCTTAGTTTCATAGTTTCTAGGGTTGGAAGGGACCTGAGCAGATCATCTAGTCTGACCCCCTGCCATGGCAGGAAAGAATACTGGGGTCAAACGACCCCAGCAAGATGTTCATCTAACCTCCTCTTAAACACCCCCAGGGTAGGAGCCAGCACCACTTCTCTTGGAAGCTGGTTCCAGACCCTAGCCGCCCTGACTGTGAAGTAGCGCCTCCTAATATCTAACCTAAACCTACCCTCTGCCAGCTTGTGACCGTTATTCCTGGTCACTCCTGGTGGTGCTTGGGGGAACAGTGACTCCCCCAGTGCCTGCTGGTCCCCTCTGACTAGTTTATAACAGGCCACAAGATTCCCCCTCAGCCTTCTCTTTTGGAGGCTGATCAGGTTCAGGTCCCGTAGCCTCTCCTCATAGGGCCTCCCCTGTTGTCCCCTGATCATACGAGTGGCCCTCCTCTGGACCCTCTCCACGCTGTCCACATCCCTCTTGCAGTGGGGCATCCAGAACTGGATGTAGTACTCCAACTGCGGCCTGACCAGTGCCGCATAGAGGGGGAGGATCACCTCTTTGGACCTGCTCAAGATGCATCTGTGGATGCAAGACAAGGTGCGGTTGGCCTTCCTAACTGCCTCTCCACACTGCCGGCCCATGTTCATCTTCGAGTCAGTGATGACCCCCAGATCCCTTTCCGCCTCCGTGCTGACAAGAGGGGAGTTCCCTAACCTGTAGGTATGGTGCCGGTTGTTCCTCCCGAGGTGCATCACCTTGCACTTGTCTGTGTTGAAACCCATCCTATTCTCGTCCGCCCACACTTGTAACCTGTCTAGGTCTGATTGTAGCCTGTTGCACCCTTCCAGTGTGCCCACGTCCCCCCACATCTTAGTGTCATCAGCAAATTTGAACAGGGTGCTTTTTACCCCCTCGTCTAAATCACTGATGAAGATATTGAACAGTGCAGGCCTGAGGACCGAGCCCTGCGGAACCCCACTGCCCACGTCCTTCCAGGTTGAGAAGGACCCATCCACTACCACCCTCTGGGTGCGGCCCTCCAGCCAGTTGGCGACCCATTTGACTGTGTGGGTGTCTACACCACAGCCCCCCAGTTTCTTAATGAGGACGGGGTGAGAGACAGTGCCAAAAGCCTTCCGGAAGTCCAGGAAGGCTATATCCATTGCTACCCCTGCATCTAATGATCTGGTGATCTGATCATAAAAGGCCACCAGGTTGGTCTGACAGGACCTGCCACTGATGAACCCATGTTGGTTCCCCTAAGCATGCAGTCCCCTGCTGGCCCCTCCTGGATGTGTGCCAGCATAATTTTCTCGAACAGCTTGCCTAGGATCAAGGTAAGACTAACCGGCCTATAGTTTCCCAGGTCCTCCTTCCTGCCTTTTTTGAAGATGGGGACCACGCTGGCCCTCTTCCAGTCCTCTGGTACCTTCAACAGAGCACCACAAGTGCTCGTAAGGCCGTGCCAGGGGACTTGCAATGACCTCGGCCAGTTCCTTTAGAACTCTAGGGTGGAGATCATCCGGGCTGACTGACTTGAATACGTCCAACCCCTCCAGAAGCTCCCTAACTACATCCTCGCTACCCCGTGGCCCAGGTGTGCCTCCCCCGGGGCCCGAGGGGGGCCCAGCAGGGAGGTGGCTGTTCTGGTCCCTACTTAGGAAGACGGAGGCAAAGAAATTGTTAAACATGTTAGCTTTGCCGTCTGGTGTGACGACCAAGTTTCCCAACGCATCCTGCAAGGGCCCCACGTTACCCAGGACCTTCTTTTTACCCCCTATGTATTTAAAAAAGGACTTCTTATTGTCCTTAATCTGGGAAGCTAGTCCCAGTTCCATCTCTGCCTTGGCCTTCCTAACTGCCCCCCTACATCCCCGAGCAACTACAGAATAGTCCTCCCTGGTGATGACCACTTCTTTCCATTGGGTATAAGCCTCCTTTTTAGCAAGGAGACATTCCTAGATGCTTTTGGTGAGTCACGGAGGCTTGTGTGCTCTCCTGCTCCCTTTGATCCTCGTTAGGATTACCTTCTTTTGGGCTTGGAGGATTGTCTCCTTAAGGAGCGACCACTCTCCTTGGACACCTGGCTCCCCTCCCCTCTGGGACCTCAGCGCTTCTCCAACTATCCTCCTTAGTTTGTTGAAGTTTGCCTTCCTAAAATCTAGGGGCACTGCCTTACTCCATGCCTTTGCCACCTTGCGCTGGATGGTGAATTCTAGCAGGCGATGATCGCTGTCGCCCAGGTGGTCGAGCACCCGCAGCCCCCTCACCAGGTCATCACCCGTTGCCAGCACTAGGTCCAACAAGGCATCTCGCCTTGTGCGGCTGTGCACCTCCTGGGTTAGATGGAGGTCCTGCACTCTGGCCAAGAACCTATGTGAGCGTTCAGACCTGGCTGACTGTTCTTCCCAGCAGATGTCTGGGAAGTTCAGGTCCCCCATGACTACCACATCCTTAGCCTTCACTATCTCTGTGAGCTGACCCAAGAATTCCTGGTCAAGCTCTTCTCCCTGGTTGGGAGGTCTGTAGTAGACCCCCACTGTTAAGTCTCTTTCCCCTCGACTGCTTTGTACTCTAACCCAAAGCACTTCAGAGTGCCCCTCTCCTGGCTCCTTGCTAATTGACGACGATGTGTATTCCTCCTCAATATAGAGTTCCACGCCCCCAGCTTTCCTTCCTATCCTGTCCCTCCTGTACAGCCTATAGCCCTTGACATTCACCGCCCAATCATGCGTTGCGTCCCACCACGTTTCCATAATCCCCACTATGTCCAGGCTGGTGTCAGCCAGCAGGAGGGTGAGTTCCTCCTGCTTGTTACCCATACTACGAGTGTTTGTGTAGAGGCATTTGAGGCCTCCTGTGGATATGTGTACTGACCCCCTAGTCCCAGCGTTACCCTGGCCCCTATCTCTTACCTGTTTATTCGCTTCGCTCGTTGGGCTGAGCTGGGCTGTAGTTGTGGGTGCTGTTTGGTCTGGCAGTCTGATGTTTCCTCCGCCCTCATCTTCCCCTTCCCCCGACGAGCCTAGTTTAAAGTCCGCCGGAGGAGGTCTGCCAACCTAGAAGAGAACACACACTTACCTTTAGGGGAAAGGTGGACCCTATCCCATCCCAGCATGTCTCTCGTCGTGATGTGCCGGTCATGGCTGAGGAAGCCAAAGCCCTCCTCGAAGCACCATTCCTGCAGCCGCCAGTTGGTCTCCACAATGCACGTTTCATGCCGTCTGCCTTGTCCACTCACTGGCAGGATAGAAGAGAAAACCACCTGTGCGCCCATCTCCTTCAGCATGCACCCCAGAGCGTGGTAGTCCTCCATCAGGCGATCAGGGCTCCTCCTGGGCACATCATTAGTGCCCACATGGACTAGGACCATGGGGTAATAATCGGTGGGCTGGATTACGGTTTGGAGCATCCCTTTCACGTCCTGAATCCTCACTCCAGGTAGGCAGTATACCTCGCGTGCCAAGGGGTCCCGGCGACAGATGGGGCCCTCCGTACCTCTCAGGATGGAATCACTCTGATTTATAACTTTCACTATCATAAATATTCCCTTATATTTAGCCATTTTTATAATCATTTCATTCCATTACTCATATTTATACACCATTTCACCATGTTCAATAATTCCTTTCCCTTCTTACAGCTCTCAGATATTTATAGATGACTATCATATGCCCTTTAATTGTCTCATACTTTAGTCAATTTGTGTGTGTGTGTATCTTTATACATTTATGAGTTCATCTCTCCAGCTCCTTAATTTATTTTTGTCGCTGTCCTCAGAATTCCCCCTAGGTTGTCTACATCCTTCTAGTGACAAGACCCAGGATCTCCTTTTTCTGCTGCAGCTTCCACTGTGTTTTATCATATTTTCTGTTATTGCATATGAAATATGATGTTCCTCTCTTGTCACATAACCATTGTCTCACTTTCACAAACCCAAAACCAAGCTCCCATGGAAATCAATGAGTTATGCTCAGCATCTCTGAAAATTAGGTTTTAAATAAATTTATGCACTAGATCCAGGGAAGGTTTTGGAGAACCAGATTTTTAGAGAAAAGAAAAGTTTTAACATTCATTCTCAAATATCTGCTATTATTTAGTGCCCACATTAATACACACTAATTAGGACTGCATGCTAAATAATATATAAAGGGTTATTTAGATACCTAACTGCTTAGTTGTGCACCAAGTATCTGATTAATAAAGAAGAGTGAAGCAAGAGTGCATGCAGCATTAAGAATGTGACTGCACATACATTTTTGTGTCAAGGCCACTTGACCATGGGGCTCGCTTGTGTTGCCACCTGATTGCACCCATTGACTTTCAGGGCATGATAGTGCCTGTCTGTCCCTTGCTGAAAGAATAGTAAGGGGAGGAACAAGGAATTTTCACCTATCTTAGTGTGACCCACCTAAAAACCTTGCCAAATTCTAAGTCCTGAGAGGATCACAAGGACTCAATGAATAGTCCTATTGAATAAAGATGTCAAAAGCTGGCACTTAGAAAAGGCCTCAGGATTTGGCCTAACATTTCTATCTTCGGACTTGGCATCCTGTACTGGAACACGTGTGCTCGTTATGCTTCTGCAATACACGCTGAAAGTTGTTTTGTTGTATTCATGTGGTTACCAAGTTTATGTTGTGCAAAAAACTGTAAAAGTATTTTAAAAATAACATGGTATTAATAAAGGTTATATTTTAACAGGGTTTGCTGTAGATTAACTGTTCTGTTGCCCATAGGATGTTCATATATTAGCAAGTACAAAACCTTTGTAGCATTTTGAAACTATATGCAATTTGAGTGATATGGGTAATGTACATTTCAAAATTTATATGCAGAGTAAGTCTAGGAAAAGATGAATGGAAATATACTACTTCTCTTGCCAACTTTGCAGACCTGTGCCTGGGGAATGCATGTGTCACGCGAGCTCTGACGTGCAGCAAGTTACCCCGGGTGGGGTAGGGGAGATCCGGGCCAGCACTGTGCTGGTCCCAGCAGCCTTACCTGGAGTCCTGGGGGGCCTCCCAGGGCTGTAGCAGTGATCCTGCTGTGCGGAGTCTGGCTGGCAGTGGGGTACAATACCAGTTGCCACCACGTGTCACTCTGCTTTTTTTTTTCTGTGGGTATTTTTGACCCCTGGATATCTTTGCAGTGAACAACTCAATGCGAACAACTGAGCATCTGCAGCGCCATATACCACATATCATTCATCTGGATGTGGCCATATAGACTGAACTGACGCACTGTGTATAATGGAATAATAATTTGATACAACATTTAGCAAAGGAATATTATTTCTCTCTCCCCTTAAGTGAAGCATAAATTCAAAAATGTAGGGAGGAGTACAAATAACATGAGATAAATGTTTCTAAGCACAGAGATCCTTCAACAAATGAACTAATCTAAAATAATTACTATTAAATACTAAATTTACAAAATTACGTAATATATAACTATTTAGGAGGACTGTATGCTTCTATTAAAAACAACTCTAATTAAAAACATTTTTAAAAAGAATAAATGGTCAGTTAAATATCCAGGTTTACACAGATGGCAATATTCAAAGGTTTAAGTCCTCCAATTAAATGTGTTTTATTACATTTGAGGAGATAAATTACATGTAAAATATTGAAAGAATTCTGTGGTTACTTACGGAAGATATTTATCAAGCAAAGATCCCATAGCAATAATTTTCTTGTGTTCCAGACCCTTTTAATTCACTATTTCCTTATATTTGTGTCCGTCCTGGACTCCATTTTGTGAATGTTAAAAGTGTATCATCTATAGTAATTACTAAATATATACAAATCCTTACCATAGTGCATATTTTATTATATGAAATATGATTATGAAAGAGGAGTAAGGAATTCAAGAGAACGGAATTTGCACTTATTAGTAACTGAAAACTATGGGTGTAGTTCAGTAATTAATACAGTTTGTGAATAGAAAACTGAAAAAATACCAGTGATTTCTATGACAAATTCCACACAAAATAGCTTGACACAAAAAAAGTCTAGCGGTGAAAAATTGGCTCCACTAAAGTTAGCGAGGGAAGGATTTCACTTGGGCTCCAGAGCTATAAGTAGCTCTTTACCAAATACCCCACCACCATAAAATAATTTCAATCTACTGACCATTCTTAGTCAACTATGAAATCAATATCATTGACTCATTCAGCAAAAAAGTAATACTGATGTCATTGATTATGGCTATCCTCCTGAGGATCATGGTAACTTCTTAAGGAAAACGTAAAGGTTTTATAATTATTTTAAAATGAGGACAAATTACTCAATAAAAGACCCCTGCCAAACCCATGTACTATTAAAAAATCACTTATTATTTAAAAATGCGAGATTTGGGCCAGCGATATTGGGAAGGGACTTAGTGCAGGGATGATGTAGAATGAAGTCTCCATGTTCTAACAGCTCTTAAAAAAAATACTGATTCCAGCTCAGCCATAGTCTGAAAAACTTACTGCCTGTGCAGAGTTCAAGGGCCTAGCAATTCAGATAAAGTTCAAGACTCTGTATTTTTTCTACTTCAAACTTATGAAATTCATGGTGAATTATTCCATAGTCAACCAACGGAGTTTGAAGCAAGTTAACTTGAGCCATTAAATACACTTAAAAAACAAAAACAAAATTACAAATATTTTTTCCCCACACAGATTCTGCAACTAACTAATCCAGGTGGTCTGACAGAAACATTACTTCATACCTATATCATGCCAGTTGAAGACCCAGTCCATCATGACCTGGGCCAACCTATAACATCCCTACCAAAGACCTAACATGTACAAGAGATGCAAAATCCTTTTGCATGGGTCTTTCAGGAGATTGCCCACCCACCCACAACACAGAGCCACTATATTTCAGGCCCCATTAAACAGAGGGGATACACTGTTTTCCCCAATATTTTAGTCTCAAGGTTCTGTAAATGATAAAAAAAATCTACTATTTTAGTGTAGTTAATTTCAAAAAGAAAAATTAAGCTACGTGAGAACATTCTGTTTCTGTCTCAATAAGCTGCCCTAGAAGCAAGATACTTTCTCATTTAAGACAGTGGTCATTTTTTTTCTTGGCATTGTAATTTGTTTATATTTACAATAATAAATATATTTAGAAAGCCAGAGCTATAAGTTGCGCACTGTTTTATATGTATATATACCAGACCTGCTTCGATTTTCTTGCGAAAGGGCCTAAAGAAAAAAATGACCAAGAATGTTTCCAAGCACGTGTCATAAGTTGTAATTTGCTTTAGTTAGACTTTAAAACCAAGGATATGAGTCAACTCGAATACAATTCAGTAAATGCTACATTTGATATTTAACATAAATAATCACGTTTATAAAAATCAATTGAACTTAAGTAGATTTTCTGTGTTTGTCACCAATATTTTATTGTAACTGGTAACTTGCACACTTTATAATAGAACAACAAAAAGAAAATAATGTTCACTATATACAGTCTTTGTACAGGCTACTTGACTATACACAAGGCATAGTGACTGTAACACAATGTAGTCTTCATAATAATTTGTGCACAAAAAGACACCATCCATCAGACATTATGTGAACATTACAGTGAAATGACATCACAAGTCCAGTGAAAATTCAGCATAATACAAAACATATTGATCTACTGCAAATGACATCCTTTAAAACAATAAGCTTTTATTCAGTAGTAACTTAACTAGAGTCTGAAGCAGAGATTTGTTGTGTAGTTATAAGTCTCTTAAGCGAAGCAACCTCTGCAGATAAGTTTGCTATGCCCTGCTTCAAATACAGGTTCTCTGACTCAGAGACATTGTAGATATTGTCTTTTATTTCAACAACTCCAGTTTTGCAACCACTCTGAATTTTTACATTCAGTTCCTTCTGATGCCAGTGAGACCAGTCTTGGATATTAGTCACTTGAACAGAGAAAGGAGTGTGAGAAGAATGTACCAAATTTTGTACACTATGTTTTTCAAGTTCAAAATGTCTTTTAGATGACATGTCAATAGGTGATGATAGTTTCTGTGTTGCATCATAATCGTTATCCATTGTTTCCACTTTGATTTGCATGGCTTTGGCCTTAATTCGAAGCTTGTGAGGCAGCGCAGAAGAGTTCACCTCAGGAACTTTCACTGTTCCATGAATATTTTTATGTTCAACTGGGGAATGGATTGGACCTTTGGGAACCTGCTGCTCATCTTCTCCATCTGACGACTTCCCAACAACACCATCATCAGCTTCTGAAGTTCTTGGAGAATTACTGGAGGACCTATTCACTTGCAACAGAGGAGGGGAATGTGAGTACAAATTAAAGGAATTTCCCATGTAGTTAGGATACACGGCTGCCGCTCTTGGCTCTCTCTCCAATTCCATAGGCTCCTGCTTTATAATTTGGAATTTATTTTCAGGACTTCCACAATTATTCTGTATAAGATTTGGCTGAGTAGGCTCCACTGAGGATATTTCAGACACATCCGACAAGGAGCTCTGTGGAGAGTGTTTGATGACAGAAATACAACTACTACCCACTATAGATGGTTCATGCTCATCCACAAATGAGTTAATATTTGATTTGGAAGTTTGATAGTCTTGGAAATACACTGCTGTTGAACTACTGAGCTTCTGTATCTCTTGGGCATAGGCTGCAGAGCTAATTAAACCGAACTTTAACTTCAATGAAAGCAGCTCTGTTTTTAAAGTGGCATTCTCCTCTCCCAATGCAATTAGCTTGTTCTCTAAGACAAGGTCATTCAGTCGTCGTTTTTCACGAGATCTTTTGGCAGCTTCATTATTTTTCCGCCTTTTTTCCCAATACATAGCATCTTTCTTTTCATCTGGAATGAATTCTCGCTTTCTCCGGCATGCTGAAGATTTGCTCTTTCCATGATTTGCTTCAGTAAGTAGAATGTCTTCATTTGCAGACAAATCTTCAGACCCATCTGTTAAAGTAGACTTAAGTACCATGATTTTGTCCACGTTGCTATTTGTGTCAACAGGTGCTTCTTTTTTAATGGTCTGCATTTTTCTTAGCTGCATCAGAAACAATTTTTAGTAGCTCTATGATGAATAACGAAGCAAACTGTTTTCCCCAGTACTTCTCGAATGATAACAATGTGATAAATACAGTAATTTTAAATCCATATGTGTTCTTCCCTTTGTTTCATATTCTCAAGCAGAAGAATGCCTAGGTCCAATATACTTCTCAGCAGATACAATGAGAAACTTCTAAGTAACCTGTAATAAATTAAGAAATAGTAATTATTATTCAGTTATTGCTGATTTACTGCTTTAAAATGCTATTTCCAAATGCATAATTTAGAATAAATTTTCGTTAATTGTGCTTAGTAAAACATAAAAAGAAAGCTCGACATTTAGATAACTGATACATTTACTTTATCTTACCAGGTAGCAATTTGGGGTTTTTTACTACGAGAGAGAGAAAATAGTACCAGTTTTCAAAACAAAGTATGATCTGAAAGAAAACCATTAAAATCATACTTATTTTTAATCTGGCAGCTGTGTTGTTATAGAACTTGACAATGACATCACCAATTGCCTTAAGCTGCTAATACTTCACTATACCAGAAGTTCAGACATGCTGATTAGCAGTGACGGAAAATATACTGCAAATAAAAAGATCACCTTGAAAGCAACTGTGTAGTGTGTGATTTAGAAGTCTTACTTATTTGGGTCCTCTACAAGTTAAGAATAATCCAAACTGATTTACAGAAGTTAAAATGCTTTCTATTGGCCTAAAACTACTAGCACAGCACATTCTTATTCTTATATTTAATATAAAGATAATTTGGCTTTTCAGATCTCTTCTTGAGTAATCATATCCATACAGCTGAGTTTAAGCATTAGTCAAATAATTTTGCTATATCATTTAGCTCGTCTTTAAAATCCAGAGGAAAAAAAGTATAATGTGTTACCTATGACTGGTATCTGATCCCTAACAAACAAAACTGTTAATTAGTTAAATTATATTATTAATAAAGTTCTTCCTTGAAAAATATTGTTAGCATATTACAGTATGCTTTATTAACATTAAAGAATGTATATCTGTGTGGCATAACAATGAGCAAATTAAAATGGAAATTTAGATATAAAATGGGGCAATCAAAAGAAAACTAGCTTAACCTTTAACTGCAGACACCTTTATCATTAAATTTGACTTAGCATTTAAGATGGCATATGGTTTATTTAGTCCATATCAATTACAAAAATACTTTCTTCTCATAATAACATTTGGTTTTGATCCTAGACATAGCTTCCCCATACTTAATTTTCCATGGTTAGTCATGTTCCTGGTAAAACAAATTTAGCAAGACAACTGCTTTTACAAGACTGGCTATCCACTTAGCAATGATTTTTTATCCTGCCTGTATTAAAAAAAAACAAACCTTGGCGACTTTAGATTAATGTCACTATTTATCGGTCATATTTTTACAATGACTAATGAAACTAATTTTAACAGTATCTGCTAGGAAAGTTATACAAGAATTAATTAATTGTATTGTGCCAGTTCTCTTGTCTTTTCCAGAAGGCAAAGAGGAGTGAAGGATGTAATAATAATTAAGTGATGGTCATAAAGACTTGGGTTGCAAGCTGGGTTCTGTTTCCTCAAATCATGCCAGCTCGAGTCATGAAAAATCAACACACTTAATAGAACAGCTAAGTAGAATTTCCTAAAATCCATGTTAATTACTGGTATATAACTATTAGTCTTTGATAATATAGCCTTAATGGAAAATGAAGTCATAAGATAACCATGCCATAGACAATATTTTCCATTTTACAACAAAAGAAATACCACAAATTGTCATGCTTGTAAACAAGCAAAGCAATTCTAACACGCAAGCAACTATATGGTTAGAGCCTGATCCCAAGCCCACAATAAAGTCAATGGGAGCCTTTCCATTAAGTGAAATGGGCTTTGGAATATGCTTTTCAAGAAAGAAAATCCCCACTACAAATAAAATCCATTATAGTTTGTTTTACTGAAGTATCGCTATAGTAAGTTAGCTCATTAAAATACTGTGCTTTATCACTGGTTTAACTAAATGCGTTATATTACATCTAAAAATTATGGCTGAACATGTGGATTTTAATGCATATTACTTTAAATGAGGCAGAAATATTGCAGTGCAGGTAAAATGTTTAAATACATTGTACAATGTTATGTTAAGGGTTATAAAAAATGATGAATTGGGTCAACTGGAAATTAAAGTAATTTCCAGAATTTTCATAGTCTAATTTTATATAATGAAAAATATAATGTGCAGGTTCCGTTGTCAGTTTCTGTAACATTTTGATTGAAAGGATACTGCCCAGTGACTGTCTTAGTAAACTATGTACACTTATAATGATTTAGATTACTCAGGTCATTAAATAACTTTGTATTTTCCATTGAAGAATGTATCTACTTTCTAAAGTACAGGTTTCCCTTGCTTTATGCCGGTTCTGTATGTGCGAATTCACTCTTAGACAATGACCCTTTTTATACCAATAATTTGTTATATGCAGAGTAAACTCACTCTGATGAGATCAGTGTGGTGGCAGCAGTCAGCTGCCTTGTGCAGTGCATTGTGGGAGCGACGTGTACCAAAATATAGTCTCCTGTGTGGATCTGTGCTCCTCACTCATTGTCTGCAATGTGTCTCTGTAGTTGTCATCCCCATTATAGCTTCTAAGTGTCCCGCTAGCTTATTTCCTACCCCCCGTCTCCCAGAAGGCACCAGTCGCTGAGCAGGGGTCCCTCGCATGCTCCACGGCAGACCCAGCAGTGGACCCCACCCCCCATGCTCCCGTGGAGTACTCCATTCACCTAACTACTTCAGCATTCATGAGCCACCTGGTACCTTGTGGTATGTAGATACAGCTTTAAAAGTTTTTTCTATGTGTGAATCATCAAAACTTTCCAAATCTCTCTGAATCGATTTGGGGGGTTCTGATTTGACTCAGAGAGATTAAAAGGTCTCCTGGTTCAATTCAGATTTAAAGATTTGATCGCTAAATTGAGCCAAATCACTACCAAATCAAATCAGCAACCGAAGTTTCACACAGCCCTAGTGAGCATATGGTTTGTGCCCACCAATGCTAAGTTACCATAGCATGTTGCTATGAGGATGTAGCGTCTCATGTAGACATGCCTACTGATACTATTTGAAAAGAGGGTTAAATATGCATATACACTTATTTTCTATATGTTTATAAGCATACTTGTCCATGTCTAAGGTTATTAGACACTGAAAAGAAATATTTACCAGCTGAGCGCTTTCACTGATAGCTATTCAAAGATTTTTTTTTTAAATCTATTTTTTTAGGAGAATCAAGCTAACTACAAAATAGCTTAAGACACAACATAATTTTATGTCTTTTACTATTGTTTCTCTTTCCCAATTCTTTCCTATTCTAGGAGTGATACATTTTATCTTAATTGGGTTTCTGTCCAGGGATATGCGTACATCTTTGTATCTAGCTCAATTATTACCCAATTCTGACTGAGGTTTTTGGCCAACACCATAATATGTATAATTAGGAATAATAATAATCATTATTATTATAAATGCATGCGACTACTGAATACTCAAAATAAATTTCATCAGGCTTTAATAAATCACTAGATATTTTGAGTATGCATGGATTGCAAGTTGAATGTAGTTTTATCCAGCCAAATTCAAGTATCAAGCTGTGCTTAGGGAAAGTGTTCAGCTAGTAAGCAGAATTCATGTGTCACAAGTCTTCTGCAGACTGGGGCATTATAGGGCATGGGCTGCTTGTTTTAGCAAACAAGACTCCTTTTTTGACCACTATCCATCTTGTATATATTGTCTCTTGCAGGCGTAGTTTGAATAAGGGATGGATAGTATTGAGTTTGAGTTGTGCTGAGTGGGTGCATCTATACAAGCTATTAATGCGGCTCAAACCCTGGCACAGTTTGCACCGCAGTCAGCTGCTTCTGGGTACAGTGTCTTTATATGCTCCCAAGACTGCAGCAGTTTAAGCCAGGGCAGAACAGCCTCAGGCTGGCAGCAGGCTTGGGAGGTCAGACCTAGGTTCTTGGTTGGGGCATCGGAGGTGCTGGCTGGGGCACAAGAGTGCCCAAAGAGTGGAGCCATGGCCCCGTTGCATGGGCAGACCAGGTGCAATTTATGCCCAGGTCAGTGTTTACATGTGCATTTAGGCGCACTTATTTTCACCTATGTAAAATAGTATTGTCCTTGACAGTACAATCTTATGGTGGCAAAAATTAGTTTGTTGCAGTCTAATAGCATTGCATATGTAGACTGTGATTCTTCATACAACAGCAAATTAGCCTACTGTACAATTAGGCACATGTGTAGATGTACCCAATGAGTAGTTATCCATGATTCAATGTCTGCTTGGGAGTAGGTATCAAGCAGGGTTCCCAAGTGATCTGTCCTTAGTCCAGTATTAATATCTTCATGAATGATTTGGATGATGGGATTGAGTGTACAGTATGCAAATTTGCAGATGACATCAAGTTGGATAGAGCTGCAGATGATCTGGAGAATAGGACCGGGATCCCGAATGACTGAGATCAGGGGTTTTCAAACTTTTCAGGTCAGTGGCCGCACGCAGAACAGTGTACCCCTAGCGGGGGGGGGGGGGGGAGGAGCGGTGTGCGACCAGACGGACAGGCAGCTCCTGTGTGGTACGGTACATGGCAGTGCTCCATCCCAGCCCACCCATGCATATCCCCTAAAGCCTTCTCAAGTATCCCGGGGGTACACGTACCCCCAGCTGACAATCCCTGACCTAGATAGACTGGAGAAAGGGTCTACAATGAATCCGATGAGATTTAACTAGGACAAGTACAAAGTCCTGCACCTGGAATAGAAAATTGCATGTAATGACTAAGGAATGATTGGCTAGTCTACAGCACTCTTGTTATGAAAGATGGCAACAGCGCACACTGGGTTATATTAACAGGATTGTCACTTACAAATCGAGGAAGTGATTCTTCTGCTCCAGTTAACACTGGTGAGGCCTCACCTGGATAACTGTGTCCAGTTTTGGCCCCTCCCTTTAGGAAGAATGTAGACAGATTGGAAAGAGTCCAGTGGAGACTGACAAAAATTATTAGAGGCCTGGGAAGCATGACTTAGCAAGAACAGGCTGAAACAACTAACATGCTGTTATACAAACAACTAAGATTATTTAGTCTGGAGAAGAGAAGATTGCAAGGGTTTTGGTAAGTCTTCAAATACGTGAAGGGTGATTAGAGAGAGGATGGAGACAGACCATTCTCTGTGGCCATATGAGAAAGACTAGGAGCAATAGACTCAAGCAGCAGCAGCAGCAACGGAATTTTAGGTTGGAGATTTGAAGGTACCTTCTGACTATAAGGGCGGTCAACAGGCCACTTAGAGAAGCCGGATTATGCAGGATGGGTTCCTGATGCCCCAACAGTGCCTGCTCAGGGTGGCTTTAGTGCATGCACAGCTCTGAGATGACCACACACTCCTGCCATAAACATAAAAGACATATGCTGCAATAAAGTGGCACAAATTGATACCATCTATGTTGCCACTGGCAAATTCTGGGCATAAGTGGAACAAGAAGGGGTACAGACATCTGTTTGTTTGGCCTTTGCATCACCATAATTTTTTTAATGGCAGCACAAAGGTGACACTGTGTCCATCCTTATAGTCACACAACAATAAAGTCAACTACTATTCTTACTGACAGCTAAATTTTCTCTGTGTTTTTCAGACATATGTCCAGGATGGTTTAGTCAGGAATGATCCTGACTTGAACAGGGGGCTAGACTATATTACTTGCAAGTTCCCTTCCAGCCCTGTTTCCCTATGATTCTATGGCTAATAGAAATACTTAGTCAAAAGAATGGCACTTTTGCATACATCATTTATGTGCCCCTCCTGCCTGCACCCATATGAAAAACTACGCACATCTAAATTTGGCCCACAGTTTCCATAATATCAACCTTACATATTTACCATTTATGCTATACATTTTACACAATTATTTTTGTAGATTAATAAAAAAATGAATATATTTTAGCTTTGTTGATGTCTTCCCTGAATACTTTTAACACCGTATGTAAACCTGCTGTTACACAAACACATAATATAAAGCCCTTGTCTGTTAATGGTTTTCCTTGTGGATCAGCCCAATACCTAGTCTGTAAACAAATTAAATTCCATCTGATGATAATGGCAAAATGCCTTCAATAAAAACAGCCATTTCACTTCATTTGTATTTTATAATTCCACTGGAAAACATGAGTATTTACACATAAACTAATGAACTGTAATGATTCCTCTGACTATATTTCAAATTCCATTATTTTCCCTAATGATTAATTTTGCAATTACTTTATCACTCCCTCATAAAGTATTCTAAAACCAACATTTAATACAGCTTTACATTAGTCACTGCTGGGTTTTTTTGGTTGGTTTATGTTAATGTCATTGAATGCCAATTCAACAGTGTAATAGCACTCAACCCTATTAACTTAATTACAGCCCCAGTCCTGTTCCCACTGCAATTCTTCCATTCCCTCCAACAGGAGCAGGATCCAGCTCCAGATTTAAGAGTTAATATGGCTGTTTTCTACAACTTAGAGAACTGAAACAAGAAATGTTATATATTAAAATTCATGAGATGTTAATTTCTCCATGGTCTTAAAAATATTTAAACTCTCATAGATTCATAGATTCCAGGGTCGGAAGGGACCTCAATGGGCCATCTAGTCCAACTCCCTGCCCCTGGCAGGCAAGAAAAGGGTCACCAAACCTGGGATCATGTGATCTCAGATGGTCTCAAGATACTGGTTTAAGAGCCTGATCCTGCAGCACTTAAATATTTGTATAATACACTTCAAATCAACAAAAGAGTTGAAGAACTGCACTATAATTTTGCCTCTCTTTGCTCCTTCTAGTTTAATAGGTCAATTCCAACTTTGAATATACATATATGGCATCTACATACGCATGGATGTCTCCAAAGCTGAAATATGACCCATATTATTTTATCAAATATAACCCACGTTCCTTTTCAGAGAATGTTTTTATATTTACCTTCAAGAATTTACATTTTATCCAGACTCAAAAATCTTCAAAATATTTTGTACAATGTTGTTATTCCCATAACATCCTAGTGGTAATGTACGGGACTAAATGAAATACAGTTTGAAGATACTTGATTGTTCAATCACCTTGTAACTTTCTAAAATCAAAAATCTACAACTCTTAAGGTCCTCTAAGAAGCAAAGCAACTGGACGGTCTTGATTTTTAATATATCTAAAGAAAGAACTATTTTGTCACTTTGACTTTTTGGCATTTATTTAAATTAACATGAAATAACCAGCAACCCCTCACCCAAAATTTTCTGTTTTATGTAGTTATCACTAGCTATGTTATCTGCAGTATTCTGTCACAGGATAACTTAAAAGTCCATCTACATTATTCTAAAGTCCTTTCCTATACTAGAAGATCTGGCATAGAACTGGTCATAGGACCCAATCCAGAAGCCATTCTGTTCTCAAAACTTTCAGGCTAAGGACAGAAATTACATGTAAACTGGAATAGGTCATCCAAAACCAGTTTAAATTTGCAACAAAACAGAAGTTCAGTGCAATAAACCACTTTCAAAATGGCTTAAACTGGCTTAAGATAAACTTGGATGGATGTAGTATTAAACTTAACTAATTTAGGTTAAATCAGTTTATTGAACTTGTGTCCCAGATCCTCTCCAGATTCAAATTAGCTAAGAGTCCTCCAGCATCCCAGAATGTTTTGCCCTTCCCTTGCAAACCCCCTTGCACAGGGTGGGTGGGCTAGCTTTGGCCCAAGCTGTCTGCTGCAGCCAACTAGGGAGGTGTGCTCTAGGGCCCCCCAGCTTTTGGCTTGGGCCACTACAGACATATGTCTGCATTTCTGGAATCAAAAGTGAATGTCTATTCACTTGTTTAATAGTTCAGTTTAGGCAGTTTAGACTAACCTGAGAAGACTGAATCATTTCAGCCTTTGGCTTTTTGACTGTACTTAGCCATAGAGAACTTAAAATATTTCATCTTCAAAGTGCTTTTAGAAACATTTTCTGACTAAACAAGCTCAGTACCCAAATGAGCTGGAGAAATGTTATCCTGATTTTACAGAATGAAAAGCTAAGACTGAAATTTTGAAAGGGAGCAAGTAGCTAAGGTAAGCAGGTGAGTCTGAGGAATGGAACACCCTTCCACCAGTTGGGAGTTATTCTGCAGCTACTCCTGTATAATCCAGACTGTGGCTGTCCAAATCATGGTCTGTGGGCGGCATCCAACCTATACAGGGTTAATGTACAGCTCCATGAGTTTCTGCCTGAGTGCACCTCCCCGCAACACTCAGGCTGTTGCTGCCACCGGGATCTCTGGACTCCCCCTCCCTCTTCCAGCATCTGCTTTCTGCCCCTAGCTACTGCAAAGCTGGACAGTAGGCAAAGGTAGCACCATGAATTTCTGCTATGCTGAAATTAATGCAGCGCTGATAATTTACCAGTTGAAGACCTTAATATCTAAGATCTAACCTGAACCCTACTGAAATAACTGAAAGTACTCCTACATTAGATTCGGACCCTACAATAAAATTCTGTTCCACTAGGGTCCACAGGAGTTTTAACATTGATTTAACTGAAGCCAGGATGTCACCTTTAATACAAATCAGCAGACATACATACAGTTCAGATACAGTTGCTGTTTGGCCTTTCTGGTGCCATTCAGGTACAGACTTTTGTATTGTGACATAAAGCTTACCCAAGATTAAAGAGGGCAGAGGTGTTAAAATTAGAATTAAATTCTGCAATATTACCATCACTATTTTTGTTTATCATCCATCATAGCACCTAGGTACTCTAGTTACAGATCCCTCCTACCTTCCGCTAAGCACAGAGAAAACATAGAACTACTGATCTTGTGCTAAGAACACACCCTTCTCACAAGTTAATGTGCATTCAGAACCAACCCATAATTAAATTACGGGGTCAGTGTAACAGTTAAACTGTAGGTCAGCGTGACACAGTATTTTCTTACAGGATGAAACACTTTGGATAAACCTTTATTGTCTTACTGTGTAAAAGGTTTTTTAAAAATGTACCCAGTATACGTAAAGTGAACTGAAGATAATTATGAATGTATTAGGACCCTTTCTGCAGATACACAAATATAAGCGTATCAAGCGCCCTGAAATATTATAGCATTCTATACTGTCCAGCTCCAAGCCATAACCGGAAGCCGATGGCCTATATAATTTTTATGAAAGGCATTCATTGTTATGAAAAAGTAGTTCACTCACTGCTTATCTTAATAACTACAAACTAACTCACTAAATTATGGTTTCCCTCCCAAAGGTAAGTCTCACAAAATTATGCAAATAACCTTTTTCATTTGGCAAGAACTAAATGTATGAGAAATAGCAGTTGCTGAAAGGGTTAGTCAAGGTTAATAGGCCCAAATTTGACCTACATTTTCCTCCATTTTCTGGCAAGTATGTGTAATTCTGTCTATTGACTTTGTTTTTTCTGAAAAAACTGGTTCAGTGCTTTGTTTTAGAAAGATCAGTGCCAATAATCTAGAGCACTAGGGAACCATCTGAAGAATGAGTGGTACATAGGGAAAAAAGAAGAGATGCTCAGTAAAGAAACTTGTTAACTGTCAAGATTCAAAGGGGTTATTACAAAGAATAAAAAATTAAAAAATTCTTAAAATTATGAATAGCATCATAAAAGAGTTTCTGTAAGTCACAAGCTGTTTGATAGTAAACTGATTATATTACACAGGACCACTAGTTTCATGTTGAAGGATTTTGCAAAGCAAATCAAAGCCTGCCTAATTTTAGACACTATTTTATTGCTTTCCTCAAATTAAAGACCATAAAACAGAAATACAAGGTGAGCCCTGGAAAGATGTGTCATTTATACTTAAACAGCTCTTCTGATTTATTAATTGTATTCTCACAAACCCCAAGTACGAGATGATTCATTATTGGGTGTGAACTAGTATACCTCTTTCAAGGGTAGTAGAGTTAAATCAATTTATATCAGCTGAGAATTTGACCCTATAACAGTTACTTGAGAAACGAAGTGTCAAAATATGAAATATCAGTCTAATGGACAGTGCGTATAATAATCTTAATGTTTAACACACATGGCAAATGAGACAAAAATGGCAATCTAGAGAGGCTACTATCTTGAAATATGATTCAAGTGCAAACTATGGTGCCCCCACAGAGACCCACTGACCTGACTGAGATTCCAAGCAAATGTATGTGTCCATTAGCATGACACCAGTCACAGGACTGGGGACTGTACCATATAACAGGTATGATGCAACTTCCACAGAAGGGTCAAGTCTGATCGTTCATTCAGTAACAGCCCTTACCAAGTTGTGGCCAGAACTGAAAAACCAACCTAAGCTATATGCTTGCCCTGCTAGATAAGATGACTACAACAAAAAGAGAAAGTGATATATAGGGAAAAATAAAACATATTCCAATATAGAATGATAAGGAGTGAAAGCTTTAATAACCTCATCTCATGTTGACATGAATTTATTGCCACTGAAATGTGAACACCTTTTACAAGACTCATTAAAGCAATGAAGAGTCTGTACTCTGATGAATACTGACTTTCTTGACAAAACATTATTAACCCATACATAGCACAAAATGATCTAAGCATGTGTTATCTAGGAACTTGACTTTTATTATAACAGCATTTTTACTTCATAGTCATATAATAGGCTGGTCTTTTCACAGTCTTTTATAAATCTATTGCAGAGAAAACTGGAAAAGCATTTTTAAAAGGTATTTATTGTTAATCAGAAAGATAGCTTCTTATGTAATATCTGTGCTTAGAATTCACAAAGTATAGTCCAATGTTACACTAATTTAGACAAGCACTAACTCAATTGCAAATAAGAAAAAACAGGATACAGAATAATGTAATAAATACACATTGGGCCTACCTTTAAAACAACAAAGGAATTTTCAATAGCTTTGTTTCCATCACATTTTGAATCAGGTCCAAATGTGTCATTGTTTTTCAAATTCTTATTTTTGACAGTCATCCTCATCATGAGAATCAACTAAATACCAATTAAAATGTTTTAATCATCGTCGTTTTAACCCTGAAAAATATTCTAACATCAAAAGCAATGGCTATTTGTCTGAGAAAGGACTGCAGGATTTGGCTATAAATTTGCATTTTTTTTCTATTACATATCCTAGGCACATTTATATCTCATAACTGCCTGTAATGTTTATGGCAAGGTCACCTAGAAGAATCAATTAAGCTGATGAGTCAGATACATTGCTTAACAGTGTGTAATAAGCCTCAAACAGAGGATTACATTGTTCAAGTTATTGCATCATAGTGATGTTATAACTGCAACTCTCAAAGATATGGCAATGAGATTGCTGCCTGGAAAAAGAAACTGATTGCATAAATGTAGTTTGCATAATCATTTGTTAAAAGAATTAATTTAAAATGAGCTAAAGGAGTATTTCTTTCTATGTAAAGGCTTGAACAGGCAAAACAGTGATTAATATATTTTGAAGACTATACATTAATTCTTTCATCTGTAAAAGCAAAATCTGTTCCATAATTTTCAGCCCAAGCACAGCTAATACTGTTTCTCCTTAAGATAAGATAAGCTCAGAGGAGGTCGTGTAAGTTCATATTGCTTGTGGGAAGACCGTAAGCTTTTTGACACCTTTCATATCATTTCCTTAAAAAAAAAAAAAAAATCAATTCTAACCAGAAACTTGAAACTCTTGAGGGCAAATCCAGGAAGCTAGATATTTTGAAAGCTAGTTAATAGTCCTTTAGAGGATAAGACAAGTTAAAAATAGAAATGAGCTAAAAATGGACGTGAAGACAGATAATTCTGAAAAACATTAACAAGTTAACAGTCAAATAAAAGCATCTGTAAGATGACAACTTTTGCTACAATATTTGCAAGGATTTTAGATGATCCTCAACTATGTTGGCGTGTATTCGGCTAAACCTGCAGTCCTTATTAGGTCAGAATTCTTACTGAAGTCACTAAGCAGAAACAATAACACTGATTCCCTGGACATTCTATAATGTAGGCTTTGAACTGAATTTACTAAGGGGCAACGTCAATTTGAAATGCTATTACTGGTTTGACAATTTAAGCTGAATGGATGAGAAAGAATCATAGTATATTCTCCAAAAAACAGTATACTTATCAATAATTCTGAGGGGACAAATGATCTTTTTTTAAAGGAGTCAAATTCAGCACTCAGGCAACAGTAAAGTTAACAGTGCTCTCAGGGACCCAGAATATTTTAAATTTGTGGTAAGTTATTTCCTGCAGCACTCATATTTAACATACCACCATGGTTAGTGTCCTCGATTTTCAACTCTGGAAGTTCTGATGAAGAGTGAACTGATTTTGGCAATTTCTACCTAAAAGATTTGAAGTCATTTAGTAGTAAAGCTAGGACTCCAGTCAAGATAATCCTAGACCTCTCTCTGTGCTGTGTTGGTGGGACCAGCCTGCCTCAAAAGGCACTTTTGATCACTTGTCTTTGCATCTATGGTAAGTCTGTTTAGGGGACTGAAAGTGACCTGGCATCACGACAACTTGGTTTGGTGCCAGATGGTTGTGTGGGAGGGGGGTTGTTATAAGACACTTGAAATCTTGCAATCTAAAACAAAAACATGTATACACACATATATATACACACATATATACACACACATGTATATACACACACACACATATATTAGACATCCATAGCTTTTTCTATATGAGAAGACTCGGTGGTAACTGAAGACTGACATCACAAGAGCCTGAAAGCTCAGCTTCACCCAGAGCCAGCTGAATTCAACAGAAAGCGCCTATTAACTTCTGCATGCTTTAGAAGAGCTACTGAGCCATGGGGATTTTAAACCAGATGCTGTTAAATCATCATCATAACAATTCTTCAGTTGGTGCTAACATCTCTTCATCTCCAAGGCCAGGTGGCCACTGGGTTGAAAAGGTGCCTGTGAAAGGTTCACAACTATGATTAGGCCCAGGAAAGTAAGAGAGGAGACCTGGCAAAAATAACTCCAGCAGAGAAAGGGCTGCTGGTTGTAGCCGTGTTGGTCTACGGACGTAGCTCTAAGGACATAGGCAAGCAAGGTGCTTTGGGTCGATGTGATATCTTTTATATCTGGATATATAAAAGATGGGGTATCTTTTAAATTCTTTGGGTCGATGCGATATCTTGTATTGGACCAACTAAATAGCTGGTAAAATTGTTCTTTGAAAGCTTTTGGGCACAAACACCCTTCTTCAGGCACTGCAGACTCTCCCTATGCCTGAAGAAGGCTGTTTGTGGCCAAAAGCTTGCAAAGAATAATTTTTCCAACTAGTTGCTTGGTCTAATAAAGGCTATCACATCTACCCAAAGAATCTAGTGCGCCAGTGGAGAAAAACACAGAACCCCTGAGGGTTTCTCCATGTGTCCAGAGGACTCCCAGGCAGCCCGACAAGCCCCAGGGGAAGTAAGGAGGGGGTGCTGGGTGCTTCGGACGAAGCGGGGCTCAGAGACACCCCGTGCTGGAGGGAGAGGAGCGAGGGAGCTGCCCAGCCGAGGCACAAAGACTGGTGGCTGGCGGGCGGGGGGGGAGATGTGCGAGCGGGCTGGATTGCTCAACAGCCTCCTTCGCCTCCTGGGCTCGCGGGGAGCGGGAGCCTCCCACTCCCTCCCTCTGTGTGGAGCAGCAGCGAGCACACGCGCTACGTGACCGGGGGCGCATCCCTCCCTGCGCCGGGCCCAGCCCGCGGCGCGGAGCACGGAGCCCGCTCCCCAGCCCGGCCGCGCCGCGCCGCCTCCCTCCCGCCGGCTCCGCGCTGCCTCCCAGCAGCCCCCGGCTCCAGAACAAAGGACTGCGGAGCGCAGCGCCCCCCCCGCCCCGGCACGGCCGCCGCCCTCGGCCCGGGGCTCCCTCCGGCGCGGCACAGCACGGCGCGCCTCCCCCAATCGCGACCGCACCGGGCACAAACACAACGTGCCCGCGGAACAACACCCCGCCGTGGGGGCCCGGTGCTTGGAAACAGCCTCACTGCCCCCCCCCCCTTGATTTGAGTTAAAATGAGTCCTGCTTCGCAATTCAAGGGGAGATGCAAAACGGTAGAGCAGCTGGGGGCCGGCGGCACTGCTCGGCTCCTCTCCCCGACTCAATCTTGCATCCGGGGTGAAACGAAACGAAATCAGTGTCCCGGGGGCTCCTTGCGAGTACTGCGCTCGCGCCCCCCCCGCGCACGTAATACTGACCTACATCGCTCCGCGCCGCAACACCGCCGCCTCCGCGCGACGCGGCTCCCGGCAGCGCTGCGCGGGCCCGGGCCGCTCCGCGCCCCTGCCCAGCGCACCCATCCTTCCCCCCGCAGCGCTCAGCCGTCCGTGCACGCCCAGCCCCTTCCCCAGCCCCGTCCACGAGGCAAAACACCCCCCCAACAAACAGCCCTGAACAGCAGCGCTGGAGAAAAGACCAGAAATAGCAACACCGCAGCCACAACTGCCGAACGGCGACGGGGCTAAATATAGACGAGCACAATTTTCCTCCGAAGGAACCTGACACACATTCAAAAGCCAGCACGAGTTGCCGCCCTCCCTCTCCCTGTTCCCCACTTGCCTCGGGAGCGGACTCCGAAAGCGGCACAAAACCAAGCGCCCCTCTCCCCAGCCCGGCCCGGCGGCATGTGGCGGGGCCGAGATTTGTCCCCGCGTCTTTGTAGGCGGCGGCGGAGCGCCCCGAGCCCCCGCTCCCTAGCCCTGCCCGCCCGCCAGCGCCGCGCTTACATAATGCAACATTTCCAGGAACTCTCCTGCGATCGGCGCAGGGGCTGGGGACGGGGACAGAGTGGGGGGAGCAAAACAACAGGGGGGGGAACACCCCCCCAACCCCTGGCAAACACAATGCGCTGGGAGCGGGAGAGGATGCGGCGCGTGTTCATTTCACGCATGAAAACAGAGCAGGCAGCCAGCGGCGCGGATCCGTGCCCGCGCCCCACGCACCTCGCTCCGCAGGATAAACGAGCCGAGTCCCAGCGCCCTCCCCCTCGGGCTGGCTCCGGGATTCAAGGGGGTGGGTGGGGGAGGAAAACAAAGCGCCGAAAACCCGGCCGATCCCGCGTCCCAGCCAGGCTTTTTGTGGCCCCTCCTCGCTGTGCCCCAGCCGCCCCAAACCCCCGTGTTGTCAATCGGTCGCACCCGCGGCAGATCCCCATCCCCGATCCCCGCGAGCCGGGTCGCTGTCAGAGCAGCGCTCCGGCCCCGGAGCGACACGTCTTATGCAACCACCCAGCCGCCGCCGCAAGCCAGCCCGGGGCGGCCTCGGACACGCGGAGCAAGGACCCCCCGTGTTACCTTCATAGCTCGTGGGAGTGGCGGGCGAGCGGAATGCCTCGGGCTGGGCTGGGCAGCGGCGGGGACCGGGGCTGGGGCCAGGGCCGGGGCCGAGGCGGGAGCGAGACGTTTGCCGCCGCCTGTGCGCCGCGCAGAGGGATGTGTGTTAGTAGGTCAATACTGTCTGTACGCGCACGGGGCTCCTGCCAGCCTGTGCTGTGACTGGCAGCGGCCCGGCCCCAATCAGGGCTGGGCGCTGCCGGGTGCAGCCAATCTGGGCCCGCGGGGGGGAGGGAGGGAGAAGGGGGCAGGACCAGGCTTGAATTGAATCCCCCCCGCCCCACTCTCGCACACAAGCACACACACACTCACTCTCCTCCCCCGCGGCCGGGTGCTGCGCGGTACAGTAGGGCCAGGGCTGGATTGCATAACCGGCCGGGGCACTGCCGTGCGGGCCCGCCTCCCCCGGCCCGCCCCGCCCCGGGCAGCGCTGAGAGCAGCGGCCGCGACCCCGGGGGGCGGGGCAGAGCGGGCTGCCCGCGCGCGCACGCGGGGGGCGAGGAGCTGGACCGGCCCCAGGGAGCGGGGGCTGCGCGAGGCGGGGGAGGCTTAAGTGTGTGTGTGTGTGTGTGTGTGTGGAGAGACCGGAGTGTGCGTGTAGCCACGCGTGGAGGAGTATGTGAGTGCGTGTGTGTGGAGATGTGTGCACGTGTGTGTGTGTGGAGGGGGGGTGTGTGCAGGCGTGTGTGGAGGTGTATGAGTGCATGTGTGTGTGGAGGCGTGCACGTGCATGTGTGTGGAGGTGCGGGTGTGTACAGGCATGTGTGCAAAGATGTGCGTGCATGTGCGTGTGCCATGAGGCTGGCATGTGAGCGCAAGCCAAACCTCACCCTGAGTCGCTCTGCACTGTGTGAGCCACTGGGGTGAGGGCATCAGCCACACTGCAGCTGGTGCCTGCCTCGATGTGGCTGGACTGCACTCCATCCTCCCATAAAAAAACAGTGTGAGGAAACCAGGCTCCCCGCAGAGGCGCTGTCCTTCGCAAGCCCTTGCACAAGTCCCAGAAGAGTCTTTTTTGGCGCATATCTGCCACCTAGCCAGCGCCGCTTCCCATCCATCCCACTCGGTCTCGGATTAGTCAAAAGAAAAAGGCTGCTAAACAGATGCCGCTTCTGTCCTGGGTGCGTCCCCTGCGGCTCTGCCACTTGCCACTCTGGGCTACAAAGCACGCATGGTAGGCACGAGTCTGTCGCTGGCTTCTCTCTTGCCTATCTCCAAGGATGACGAATTCCATGAATATTTCTCCCACCGACTGAATGCCAGCCATCAGATGCTCAGCGGTGGAGAAATGTTTGAGAGAGCACATGAGGAGATTTTCCCTCCCTTTCCCGCCTGGGTGTTCTCCCCCTCCACTTCTGAGACCATGTCTCCGAGAGACTGCTTGCCTACTGGCTCCCATTTGTCAAACCTTCAACCTCTACCTCTTTTCCCAGGGTACTAAAAGGAGAAAGATTAAATAAGAAAGTCTGGTGTGAGTCTGACCTTTGTTTAACCTCCATTTTAGAAAATGACACATGGTCAGCTAGAAATCCAATTCTCCTCTCAGAATGTGTTTGAATTTACACACATTTGATTAAGTGTCTGACACAATGTCTTCCTCTCCTTTTTCTTCCCTCTTCACAATGGGTGTATCACATGTTTTGCCTTTTATTCCCCCAAATGGTAGTTTTCCCAAAGACAAGAAACAGTCATTTTTTTTTACTTGTATTTCCAGACCAAAAATGATTTATGACTTCATTCTACTATGATTTTTTTTCTTTTAAAATATTTGGGTTTTTTCTCTTATTCTGTCATCTATTCTATTCCTCAGGGGGGTTAGGCCTGGTCTAAATCATTCTTAGCATCATGCAAATTTAGGAATTGGAAGAGGTCACTGAGTATTTTTCCCTGGTCTCTTGTCACATTCATCCATACCCTCCCTCAGCAATATATCAAGGCATCTTCTATACATTTATATTTACCCCCCGCTCCCCAGTTATTTATTGCACAAGACTATTTTTTATGCAAACTTTTTTGCTCAAGTTCCTTTTTTCTTGCTTCTATTTTTCTAACGAGTACAATATGTGGTCTAGAGTATTTCTAGATGGCTAGTTCATAAACAGCAAAAGTCAGAGGGACCTAATATCACATGAAACCACTAAAGCAACTAGCACCCAACTGGAAATCTCAGAAATGAGGTTTTTTAAGCATAGCAACTAAAGTATTCAAAGTAGGTTAGGGGTGAGAGGCACATTGACTGGGCTATATGGGGAAGCATATCCTGGCAGTATTGCTCTTGCTGCTTCACAAAGTGTTGAGAAGAAACAAAGTTTCCAACAGTTGTCAAACCCGGCATCTTTCACAAAGATTAAATCTACACAGAGTCATCTTTGGCAAAAAATCCTATTCCTTTTCCAGAAATTTCATGAATCCTGGGTATTTAAGAATATTATGAACTCTTCTGTTTCTAGGAATAAGCACAGTGCCTTCCTCCATAAATCAGATTCTTGAGATCTCGGAAGAGATCCCTAAACCAAGTAAATCCTAGCTCTTTACTCCAAAATTTAGACCCTGCTCAGCTGCTGCCTAACCTTGGATGCATCTAGGCAACAAAAACCCCTGAGGCACACAGGGCAGGCTGAGAAACACCTAGATCTTGACAATACTATGCAGCTCTGTACCTGTAAGGGTTTACAATCTAAGCATTTCTCTGCTTGTTTTACTCACAGTGCCCAATTCAGAAGACCTCAGATAGGTCTGCCAAAAACACAGCCGGAGAGAGCAGTATTCTCTTACTCAAAAGCCCAGTGGTTAGCGCACTCATCCAGACAGGCTCAATGCCCTCATCTACCGCAAGGGATTTGAGCCCATCTCTACCACCACTTGGGTAAATGCAGACTAAGATATTCTCAGATGCGGGGGCCTCTCACAGTCCCTCCTGTTGAAACTGCTCTGCTTTTCATGGCATCATTAATAATCATTTGATCAGAGACAGGAGGAGTGTGTGTAAGGATGGTTCTCTAGTCTAATCATTAAGACACTCATTTGAAGGTGGGTGAAACCTGAACTCCCGTCTCTACTCCGACTATGGGTGAGAAAGCAGCCGGTAACAAACTGGAGTAAGGCACCTAACTTCAAAAAACAGCTCAGGTGGAAGTAGAAAAAAAAGATCAGAACCAGGAAAGGAAAGATTTGGATCAGGTCCTTAGAAGTCTGAGAACAGCAGTAAGACTAGAAGACTATCACAAGCTGACACCCTTCTTGAGGTCAGGTTGGTGGCCTAGGAAGAGAGGCAAGTTTTGGCCTCCCAGCTGCCCATGATGGTTTCCCATCACTCTGTGGCTTTGATCAGGTGCTTACATTCCACAGTGAGTTATGGCTCCTCTTTCCCAGCATTTCCTATCAGCTGTCTTACGGATCTCCTCGCTTTAGCTTGCTTGCTTTTGTAGATTCCCTTCCTAGCTGCTTAAGGCCATGTCTACACAGTGAAACTTACTGTGCCCAGAAGTGCCACCCTCAAGCATGTCATGCTTCTCCAAACAGGTTGCCTTCTATACCAGCAGTGATATAACTATGTCCACACAGTGCCACAGTTGGGCCTGAGCTAACTGCCCCATTTACTCAGCAACATTAGTTAGTTACCTTTCTCAAAGCACTTTACTCACATTTTAGGGAAGAGCCTGAACTGAACAGTGCTGCTTGCTCAATGGTACCGCTGCTGAGCTCCATAATCTAACCTAGCTCCATAAACTAAGTGAATAGCCAAGGCTTTCTATGTCGGCATCAAGGTCCACCAAAATGTTGTCTGAACCGAACAACCAGTTCCACACACACAACCATGCAGTGGGGATGAACTAAATGAAGGGAACTGTACTATAATTGTCTGACTCAGAGCTTTTTGATTTTTCTGTGGGAAAGGATGAGTTGGATAGGCCACAGAGACCCATAGCTAAATTCGCATGCAAGTTTAAGCAGGACTTAACACCTTCCTTTAGCCATCTTGGTGAATAAGGTACCATATTTACTTGTATACATGTGCACCTTTTCCTTGAAAATTGACTCAGCTTACAAGAGGAGCCAGAGGAGAAGTATAGTAAAATAAGCAATTAAACAGAGGATGAAAGATGCTAAATGATACTTTCTGGCACTATCTTAAATGCCCTTTGACTCCTTTACACCCACTTATAGTTTCATAGTTTCACTTGTACCCATGTAACTTCTATCTTTCATGTAATATCTGAATCTGACTCTGAGTAAAATCCTGATTCCACTGAAGTCAACACAAAACTCCCACTGACTTCAGTTGGGATAGGATTTCATCCCTTGCCTTTTAATATATTCATCATGTAGCAGAAACTAATGTTGCTAGTATTGATTACCTTGGAGAGAATTAGGAGTAAAATAGTTCCTAACAAGGTAATATATTGTAAAATTGAAGGAAACATTTAATTAAGACTATTATTTAATTTGGGTCTGTATTTTTAAAAGATGGTATTAATTGGGGATATAGCCTCTAGGTAGTTTAGTCTTACCTTTGATTTCTAAACACTACAAAATTTGTATTGATATGAGGTTCAGTTTCTAAAAAATGTATGCAGACAAACTTCTGTTCACTAAAATGTTTATATACCTAAGGAGTTTAGTGCATAAGAAGGTTTCATACTGATCACTGATCAGTTTTTGAACGTGTCTGCTCCAGAGGAGAAGTTAGTAGATTACAAGTTGTATTTTAAAGACCTATGCCAGAAACAAAGTACGTTAAAAAAAAGCACCAAGTCTTTTGACTGAAGTTCAAAGCATTAATCAAAATAGTTTTGTCCATCTGGGATCATTTGTGGAAACTGTACTGGAAAAAAATATTTGTGCTATAATGTACTCTTAAGAGCAAACCCAAGAGAAATAGATGTTCACATTGTAACTGAGCTGGACATAACTGAGGCAATATTTATTGGAACTGCTGAGAGTGAAGAAAGACCAAAGATTGCAAAATAAGTGCAAAGAATGAAGAAATATTTGCATGATACTATTTACACAGCCACAGCTGACTTATGCTTAATAGATCATTATAACCTTTACATTACCCACAAGTGCAAAACCACATTTGATAACTGTGAATGATTTTCAAGGCATAAAGTATAGTTCTAAAGTAAAAATTCAAGTGGGCACTCATAGTATATATTAGTTTTGACATGTAAAACAAAAACATGGTGTAGAAGTAGGAGGACAAAAACAGTAGTGATTCTGCCATACAAATGGTAAAGATTGCCCTTGTTAGATGCAAAGAGGCCTGCACAACAGTTGAACTTCAGACATAGGCAATGCATAGGAGGGGAACTGGGGGGCATGTGCCCCCCGTGAGATTGGCCACTGCCAACACTGCCGCTGGCAGCTGTGGGCAGTCGCTGCTCACCATCCCCCTACCCCCCCTTGCCACCAACACCGCTGCAGCCTCCTGCGGGCTGTCCCCACTCAGCCCGCCCTCACTGCCAATGTCACCATGGCCGCTTCCTGGGGGCCCCCACTCCCACCACAGACACCACCTGTGGGCATTCTCCATGCCCCCCCAGCCTCAGGAGGCACAAGTCATTCATGGCTTCAGGGTACTGGCACTTCACTAAAATGCTTCATATAGCTCAGTCCCTTTTGTGGTTATTTTCACACATTTCATCCAGCATTTCCATACTTACAAATGAGCAGGAGGGGTGACAAAGCCTCTAGATAGGGATTAATGAATGCATGTGCATGTGGGGCATGGGCCCCGGGGCCCTGCCAATCAGAGGCCCCCCGGGGTGCCAAGGGCAGCACAGCCCTGGCTGGCATCCTGGCCACGGGCATCTGAGACAGGCAGCACAAGCCTTTCCCCCTCAACTGGGCCAGGGCCAGAGGCTAAGCGGTAGGCACAGGGCTCCATGCAAGTGGCAGTGGCTTCCCAAGTCCATGTGTTGCCAGGCAGCCCTCCTCCTGCTCATACTATCCACCTTCTGCAGGTGACCATTGGCACTAGCACTGCTGGGATAGGATGGGATGGTACAGCGCCACCCTGCTAGAGCTGGCAGAGGGGCCAGTGGGCAGCTGGGGATGGTGCAGAGACCATGCCCCTCTTCTCCCCCACCTCCAGCCAGCCTCAGCCCTGGCCCTGGCTTGTCCCGCAGCACTGGGGGACACAGCCTTGGCTGTGCAACACCTGCTGGGTGGACGGGCCAGGCCAGGTCAGTGTTGGGGCCACCTTCACCTCACTGGCACTAGTGCCCCCAGCTCATCCTGCACATGCTGAGAAGGCTGAACAGGCCCAGCCACAGCCCCCTGGCAGGTGCACAGGGAATCTGCCCTCACCTGATGGGGGGCCTCCAATTTTCTGTTTGCCTAGGGTTCCAATAAATCTTAATCCACCACTGTCTAGAACACTGGATAAAAACACACTGAAAGAAAAGCCATAACCATTCGAAACCACCCTTCAGAAAAAGTGATAATGCACCTTTGGGCACCTCTATCTTGTCTTGCAAGGAGCCACAGCTGATTTAACAATATCTTATGGCCAGAGCTAAGGTGGCAGCAAACTGATCTAATACAGTGGTTCTGAGTGTTTTTAGACTCAAAGCATCCCTCAGAAAATACCAGCTCTTAGCTTTTTTTACGTTATTTTTTGACTATGGAAAAATACAGCAATTCTTCTGTTGCAAATAACTCAGAAAGAACACAAATCAGAATGGTTTTGACACCACAGATTCCAGATTGAAATCTCAGGGTTTATGTTTTGAATCATATATTGGTGTTTGCACACTTGTCAATGCTAATATTGAACAGCATCATTACAAGGATCTCACAGTACCCTGGTTGACAATCACTAATCTAATATCAGGGCCTCAAATCTTCATGGTCAGAAGGAACTCAAACAGTGCAACATGCATAGTCTTCCTACCACACATTGGTTTGTATGCAAAATGATAAGATCTGCAACTTTTTTTTTTAACTAAGTACCATCTCACCTCAAACCTCTGCAAAATTGGTAATGTCAGGTAGTAGTTTCTTGAGAAGAGGCAGAACAATTGTTTCTCTGATGGAAACTTGATGATCCCTATCAGCAATGGATACAATGTTTCCTTCTTGCCTCTAACAACCAGAATGAATCCCAGCCTGAGCTTTTATATGAAGAACCCCTACTGCTTTAGCAAATGAGATTGGCTGAAACTCAAGCAGAGAAGTCTCAACATTTGCCACTTCAAGATGTGTAATTTTTATCTCTGTAATAACATGAAACTCTCTCACCTTAGAAGGTATTCAAACAAGGCAGAGTTGACACAACCAGGATTGAATCTATTACCTGAGATTTTGCAGCAGCTACCATTCACCCCAAAATATTCTCCTCTTCATCTTCTACAAGACCATGGTATGATAACCAAAAGGTGTTAGATGCAATTATTTAGATTTTATCCAAGATTTTCTGTTCTAGTCACCTATCTTCTGCTTCATTTCTCACAGGTAAACCACACAGAGAAGGAAGCTGGAGGAAAATATTTCTGTAGTCATTACTATTTTTCTTGTGTATAATGGGGGCTGATTGTTCCATTTAATCCCTACTTAAGTAAGTTGTTTTATTAATTCTAGTGATACTACATATATGAGTAAAGATTAATCACATAAGTAATGATTACTTCTATGAATAAAAGCAGGCAATTGTGGGACTATGGTAAATAAACATATTTTATTTGAACCAAAATGCTTGGATGCTATTTATGCTTGACCACTAAAGTAAGGCAGGGAGACCACTTTACACTGAGTTTTTGAGAAATAGGGTTTAGAGCAAATATTCTGTTATGCATTTGTACAGCAGCTGTACCAACTAAGAAAAGTAAAATAGGTATTAAAATATTGAAAGGTTTTCTTTTTTATGACAGTAATTATTGGTGAGTCATTTATTGAAGCCTGTATGCTTTGCAAAATAGTTTGTAAATGTGTTCTACTGAAGTGAAAATTGAGTAGTAAACTAAAAGACGTTAAGAGCTATAAAAAGGTTGTCAAGCAGCAATGATTAACAGAAAGACAGAAGAAGCCTTTGTTCTGTGCCAGGGATCACTGTGGTACTGTTTTATTGTTATCCTTATGTTAAAGTTTTACATGTGTATTGGCCAGTCTAGTTAAAGTCTTGTGAAAGGTCTGAATTTAATTCCCAGACTTAGAACATCATTTTCTAGACACTGTGGACTAGAGAGAGGCCTATGGTGCCAGAGTAGAGGGAATGTTTCTGTTGTTAAATAACAATCTTTCTTAATAAGGGCCAGATCCAATAAAGGATTAAAGCACTAAAAAAAAATTACAATCCTGAAAACCCTCTAAACCCAGAGGTGCCTAAATTCCATTGTCACATAAGTTTTTCACCTTAAAGTTCCTCAGGAAATAATGTTTCTGTTTCTGTATGTTCCCAGTTTTGACAGCACTGAGTGTAGTGTCTAGCTCAGTTATATCCAATGGGGGTCTAGACATGGGTGGGCAGAATTTGGCCCAGATCAGGCCTGCCAAGTGATTTTATCTGGCCCACAATGGGTCCCTCAGCCCTACCCAGCCCAGGCATGAGTGGCAGCTGAGGCCATGGCCCATGTGGCTAGACCTGCATCCCTAGGCACATGTTGGGGTGGTGTGGTGGCCAGACTTGGCTTTCTGGCAGCCCTTGCAGTGGTGGCTCGCTTTGCTTGGTTGCCACTGCCAGTCCACCCTGCACCCACCACCGGGGGTGCTGGATAGAGCAGACAGGAGGGTTGCTATGTAGACTACCCTGGGACTCCCAGGGCAGGACACCCTTGGGATGGGATAGGACCCTTGGGATGGGATAGGACCCTTGCATAGATGGGCAGGGAGTGGCATCCAGGAGCAGGATGGGCAGGGCAGGGGCCTGGGCTGGGGCTGGGATCTGGGGGTGGTGTGAGGTCAGGGCTTGGGGCAGAGCTGCAATCTGCTATCCACTTCTCCTTGTCACAGACATGCAGGGAGCAGATCACAGCTCTGCCATGGGCCCCAGCCCCAGCCCCGCACTGTAACCACTTTGCGATCCTAGCCCTGGCCCTGCCTGCCCATCCTGCTCCTGGACACTGCTCCCCACCCACAGGGTGGCTATCATAGAGGACATTCTGATTTTCTGCTACTTTGTCCTCTGTCCTTTACTGATACAAAACCCGATGTCTTTATGTCCTCTATTTTTCTCTTGAAGATGGAGCAGGCAGGAGGGTCTCTGAAGAGAAAAATAGAGGACATAAAGGCATCCGGTTTCATATCAATAGAGGACAGTGAACAACTGGACTGTTCTCTATGATGACCACCCTACAACCTGCCTGTGGCCCCATCCCATCTGTTTGGCCGAGCACACCCTGTTCACTAGAGTCCCAGGCCAGTCTCTATGGAGACCCTGCCTGACTGCTTCATCTAGCACTCTCAGCAGTGGGTGCGGGACAGACAGCTTGGGCCTGGATAGGACCATTCTTCCCCCCACACCACCACCCCAGGTCAGACCAGATCATTCAAACTTGTTAAGTGGCCCTCCAGCCCAAATAATTGCCCACCCCCAGTCTAGAACTAGGCATTGTATGTCTAAGTCTGCTGCAAAACTCAGTCTTATAGATATGTTCAGATCATGCCTAATACACATCCATAGGATTGAGCTGTATTGGCAACCACTGATTTCTTTTACAATAGAGGAGGAGAAAGTGATACATGGTGTTCCCTTCAAAAAAATGGCAGAGGAATTGCACAGAATGTGGGAAACCTGGGTTCAGTTTTCTCTTTTACCTGATGGGATTTGATATCACATCTCCTACTTCCCTACAAAGTGTGGACAACTAGACTAACAGTCTGTTTTAAGGTAGAGACGAATTCTCCATCCCTGTTGCTGAAGGTGTTTCATTCTGTAGAAAAAAATTCTAGATTCATTGAGCCAGAAGTAGAAAGCAAGGGGTAGCATGACTTTGTGGCCTAATTGTTAAGGCACTTAGCTAAGAGTGAGAAGGCTTGTGTTTCAGTTTATGCTCTATGATTCTTAATGCATTGCATGGATTAGAACCTATGCATGCAGCCCAACTCTCTCTGCAAACACACTCTCTTTCCCAGGTGAATATATATTACCCTATATTAATTCAGATAAAATTTGCTTACCTTGTCCTGAGTGGTCCTGCTCCAAGCACACTGCACCATTCTTTAAAACATATCCAGTAATTATTAATTATGTGTAGCTAATAATTTATTAATTGCTATTAATTATCTACAAATAATTACTACAGAGGCTATACAATGTCTCTGACTGTGTTCTTTTGTAGGGAAGACAACAATTTCTCCACTTAATATACGGGCCCCAATTTTGGGAGGCTGATGTTGTGGAGGAAAAGTGCATGATGTATGCAACAAAATATGGTACCTTGTGAAATCCAAGTGAAAATAATGAAGCATGAACCTCTGATTTATGTGGGGTTAGTGTTCTCCCCTGCACATATCTGTGTATTTGTGACACATGACAAAAAAGGGAGATCTTAATATTACTACAAAATTAAGCAAGTCATAAGTCAAGTATTGTCCCAAACTCAAGTCCTTTCCACATGGTAATGCATTCAACTCAAGTTGTTTAAGCTATCAGAGGGTATAGGCTAAAGTTTGAACTATCATTTGTCAACTCTTGGCACAAACATATTGCAGCGTGGATGTAAGCTAACTCTGTTAGAGCAGAGTTAACTCTTTCTCACAATTCCCGCAGTATGCCCACTTAAAGACATGTTCTCCCACATGTCAGTATGAAAAGTCACAAAGCACTTCATTTTACTTTACTAGAGTACAAGGTATCTCTAACAGGACAATCTATCCCTTGAAGAAGAAACAGTAAGCCCTGTTTTAAAAGCCCAGCTGGGGGGCATTTGGCTAAGCTAGGACTGACCCCTGAGACCTTTAAAAAGTTCCCAGAAGACCAGGCAGAGTGGGTGGAAGAGGCAAACTGTAAGTGGAAAAGCATGCTGCAAGGAGGGGCAAAAGCCAAAGACTCCCCTCCTAGTGTCTGGGCCAGGGTATGATTTGGTTTTGTTTATTTGTTTGTTAGAGGAGAATACAGAGGATATGGCCAAAGCCACGTGGCACTGGGACATGTGGCACAGGACCATCCAACTTGCCCAGAGCAGAGAAGGGGGTGGTGACAGCAAGGAAGAGGAAGAGACAAGTGGAACTGAGGATAGTGACAGCAGCAGCTGGACTGGGAGCTGGAGCAACAGCAACATGGATGACAGGTGAACTGAGTATGTGATCCTGCAAGCAAGATGAGGATGAAAGGAAAGGGTTGCCTGGTCTGAGAGACCAGAAGTTGCTTGTGTGCGTAGCACGTGTCGTGGATATTGTAATGGGTTTGGGTGGCCAGCGGGCCTTTGTACAAGGGTACGGGATGTACAGGTGCAGTTTATGTAATGGGTTAAGGATTTCTTTGTGGAGTGATACTTGGAGTATATATATATATTTTTTTTACCAAAAAAATTGTTTGTTTAAAAGACTGTGCTTTGCTTGGGAGGACTGATTGAGGAGGTCCTCAGGGAGCAAACCCACCTGCAGAAGCCAGCAGGCTGGGCAGCCTGTTTACACAACCATGAGACAGTCTCAAAAATTAGTGCCATGTGACTAACAGTAGAATCAGCATAGACCTAATAGTACAAGTCTAAGGTCACAGTGTAGCTGCTGTCACTCAAATTAGGCAAATTTGGGAGAATGAACTGGAGTTCAGATACCCCAACTTAATTAGATACCTCTGCCCATGGAAGTGTTGACTACAAATGTCCAACTTGGGATCCTTGAAATTCTGGTTTATTAGGCGGATTGAAACACTGTAATGAAGTCAAACAATAAACCTTGGGACTGGTCCCCTCACACACATGCACACACACAGCAGAGAGCTACAAATGTTTGGGGGTGGGGCATCAGATTTGGGTATACTTATCCCACAAGCGCTGGAGTCTGCCGTCGATGGCCAGTTGAGGCTTCTTCCAGCATGGTGTTATCCTCCAGAAGGGGGTCACCGGCTGGTCCTTCTCGCTGGACAGGTCGGGTGCTGGTCAACTTGGAGATCAAGAGGGCGCCACCAAGGGTCACTTTTCACTGCCTTTTATCTGTCCTTGGCAGACTTTGATGACTCCCCAGTTTTCAGGTTTGCCCAATCCAGGGGTCGTTGACCCTCATGGGACTTCCCTCTCGATGGCTACTGGATGGCATCTGTCAGCCCCAGGGGTCGTCCACACGTACATGCAGGTTTGGGAGTCCGTTGATGAATTTTGATTAATTTACCGCTGTCATGAATAGGGCTCTGGAGATATTTAGCCCCAAAAGTTGGTCCCCAATGTTGATTAACTCAGACCCCGGGTTCTAGTGAAGTTTAGACAATTCCCTGTTGCTACATTCTCTCCTATTGCTTTCTTCTATTGGTTGATCTGCAGTTTCCGTAGGTGTTAATTGCTGCTTGTTACTGAAGCTTGCTACTGTGTTATGCATTCAATCACTGATTCACTGCTCTTTCAGGGTCCCGCCTGCTACAGGGAAGCGGTGGTTTGATTCCCGCCCTTGTTAACATTGTTACAGTGTATAACTTAAACTAAAACACATTTAGTTAAAAGGTGAAGAGTATAAAAATATAAGCTACAGGAGTAATGTTATGGCACACAAATAGATAAAAATGCTAAAATACACAAGGAGATACCAAATACACACATACAAACTTTAAAACACAATTCCTTATCTTATAGTGAAAGAAAGAGGAAGGAAGAAACAGTATAAGAGGAGAAACACATACAAAGAAGGGAAAGCAAATGCAGGCAAGAGGAAAAGGGGGCTTTCTGCTACAGAGGAATCTAGCAGTGAGTCATCTAAGTAAACTATTAGGCTGCATAGAGCATATTTCCCAGAGTTAAATATTTTTCTCCATTAAAAGTTCTTTCCATATTTCTTACAAACAAGGTTGTTGCCTATGAAATCTCCTGCCTTTCTGAACCAGTCAGTCACTAAGGTGCCAACCTGCCCTACCTTCTACATTAATTCATCAGCCTACTAGCTGATGTGCTACAGTGCATTAAAGTCATGGTAGCCAACAGAAAGCATGCACTGAAGAGTTTGATATTAGTCAATAGCAGCTTTCATCCAAGTCTCAAAGCATGTACAACAGACATAGATCAAAATAGTTCTTTTAAAATGGTTCCCTTTTTTCCCTTAGATTTTGTTGCTAGAATCAAAGGTGATTTTTTTTTCTATTGAAATATCCGTAATACATGCACACATTCTGTAGCTGCCCTTTTAAAAACAATAATGCGTGTTCTTATGGAATATCACAAGATAATGAACTATATTGTGGGTTATTAGTTTTAGACCTAAAGCAAAGATCACATAATGTCTACAAGGTCAGCTTCCTTGTTAGGTCCAAAATTAAAGGAGAAGAACAAATCTACTCTGAAAAAGTGAGACTTAGTAACATGTAACACAACTATCTCTGAGGCAGCCTGCTGAGTTTTGCCTCAACATAGACCAATTAAGAACTAAATAGGGACTTCAAGATTTGGCCTAGTTTTTATAAATGACTACAGGACATAACTTGTAAACACAGCTGAGTGAAAGTTACTCTTTCTTTTCTGCAATAAATCCTTACATTTAAAAAAAATCTTTCCATTACAGAATGAAAAGTAGAGATTTTGAAATTTCCTGTGAAAGAATTTTGGGAAAAAAATAATTAACTAAACATTGTGTTTTGAAAACTAAATAAAATTCCCCCCAACAGTCCAAACTATATATAGCCTCCCAGCACTGGGGAAAGGTAGCTTTTCCTAGGGATTAGAAGCCAAAAGCCAAGAATGACGTTCAGGAACCCAGAAATCTTAAGGTCAGGAGTCAAAATAATGTCAGAAATAGAAATCAGTTTCCTAGAACCAAAAGCCAAGAGGACTGGGCCAAGAGTAGTGTCAGAAATCTAAATTCCATGGACCAAAATGAGCAAAGAAAAGGTAGACACAGGGACTGAGGCAGAAACTGAAAGCTAGGTAGCACAGGATATAGATTTTAGCTGGGAAATAAGGCAATGCAGGAAACAGGACAAAACACAACTTTACCATGTCATCAGAGACCAGAAAGGACCTGCAAGCTGTAGTCTTGCTAAAAGTATTTGGCTTATCTTGAGGCCTGGCTTTCTGCAACCCATCAGGTAATCACGCAGTGCTGAACCCAGGTCAGAACTTGGTTTTAATGCAAACCCTTAACTGTATTATCCAGCACTTCTCTGTTTCCAGATCCCTGTCAGGTCAGATGGGGCTGTGGTATACTGGGAGCTGGGAAGCTAGGAAGCTCCAAGAACCCTTAGGGCCTGGCTGTCTTCTAAGGAGCCTAGATTCTAGGAGTCTCAACTACAGCTGAGGCTCTCTGCTGTGTACTCCAGGGAGCCATACGGTTTCCAGCTTGAGGCAACCCCTGAGAGCAGCTACCCTGAAACTACAGATCTTGGTAGCCTTAGGGTCCTGACTGCAGAAGTCTGTCGGGGTGGGTACTGAGAAACTGAGCAAGAAACTGGACAGTAACTTGCCTGTGTCTTGACAACAGATTTCTCAGAATAGATATACTCCAGAAGTATGTTTTGATTTTGGCTAGCAGCATTTTATCCGGGAAAAACATTTCACGGGAAAATTTCTGACCACTTCTACTGATAAAGCACACAGTTGAAATGCCCTGTATTGCATCTTGAGGTTCCTTGAGTGTTTCTAATTTAAAATGCACATAGTGACGGGAATGACTACTATGTCATTTTGCTTCTGATATGATAAATTCTACCAATTTTCCATGAGTAAAGATTGAGTATTATTTGAGAATTAGACTTCAGGTGTTGGTTGACTGATGATGATTGAATACATCACAGACAGAGTAAAGTCTGTCCATATATTAATATTCCTCTCAAATATCCATGAGTTACTTCACTCATCTCACACAAACCTGCCATCAGTTCAGTGTCTAATATGATTAATTGTAGAATATAAAAAAATCCTGAATTAGGAAAAAGAGGTTATGAGAACATCATACATTTTGAAGAAATGAAACTCATCATTCTAAGCTCCTTTTTTTGCTCTGTAGTGTTTCTCCATATAAAAAAAATGTTTTGTTAAAAAGCTACTGTTACGCATTTGATCCCTGTTGGTTTGAGAGCTACAACAGGGTTTTATTTAATCTAACAAACCAAACATTCACCGAGTATTAAACCTAGTATTTTAAAGCAAGATTTTGTGCCAGATTTACCCAACCAAACTCCAACGTGTCCCAGGGCTCAAGAATTCTCACTTATGATTGGTGGAGCCAATCCATCAGTCAGAAACAAGCTGGGGAAAGCGGATGCTGCTCTTTTCCTGAGGGGAGGGGCAGAGGAGCTCCCCAACCTGATTGTGCACAGCCGGACATCAGGGTTGGAGCCTCTGAAGTGTATAAAAGGAGAGTGTGCTTGGCACGCTGGGCAGACGCAACAAAGGATGCAAGTAGATATCTGTGTTTGATTGACTAAGTATATTTATCTGTGGCTACTGTATATATTTATTCATTTATGACCTCTATAGAGTTGTAAATATGCATATTGAATTTTATATTAATAGTTATTCTTTTATTTAAGGATTTGGGTAAACAATAATAAATTTGTATACAGGCATACCTCGGAGATATTGCGGGTTCGGTTCCAGACCACTGCAATAAAGCGAATATCGCAATAAAGTGAGTCACACGAATTTTTTGGTTTCCCAGTGCATATAAAAGTTATGTTTACACTACACTGTAGTCTATTAAGTGTGCAATAGCATTATATCTAAAAAAACAATGTACATACCTTAATTAAAAAATACTTTATTGCTAAAAAATGTAAAGTGAGCAAATGCTGTTGGAAAAATGGCGCCGATAGACTTGCTAGATGCAGGATTGCCACAAACCTTCAATTTGTAAAAAATGCAATATCTGCAAAGCGCAATAAAGTGAGGTATGCCTGTATAGTTAAGTGCTTTGTCTTAGCCTGGCTCTATATAGAAAAGAGGGAATTGCTCTCCAATGGCATACCCCTCTCACAGCACTCTTACCTGACTACCCCATCCCTTTCAAATGAGGACAGGGCACACCCCCAGGTGCACTCAGACCACAATTTGGTACCAGAAAACCCAGAAGAGAAGTTTCTCAAACTTGTTTTTCTTTCTTGTTTAAGTGATTCATTTTAATCTGTTTCAAGATTATCCAGGCAATGTAGTGGCTCTAGTGCATGTTCCTCAATCTGTGACTCACCAAGTATGCAAAGGATTAGACATGAGCCAAACCACAGAGCTCATATACAGATTCGTATTTTTTCCAAGGTCTAAGGAAGTTCAAATCTGAGGCCCAATTTTTACTGAAATATGCATGAATTTCAGCTTCCTGCTAAGTCATTTGACATAGTTCACTCTGGCTCTGCTTTTTAATTGTCACCATTTTGGTTATCTTCCTGGTAGTGTTGCTTGTGCCTGTTTTCCACTGTAAAGTCAGTGGAAAGGCATCACTGGATTCCCACCTGGATTTACAGGGGTCTTCCATAGACTGCCAACTGCCTGCCCCATGCTTCCAGTTGGCCTTACCTATCTATCCAGTTTAGATCTTAATAGATCCCTTACTGTGACATCTGAGTACCTTCCACATAAAATTATTAGTAATAGTGCACTTGAATGGACTGTGGAGTCTGACACTTCTCACTTTCAGGGTCAAATATCTGGTTTTGTTTAGCCTTACTTTGATCTTTGATAGGGAGGAGGAGCTAGGAGGAGTTTGGAAATAAAGGGCATTTTTACATGTGCTCGGGGGGGGTGGGGGAGAAGGAGTGGGAGGCAGAGCTTTAATTAGAGTAGTTCTGAGAGTCACTCTAATTAAAGTGCTGCTGTGTCTCCTGTATCAGCATCCCTGTACTTAAAAATGGCCAGCAGGGGTGCCTGAACTAAAGCTAGTTCAGTGAGGAGACACTGATACACAGGATGCAGGAAGCTGCTGGAGCACAGCAATTGCCATGCTCCAGCAGACCCGATTAATCAAGTCTGCTCTGAGTGCCAGAATTCCAGCACATCGGAGCAGCCTCTGCATTCATGTATGGGTGCCCAAAATGGGGAGCTGAAATATGATAGTCATAGTGTGGGAAAGAGAAGGCTTGGCAGTGTTTTCAAAAGGTGGTCAGACTCCAGATTCACCTGATCTTTTCTAAAAAAATTGTGCTGTAGCCAAACAACACATCAGTGAATGCTTTCTTTCACATGCTTCACCTGGGCTTTGAAATTTGCATCATTTCAGAGGTCCACAGCTATTGTAGCACCTCACAGACTGAATCTGATATAATGGATCACATGATCAGTAAAAACGAATCCTAAACTAGCCCAATACTAATCCTGAACCGGAGAGCCCTAGTTCTAGACTGGTGAACCCTGAAAAGACATGCCCTAAAGGGCCAAGTACTAAAACTAGCCTGGTAAACACTAATGGGCCTGTAACAGGGAACCATACACTGTTAACAGAAAGCAGGCCAGTCCTTTTAAAACCAGAACTTTCTGGGCACAGCCTGCTGGCAGGGTAAGGGTTAAAAATTGAGCCTTGCGGGCTAGTCAGGTGACTGGAAGGGGGCAGCCCAGAGCTATAAAAACCCTGGGCTCAGCTGGCAAAGGGGTTTGGTGGCAGAAGGGGTGAACTCCTGATGACTCCCAGAGAAGCTGCGGCAGCCCCACAAGAAGGAGCATAGCAGATGGTGGGAGGCAGAAGCATAGAGCCATGGTGTGAAATTGACTTACCCACTGGAGCTGGGAGGCAGTGGGATGCTGTACTGGGAGACAAACATGGCGAAAATGAAACCATGATGGGCAGAGCCGCTGTGGGTGAAGAAAGAAGAGAAAAACAAAGGACGAACCAGAAGGAGGCAGGGATGGCTCCCGCGTCAGCCTAGGCTCGCTTATGCATGCCTGCCAGGGGCAATTGGCTGGCCAGACACCTGGAGCCACTATAAAAGATCTGGCGAAGAGCAGCAGGAAGGACTGGAAGCGAAGTCCCTCACCGGTCTGGAGGGACTGGACCACACCAGTGGTCACAGAAAGGGGACCTGGTGGGCACCCCAGGAGAGGGCTGCCTCAAAGTTCCATGACCCGTGTGAGCCAGGGGAGCCACCCATGGAGCCAGAGTGGACATCAACTGGTGCTGATAAAGATTGGAGTCCGCAAGGGCCCAGTGACATTTTCAGGTGGGCACAGCTGACCAGCAACAAGGATCCAGCCCAAGAAAGGGATGACACACCAGAGAATAAGATGGTGCCAAAGACGCATGGCACCTAGACAGAAGGAAGGGGCCGCAGGAGACACTCAGGGAAGGAACAGCACCAATCGACTGCAGCCATCCTACCTTGCAAACTTGAGTGTTAAAGAAACTCCTGGACATCACCCTTGATGACACAAAGTGTAACATCATGTTTGGCAGTAGGGCGGGTATAGGGGAAGCGGAGCCCCACATAAAAGGGAGCGGAGGAAGCGACCAAGGGAAGGCACCAGGGGAGTAAGACCAAATAGTGTCCTCCTGATTCATCCAGACTAACGATCAAAGATGTGGCAGGTGAGGGCCCCTGGGAACCGCCCCAAAGTCACTTGGTGACCATAACATCCACCCTGAGAAGCCACGGCAAGGCTTGAGAGGCTTCCTTACCCACAACGTCCAGGGGAGAGACACGGGAGGTTACACATGGAAAAACATGAGCTGGCATACTGCCTTCCTTAATTTTTTTTTTTTTGGTGTGGTTATAGCCCATGGACTTACTGTTTGTGTTTGACTAATACACTGGTGGTTTGTGATTGAGGCTGTAGGGGAGGAGGATACCTCATTAGCATCTTGGGGTGCAGTCATAAAAGTCAAAAGGGCCCAGTGCACTAGTGAGTGAAGCCATATAGGGCCGGTGGCCCAGAACTGGCTGCAGGACTTTGAAGCCAGGTCCCAGTGGATGGATCCTTGCTAGTAGCCCAAGCTATAAGAAAGGGGCCAAGCCTGAGGAGGCAGAAGACCCAACAACTTGGCACCCAGGGGCGTGGTGTGAAAGGGGGCCAGAAGGCCTGGTGCCATAGTGAGTGCAAAAGGAGGGCCATGGGCCCAGAGAGTATTAAGGAGCTACAGCCTCAGAGTCAGACCCCACCTGGTGGGTTTAGGCTGGTAGGCCTAGCTAGAGAAAGACAGGGGGAAAAGCCTGTGGTGGCTTAGAACCCCAACATACAAGTACAATAGGCAGTCTCCTGCTTGTACAAACATCTAAACAATATTTACATCAAGACGTGGCAGATGAGTAAAGGTGGGATACAAGACAAAATACAGAAGTGAAATATTAAGGGACTTCAAGGGTGCCCCTCATAGGCCACTAGAATGCCGCTGAGGAGGGTAACTTGTTACATTAGTGCATTGGCCGGGAAACTTCCTATGGTAGTGTGTACCCTGAGATGGTGATTTGCCTGAATGAAAGAAAGAACCCTTGAATCCAAAAAGAAGTCAGGAAAGCCAGTGAAGATCCAAACCTCAGATCTGGGGGCACAGCAACAAGTATTGGGACTGCTGTATCAAGTGGCCCAAGGTCTGCAGGGGCAAGCAGAAAGACAACATGCATTGTTAGAAAGGATAGAGGGAGGCATACAACCATGACAAGCACCCCGGGAGGGCATTTGTGGTTACGGTGCCAGGGTTCATCCTGAGCTGGGAGAGAAAGGGGGCCAGAAAGCCTGGTGCCTTTAACTATAATAAAGGTATAGTTAAATGTACCTTTAACTATAATAACTATGGGACTAATGATACAATATCTTTTGACTATTCTTTGCCTTGGGTTTTTTTTTTTAACTTTATATATAATCTAGCAAATCAGTGAACACCCCAATAGTCATGTATGTTTTTGCTTTCGTCTTAAGATGAATAATATAGCACCAGGCCTGCATATTACGAAAGCTTCTAGCATCTCTTTAAGGCTTGACATTCAAACAGACATTCAAAAAGCCTGAGCCTGAATTGATTCAATCTTTGCAGGTTAGTTTAACCTGGCTAGGTTGAACTGGTTTGCAAGTGCACAGACATCTCCTCTGGATTGAAGAAATGCAGGCACATGCCTGCAGTGGCACAGGCTAGAATCTGGGGGGCGCTAGAGCAGTCTTCTGTCCCCTTGCACAGTGCTGAGATGACGGTGGGCATAGCCAGGCCCCGGCAGGATGCTCTGATTAGGGAGGAGTGTAAACTCCCACCCTGCCTGCACTTTTCCTCACTCACTGGGTAAAGGGGCTTTTACCCACTCACTGCCCAAGGGGTGAGAGTGTTGCCAGCCCCCAGCCCCTAGCTAGCACTCTGAGGCAAATGGGGGGTGTGCAATGCATGCATTTGTTGATGTTACTGAACTTTTCAATCTCCCTCTCTTTGCTTCATCATACTGTCTGAAAACCTGACAGGTGAGGGAACCAGCAGGGGGCTGATAACACAGTGTTTATCAGTCTATCAGCAAAACAAAAGACCCTCTCATATGTTCAAACTCTTCTTAAACAGGTTTTTCCAATGAAGGAATGGAGGGACATTACCAGCAATGTTACCTCTAAGGTGTAGCCATCTGTGAGCTTGCCCCTTCAGTCCGTGAGCATGCCGCTTCAGTCCCACCTCCCCTTTTCGGTGCATGCTGTTATTCAGAAGCATAACTGGTATTCTCGGGGGGTGTTTGCTCTTGCCTATTATTCAGAAGCTTATCTGTAGTATTCCTGTATTTACCTAAGCTAGTAAAAGATTTTCATTTATAATTTTAGTCTATGCATTTGTTTTTTAAGGTGCGATCATTTACATTTTTGTTAATTGATCTAATTAAGGGAAGTTTGTGTGGGGTGCAGATGTCTTTTCTGTTCACCTTTGCCTTGTTATGGCAGGCTATGGGTGGAAGAATGGATATAAATACAGGTAACCCCTGTTTCCATGGAACAGGACTATTTTCCAGCCTTTGAGAGAGAGAAGATAACTGGTTTTGTGTGATTCCTAAATGACCAAACCCCCAGCCCCAGCCCCACCTGCCGTGTTGCCTCACCCTGGAGAGCAAGGATGCACATGGTGTCGGGGTAGGGGAGTGGAGCAGTTCTCTGGAGTCCTGCAGTCTCTCCCCACCTGTACTATGTAAATCTCACTTGAGCCTCTGGTTGCAGCACAGCAGCTCTTCTCTTTGATTTCAGATGCTGATTTTAATTTGGGGTGGCGGGGATACCCATGGAGCTGCTGTAGAGAAGACGCTTGTGATGTATTTGGTCTGCAAGGAATGACTGCTATTAGAGAGCTTATCTCTCCTTTTCTTGAAGGATCTACAGCTGGGAAGTGGAGGAGTTCCCCGTCACCAGCCTCCAGCCCCAGCACCCACCTCACCTTGGGGAGCAAAGAGGTACATGGCGAGGAGCCACTCTGCCCCAGCCCTCATCCCCAACCCCAACTCCCCTCAGGGAGGAGCCACTGCCTGACCTTACCTCCCATAAGTGTCCCATGTCAGCCCCAGTGCCTCTGTCACGCTCTGTGCCCAGCTCCTCTCTGGGCAGGTGCTCAGCATTAATAAATTAGTGCAAGGCAAGATTTTAAATTGTGCACAGTCTGCACACACACATAGCTTAGAGGGAAACTTGATTACCAGCTGACCTATTGATTAGCTCCACAAAGCCCTAAGTGGACACTGTTCTGTCTGCTTGTCCCAGTGAAATTGGAGACATGCACACACAAACACCTCTCAGCATTAGCTAGCATGCTACATGCCTAGGATCTGTGGGTTTGGGGTCTGTGCTGTGGGAGATAGGAAGGAGGGAGTGGGGACTCCCTGCTTGAGCAGTGAGCAATGCGGGGGGCGACAGGGAGAAGGTGGAAGCAAAGCAGACCCTGCTATGTCTGCAGCCTCTGCTGGAGCTCTGGCTAGGGAGCAAAGGGATGGGGCCAGCTATGCTCTCTGGAGCAGACAGCCCAGCTCATGGTTGCAAAGCATCTGGGATGCTTGGGGACTCTGGTTTAACTTAAACCAGGAAGGGGTCTGGGACAGACATTGCATAAATCAGTTTGGCCCAGATCAGTTAAGTCTGATACTACATTCAACCAGGCTTATCTTAAACCAGTTTCAGCCATTTTGAAACTGGTTTATGTGTACTGAACTTATATTCCGTTACAGGTTTAAACCAGTATCTGATCACTTAAACCAGTTTATGTTTAATGTCTGTCCCTAGCCTAACTGGAGAAAAATGTCTGTTGTGTTATATATGACAATGTGCCACACCATCTGCACCCACCCTCCTTTGAAAAATCATAGTTCCCATGGAAAGGACTGTAGATGGTATCTGATGGAGAGGTGTCTAGAGCAGGAGTTTGTAAACCATGGCCCATGATTCAGATCCAGCTAACAAAGAAGCCCAACCTGGCCCAAAGTGGTCCAATCCTGCATGCAAAACCAGTTTTTAGGAACTATGGTACATCACCCCTCAGATCCACAGTGCCTGGGCTCTCAGATCCACAGCATCTGGACTTACCCTTGCTACAGGTGGCTTGGGGATCTGGCAACTGGCCTCTCAGGGGAAGCAGGGGCGGGAGCTGCTGAACCCTGGTCTAGAGTACTAATAAGTTTTTATAGACCTATAAAAAGCAAGGATGGAGAAGGATATTCACACCAGCACAGAAAAACAAGATGTATACAAGATTTTGGTATCTATGGTAAAAGCCCTATAAAGATCACCTAAAATGCTGCTTCAAACTTACTTCAGAATGATAGGGTTCTTTGAAGTGAAAGTTAGATTTCACTACCAATGTTATACCAGTTGCTATTGTTTATCAAACTGATCAACTATGCCTGAAGAAATATCCTACATCTTCTATATGTGGGTATATGACAGGAGTATTGTTACTGGAGCCTTCCTATTGGTGACTCTCCCCTCCAGTTATGGGCCAACCGCCTGCTTACTCGTCTGCCATGCCTTGATCTTAATTGATTAATTGATTGATGTAATTAGCAGGAGGCTGCCCATTTTATGCGCCCCAGTGCCAGGGGGCGATATCTGTGGCTCCTTTTCCCCGCTACACTGCAGCCCAAGCCTCACAGATGGTACTGACGTGGTTTTGACCTGGGCCCTGCTGTGATTTGACCCTCTCCTTTACCTCCCTGGGACTTCTCACTGCCCCCCTTGCTTTGGGGCTCCTCACTGCCCCCCTTGCTCTGGGGCTGGCGTCAGTGCACCACAAAATGCTGCACCCTCTCTGGCACCAGGGTCCCCACGCTACTGTGGAGCCCCTATGAGTACTCCTCCAACCCCCAATAGCCTCACCTGGTCCTCCGGTTAAAACAGTGAACACAAAAACACAAAGCCCCTGGACTATAACATAAAAAGCTAAACCGTCCGGCCAAACAACATTCAATCCCTACCAGGAACATACTCCAACCCATAGCAGCGACCAGGGGCTGATCATGCAGTCAGGGTTCTCCCCTCTGTCTGCACTGCCCAACTCCTCCTCCCTTGGCCACCAGAGGAGAACTGCCCTCCTGGCCTCACGCCTGGGCTTATATGGGCCAGGCCCTGCCCCTTCCTGTCAGCTGGCTCCCCAGTGGTTGTCCTGGCAACCAGCACCTGTGACTCTGGCTGCCCTGGTAACTGGTAGCTGGACCTCCCCCTTCTTGCCACTAGGGGTCTCTCCCAAGCTGTTTCTCCTCTCAGGCACAGGGCATCTGAGTGCTCTGCAACAGGGTGACACAGAACTAAAGGCACTCTCAGAAGCAGACTTTGAGAGGTATGACCAGACAAGCAGACAAAGGAAGATAAGCCTGGCTAATGCAGATTCTGTGGGCCAGTAGAAGTGCCACAGGGAACTAGTTCATAGCTTAACAGAGTTGGATAAAACTAGCCCAACCAGTTCAAGGATGTTGACTGGGTTACAGAAAATGGAGAGCTTGACAATTCGGACTAGGGAGCGCTAGAAGAGCTGAATTAATCTCTTAGGGATGACAAGAGTATGCCAGTGAGACTGAAAGCAACACTATGAAGAACAGTGTACTCTTCAGCACAGTATTGTATGGCAGTAAAGAAATGGCAAGGTGCTCAAAATGCCATCTGTGGTAAAAAAGGTTACAGAGTTCAGGGTCTTCAAAATGAGGTTAGTAGGTTGGAAGCTCAAGTTGATGATATGACTAACAAGATAGAGGAAGCATGACTACTGTATGGACACATAAAAAAAGCAAATGAAGACCTGATGAAGATAGCACAGCCAGAGAAGGTGAGAGGCAAAAGCCCCTCAGGAATGCTAAGGAAGTGGTAGATGATAAGCCAGAAGACATTCGTGCTTCCTTGCTCAGATGAAAATGGAGGATACTTGTGCAACAACCCACAACCTAGGATGGAAAAAGGGAAAGAAATTCCCCATGAAAGAATATTTCCTTGAAACTGGGACATTCTTCTCCTTCCTCCGATTTCTGTATTCATTTTTTACAGCTGTGCTTCATGACTTAAATTCAATCAGTTTATTCTAATCATAAATCTCGCCTGTATCCTTCTGTAATTTGAAAAGAAGTTGCTGTAGGCAATTTTAGAAAACAAAAAGTCTAGTAATGAATGCATCAGCAGATGTAGAAATACCATTTGCTGTTATTATTATAGTGAAACTTAAAGATCAACAGCAACATAAAAGGTTTTTTTTCAGTTTAATTTCCTATCCTCTTTTTTTCTTTCTTTCTACTTGCAGTAAATAAAAATAAACCTATTTTAATAAACAGAAGTACAGTACTTGTCACTGGATAGTTTTGTATAATAAGTAACAACCAAAGAATACCTCTAGCATTAGCAGGCATATGAGAGGAAGAATCTAGCCCAATTTAACTAATATTTTCTAACTAATAAAGAATTCTGATTACTTTTAAAAGTACCCTGTGATACTAGGGGGCCAGGGGTGGGGTCACGGGAGAAGGAGGATGTAGGAAATTTCTCCTAGGGAAAACTGGATTAGCTCAAACTGTGAATGCAAATGGTGTTACAAAAATACTGACTTGCATATGTCTTAGAAAATGGTCGTGATCTGGGACAGGGGCTTGTATGCTTTAGAATCATGTGCATTTAATCCTCATTTGAGCCACAATGGTGGGTGTTTCATGCTTGATGGGAATGAGTTCCAGCTTTCCTTTGTGAAGCCTAGCACCTAAGCTTTTAGTATTGACTCATTAGAGCAAATGCTGTATGGGTTGGGCAGTCATAAACTGGTTCTTGATTATTGTTACCTCATTGTTAGTTCAGTTATTAGCATTCTTAGTGTTCTTATTTATTGTAGTCTGAACTTTAGACAAGGGCCAATTTGGTGTTCAAATCTTTCTTCTTATTTACAAGCTTGTTTCTTTACTCCCTTTCCTGATGTCCCTCATCACAAACACAACTCACATTCATCTTTTAGAACTCCTTCATCCACACTCAATTAATTGTCACAGTATAATAGCAAAAGATTACAGGGGGTTACCAACAACCTATACATTTATTATCTTATAGACCACTTCGAAAAAGGAACTTCAACACAATACTCCAGACTTCAGTGACCTATACCAGCATCCAGCTTTTGAGTATTTTCACAGCAAAACTCTCCAGGGCAAGATCCTGCAATCATTAAAGTCAATGGGACAACTTTTGTTTTTGCTAGGCACTACATTAAACTCCAACTTGCTTAAAAACATTCATAGTACCTCAGATGGCTTACTCCAGCCGCACATAGCACCTAGAAATTTCTGCTCTAGTAACCTGATATATTTGTGTCTCATCCTCTTGTACAGTACACGCATATCTCCAGATGACATGCTTATTCTGAATTTAAACAACTGTTAAATAATGTTCAGAGCAATAACAGATCGGCATTTTCATTTCTCACTTTAATTCTATTTTAAAACTATAGCTGGTGCCCATTTATAAATGGTGAAGTTTTCCATTTCCTTTTGCATGATGCTCCAAGCCATCAATTTGTATAGTAAACACTTGCAATCTATGTTTGGAATTACACTTCAGCAAGTTATGCTATAAACTATTTTACAGTATTGGTTGAGGGAATCTCCATAAATAGGGTTCCTCCATGTCTAGGACTGTCAATAAACTTCCTAGAATCATGGAAAATTCACTTTCTAAACTACAAGCTGCTACACAACAGGCATTAGAGTTTCTATTCAGTGACCGAAACTGGACATTCCCCATGGGCCTTGACTTACTAGGAGACCCCAGCTGTTTGGCATGCACAAGAAGTACTAGGCAGATTACTATTTTATGATAGAGCTACTTACAGCCTTGTGGAATATCAGAAGTCATATGATTTCCTGGTCAGTGCAACACTACAACTTGGATATGATACATCAGAAACTTAATGTGATATGATGGTGCCATGCAGTCCATTTTAATATAGCACATCAGAGCAGGTGAGAAGCCCTATGGAAAGGCTTGTAATATTCAGTCTACACCATTCAGCTCAATTGACTGGATCCAGAAGGGTCAGTTCCAGACCTTGCTTCTGATTTTTTGGTCATGCTGCCTGTGTCTCAGTGCCTCACCTGCCTGCTCTGTTTTTACCAGTTCTATCATCTTCTTTGGAGATCTCCAGCAAAGTACCATGATTGGGCCCACATGTCCTTGGCTAGCCTTTCTGCACTGGGATTAGGCCCCATGCTACCCCCACATGGCAGGATTGGGCCCAGAGGCCCCTTGCCACCTCCACCTTACTCTGCATACCAGGGTCAGGCTCTGGGGCCCTGCACCGCCTCCACCGAGCCTTGCATGACAGAATCCACCGAGCCTGCATGCCACAATCACATTCTGGGGCCCCACGCCACTCTTGTTTGGCCTCACATGCTGGGATTGGACCCCATGATACTCTGCACACCTAATGTAGCACACAGGGCCACAGCCAGCAGGGTTCCCCACAGGCCTCTGGGGAGCCCTGCAGGATGGATGACAGTGTTAGGGCCTGGATCTGACCTGTGGGCTGAGAATTAAGCACTCCGATTAAAAACAATTAAAAGAAACAAGAAGATTGATTTAAAAAAATAGAATGGCCTGGGAAAGTGAAGGCAAAAAAAAGGAGAACAAGAAAGAGAGAGAGAGGCATCTTGTTGGCAAAGGCTATGAATCTTGGATATAGCTCTGCAAAGTTAGGTTTTGACTGTATTAGTGAAACTTGCTGTCCTAGCCCCAGCAGACCTGGAAAACAACTGAAGTCTATTCACAAAAAGACTGGACAAACATGACAAATCCTATCGGGACTGGACCTGCTTTTAGCAAACGTCACTGCAGCATGTACTACTTCAGGGCCAATGTGGGTAGATGTTACTGACATGTAATGGTACCAATTGTTCTTGAACTCCACACAGTATGAAACTGCCATTATCTGTGTAGCTCTAATACTTCAGTAGCTGGAAACAGTGCTGGAAACTGACAGAAATGAGGTCTGAGATCTAAAAGAATATTCTGAAAGTATTATTTCACGCTAGTACAATATCACAGTGCACTAGAGTGCTACTTACTGTGTTCCACCATCTCTATAACAAAGAACATTTCAGCAATCTTGACCTTCAGCGTGAGCACCATTTAGTATTTATAGGTGTCTGTTCTTAAACATAGTCTTTTTGTTTATCATGGTTTGCTGTGAACCCTGTGCTCTCCATACAGCAGGAAGACTTTTTGTGCAGAACTACTGTAGCTGTTTAAGGCAGTGACAGCAAAGCAAAGAACTTCTGTCCTCTTGCTCAGACCAAACAAAAGGTTTAATTTGTCTCATGACTCCTGTAGCTTTGCTTTTCTTTAAATATGCATGTGGAGAAATTGCTTCCCTAAGAAATTTATTTAAGATTGAATTGAGGCTAGAAAACCAAATTGGATTTTCCTTTGCCAATTTGGCAGAATATTTTTCTTTACATAACTTTGGGCTTGTCATTTTATAAACAGTTGAAAGTTAGGGAAAATACTGAAGTAAAAGGAAATTATGATCACAGCACTAATCATAGAGCTGGCAATTGTCTTAAGTTACAAAACTGGATTTTTTTTTTAAAGGATTGCAGCCTGTTACTGGGGCATAAAGAAAATATTGGTTAAAGACAGGAAAGGTCATGACTGCATCTACAGTGCTCTACTTTCCTCACTTGAAAAAAGCAGTAAAGTAGTGATGATGATTCAGTGCTGGAGGGAAAAAAAGCAATGTGTTTGATTGGTGAGTACACTCGCCCCATATATGAAATCATCCACACTGCGTGGCTGAATGAACATCTGCTGCATAAAGTCAGTGCTGGTTTCAGTCTGCCACCAAACAATTTTGCTTTTCCATGTTTCTGAGGAATGGCAGGGGAAGAACGAGTGCTATACACGGGTAGCTAATATTGTAGCATTTAATATCAACACGAGTGAGCAAGCAATGCTAATATAATTCAGTATCTTTGTTTCAAATGTGCTGTTAATCCAACATGATTCATAAATGGATGAACGGGGGTGGGAAAGTAATCAGGCACACTTGTTTACGCTATTTCCTCTATTCTTTATCAAGAAAGCTAAATGCCAGCATGCTATCAGCTCTGACTCCAGCATGCCGAACATTTGCAAGGGCTGCTTCAACTGACTGACTACACTGACAGGAGCATGATTCAAATCATCCAATAAATACAGTATAGACATGTATGTCTGGCCCATATTTAACAGTGACTGACTGACACAGAGAGAGACTAGATTATCCAGTAAGTACAGTATGTGGACCAGATTCTCAGCTGTTATAAATCATTTTAGCTCCAGTGAAGTATCACTAGCGCAATATATAGCTGTCAAGTTTGATGCAGCTCCATATGTGATATCTTATGCCAATTACTTAATGAGCTGATTTGAATATTCACATCTTTTTTGTATAGAATTAATTTCTCTCAAAAAAAAATCTGCATGAATTTTGTGCTAGTGAAAAGCAGCCCTGTAGTTTAGCTACAGGGCTGTAGATATTCACTGATGTGTCAGGAGGCTTTTTTCTAGGGTAACAAGAATAGTTCTGCTTCTGTGGCCGTGATGCTGAGTCTGCCAATACCTGCAAATCGTGCTGAGGTTGTGATGTGGCAGCTGGAACTGAGGCCCACCAACATCCTCTTCTATTACATGGCTACAACCCCAAGGTGAGAAACAGTTTTAGACCGTTGCTGATTTGCATAGGATGCATACCAGTAACCTACAGGCAAAAGATTGAAGCTTATTGGCAAAGTCCTCAGGCAGTTAGTCCCCTACATGCTAATATTGCACTTTCAAGTGGCTGGTTTGTTTTCTGGAAAGTTAAGTTTGCGTCCAAAAATCCTGGACCTTTTGGAGCTTCCACAGTCAGAGGCTTCCACTGTGGCACACAGAAAATACTCCCACATATTTAATTCATTCTGCCATATCCTATTCCCAAAGGGACAGTTCCTACTAATACAAAGAAATTCAAAGTGAAATATTAAAACAACATCCAAACCTACCTCTCTATTGCAGCATAATGCGATTTAAAACAATTATTCAAGGACATCACATTTACTCTTACATATAGGTTCACGTAGGTTCTTGGCCAGAGTACAGGACCTCCATCTAACCCAGGAGGTGCACAGCCCCACCAGGGGAGATGACTTGTTGGACCTAGTGGTGGCCACAGGTGATGACCTGGTGAGGGGGCTGCGGGTGCTCGACCACCTGGGCGACAGCGATCATCGCTTGCTGGAATTCACCATCCAGCGCAAGGTGGCAAAGGCATGCAGTAAGGCAGCGGCCCTAGTTTTTAGGAAGGCAAACTTCAACGAGCTAAGGAGGATAGTTGGAGAAGTGCTGAGGTCCCGGGGGGGAGGGGAGCCAGGTGTCCAAGGAGAGTGGTCGCTCCTTAAGGAGACGATCCTCCAAGCCCAAAGGAAGGTAATCCCAACAAGGATCAAAGGGAGCAGGAGAGCACACAAGCCTCCGTGGCTCACCAAAAGCATCTGGGAATGTCTCCTTGCTAAAAAGGAGGCTTATACCCAGTGGAAAGAAGGGGTCATCACCAGGGAGGACTATTCTGTAGTTGCTCGAGGATGTAGGGGGGCAGTTAGGAAGGCCAAGGCAGAGATGGAACTGGGACTAGCTTCCCAGATTAAGGACAATAAGAAGTCCTTTTTTAAATACATAGGGGGTAAAAAGAAGGTCCCGGGTAATGTGGGGCCCTTGCAGGATGCCATGGGAAACCTGGTTGTCACACCAGACGGCAAAGCTAACATGTTGAACGATTTCTTTGCCTCCGTCTTCCTAAGTAGGGACCAGAACAGCCACCTCCCTGCTGGGCCCCCCTCGGGCCCCGGGGGAGGCACACCTGGGCCACGGGTTAGCGAGGATTTAGTTAGGGAGCTTCTGGAGGGGTTGGACGTATTCAAGTCAGTCAGCCCGGATGATCTCCACCCTAGAGTTCTAAAGGAACTGGCTGAGGTCATTGCAAGTCCACTGGCACAACTTTACGAGCACTCGTGGTGCTCTGGTGAGGTAGCGGAGGACTGGAAGAGGGCCAACGTGGTCCCCATCTTCAAAAAAGGCAGGAAGGAGGACCCAGGAAACTATAGGCTGGTTAGTCTTACCTCGATCCTAGGCAAGCTGTTCGAGAAAATTGTGCTGACACAAATCCAGGAGGGGCCAGCAGGGGACTGCATGCTTAGGGGAACCAACATGGGTTCATCAGTGGCAGGTCCTGTCAGACCAACCTGGTGGCCTTTTACGATCAGATCACCAGATCATTAGATGCAGCGGTAGCAGTGGATATAGTCTTCCTGGACTTCCGGAAGGCTTTTGACACTGTCTCTCACCCTGTCCTCATTAAGAAACTGGGGGGCTGTGGTGTAGACACCCACACAGTCAAATGGGTTGCCAACTGGCTGGTGGGCCGCACCCAGAGGGTGGTAGTGGATGGGTCCTTCTCAACCTGGAAGGACGTGGGCAATGGGGTTCCGCAGGGCTCGGTCCTCGGGCCCGCACTGTTCAACATCTTCATCAGTGATTTGGATGAGGGGGTAAAAAGCACCCTGTTCAAATTTGCTGATGACACTAAGATGTGGGGGGATGTGGGAACATTGGAAGGACGCAACAGGCTACAATCAGACCTAGACAGGTTACAAGGGTGGGCGGATGAGAATAGGATGGGTTTCAACACAGACAAGTGCAAGGTGATGCACCTCGGGAGGAACAACCGGCACCATACCTACAGGTTAGGGAACTCCCCTCTTGTCAACACGGAGGCAGAAAAGGATCTGGGGGTCATCACTGACTCCAAGATGAACATGGGCCGGCAGTGTGGAGAGGCAGTTAGGAAGGCCAACCGCACCTTGTCTTGCATCCACAGATGCATCTTGAGCAGGTCCAAAGAGGTGATCCTCCCCCTCTATGCGGCACTGGTCAGGCCACAGCTGGAGTATTGTGTCCAGTTCTGGGCGCCATACTTCAAAAGGGATGTCGACAGCATGGAGAGGGTCCAGAGGAGGGCCACTGGTATGATCAGGGGACAACAGGGCAGGCCCTATGAGGAGAGGCTACGGGACCTGAACCTGTTCAGCCTCCAAATGAGAAGGCTGAGGGGGGATCTTGTGGCCTGTTATAAACTAGTCAGAGGGGACCAGCAGGCATTGGGGGAGTCACTGTTCCCCCGAGCACCGCCAGGAGTGACCAGGAATAACGGTCACAAGCTGGCAAAGGGTAGGTTTAGGTTAGATATCAGGAGGCACTACTTCACTGTCAGGGCGGCTACGGTCTGGAACCAGCTTCCAAGAGAAGTGGTGCAGGCTCCTGCCCTGGGGGTTTTTAAGAGGAGGTTAGATGAACATCTTGCTGGGGTCGTTTGACCCCAGTACTCTTTCCTGCCATGGCAGGGGGTCAGACTAGATGATCTGCTCAGGTCCCTTCCGACCCTAGAAACCATGAAACTATGAAACTATATTTACCTCTATGCTAGCCATATGTTAGGTTTGAATCTACAACTTTTAGATCCACTGCACAGACCGGATTTACCCCAATAAGAGGAGTAATAAAAAGGAAAGGCATGCTGTTATCCTCTGAAGAACAGCTCATTGAAGATTATGCCCTTTGTCAGAAGCGTAGCTAAAGGGGAGGGCACGTGTGAGCAACAGCCCCAAGCACCATTAGGTGAGCCACTGCTGGCCCGGTACTGCTGCCAGTGGCCCAGCTATCGCCTTGTGCACCTTGTGCACTGCTACTGACTAGGGTGTGAAACTGCACAGCTATGCCTCTGCCATTTGTGAATATTTAGGGGTGCCTGCACACATGCCAGGAGGCTGCTCCAACATGCTGTAGTTAAAGTTTGTTGGAGCAGACTTGATTAACTGAGTCTGCTGGAGCATGCTAATTAGCACACACCAGCCAGCCTCCATATCTTGTGTATCAGCATCCCCGCACTTCAAAATAATGGTGGGGGCAATTTATGTTCAATGAGCTTTAAAGCACCCCCACTGTCATTTTGAAGCATGGGAACGGTGATACACAAGAAACTCTGGGTGCTTTAATTACAGCAGTTCTCAGAGCATGTGTAAAAACGTCTGAAGATCCCAAGTTGCTGTTCTTTGCTCTCAGAGCAGAGTACAGTTAGGGAAACTACAGTCAAATGAAAAATCATTATTGGGTTGTCTATAAGGAATGAACTTTGAATCTGTGGGACAAAAAGATTGAGCTTCTATCACATAAGCTAAAAGATCATGTAAAATTAATATGGAGAATTATATACTTCCATATATGATCTAACCCCTAACTATACATGTATGTAATGGAAAGCAAATTAGTTTGGTTGTGTCTCCTGAAAAAGTCATGTAGCAAAGCAGATAAGGTTGGAGTCTATTATATTAGAGAAACAAGTTCTATTCCCAGCTCTACTACACTGATTTTTTTTTCCCCAGCCATTCTCTATACAAGTGGATGAATGTTAATTTTCTAAGTTTGGGGTAGCATGTCTTGGTGCACAGAAATACAAGAACAGCCTTTACAAGCCCTAGGATTAGAAGCCATGACTCTTGTTTTCTAGCTCAGTACAGCTTCATCTAGACCACATGGCACTGTTAACACTTGAGCAGGAATACACAACAGGTCTCTAAGATGTGTGAATGTCGCAAGTAGCAACTTTGCATTAGGACCAGATTGTGATGTACTACTCAGTGACTAAAGGCATCACACTCTGACCTCAATGGAATGTTCCTCAAGAAAAGAGGTGAATTCCCAATACAAATTGTTACAGCCAATGTATGCTGAACTGCACTTTTAGCAATTAAACAAAACATAAATACAGAACTGAAGGTAAATGTAGTAGGGATTTATCTGGTATGGTGCTGGGACTATGAGCTACCTCAGGTTTCCCCTTCTTGATCTCCCTGGTAACTTCATATATATTTACTGGTCTCAATAACAATCTTCCTTGGGGTCTGATCTATTACTTCCGTCTTCCCTGTTAGTTTTCACTGTGTCCCTCAGTCTGAGTGTTCCCTCATTTCAAGGGTAAATACCAACACATTTTGGTTCTTGTCTGGACAAAGAACTAACTGTGTGTCACTTTGTAAGAGAAATCTCAGTGCCAAATCTGCCAGTGGCCCTACAGTGCCCAAAAACCTTAGCATACAACCTTAACTATAACCTGTTAATAGATTATTTCATTATAGAGTAAATTATTCCCAAAGGAAAAAATGTGAAAATGTAGTGAAAATAAGCATTATAAGGTCATTATAATTATCCCCCAAACAAGCATTAGAAGCCTAGGCGATTCATGTAAACTTAAACGAAATCCAAACAAAGGATGGGAATTCAGAGTTATGGTACCCATACACCAGGAACGATACCATTAAATAATCAGGCAATTCTGATATTTGCATAACAATATTTGCAGTTACTGATAAAATTAAACTGCTTTTTTAAAAGATGTAGAATTTTTTAAATTTTTCTCACAGTTGGATGTTTACATCTGAAATACAAATATCTACATTTTATTTAACTGAGTATATCTAATGAACAATTTGTTTTAAAATCATAATATAAACACAGGGAAGAGATTTTCTTGCATTTTTTATAAGACCAGACATGTTGAGGCTAGAAACAACAGTTTTGGTTTAATGTTGATCACAACACCATGCCAACATAATACCCATCTTCAAAAGGGCTCTAGAGGTGATCCTAGGCAGTATAGACCAAGGAATCTCACTTCCATCCCTGGCAAGCTGGTAAAATCTATAATAAAAATCAAATCAGGAGTTACATAGACAAATATGTTCTGCTGGGAAAGACTCAGCCTGGTTTTTGTAAAAAGAAATCCTGCCTCACCAATCTGCTGGAGTTCTTTGAGGATGTTAACACACATGTGGGCAAAGGGGATCCTTTTGGACTTTCAAAAAGCATTTACAAAAGTTTGTTACCAAATGCTTTAAAAAATGGAACTGTCACAGGGTTGGGGAAAAGTTCTTTCCTGGACTAAGAGCTGGCTAAAAGACAGGAAACAAAGGGTAGAGCTAAATGGTCACTTTTCAGGATAGACAGAGATCAAAAGTGGAGTCCTGCAGGGATCCACACTAGGCCCGATTTTAGAATCACAGGATATTTGTACACATGCTTCAGGGTGTGTGTGGGGGGGTGCGTTTTAATTAGAATGGCTCTTGAGAGACACCAAGCTTGGCTCTCAAGAGACAGCAAACTATTGCCACTGCTGTCATCTGCAAACTTGCTGAGGGTGCACTTCATCCCAACTTCCAGGTCGTTGATAAAGATATTTAACAAAACTGGCCCCAGGACCAACCTTTGGGGCACTCCACTTGATACTGGGTGCCAAATAGACATAAAGCCTAATCCAGCCTCCTCCTGAAGACCCCCAAGGTAGGAGAGAGTACCACCTCCCTTGGAGACCATTCCAGAGCCTGGCAGCCCTAACTGTAAGGCTCTGGAATGGGCTCCCAAGGGAGGTGATGCTCTCTCCTACCTTGGGAGTCTTCAGGAGGAGGCTGGACAGATATTTGGCTGGGGTAATATGACCCCGGCACCCATTTCTGCCTGGGGCAGGGGGTCAGACCTGATGATCTGTTTAAGTCCCTTCTGACCCTAAAGGTCTTCCCTTCCCTTCAGCAGGGGCTAGAAGTTTATAGGAAAGCTGGGAATGTGGCCCTCCAAGGCTTTCCCCCAGCCCTGCTTGAACTGAGTGGGGGTCCTGGTCAGGTCCTGGCAAGCCCACTGAGTATGATGGGGGGGTGGGCTTAAACCCCCACCCTGATCTGCATGGACCCCAGCCAGGGTGTGTCTAGGGAAGTGGGGGAGAAGCAGCCCCTGCCAGGTTTTTCCCCTGCTCACTGCTAGAGTGGAGGGTGCGGGGATATGGCCAGACCCCAGCCCGGGCCAGCATTTAGAGGGTGGGGAAGAGGGTTTAAACCTCTTCTCTGGCCTTCCACGGTATCCCAATACAGGTCTGCCTAGCAGGGGCAGAGCACTCCTGCTGGGGGCAGAGCAGGTTTTTCTCATGCCCCCTGCTCAAGGGGGGGCATGGCCAGATGCTGGCCCAGGCCAGCATGCTAAGGTGGAGGGGAACAGTGTTTAAACTCTCTCCCCCACCTGCACAGGACCCCAGGTGGGGTCTGCCTGGCCACGGTAGAGCAGCCCTGACAGACTTTTACCCTGCTCCCTGCTCAAGCAAGGGGTGTGGCCAGACACCAGCTCAGGCCAGCACCCAGAGGTGGAGAGGAGTTGTGTTTAAATCCCCTCCTTCATCCACATGGGATCACAGCAGGGGTCTGCCTGGCAGGGGTGGAGCAGCACCTGACAAACTTTTCCTGACAAACGGTTGGGGAGAGAGGAGTGGCCAGATGCTGACTCAAGCCAGCACACTGAGGGAGAGGGAAGGAAGGAGTCTTTAAACCCTCAGGCTGCTCCGCCCCTGCCAGGCAGACTCTGGTTGAGATCCCATGCGGGCAGGGGAGGGGGTTTAAAACCCCCTCCCTCCCTTCTGCCTCAGTGTGTGATTCTGAGACCACATCTGGACACATCGCTCTGCCCCTTCCACTCAAGCAACAAGAGGTTGTCAGCAGCTGCCCTACCCCTGCCAGGCAGACCCCAGGCAGAGTCTCGTGTGGGTGGTGGAGGGGGTTTAAACCCCCTCCCCTCACTTGCCTTCCCCTACACTTCAATGTGCTGGCCCAAGCCAGCATCTGGCCATGCTCCCCCCCGCACACCTCTGCCTGAGCAGGGAGCAGGGGAAGAGTTTGTCAGGGACCATGAACAATGCATGCCTCCTCAGGCTGGGGGGTGGCAGTGGTGAATGGGGACCACCGGCAGGCAGCCGCGGTGACGTTGGCAGTGAGAGTGGGCCAAGTGGGGACCACGGCAGCAGTCTCAGTGGCAGGGGCATAGCAGCAACAAGTGGGGACAGCCCACACCATGGTGGTATTGGCAGTGAGGGTGGGGGTGGTGAGCAGTGTGTGGCAGGCAGGGACTGCCTGCAGACACCAGTAGCCACGTTGGCAGCAAGTGGGGGGCAGCAACCACACACACAAGCCAGTTGCAGCCAATCTCAGGGGGGACATGTACCCCCCTGTGCCCTCCCCCATGCATTGCCTATGTCAGGGGCTGCTCCACCCCTGCCAGGCAGACCTTTGCTGGGGTCTGGAGCCAGGTTTCCCACCTCCACCTCCATCCCCTTCTCTGCCAGCCAGTGGAGTGATAGTACTTTGGCTAGGTAGCAGAGGCAGGGCTCCATTGGAGCAGATAGCACAGCTCAAGGCTGGGGGAAGGGGAAGGGGTCTGGGACAGAAGTTTAGTAAATCAGTTTGACCTAAATCAATTCAGTCTGATACTACATCCAACCAGGTTTATCTTAAACCAGTTTCACCCGTTTTGAAAGTGGTTTAAGTGCACTGAATTTCTGGTCTATTACAGGTTTAAACTGGTTTCTGATCACTTAAACTGGTTTATATGTAATTTCTGTCCCTAGCTTAGGTTGCCTCCCCCATTCAGTAAGGGACCCACACTTTCCCTGGCCTTTGCTGATACAGGAAGATCAAAAGTGGGGTCCTGCAGAGATCTGTGCTAGGCCCAGTTTTGTTCAACATTTTCATCAATATTCTGGAAATGGAGATGAACACTGAAATTTCCAAGTTTGCAGGTAGTCAAATCCTAAGCCGATGGAGAGAGGCTGCAGAAAGGTCTCACCAAAATAAGTAAATGGGCAAAAAATGGCAGAGGAAGTTCAAATATGGACAAGTACAAGGTAATGCATATGGGAAAAAATAACCTCAACCATATGTATACAATTTTGTGTTTTGAACTAGCTGTTTTGACTTAGAAAAAAGACCCTGGAGCCACTGTAGATACCAGAAGTTCTCTGAAAACATCAGCTCACTATGCAGCAGTGACCACAAAAGCATGTTGGGCATCATTAAGAAAGGAACTGAAAACAAAACAAAAAAAAAGATCATCATGGACTTATACAAATCCATGATGTGTTCACATCTTGAATACTGTGTATAGTTCTGGTCTGCACATATCAGAAAGGATATAGTGGAACTGGAAAAGGTACAGAGAAGGGCAAGCAAAATGATCAGAGATATGGAGCAGTTGTCATACCAGGAGAAACTAAAAGGCTAGGATTCTTTAATCTTGAAAGGAAAAGGCTGCAGGGGAATATGAAAGTGGTCTATAAAATCATGAAGGATTTGGGACAAAGTGAACAAGGAACTATTATTCACCAAGTCCCAGAATGCTAGGACTAACAGCACCAACTGAAATGAGTAGGAAACAGGTTTAAAACTGAGGAGAGAAAGTACTTTTTAATGCAACATGCATTTACCATGTGGAATTCATTGCCACAGGAGGTGAATAATAAATCTATTAATAGCAGCAGAATGGAATAGTTGGAGATGTTTTGTCTGGCATCTCTATACTGATAATGGCAGATGCAAAGGAAGGTAATGAATAGGGGATAAATCACTAGATTGGGGTGTATAGTTATTTCCACCCTTGGCCGCTTAACGAGTTTTGGTTAGTTGTCAAGGGCCGCACATATAAACATTTTTGGAAGAGATCATTTTAACAAGTTATAGATAAGAAAATCATATACTAAAATTCAATTGCTGTAACATATTTTAATTTTATTTAAAAAATATTTTTGTCCTGATTTATGGTTTTTTGACCAGCGTGTATAGAGAGGATTGCATGACAGATGAAATTAAAGTCTTACTCTTGTATAGTGTGTATGTGTGGGGGGGGGGAGGTGTGTGGGGGGGGAAGATGTGGGGTGGGTTAGTGTATGTTTGTGGGGTAGGGGTGCACACTGCCTCTGTGGTAGGCCTGGGGGTGGCCAAGTGTTGGAGGGGGAGGGCAGGAAGCATGTGTAACAGAGCAACATGCAAGTGCAGGTGCAGTCCCTCTCCCCCTCCCCCCAATGCTGCCTCTGTAGTGCCCTGCATGGGGCTGTGCCCTACCCACTCCTGCCCAGGGCAACCCATGCTGCACTCTTTCCAGCACCCACTGGCCCCAACCCCGGCCAGCATGCATAGCTTCCCAGCAGGGCTGCTCCCAGTGTGGCTGCAGCCTCTCAGGTGCTACTCCGCTCCCACCACCACCAGCAGCTCCTCCTGCCCCTGCTGCATTGCTCCAGGCAGGGGGAGGAGCTGCAGCCTGGTAGCTCCTGCCCCAGCACACAAGGCTCTGGCTCCAGCTCCAGCTCCAGCTCCAGCTCCAGCTCCCAGTCAGCTGCCGCCCATAGGTGGCTGTTCATTGTGCTGGGTGGGCAGAGGGGGTGGCAAGGCAGCCAGGAACGGGAGCCCTGTGTGCTGAGGCAGGAATGACCTAGTTGCAGATTTCCCCTTCCCTTCTGGCCACCCTGAGTAGCACAGCAAGGCCAGGAGGAGGAGGAGATGGAGCCCCTGGAGGTGGGAGGAGCCAAGCAGTACCTGGGAAGCTGCAGCAGCACTGGCAGAAGCCCTGCTGGGAAGCTGTGCATGCTGGCTGAGGCTAGGTCAAGGGGCACAGGTGGAAGCATAGTATGGGCTGCCCTGGGTGAGAGAGGATGGGGCTTGGCCCCAAGCAGAGCACTGTGGGGGCAGCCACAGGCCAGATCAAGTTAATTGGCAGGTGCCCACCCGCAAGCCAGATCTAATCAGTTGGAGGCTGGATTTGGCTCATTGGTCAAATTTTACTCACCCCTGCTCTAGATCTGTCCAGTTTAATGCTCTTCCTCTAAAGCACTCACTTCTGCCACTGTTTGCTGACAAGATACTGGACTATATGGAGCATTAGTCTGACCCTGTATGGCACATCTTATGTTCTTATGATTTGTGGTAAAGCCGAGTCCTGGATTCAAATCAGATTCAAAACTTTACTTCTTAGGCCAGACTGTAATATAATTGGATCATTTTCAATTAATATTGTACGTTATGTCATTCTATGATGGTACACACAGATAATTATAAATGTTTACTATAAAATAAGACATATCCTCTATATGCACTTTCATTATATATGTGTCTTTGGTGCAAATAATAATCCTTTAAAACTGTTATAAATAATTAAGGAAATTATTTAGGTGTATTGCTTACAAAGCAGTCATATTCATTACAAAACTGTCTAGGCACCTGCTCCTCGGGTTACTGCATTATTTTTCACACTAAGTTTCTATCTGTTTTAGGAAAGCTAATATAACAAAGAAACACCAAATCATAATACGAGAGAGAGAGAGAGAGAGAGAGAGAGAGAGAAATAATTAACAATAAGGGAAAATACAGCCTGTGCTTAAACTGAGCCAGACAAGGTTACATGGGAAACGTGTGGACCCAGATGCAGCAGAGGTCCCTGAGTAACCTGCCAACACAAAGCAGAATAGCTTGGAAGATGTTGGGGAACACATACTTTGTAACACTCCTTGAGGTCCTTTAAAAAGGTGCAACATATGTTCTCCCCTTTGGGTCCTGCTGCAAAAGGCAACATAGGCAGAAGGGAAACAGGAGTTTCACTTCATCCCAAGCTACATTAGCATCCCCCATAGCCTGGCACTCATCACATGTTGGAACTCTGCCCAGTTCCTATGCACACAGCAGGGCCCTCTCTCTTTCCAAATTAAAGCTGGCACTTCTTTTTTCCATAACACCCAAGTCTCAACAGTGTAAGTTCAATTGAGTGATGGCCTTGATACTGAATTCCCTTTGTTTATATCAGTTTAAATAAACCCTTTTAACCTCATAACACAAATTTAACTCATTGTCATGGGCCAAACTGCATCTTACAGTAAGTGGGTGCATCTACACATGCCATTAAGGTGATGTGATAAACCCCAGCGCAGTACCTTAATGGTATGTGTAGGTGCTCAAACTGCTGCGATCCAAGACACATGTGCAATACTGTGCCCAGGACTGCAGCAGTTTGAGTCAGAGTGGAGCAACCCCAGGCTGGCAAGGGGTCAGCCCCAGGCTCTGAGAGGTGGTATTAGGCAGTGGAGGGGCTGGCTGGGGCACAAGAGTGCTAAGAGCCCTATGGCTAGGCAGTAGGGAGGGGTCTGGTCCCCTGCTGCCTGGGCTAACTGGGCACAATGTATGCCCAGCACAGCATTTACATGTGTATTTAGGAGCAGTTATTTTCACTGGAGATAGTACTGTCCCTGACTAGTAAAATAAGTACTATCTTATGGCAGTAAAAATTAGCTTGCTATGGTCTAATAGCATTGTATGTGTAGACTGTGTCACTGTATACTGCAGCAAATTAGTCTACTGCGCAGTTAAGTGCACATGTATATACACCCATTGGGTACATAGTCATTGAGGTTAGTGGAGCTGTATTAACTTATACCAAAGTCTGAATTTTCCCCAGTCTTTTTGCATTTAAGGACAACATGTAATACTGATGCACTGCATACTTTCTGACACAGCTTTCCAGTTACTGGCACAGATGCAACCATTTGTTAATGTTAATGAGTAGTTTTGACTGATTTCTCTTGCCCGTTTTCTATCCAGGTAATAGTTAATGGCTGTCATCAATATGGCAGCTTTTAAGCTTCATTCTACATGTGGGCCATCAGTTGGAGTTTATCAAAATAAGAAAGGGGGACAATGTTTTTATCTGGTCTAACAAACCTTGATAATAAGCAGTGTTATGGTTTTACAGCATCTTATGATAACAGTTTGTGCTATAGGAATGAAAAATAAATATGAAGTGGGTTCATATCCCACACAAACCTAAAGCTTATATATGTAACTATGCATAGCAAAGCACAATCTTAGGCTTCGTTCTCTGTTCCTATAAATGCCACCAATTTAAACCTACCGAGAAAGGAGAACTTACACAACTGGGGTAGAGGGAGCAGTACTTTTCCTGGAAAATCTTGAAATGATAAATACAGTGTCTTCAGTGCCCTACATTTAAAAACCTTAGGTCATTAAACGAGGAACATTTTATACAAAAAACCCACCATAAACAAAAGATACTAACTTGGTAGCTAGTCATGATCTGCCAGCAGCAAGCTATTATCTATTAAAATAGGAACATACACAAACCGACCCATGGGGTTCACTGAAAAAACCTGAAGCAGTTAATCTTCTTCCTCACACATGAGAATACTAGAAGCCTGTGCTTGCCTCCTATTCACCAGGTCTTTCATGTTTCTTTTCTTGTACATGCTGATGTACTAAATCTAGCATTAATGTATAAACTTTCCATAGTAGACAACAGAGATAATCGCTCCTCAAATTCCCCATTACCTAATGGGAGATTGAGTGCTACATATCCCTCATGAAAGGGTGTTGTACATGCCCTTGTGCATAGCTGGTCTTTTCCACCAACTGGTGTGGTGGAAAGAGGAGGGAGGATCTTGGCTCCATCTCCTTCCTGCCATGCCCAACTCTCTTAGGGTCCAATCCATTAGCTCATTCAGTCCTGTGCTTAAGTGAGTACAAAGACTGTGACTGTGCTTGACTCCTGCAGAGCACTACAGAAGGGTAAGTTTCTTGCACTCTGTCTGCCTTGAGTACCTGTGCAGGGCCAGGGCACAATTTAACCCACAGTTCTTATAAGACACTTTGAAGATATGTAGAGCTGCAAAGTCCTATGTGTTAGTTTTATTACCCTTAATTGGCACTTTCATTAGTACAGGCCAGAAAGCTAAACCACCATGTAAATTCTGGAGACAAGTATTCAAATTCAGAGACACTGGCAAGTCATGGCAGGGAAACTTCAACTCCTTGTGATTATGCTATATCGGACCTGACCTGAAGGGAAAAAGCTGACTTGGATCTGCAGAGTTATCAGTCCTCCACCTTCCCCCAACTAATTCAAAATTCACTTAAACAACAACTCATTTTATAATTTAAGAGACACTGCTGCTGTTGGTGGTATATCTGGGTCAGGCTACTTATTGAATGACTGTGTTTATCATCAGCCTGCCCTAGTTTCTAAGGTTTCTATATATGCTATAATACAAGAGATGTAAATATATTTATAACTTTAAAACAACTTAAAAGTTTCATGATTTTTCTGACTTGTCAGTAAAGTGGTCACGGTCTGATCTTGTGAATTGTATTCACCACACAAGAGGTAGGGGATTTTAGATAGTCCCAGGAATGCTGCTGCTTTTGTTTCATTTCATTACTTGTTTGTCCTGTATTTTCTGAGTCCAGAATGTTCCTTATGGGTCAGATGGTAATCTTGGATGAATTGCATGCATCGCTATGTACCTGGAAATGTCCATGAAGATGCATGGTAATGCGTGCTGTGTGCCTGAGATTAAAACTTGGCTCTATACCAGGAGATGAAGAAACCAGACCCTATCCCAGGAGCTGAGAAACTTGCTCGCATTTGTTGTGTACTATTTTAAACATAAGAACAAAGAGGGAAACACTCTGCCCTGATCCTTATTGATGTGGAAAATCAGACTAAGACTCCTATTTATGTTTCACAATGTTTAAGGGTATCGATTACTGTAGGATGGCAGTCACACTGAGTCTCTTGAACAATGAAGATTTATGAGTAATTCTTCAAACTTGCTTGTTTCCACCACATTTATGACTCCAGATTCATCTTAGTGCTAAAATTTTTTACAGCACTGCTCGTACTGTACTTGGCTAATATTACAGCTCAAAAAGATTATACTTCTCAGCTGAAGACTGACTATTGTTATAAATAAAGGGAACTATGATTTGGCACTTTTATTGTTAAGACCAATGATTCTCAACTAGGGTGCCATGAGATCCTTTTAATAGTGCCATGGAGTGCCACACAACATTTGCACTATTAGGTATGCAAACACCTACACATGATTCAGAAGATAAACCCAGAGATTTCAATAGCAAGCCATGATATTCGCCTGCCATAAAAAGCAAATGGACATCCACTGCAAAAAAAGTGGCATCAATTCTTATCACCTATTGTCATGGCCATAATTTTAGGCATTTGTGGCATGACAAGGGGCATGGACATCTGTTTGCTTGGGCTTTGTGCCACTATAAAAATAATTATGGTGATGCAAAGGTGATGTCTGTTTTCAGCCTATGTCAAACAGGTCTGATCCAACCCTCTGTAACCAACGAATCTTGAAGTAACTGGAACCAGGGAATCCTTCCATTGATTTTAATGGGAGCTGGATCAAGCTTCAGATTGCTAAAGTTGGCCCTTAATCTGGGTGTTTGGCTTTATATACCAGTGAGAAATTTCCTTAGGCACAAAGAGCAATTAGCCCTGCAACTCCTGCTAAATATCAACAGAAATCAGATACCTGTTTTTGAAAATCTTCCCAAAGAGGGCCAAGCTTGTTCAAACCTAGGTGCCTACAACTAGGCTCTTAAATCTGTAATTAGGTGCTTACATAAGTGGCCTGATTTTTCAAATGTCTCAAGCAGCCAACAGCTCCAATTAACTTCATTTAGAACTGCTGTCTGCTCAGCAATTTTGGGAATCAGGTCATTTCTTTAGGTGCCCATATACGGTCATGGGGAACTTCATGTTAGATAACCCATTTTAGCCATAATATTTCTAACACAGGGACAACCCAAAAGTCAGCCAACAAGAATTAGAGGCCACTTTTGAAAATTTGAGACCAACTACTGCAAGAAAACTCTGTATAATTTTCATTTTTATTATGGGCTGAGTTTGTCATTTTTCTATTCTTTACTTAAGAAAATTTTAAAGTAAAATAAAGAATGACTACACACTTCCTCCTCTGCTGTTCTCATTTCAATGGCATCTCTCCAAATGACTGGGGAAAAGCAGAAATATATTTTTTATATATATTTCATTTGGTCACAATTACAGGCTATATAGTGAATTCTTCCTTTTATACAACAGAAAAGAAAATAATAACAATAAAGAGCCTAATACTTGGTGAAGAGTGTTAAAACACAGTTATTCTTCTTGTAATATGTTTCCCTTCACAGAAAGCAATGTTTTGTCTGAGTATTGGTGGCACATTTAAAAAAGTTCTAACAAACACCAAAATAATTTCTTTTCCATTCAAAGCTCTAACTGAACGATATTAAAGGTTTGCTTACCAGAGTCCCTCTAATGTTTAGTAAGTATCCAGGAGTCAGAGTAATCAGGAGAGAAAGTGTAACACTTTTTATTAATTGCATAACCACTCATCATGATCTGCATCTACTCAGGTTTCTGGGAACATTTAATTTACACTAAGCTTATTCAGAGGCTTATACACGTTTGCATTGCTGTTGCTCTCTTCACCATGCACCAGACTAGCTCTTCTCCCTGCCCTTCTGCCCACTTCATTTCCAAATTGCAGAGTATGGAAACAAATGTGCCCTACCCATGTGTCAGGGAGTTTTTTTTAAGCTTTCCTCAGAGACACTGGGTGTTGGCTGTGGCTAAAGCTCAGGAGTTTGACTGGGATGTGGCAATAGGATTTAAATCTGGAGGTTCCTAGCTTGTGGGTCTCACCTCTGTGCAGGGTCAGACCAATGGCCATATTTGGGGTCAGGAAGGAATTTTACCTCACAAGCAGATTATGTTTTTGCCTTCCTCTGTAGTGGGGTACATTACCTTCTGGCTGGGTGTCTATTAACAAACTTTACAGAAGCAAGACCTTGGCTTCTGTGGTCCCCCTGCTTTACCTGTGGCAGGTTAGGGTGTTATGTCTTGTGTTGTATCAGGATTGACTGTAATTTTACTAAGAGGTTAGTTTATGGATTTGTATATGTTGTTTTGGGTAGTAATGATTCTGCCTCAGGCAAAGGCTTGGACTAGATGGCCTCTGGGGCTAGGGACGGAAGTTACATATAAACTGGTTGAAGTAATCAGAAACCAGTTGACATCTGTAACACAACAGAAGTTCAGTGCATTTAAACCACTTTCAAAATGGCCCAAACTGGTTTAAGACAAACCTAGTTGAATGTAGTATCAGACTAAACTGATTTAGGTCATACCAGTTTATGGAACTTCTGTCCCAGACTCCTTCCTAGTTCAAGTTAATTCAGAGTCCCAGGATGCTTTGCAGCTCTGGGCTGTGATGTCTGCTCCAGCAGAGCAGGGTTGACCCTCTGTTCCCTAGCCAGAGTACTATTACTGCTCTAGCCGGCTGAGAATGTGATGTGGGGGTAAACCCGAGTGCAGACCCCAGCTGTGGTCTGCCGGGGTAAGGGGGCGGAGAAGCAGTCCCTTACAGGCTTTTCCCTGTTTGAGCAGAGAGTGGTGGGGCATGGCCAGGCCCTGGCCCAGACTAGCATGCTGAGGCAGGGTGGGAGGAGAGTTTAAATCTCATCCCTGGCCAGCACAGGACTCCAGCTGGGGTCTGCTTGATGGGGGCAAAGCAGCGCCTGTCAGGCTTTTCCCCAGTCCCTGCTTGAGCAGAGTGTGTGTGTGTGTGGGGGGGGGGGGGCGTTGAACCCCTATCTCTCCTACCTCAGCGTGCTGGGCCCAGGCAGGGCCCGACCAAGCCCCGCACCCTTCTGCTTGAGCAGGGAAAAGCCTGGCAGAGGATGCTTCCCTCCCTTTCCCTCCCTCAGCAAACCCTGGGTGGGGTCCTGTGTGGGCCAGAAAGGAGGTTTAAACCCCCCTCCTGCCCTCTACCTCAGTGTGATGGCCCAAGCTGGGGCCTGGCCATGCCCCCTTGCTCTCCACTAAAGTGGGGAGTGGAAAAAAGCCTTGCAGAGGCTGTTTCCCCCATCCCTCCAGCAGACCCCAGCTGGGGTCAGTACAGGCCAGGGTGATGGTTTAAACCCTCCTCATCATACTCAGGTGGCTGACTGGGACCTGGCCATGCCCCCCACTCCGCTCTAGCAGGGAACGGGGGGAAAGCTTCAGAGGGCTTCTCTCCCAGCTTCCCTCCCTTCCCTTCAGCATCAGCAAGCAGGCTGGGAAGCAAGGTCTAGCATCTCACAGCTTCTGGACTGAGCCACTGCAGGCATGTTGCTGCATTTCTGGAATCAAAAGTGAATGTCTGTTCATTTGCTTCTCAGTTCAGTCTATGCAGTTTAGACTAACCAACAAAAATTGAATCAATTCAGCCTCAGGCTTTTTGACTGTCTGCACTTAGCCTAGGGATCCGGCCCTACTTTATGATTCTATCAGTCCACTCAGGTCCACATAATGGTAAAAAAGCTGTCTTGCTAAACCACAAGGTGCAATTATTCTTTCTCATTTCAACCTCCGAAGAAAGCAGGTAGTATCTTAGGTCTGGCATTAAATGAATGGCTAATAGTTTCTATCAGGATCTTTTAATGATTGTTCCACTGGCAAAATCTTTCTAAGTTCTGAAAACATATCTAGATATCACTAAACTTTATAACCTATATAAAGAGTGTGGCAAATTGTATGGAAATGCAGTTCATTTTCATTTTTATAACTGATAGAGACACATAACTACATGTTTGCCCTTAACCTGCTCACATGATGGTTCCTGTCCCTGTAATTTTAATATAATTATGTAGAATCTGCATCATGACTCACATAGGAAACTTCAAAGACAATGAAGCTCATTCATTTGTGTACTGTGTATTTCCCGAATTTGAATGGGAAAGTTAATATCACAGCATCCCCCAATGGGAGCCCAAGAGATAACAGTTGCATTCTTCCCTTATTCTCCAGTACTGTTTGGTTTATTATGTAATTTTCTTGTGGATATTCCATAGAGAATAATATATAACTTTCACATTTACAGAAGGCAAAGGTGCCTCCTTTCCACTTTGTTTAACAGGTTTCTATTGAATACGGTGAATTCATTCTTAGAATTATTTACTTGAGTTGACAGGAGGGCTTTATTCCCTATAATAGAAATTTCATATAAATATCTGTTTGTTCAATGCCTGTGTGCCTAGAGGAGAGGTTCCTCTGGTAAAATGACGTACAATATAATTTTTTCCTTGCAGGGCTGTACATATATCTTGCAACATTATTCCCTTATTTCCTTTTCTTTTAAAATTCATTAGATACCTAAGCACAAGTCTAAACATAGTTCCCTTTAGAAAAGTGCTCTTATGGGGTTGGCCTATGTATGGTCTGGTTCCACTCAAAAGATCCTTATGTTTAGACTCACTCCTTAGAAGTGACCGAACAGACTTAAAAATGATCAGCCACAGGGATTAACCAGGCATCCTGATGCAGGGGATTTGGTAGGAGCTTTGGGCAGGTAAGAAGAAGTCTTAGTTCTACGACTGCTAGCACTAAGGGGGTATCATCTTCAGATTAGCGCCCTCCCTGACTTCCCACGTTTTTGTCCCTTTTCCATCAGTGGGGCGAAACCACAGATTTAAAATCTAGTATCTTCTTCCTCTTCAAAGGTAGAAATAGGATCAAATACTCACAGGAAAAGGGAGACACCAGCTTCCCAATGGGACCCAGCAGTTGGACTGTAAACCTGAAAGAAACAAACCTAAAAGTAATCCAATTCTTATAGAATGTGATGCCTCCAGTTGGGTGGTCATCACCAGAGAACTGAATCTACATCCTCTATGATGAAATCCCTGAGCTGACACCCTCTGAATCTGTCTGCCCAGCACTGTTAGTTCAAACAAAGCCGTAGGACACTCTGAGCTCCATTATCCAGCCACTAGAGTGGGACAGAAATCCCATGTTGTGTAAGCACAATTGCCATTTATGTCCAGCAAAATGTTTCACTGGATATTTACTCAAGGTCTTTAGAAGATATTAATTGCACAATTCTTGTCATTCAAACCATGGTATGGATGGGCTTATATAAGGCAACTAAGTTTATAACAGGAGGAATTAAAAATAAAAACCCAGTTAATCATAAACTTCTAAGTAATGACCGTAGTAGCTAGGGACAGACATTCAAAAAGCCTGAGCCTGAATTGATTCAATCTCCTGAACTGATTCAGTCTTTGCAGGTTAGTCTAACCTGGCTAGGCTAAATCAGTTTGTAACTGCAAAGACATCCCAGACATGCAGACTCAGTGGCAGGGACACTAGAGCAGCCCTCCCTTCCCTTGCACAATGCTGAGCTTACAGGGGTGTGGTCAGGCCCCAGCAGGATGCTCTGATTGGGGAGCTCCCCCCCTCCTTCTAACCAGCCCAGCAGGGAATTGATAACACCGTGTTTATCACCCCAAACTCAGTGTTTATCACCCCATTGAGAAAACAACAGGGGGACATTACCAGCTACCTGTTGATTCTGCCTTTGTCCCGTCTCTGACAGCACAGACTGTAGTCAGCATGTGGTCTGCTAGCTAATGCTGAGAGGTCTGTGTAAGGCAGGGTGGGGATCCCTGCTTCAGCAGGGAGTGGTGAGGGGGGAGCAGGAGGAAGCCAGCAGATTCTATTGGGCCTGCAAGTCTCTACTGGAGCTCTAGCCAGGGAGCAGAGTGGAGAGGCCAGCCCTGAGAGTATGCTGGGATGCTGGGGGAGTCTGGTTTAACTTAAACTAGCAAGGGGTCTGGCACAGACATTGCATAAACCAGTTTGACCCAAATCAGTTAAGTCTGATACTACATTCAACCAGGTTTATCTCAAACCGGATCCAGCCTTTTTCAAACTGGTTTCTATGCATTGAATATCTGTTCTGTTACAGGTTTAAACCAGTTTCTGATCACTTAACCTAGTTTATGTGTAATGTCTGTCCCTAGCCAGTATGACAGGGAAGTCAGGGCACCCACCAAGAAAATTTTGTGTCCCCCCTGTTTGGACTGTCTGCCCCGCACTTGCCCACCATGCCCTTCTTGTTATCATACATAATGAAGTTGTGGGAGGCTACCTTGATCTTTGTGGTGCATGCTGTCTTGGTGTCTTCGGCCTTATGGGCCACCACCCATGACTCCAACCTTCCTTACACTGTGTCCTATGCCATGCAGATGACACTATTATAGTCCTGTCCGGTACTGGTCCACTGCTTGTTTACTATCTGAGTTGAGCCCCACCTCAGTTCTTGATTTCCTGGATCTCTAAATCATCCTATTCCATTATTACTTGGTCACATCTGGTATGGCTTGTTATTGCTAACTCTTCCTATTCCATTATCATTTAGTCCTACCTGGTATGGTTTCTTGCTATACATCCAGGCCCTGTGCAGTCCCACTCCACTTGGACTAGGGTTGCCAACTCTGACTGAAGCTATTCCAGGAGATTTTTTTCCCCTGCCATGATGTAATATCATTAATTGTACTGTTCAACAATATCAATCTCCCAGATTGCTTTCAATAGTCACTGGGAGATTGATGCTTATTCTGGTAGACTCCCAGCCAATTCAGGAGTGTTGGCAACCCTAACTCGGATTGACCCATTGTTACCAGTATAGGCCCTGTGCAGGCTCTCTACTCTCCTGCTCACCTACTGCTATATCCTCAGGCCTTGTGAAGGTCCTCTGCCTATGTTGGTCTGCTCTTATCTGTTCAGGCCCTATACAAGTCTCTTCACTCAAGTTGGCCTACTGTTACCTGCTCAGGCCCTGTGCAGGCCTTCTCCACACATGCTGGCTTTTGGCCATCTCCTGAGGCCCTGTGCAGTCCTCTGCTCCAGCTGGTGTGATATTCTCTGTGATATTCAGGCTTCTTTCATCATAGCCTGTCCTCCGTGCTCAGGCCTTCATCTACAACGTTTCAATAGCTTGGCCTCCCCACTCAGGCCTTCTTCTACAACATCTCAATAGCTTGGCCTCCCCACTCAGGCCTTCCTCTACAACATCTCAATAGCTTGGCCCCTCTACTTGGACCTTCTTCCCCAATCTTAGGGATCTGGCCCTCTGATTTGGCCCACAGGGGGACTACAGAGAAAAGACCCCGAGGGGTCAAGGGGGAATCCTGGGACCCAAATCACAACAGGGAAGGCAAAGGAAGGAAAAGAGAAATGGAGATTCCCTTACCTGCAGCTGACGCCATGGTGAGACCGGAAATAGCAGCGGGACCCACACGGCTGATTAGCTGCGTCTTTTTGAAACTGCAGCCAGCTGCGGGGAGTAACGAAAGGGGCCAGCATGGGAAAATAAAAGGCAGTCTGGATGAAGAAGAGGGGAGAGCCGGAGTGGAGCTGCCAGAGGAGGTGCCTTTGGAACCCCCATCAGGGCTGAGGAGAATCCGGATGATTCTCCATGAGGCAAGAGGCTGCATCCAAAGCTTTCAGAGGGAGGATGCCAGCGGCGAGTTGGCGGATGCCCCTCTTCTCGGCAACGGAGTTAAGGGAGAAGATCCAAGGACTCCAAATGAAGAAGCCAACAGCAGAGATGGCCCCGAAGACAGGGTGACGGAAGTTGACTCAGCTATCCAGGTGGGATTGGCACGGGTCTGGGAAGGCTCCCGGAGTCTACCCTGATGGGGACCAGAGAGCCTAAGCAGCGGGAGGGGCTGCAAGGAACAAACTCCTAACAGTTTGAGCTGCTCGGCGAGGGACAGAGTGGGCTGAACTGGAGGGACCAGTAGTAGTCCCGTTTGGCACTCAGGAGGGATATCAGCTGGGCAGAGGGGTGCCTAGGACAGGGTTAATTGGGAGAGAAATTCTCAGGGCTAGGGAGCCCATTTTGCATGAAGCCAGGGATTTTACTGGCAGTGTTTTCCTTAATTTCGTTGTTTAGTTTCCCACTTTTGGAGGGGTAGGAAAGAAGGCTGCAGTGGGTCTCACAATTGGCTCAATTCAGGGTCAAGCTAGGGTTATATCTATATCAGAGTGTCCATTACATCAAGAGGCGAGGGTTGGGCCCAGAGACGTCGGCAACTCAGCAAGGCTGGGTATCAGGGCGAGGTGTAGGGGAGGTTGGAGCCTCGCAGAAGACCACCGCCCCAGGATTCCCGACTCTGGATACACCCTAGTAGTTGGCCCCCACCACTGAAGGAACAAACAAAGTCATGGTAGGTGAGATTGGGGTGTAGGCTACCCCAGGGTGATACATACGAATTAGACAACCACAGGGATGGAGCAACGAGCAGTCGTACACACCCAAAGCCAGGCAGCACGGGACCAGATGTTTGAAGCCCACTGGGTGCACCAGGCCTTCCTTATGACAGCCTGGCTTCCCAGCTCAGGCCCTTTCCATACTCCTAAGGATCTGACTTTATCTGCCTTTCTTCTCCTAGAGAGCTTGACCTTTCTTCTGAGAACTCTTGTTTTGCTTGGTAGCCTGGCCCTCCCAGCTCAGGCCTATCCCATACCATAGGCCTGGCTCGGGTTTGCTCAGGTCTTTCTTTTAGGTCTGGCTTCAACCTGCTCAGACCTTTAGTAGCCTGACTTCCGTTCGCTTAGGCTACACCCTGGCCTACCGGCTTCTTTGCAATAGCCCAGCCTACGTGCACAGGCTCCCTTCTACTCCCAGGCCTGGCAACATTCTCCTTATGCCTCCAGCCTCAGAATCTACTTCCTAGCATCTGGTAGCCTGCTGCCCTGGCCAAGGGTCCAGCCCAGCTCCTCAAGGCTTTCTCTGGGGCCTTGCTCATCTGGTCACCTACTCACGGCCTTGACCAGGCTGGGGACCCTCTTGGGGTCCCTTAGTACCTCCTCCATCTCCAGTAGTTTCTACCCTGTCCTTTTGTCACTGTGGTATGTCTCTGGAGTGATGGTACTCCATTCCAAAGTTGCTGCTCCCATTTGCTTCACTGTTGTAACTACCAACTTGCAGCTCTCTGCCTGACCTGGAGCCCTGACCCAGTTCAGGCTTCCTCAGCCAGCTTCATCCCCTGCAGCCACATGAGGCTTTCTGTTGCCTCCACCTGGCAGCTTGTTAAGCTGGGGGCTGTCCTAATGAGGACCAGCCACACTGCAGGGCTCCCTCTGGCTGGCCTTAAAATGGCAGGCACAACCATTGCCGTGCCACACACAGTCATATTATGCATGTATTATACACAAAAAGTTACCTTAAAGGACAACTATTAAAGTTGCTAAATTAAGAATTCAAAAGTTAGGAGACACTATAGTTAAAACTGTTTGTGCAAACACAAGTCAACCCTCTCCTGTGTACACAGGCAGTGACTGTACTATAACTTTCCACTACAACATCGTGTTACTTCTTTCCATGAAATCCCTGCCTCATATAACTCTAAGGATAGACAGGGCTCAGTAAATGAACAGCTGCTCAATGTTTTGTTTTCTCATTGTTCAATATGTTGCCTAAGGCCATCTTTCCTACACTTCATGAAACCACGCTCTGAAGAAAGAAATGTTGATTTCCTAAAGGGTTTTTTTCTGTGGTGCTTGCTGAATGTTTCTGAATGTTTCATGACACCATTTACAACACAGTTTTACAGAGGGGGCACTGAGGTAAAGAGATTTTAAAATATTCATAAATTTTGGGTATCCAATTTGAAATGCCAAGACTTCATTTTGCAAGAGTATTTAATGATGATCTGTTACTTTATATTATCAAAGTGCAGCTTCCACTGACCAGGGTTGTAGGTGTGATAGCTCAGCAAATCAGATTCCAGGATTTCAAATGAGGTATCCAGAAAATAAGGAACACAGTGATCACCTCAGAAAATTCAGATTAAAGTGACTTTTAGCATCACACAGGAGCTCTACAGAGAACTGATAGAATCCAGTTTTCCAGGGGACTCTTAAATTGTCATAACTATAAGACTGTAGTCAAGCTTCCTGCATTCTTCTGCTGCATTCACTCCACATTATTCAACTTCTGCAACAAACAAACCCTTTGCTATACCAATTCAAAGTAGGTTTATCCTGTGCACTGAATGAAGCAGGGTTTTTTTCCACAAGACCAATATGTGGCCATAGAACGAAAGACTGTATCATAATTACAGCCAGGCAGGAAAGGGTTTTGCCATCCTGTGAGAGAATGAGAAACCTCAGAATAGGCAATAACCTAGTTTAAGTCTCTAGCCACAAACAAACAGAGCACAGACCTGAACCTTAGTTTCCCATATCCCACCTCAGTAACCACAGAGACTCTCTCCCGGACTTCTGCAGTTTTGTCAATGCATATGCAAAAGGGGGCAAAATAAAGGTTGCGATGAGGATTAACTTCCGTAATTTACTTTTCAAATTTAAAAATATTATTAATATATTTTTGTATATTATATATAAGTTTGGATGTGTGTGTGTGTGTGTGTATGGTGTAGTTAAATATACATACACATCTGTATGTACACATAAATATATAAATATACACTACTACACCTGTTAATTCTAACATGCTTATTTTTCTAAATTAAGGCATGAAAACTGGTCAAAACTGCAGTTTAAACCAGATGATAGAGCTTTTGGCAGTATTCAGAGCTAACAAATACCTGAAAACTCAGAGAGAATGAGTAGACTTCCGAAATGTTTCTGCATTCATTTTGTTGTCCTGTCATTCACAGCTTTAGGCAGGTTTCTGATTCACTTCTTCATTCAGAAGGGGTTTTATTTTGGTGGGGGGAGAGTCTGTAATGAGAATAGACTACACTTTTCCCATAGATGTTATTCAAAAAGAATTTTAATAAAACCAGCAATTGTATTACATCAGTGCATCCTCCTAAATCCGATGGAGATTTTCCTAAACAGAGCTAAGCCATTTGCCTCAAACATCTTATCTATTTCTGTCACTACAGAAATCCCCTAAATATTTCACTCACTGTAGGGCTAACTGAAATGGTAAATTATCTAGTACACTAAAGGGAAAACTATTGAATAACATTAGGCCTGGGTCCTGCTGAAAAAAAGGCTGCTGTGATGAAGACAATCACTGAAAAATCAGAATGATAAGAACTTCATCCTAATCCAATAATTAATATTGTTTCCTATTATTCCGTTATTTCATTCTACCTTCTTTGGTCTGATCAGACATTATTCTATTTTCATAAGCACACACTGAAAGAGAGCTGACAAAAAGTGGCCTTCCCTATTATTCTTTGTAATGTTTTAGTCAGGTCACCAGAGGCTACTGCAGCTCTTGGAAAAGCTGACGATAATTCAATGATAGAATTTCTGAAACCTAAGTTCTCTACTACTGTACTTTTACTTCTCCATTTTACAGAGTCAAATGCATTTTTTAGTCTGCTCAGATAGCTAGTGCTGGAGCCAGTGACTTTCCTTAGACTGAAGATTTTACCTAGGAATAATGCTAGAAGCACCAGGGGACAAGCTCAAGAAGTTCAGATAAGGTTCAGATTCACTTCCAAACTTATTCATGGCATTTGACAATGAAGGACAAATCCAAAGAACAATTAGCTTCTGCCACGACATGAATTATCTTTGTAACGAAACCACCAGAGCGTTAGCTATGATCCCATGAACTGACAATTCATAATGATGACATCAGCCTAGAAAGGGAAGGCAGAAAGAAACCCACAGAAAGGATTATTATCCCCTCCTATTCTCTAGGATCATTATTTGTGGTTTGTGGTATTGTAATGCTTGTGACAACCATTCAATTGTGAACTTCATCACTGCCTTTTATTTTAGATGGTCTTATCGGAACAAGACAGTAGCATTTTATTTTCAGCAACAGTCTATTTTCATTCAACAACCCCGAGCACTGTGGGTTTTGCCACAGGTATTCCACAGGCTTCTACAGACTGCTCCAAAGCTGACGGGTGAGTCAGGAATCAAGAATGTTTGAACTCGACAGATGGAGCTCAGGCTCTGGAATGCATTTATTTAATTTGTCTTCATGTAAAAGCATCTATCCAAAAGCTCTAGGGCTGTACACTCTTAAAAGTAGACACAAAAGGGTTTCAGAAATCATAACCGAAGGCCTAATTTGTCTTTCCCAACTCTGATCTCTCTCACAGGTATACTGTTTCCTCATTCTAGTGACACAATGCAAAACAGGTTCCCTCATCCACCAAAACATCCTAACTCTTTCATCCTAGCCCGTCTGGAAAAGTCTAGGAGAACAGAATCTACCATAAACTCAAAACCCATGAAAGGGAGTCTCAGAGTGGGGCGGGAGAGAGGGGGGAGAAGAGCCCCACCACCAGTCTTAGGTGGACTGGGGTAGTTGCAAACCCCCTGACTGCCAGCACCATCCACTCTACCTTAGTCTGCATCACAGCTGCTTCCAGCTTGAGCTGCTCCATCAGGCTCCTCAACAGGCTGGAGCTGGACAACAGGCTGGCACTTCTACTGTGCCTGGGTCCTGAATGCCTAGATCCCCTGCAGAGTCTCAGAGCAGGAGCTGAGCTGAGACCATAAGGAGGGGTGAGGCTGGAGGCCCCTGGCTGGTGGGGGACACATGGAGGCAGAGGCATAACTAGTTATTTCTGTGACCGGGTGTTACAGAACAAAACCGGCAGTTTGGGAGTTTGGTCCGCAGCTGATCCCGCACTCCTCTTTTGTACTTGCCTGCCATGCTTTGTTGTTCAAAAACAGTCAGAGAGGCTGTCTTATCCTCAAGAGCAAGAAACAAGGGGCCAGGGGTTACTGACTCTGTCAGTTTTGTTCTAGTTCTTTCTGTATTATCAGTTGGTCAAGTCTGACCTCCTATCTGAGTCCTAGCCTTTCTGGCCACAGTATCTCCCCTTGTCCCTGGCCTCTTCTCCATCTCTGGCCAACAGGTCTGTTTTAGTTGCCGCGGGGTCTTGAACTCCCTAGGAAGCCATCTTCTGGCATTTCCTGGCAAATGACATTTTTTGTGAAAATCACTTAATTTCATGATTTTCATGAAAAATGTGAACTTGTGATTTAAACTAGGCCCTAATGATAACCTCTGTAAATGAGCATGTTCCAAGAGAAGTTAAAATAAACATATACATGATGAAATTTCCCCAAGACAGATGGGCAACAAATTGAGGGGTCAATTGCTTTCCAAAGAAAACATTAAAAATTTCCTATTTCATAGAATCATAGAAAGTTAGGGTTGGAAGGGACCTCAAGAGATCATCTAGTCCAACCACTGCTCAAAGCAGGACCGCCCCAACTAGATCAGTCTGGCCAGAGTTTTGTCGAACTAGGTCTTAAAAAACTCCAAGGATGGAGGTTCCACAACCTTGATGGGTAACCCATTTCAGTGCTTCACCATCCTTCTACTGAAAGAGTCTTTCCTAATATCCAACCTAAACCTCCCTTGCTGCAACTTGAGACCATTGCTCCTTGTTCTGTCATCTGTCACCACTGAGAACAATCTAGCTCCATCCTCTTTGGAAGCACCCTTCAAGTAGTTAAAGGCTGCTATCAAATCCCACCTCAGTCTTTTTTTCTGCAGACTAAATAAACCCAGTTCCCTCAGCCTCTCCTCAGAAGTCATGTGCCCCAGCCCCCTAATCATTTCTGTTGTCTTCTGCTGGACTTTCTCCAACTTGTCCCCACCCTTGTCCTTGTTGAACCTTATGAGATTTCTTTTGGCTCAATCCTCAAATTGGTTGAGGTCACTCTGAATCTATTACTATCTATTATTCCCCTCAGCCTGATGTAATCTTGCTGAGGGTGATCTCCATCCCATCTTCCAGATCATTAAGATATTGAATAAAATTGGCCCTGGGACTGAGCACGGGGCACTCCACTTGATACTGTCTGCTAACTAGACCTCGAGTCATTGATCACTACCTGTTGATCCAGCCATTGATCACTACTTAATGATCCACCCAGCTTTCTATTCACCTTACAGTCCATTCATCCAACCCATACTTCCTGTCTCAAGTGGAACTTGCTACCTGGCTTAAGTGTGATCTGGCTTTTACCCATGCTTCGAGTCCTGTTTCAGGGAGATGGTGTTCCTTCTTCATCACATCACACAGGAGAGAAGCTTCCCCTGGAAACCTAACATAACATTTCTCTCTCGCTCCCTATTTTTTTTTCTGATGGCATTTGCCCCTGCTTTGGAGTCATCAACCATTCTGCTTTTGGGGTTAATTCAGCTTTTATTGGTTGTGTGCATGTTGGGGCAAATGAACAACATCTGCTTCAGGATCTTTCTGCTTGACTCTGCTGAAGTTGAATTGCCCATTTCTTCACAGAAACATGCCTCCAGCAGCTAGGGTCTGTACCGTGGCTAATTTATTTTCAGACACACTACCATGTGTTTCTAGTGCTTTCTGCATATTTTTAAGCATTAGATTAAATTAAGTTTGGAGTGGATGGTAGCATCAAAATGACACTGCTATCAGAGAGGAAGGACAAATGTAAATTTTATATTATGAGAACTGCCAGTCAGGATCAGGGCTTCATGGTGCTCAGTGATGTACATATGTATAGAAACAGAGACAGCCATGGTCCCTGATATGTTGGACTTGCAACTTCTAAAACAAACAGCATAAGCAAGATGTCCAATTAACCACATCTTTGCCTCATACCTAAAGAGATGAAATCCCTCATAATTGCTATCCTAGCAATTTGTTCTGGCAAAATGACCATGTATGTGTGTCATGTGTGTTGAGTACAGAATTTCCTGCCAGAAATGGTAAGAAGGCTGTCACATTTATATGCCACTGAAATGGAAAACATCTGAAAATTAAAAATAGCTTTCTCTTATGCAATATTGACATGGTGACATGAGAGTTTTTCTGTTCTGAACCAAGATTAGTTCTCAGTGGGGAGGGTGAGAGACACATACAGTGCAGCCTTCATGTCTTCTTGGCTGTCTTTTGAATACTGACCAAGAATAGACCAAAACATAGTTACTTGGGATGGGAACATTTTTGCTGAAATGGGTCAGAAAGGTGAAATCCCAATTTCCTTTGCCTTCCCTGCAAAAAGAAGCTATAGCATATTTCTGATGAACAGAGCCCTGAATGTTTTTCTTGAGAAACTTCTTTAAAAAAAAACAACAACTCATGAAATTCTCTGAGCAGCATGAGCTGCAATGTGTAATATGCAGTTTAAAAAGCCTGAGGGTCACATCTCTATGTTGTAGTTTAAAACATAAGTAACAGAGTGATGCCCTATGCAAACTCAGTTCAGTTTAGATTTGTTTAAAAAGTCACAGCCATCTACACCTCAACAAGCACCTGAGTTTAAGAAAAAGGTGATGAAGAGATAATATATGTATGGATATATATACATACACATATAATAAACAGAAAAATATATTGTGAACAGAAGGATCTGTAGCCAGCCAGTTTGTGTACTCATAGTGTCATAGTTGGTAAGGTTGGAAGGGACCTGAGCAGATCATCAAGTCCAACCCCCTGCCATGGGCAGGAAAGTGCTGGGGTCAAACAACCCTGGCAAGGTGTTCATCCAGCCTCCTTTTAAAGACCCCCAGGATAGGAGCAAGCACCACTTCCCTTGGAAGTTGGTTCCAGATCCTAGCCACCCTGACTGTGACATAGTGCCTCCTGATATCCAGCCTGAATATACTCTCCGTCAACTTATGGCCATTATTCCCATTGCCTGCTGGTCTCCCTTGGCTAGTTTATATACAGCCACCAGATCCCCTCTCAGTCTTCTTTTGTGGAGGCTGAACAGGTTCAGGTCTCACAGCCTCTCCTCATAGGGCCTGCCCTGCTGCCCCCTGATCATGCGAGTGGCCCTCCTCTGGACCCTCTCAATGTTGTCCACATCCCTCCTGAAGTGCAGTGCCCAGAATTGGATGCAGTAATTCAACTGTGGCTTGACCAGTGTCGCATAGAGGGGGAGGATCACCTCCTTGGACCTGCTCGTGATGCATCTGTGGATGCATTACAAGGTGCGGTTAGCCTTTCTGGCTGCACCCCCACATTGGCGGCCCATGTTCATCTTGGAGTCTATAATGACTCCAAGATCCTTTCTGCCTCTGTGCTGATGAGAAGGGAGTTCCTCAGCCTGTAGGTATGGTGCTGGTTCTCTCTCCGTAGGTGCAGTACCTTGCACTTGTCTGTACTGAAACCTATCCTATTCTCATCTGCCCACCCCTATAACCTGTCCAGATCCAATTGCAGCCTGTCCCTCCCTTCTAGTGTGCTCACTTCTCCCCACATCTTAGAGTCATCTGTGAATTTGAACAAGGTGCTTTTCACCCCCTCATCCAAGTTGCTGATGATGATTTTAAACAGTGTGAGCCTGAGGACCAGGCCCTGGGGGACCCCACTGCCCACATCCCTCCAGGTTGAAAATGACCTGTCCACCAGCACTCTCTGGGTGTGGCCCTCCAGCCAATTGGCTACATCTGACTGTAGGCATTGACACCACAATCTCCTACATTTTTTATGAGAATGGGGTGAGAGACAGTGTCAAAGGCCTTCCTAAAGTCCAGAAAGACTACGCCCACTGCAACACCTGCGCCTAAGGATCTTGTGACTAGCATTACTAATAGTGTGGGTCAGGGATAGCTCTTCTACTCAGATGAAAGCCACCAGGTTGGTCTGACAGGACCTGACTCTAATGAACCCGTGTTGATTGCCCCTAAGCATACAGTCATCTGAGTAGAAGAGCTATCCCTGACTCACACTATTAGTAATACTAGTTACCCCCAAAGGAGCAAGGGCTAGGGACAGACATTACACATAAACCAGTTTAAGTGAACAGAATCTGGTATAAATGTGTAACAGAACAGACATTCAGTGCACATAAACCAGTTTCAAAATGGCTGAAACCGGTTGTGATAAACCTGGTTGAATGTAGTATCAGACTTAACTGATTTGGGTCAAACCGTTTATGCAATGTCTGTGCCAGACCCCTTGCTAGTTTAAGTTAAACAAGACTCCCCCAGCATCCTGGCATGCTCTCTGGACTGGGCTGGGTTCTCTGCTTCAGAGAGCTGGGCTGGCCCCTCCCCTCTCCTTCCTTGCTGGAGCTCTGGCAGAGACTTGCAGGAACAGCAATGTCTGCCTCGCTTCCCCTGCCCCCACTTTTGCTGCTTGCTCCTCAAGCAGAGATTCGCCCCTCCCTCCCATCCTTCCTTCCACAGTATGGACTGTAGCCAGCACGTTGCATATTAGCTAATGCTGAGCGATGTCTGTTCAAGACAGACAGGGGAAAGGCAGACAGGACAGTGTTGGCTTAGGGCTTTTTGGAGCTAATCAAAAGGTAAATGGTAATGTCCCTCCTTGGAATGTTCACTTCCTTGGAAAAAGTTGTTTAAGAAGAGCTTGAACTAATGAGAGAGGCTTTCTTTTCTGATGGGGTGCTAAATGTTGATAACAGAGCTGATAAATGCTCTGTTATGAAGGGGGGAACCCCTTCCTAATCAGAGTGTTCTGCAAGGGCCTGGCCATGCCCCCCCTCAGCTCAGCATTTTGGAAGGAAAGGGAGGACTGCTCTAGCACTCCCCACCCCTGGTTTCTAGCTTGAGCCACTGCAGGCATGTGCCTGAATTTTGTTGGCCCAGAGTGGATGCCTGTGTGATTACAAACCGGTTCAGCCTAGACTAACCTGCAAAGATTGAATCAATTCAGGCTCAGGGTTTTTGAATGTCTGTCCCTAGCCCAAAGGAGCAAGGAAGAAGAGAGAATCACATGCTACACTTACTGACAGGTATCATACAATGGTCATATTTTTCTCATAGGGTGATTTGTCTCTGCAGTCCCTTATCAGCTTAACACAACAGCTGAACCACAAGTCTGGAAAACAATGCTAACTGTTAGAAAATGCAGCCTAGTGCTGTTCCCAGAAACAACTCAAAGCCATTTTAAGCTAGATACTATAAAAAATACTCCTGTGTGTTTGAAAGGGAGAAAGCACACTGTACCTGTATGTAAAAACCTAATTGAAGTCAGGAATAAAAGAAGAACAAACTGATCCATAAAGTATTTACTGAACTCCCCTAGTTACGGTATACAGTTTCCTTGAATTTAATATCTTAATTGCATCCACAATTTCTTTGGGTATGAAATGAGAATGTAAGACTTTTGTATCCCCTGGTGTGTATGCTGAAGTCAGCTCTTGAGCCAGTGTGCCTTCTATCTGTTGATCTAAGTCTAGTAATACAGAATAGTTCTGAGATACATAAGAAGTCAGGAAATACATTATTAATTCTTGAAGCTGTTTACTAAGCTTCATCTGTAGCATCTCAGGTACTGTCACAGACAGAAGGTAGCAAAGATCTACCTTGGGACCTCCTGCTTAAATATTATCCATATTTTCTTTCTTTTTTTGCTTATGTCTAGTATTTTTAGTTATGTGGCTTATTCCCTCCTTCCATTCTTGGCAGGTGCTGTGATAATGGTAATCATCTGAATGCAGGCCTTTCTATACAATGGCTTGGACAATCATGGGAAATGAATAAATGGGAGTTTTACTTGAATAAAGGTTAAACAGAATGAGACCGGGACTCTGGAATGAACCCAATATTAATAATTTGCATTCATATAGAACTTTCCATCCAAAGATTTAAAACTGTTTTACAAGCATGAGCAAAAGTACAGCAAGTCTGAGAATATTACTCAGAGTATAATTAATTATCCCAATTTTACAGATAGGGAAGATGAAGGAAACAGATTGTATGTAGCTTGCCCAAGATCACACACACAGTCTATGGTATCACATCTTCAGTGTAAGGAATTAACCCAAAATTTCTCCCTGTCCTCTGCAGTACCTACAGCCAAAGCTCACTTGTTCTTAAGCACATTTAACTTGATAGTAGCAGCTTTCACTCTTATTATTTAATATTCCAATGGACTTTATAGTGCAATATACAGCTCCATCTCAACTGTTCAGTACTTTATGTTGTGCTTTCATGGATGGTACCCAGCTATTTTTAGCTATCAACCACATTATGCAACCACCCAGATGCCATATGAATATTATTCAGCTATTTGATTAGTGACCCTCAATAACTTCCAGAACAGCACTGCTAAACAGCAAAAACACAGAGAGAATTGTTTATAGTACAGTATCATCTCACAAAGTGTATCTTTGAAAAACTGAAGCAGGCACTAACTTGCCATTTATGAAAGCAACATACGTAGAAAGAAATCTAATGGATGTACAGACAAAGATGAGTTCTACTAATACTGAGGCCATCTGACTGATTTTACAGACCTGGTACAAAAGTTGCATTCCTCCATCAAATCCCATGCATTCTTGAAAGGGAAATCCCTTCCTAAATTAGATGTGGCAGCTTAGAGGAAGAAATTCTGCATCAGGAAATTAGCCAGGTAATTAAATATTTGTCAACAGAAAAAAAGCTACAGGCACAGATGGATTCCCAGCTGAGATTTTAAACCATTAGCAGATACACCTTCTCCTGAGTTATTTACAATCTTTAATGATGTTTTTAAGTCAAGAGCAGCTAAAACAGAGTACAGATGATGCAAATATTATTGTTAGTTTGATGGAAAGTAAATTTAAAAAATGGTATGCCAGTTGCCATATTATTGGAGTATTAAAATGCATTCAAACTATTTGGCAAAGAGATTGAAAAAGCAGATAGATCTCTGATTAGTGGGGATCAAGGAGGTTTCATTACTTGCAGGCCCTTGGCAGATAACATCTGACAGGTCATGGACCCAATCACTGGAATCCTGTGATATAATTAGATGGCACAAAAGCTTTTGTCCAGGTCACTAGAGCTACTTATTAAAAGCATGAAAGGCACTGGGAGAGAGGTGGGGTTAGGATTTTACTTTTGGAATGGGATTTGTGCCATGTATATGGAACCAAGCCCACCATTTTCTTAAAAAGAGAAAGATCCCCATTTTCTCCTTGGAGAAAAAAGAGGACCTGGGCAAAGCTGACCTCTTTTGTCATTACTCTTAACCTATTTGGAAAAGTCACAAGCACTAGGGATACAGATATGTATATGTGCTAGAACGGTTATCCCCAACTAATTCAGAGGAATTAGCAAATATAGATATGAGAGAAGCAGGAAAAATTGAGAAGGTTAAAAATAAGCTTAAAAAAATTGACTGCAATGATCAGATCTGTGAGAAAGGTTTCAAAATGAAGAATAAAAGCACAGAGATCTTGAAGAACATGGCATCTGGGCATAAAACACTTCATTTTTACATGACTCAGCTCTTCCACTTCTCTCTCTCTCTCTCTCTCGCTCTCTCTCTCTCTCTCTCTCTCTCTCTCTCGTGTGTGTGTGTGTGTGTGTGTGTGTGTGTGTGTGTACTGTATATATTTACCTGATGTCACCTCAGGTACAAAAAGACTTTTCAAATCAGTTAGACTTAATGACTAGCTGTCAGAAACATATAAGCAAAGCAGAGATGGTGACCATACCCTTTACCCACTCACAGAACCGCATATTTTAAAGAGGCTAAATGTAGTTTTAAAGCATTATAACTGGCAAAAGAAAGCACCCAAAGCTCCCTGAGATATGCCAACAAATCCCTGAATGGCAAGTCACTTTGAATTATCTAGCATTGAAAAACAAGCAAAACACACTATTGGGATATTGAATTCACATGGAATGCAGACAAACAACCCAAAAATACCTGAAAAGAAAAGAAGCTGGGTAAAAACTTGCTATCAACTGTTTACGGATTCAAATGATCTTTGATTTATTTTTGGTGCAACAGGTAACATAGTCTACAGTTAAAGTTTCCAACACTTCCCTATTGTAAGACTCTAGTTTCAATTGCTTACAACTCTACCAAAAGGCAAACCATTTGAAATACAAATCCATCAGGGTTTGCTTGAGTTTAGATGGTCCATCAGGCTACCACAGTTAAGGCATTTCAGATTCCTCAGCCAGAGGGGCACGAGACAGTAATGTGATGACTAGCCATCCTGTCTAGCCACCTTTGGTTCTCCAAACCAAATGATCAGGTACTCAGTGGGTGCATCTACATGATAACTGCACGCGTCTACATTTGCACATGCTTACCACGCAGTAAAAATGGCTAATACCGAGTAAATTTGTTACCTGCAAATGCAGGTAGTAAATGTACTCACAATTAGTTACTGTACAGTTACACACGTGTAGTTGCAACCTGGGAACAAATCTGGTCCCAGGTCAGCCCTGCCACTAGAGGGGGCTCCGGGCTGGGAGCCTCTCCTGCCCCAGGGCTGGGATACTTCTATGGCAGCCCTGGCCTCAGGCCCTTAAAAGCCTGCAGGCATCTTGAGCCCTGGGGTACACCAGCAGACAGCCTGAGGCCACTCCAGGCCCTGTGTCCCCCTGGGCAAGATACAGACTAGCCTCACTAGCCTGTCTGCAGCCCTGCACCTGGCACTGCAGTGCTGCGTGGCGGCCAGGCCCATGGCATCCAGGCTTGCAGAGTGCTGTAGGCTGCTGCAGCCTCCTGACAGAACTACCAGCTCCCAGGCCCAGCTGCAGGCAGCTTCTGGCTGGCAGGACCAGCTCCACCTGCCCACAGCCCACCCCCAGCAGCCTGCCAAAAGCCTGCAGGTGCTGCGGGGCATTGCCTCTGCCACGCAGCGGCCAGTCTCATGTCATGCCCCTGCGCAGGGCACTGCAGGCAGCTGCCCAGGCCCGGCAGCACAGGGATAGCCATGCTGAGGCCAGACAGTCGGCACGGGATATTTGATGGTGTCCTCCAGTTAGTCCGGATGCAGGAGTAAGGCTTTTACGCTGGATGGAGAAACGCAGGCATGACTGGTCAGAATGGCTGTGCTACATAAAGGTCAAGGCCTTGTGGGCACAGTGGGTCACCATGACTGACCACAATCACCTGTCAGGGAGTCCCTGCAAGTCCATGCCCTTTCTGCAGCAACTGATGGAGAACCTCACAGCCTGGGACCCAGGCCACAGTCATGCTGTCTACAGCAGCACAGGTGGCTGACATGAGCCTCCAACCCAGCCTGGCACCCATGATAACACGCCACTGGGGGAGGGCCCCTTGGGTGTCCAGCAGCCTGTCTTGCCGAGCTCCTGTGCTGCAGTCTTCACCAGCATCTTGGGGACCCCAGGCCAGTGCCTGCCTTGCCAACTCCACACCCTAGGTCCAGCCATGAGGTGCAACCAGCCATGACACTGCTGGCCACCAGCAGTGCCACCTCCTCCCCAGGGAGGGTTAGGGGGTGACCCTGCATGTTTTACCACATCATCCGAGGACACCACCTAGAGCACACTGTTGCTGCCAGCCAGGATCAAGCAGAGCCACTGGCTGTGCCAGCCCCATGATAAGACCTACACTGCGGGAGGACCCTCCTTGCCCCTGCCTTTGCCCTTCCTTTCCACTGAGTCGGATGAGACTCCCCTGGCCCTGGGTTCCCCCTCTACAGCATGCAGGGAGGCAGGAGACAGTGTAAAACTTTATTCAGCAGCCTGTGCCCGTACAGGGGTCAGAGATGTTTGCCCAGTCACAGGTAGCCCTCTAGGCCAAGGGTGGGCAAAATAAGGCCCACAGGCTGGATCTATCTGGCCCATGGAGCCCCTAAAATTTTTTGAAAATTAAAATGTATCTGTCCTTGGTTCTTGTCCAAGAGTCTGCATTAGAGTTTATTATCACCTTTTTGGGCTTTGTGTGCACTTTGTGAATTCCACCTTTTCCCAGAGGTTTGAAATATAACATATTAAATTAAATTTAAATTAAATATTAGTGCCTTACCGGTATTGAAAGTCCTTTGTAATGTCTTTGGGTTCAACAATTTCTCCCCTTTAATTAACTACTTTATTCCTTGAAGGCCAGTTCTGTCCTTTTTAAAAAGTGAGATCAGTGACTCCTGGAGGGAAGTTTGAATTGTATCCAGTTGTGGCTTGAAGAGAAGAAGCTGGTCTACCTTTACATGGTTAGGGGAAGGCAAATAGTGGAATGGGAGCTCTTTCGAGTAAGTCTTGGGGTTTTTGGTAAAAAAAAAATGGTCCTAGTGCAGGGATGGGCAAAATATGGCCCATGGGCCAGATCTGGCCCACAAGACCATTCTATCCAGCCCATTGGGCCCCTAAAAAACTTTTGAAAATTAAAATGTATCTGTCCTTGGCTCCTGTCAAAGATGACAGGACCCAGGGGAAGCCCCGGCAGCCTGCCTGGGACCATGTGGCCACCCCAGCATGGGAAGCTGAGGTAAGGTGGGGGGAAAGGCAGGAAGGAGCTCGTGCAGAGCACAGGGCAAAGTTGCCCCTCCCGTGCTGCAGCCACTTGCAGCCCACATGGGGCTGCCTGTGCCTGCTCAGGACAGGGGCTGTGAGTGGCTGCAGCAGGGACCGCATGCGAGGGGCCGCTTTTCCCCGCACTCTGCATCAGCTCATTGCCTGCCGGCGAGCAGGGAGTCAGGGCTGCATACTGCTCCCTGCCTGTACTGCAGGGCTGGAGGGGGCAGTAGGAGTGAGTGGGTGCAGGAGCACAGGGTCCGCATTGGTGTCCCAGGGCCAGCGTCATCAGGGCCCAGAGCAGGGCAGCTGGGGTACAGGGTCCCGGCTGGCAGGGGCTCTATGGAGTCAGGCCAGCTCCCCCCACTCCCTGCTGGTGCAGCCCAGCCTGGCTCTAAAGACCCCTGTCAGCCTGCGTCCTGCTCTGGGCCTCACCGGTGCTCACCCAGGGACACTGGTTCCAAGACGGTGACCAGGAGGCAGGGTACCTGTTAAGGGGTGGGGATACCCATGCAGCCCTTGACAGCTTGCCAAAACTGAGTAAGCAGCCCTCCACCTGAAATAATTGCTTGCCCCTGTCCTAGTGGTATCTTCTCCTTTTTTGTTTTTATAGTTTGTCTTTATATTTATCTTTACATTGGTCTTTATAGTGTTTATTACTATTCTGCTTACGCCTTGATATCAACTCGATCTAAGTGTAGCCTATCTAATTTTTTGATCAACCGTAATGGCTTCTTGCGCTAAATCAAATGTTAAATAATGACTGTAAAGCTCACCTTAAAGTTTGAGTGGAATTTCCATTGGAAGTATTTCAAATAAAATGTGTGGGGAGGCAGGAAAGGTCATTTATACTGCTGTTATGCTATAAGGTTAAGGGAAATAAGGCACTTAAAGGACAGATCTTAAAGGAGTTAGGCACTCAGTGAAAAATCCCTGAGATTTAGACATCTAACTCCTTAGGTTCCTTTGAAAGTGCCAGTCAATATTGTCAGTTTGTTCCAATTATTAGATCTTTTTAAGCCTTTTTATGACAGTGGTAAGAGTGCAGTAGTGCCTTTATGGTATTTTGCTCCAGATGTCTCAGAAGTCAAGCCAAGGGCAGCCTTCAGCCCACCCAGCTATGAGTGGGCACATGCATTTGATCTGATATTAGTTTACTTGCAAGTAAACTACTTACAAATAAATGATCCTTGGGCAACCATCTACACATGCAGAGACTAGGAGCAGATTGGCTGCTCTTAGCACCCAAATTCCTGCAGCCCTATAATGGGACCCTGCCACCACCAGGAGGAGCTCCAGGCTCTGGCTGCAGCTTCCAGGAGCTGGCAGCCCTCTTGAAAAGCCAGCCCCACCTTCTGCTCCCTGCCAAGACACTTCCCTGGCCAGGAGCAGTGTGCACAATGCAGGGGCAGTATGCAGCAGCACTCTCCTCACTAACTCTGCTTCCCTGCTCCAGCCCCTGCCTCTGGCAGCAATGACCAGCATCCTGGCCTGTAGCCCTGCTGGCCCATTGCACTGACCACCAACTGGCCCATGGTTGACTGGTCCCTGCACAGTGACTGCCTGCCTGGCTGCAGCACACCAGCCCAGGGCCACCGCTGCTGTGCAGCTGCTACCTGGACCTCATTTGGCTGACTGGACCCCAGCAGGGATGCTAATGACAGGCTTCTGGACACCACCACTGGGGCTAAGCTCACCATCCTGGGCCTCCAACCCCACCACATTGGGCCCACTGTCTAACACACTTGGGACAGTGAGCAGTGGCTGGGGGCATTCCGGATGACCTAGGCCACCTTCTTGGACCTCCTGGAGCAGCTCTGGCCATACCTGGAGCAGCAGGACACCACCCTGTGGTCACCCCTCCCCTCCCCACATGCACCTGACTGGCCCTTACCCTGCTCAAGCTGACCATGCCTGTCAGCCTCTACTATATGGGTCATCTCTTTGGGGTGGGCAAGGCTGCCACTGGGGAGGCTGTCCTGAAGGTGAGCAGCATATTCCAGGTTATGCTGGGGCACATGGTGCTCTGTGTGCACAACCCCCTGGTGGCGGTGGCAAGGTTCTGTGCCCCGGGATTCCCCCAGTGCATCGGGGCTTGGGATGGGACCCACATTCCTGTCATCTGCTAGCCCCATGGGGACCAGCCCTACTATAGTCAGAGGGGCTTTAACTCCATGGTGCCCCAGATCATTGTGAACCACCGATGTGCCTTCACATCCACGAGTGTTAGCTGGGTGGGCTGTGCTTGCAATGCCCATGTGTTCCATAACTCCACCTTGCTGGGCCTGGTGGAGAGTGGGCACTTTGTGCCAGGGGTGCCAGACCTGCAGATGGGCACCATGGTGGTCCTGCCCCTCCTCATCTGCAACCCTTCCTACCTGCTCCTGCTTTGACTACATCAGCCAGCTGCACTCCCACCAGGCCCACTTTAACTGCTATCTGGGCTGGAACCACACCCTAGTGGAGCATGTCTTTGGCCATCTGTAGGGACACTGCTGCCCACCTTAAATTTGCCAAGGACAACTTCACCCAGGTCACTGTTGCAGCCTGTGTGCTGTATAGAGGCCCAGGGGGAGCTCTTCTGTGAGGCTGGGTGGAGGAGGTAAAGCAGGCGGAGGCTGCCTGGCAGCAGGAGCACTAGCTGTGGTGGCAACAATGGTGGCAGGTGCCCTCTGCCCATGCCCCAAGTGAGCTGCGCACATCCCACTGCTGGCACTGGCCCTGGGACATGAGTTCAGGCCCTGTGATCCCATGCCCACTCACTCCCAATGCTCCCCCAGCCCAGCAGTACAGGTGGGGGGCAGCGTGCAGCCCCGACCCCCTACTCGCTGGCAGGGAACAAGATAGTGCAGAACACAGGGAAAATCAGCCCCTTGCCCACGTTCCCTGCTGCAGCCACTCACAGCCCCTGTCCTGAGCAGGCACAGGCAGCCCAATGCAGGCTGTGAGTGGCTACAGCATACGGTGCCAGCCACATAGCGGGGGAAGGGCTGCTTTTCCCCCACACTCAGCACCAGCTTGTAACCCACCCCCACTGCCAGCCTGGGCCCCACACTGGCTCTGGTCTCCCCATCGGTGAGCACCATGGCAGCACGAGCTGCTCAGAGTGGAAGAAAGCAGCTCCCCACTTGCCGCGCTGGGCAGTATTTGCTGCTGCTGCCCACCTGGAGCTCGCATGCTGTGCAGCACAGATGCAGCAGTGGCAGTCTCACTGCAGCCTACCATGGTGCGAGCTCTGGGTGGGCAGAAGCAGCAAACATTGCTCGGCGTGGCAAGCAGGGTGGGGGCACAGGTAGTGCTGCTGCGGCACAGCCCTGAAGGGCAAGCCCAGAGCCAGCTTGGGGCCAGGTTACAAGCTGAGCTGGGGAGAAAAGTGGCCCTTCCCCCACCCCATGACTGGTGCCCCATGTTACAGCCACTCGTAGCCTGCATGGGGCTGCCTGTATCTGCTCAGGACAGCCCCATGTGGGCTACAAATGGCTGCAGCAGGGCCTGCTGGCCATGGGGGAGGGAAGGGGCTGCTTTTCCCCATGCTCTGCACCAGCTCCTTCCTTGCCCTCCCTCCCCTCTTACCTGAGCTTCCTGTGCTGGGGCAGCCACGTGCTGGGGGGGTGGGGCCAGGAGGCTGCCAGGGCTTCCCCTGGGTCCTGTCTTCTTTGACAGGAGCCAAGGACAGATACATTTTAATTTTCAAAAGTTTTTTAGGGGCCCAACGGGCCAGATAGAATGGTTTCATGGGCTGGATCTGGCCCATGGGCCATATTTTGCCCATCCCTGCACTAGGACCTTTTTTTTTTTTTAACCAAAAACCCCAAGACTTACTTGAAAGAGCTCCCATTCCACTATTTGCCTGACTTTAACCATGTAAATGTAGACCAGCTTCTTCTCTTAAAGCCACAACTGGATACAATTCAAACTTCCCTCCAAGAGTCACTGATCTCACTTTTTAAAAAGGACAAAGCTGGCCTTCAAGGAATAAAGTAGTTAATTAAAGGGGAGAAATTGTTGAACTCAGAGACATTACAAAGGACTTTCAATACAGGTAAGGCACTAATATTTAATTTAAATTTAATTTAATAAGTTATATTTCAAACCTCTGGGAAAAGGTGGAATTCACAGAGTGCACACAAAGCCCAAAAAGGTGATAATAAACTCTAATGCAGACTCCAAGGGCATCATTTCAAAATGCAGTAGTGAACTTATTAAACCAGATAGGGAAGACAAAGTTAATTACATGAATAATTGGGGAAAGGCTTTAGATGAAGAAATTCCCATTGAGCCTTTGTCCCTTATTTGACATAGAGAAGCTTTATCTTTTAGATTTTTGTAACAGAAAAAGGAAATCATCCCAGATTACTATTTCATTGATACCTTACAACCTCTTCATTAAAGATAATTTACAAAAGTATGTCAGATGGCTACTAGAGACAGGGTGGAATTAAAGATGGCATGTACATACATTTTTAGTGTAATCAATCAGAGAACACAAACTATGGTTAAGTGTTTAAAATATCATAATGCATATCGAAGTGAAATTCCCAGTGCACCCAATTAGTACTGCTTTTTGTTCATCTGCATGAAAAGTCCTGTCCCCTCCACAATACAAAATGTGCATATTGTGCAAAACCTGCAAAAATATATCACGTCACACTAATGTCCATATTACTTATATCATAGAATCATAGAAAATTAGGGTTGGAAGGGATCTCAGAAGATCATCTAGTCTAACCCCTGCTGAAACCCATCCTCCAACTATCTGATCCCAGCCAAGGCTTTGTTTAGTTGGGTATTAAAAACCTCCAAGGATGGATATTCCACAAGACCGGAGCCTCGCAAACAGGCCGCACAAACAGGCGCACTCCAGGGCCCGGTGCGTGAGTTAGCACAGGAGGTCATGAAGGAGAGAAAGCGGGAGGGCACCTCAGAGATGGCTACCCAGACGGAGCCCCTGGCTCTCGGTTGCGGGGGCTGCCTGTCCCCTTTTCAGGATCTGGGGCCAGGAGCATGGCCACCTCCCCTTGTGGGGTCTGCTCCCTTTTGGGGTCTCTGGCACACCAGCTGGAGGAGCTCCAGGCCACAGTCCAGAGACTGCGTGCCATCAGGGACTGTGAGCAGGAGAGAGACTCCTACTGCCAGGCCCTTCTCCCTTGGGAGCCGGAGGGTAGACCACAGTCTCCCTCCAGGACAAAGGAGGACTCCAGGACCTCCCACTCTGTCCAGTCAGGGGCATGGACCAAGGTGGTCAAGGGCCCTAAGGCCCGCCACACCAAGGCCCCTGCCCCGCCGAAGCTTAGCAACAGGTATGCACCTCTTGCTGCTGCAGCAGAGCCTGCTGAGTTGCCAGCTCCCACAGGCAACACAGGCTCAACTGCAGGTACCACCCCCGCACTCCCCAAGACAAAACATAAGGTGTTTGTTGTGGGAGACTCCATCCCGAGGGGGACTGAGCGGGCAATCTGCTGCCCCGACCACTTAGTCTGGGAAGTTTGCTGCTTTCTGGACGCCCACATCCAAGACATTGCAGAGAAGATCCCTAAGCTCCTCCAGCCCACAGGCCACTATCCCATGCTCCTCATCCATGTGGGCACCAATGACATGGCTTGGAGTGCTCCTAGGCACTACAGGGATTTGGATGTGGGGCTAAAGGGTCTGGGGGCACAGATGGTGTTCTTGTCCATCCTCCCAGTCTCGGGCTATGGGCTGAGGAGGGAGAGGAGAATCCACATAGTCAACCAACGACTTTGGTGCTGGTGTCATCAGGAAGGCTTTGGCTTCCATGATCACAGTCCGCTCTTTGGAGAGAGAGGCAGTGAGCTGTTGCGAAGGGATGGACTCCATATCTCTGTGTTGCGGAGGAGGCTCTTCTTAGCTAGACTGGCTGACCTGCTCCACCAGGCTTTAAATTAAGCCTGCCGGGGTATGGGGGGACCACTGCCACTGCTGGCCCACTAAGTGGCCCTTGCAAAGCCAGCAGGCCAAGGCACATAAGGGACCCCACCTGAGACCCAGTCCTGAAACAAAATGTAGGCAAGGCAAGGGCCCCTAAGGGGAGACTTGTGTGTCTATACACAAATGCCAGAAGCCTGGGGAATAAAGAGGAGGAACTTGTTCTCCTGCTAAATGCAAATAACTGTGATGTCATTGGGATAATGGAGACCTGGTGGGACTCCACCCATGACCGGACCACAGGTATAGATGGCTATACCCTGAGCTTGACCAGGAGTTCACCCAGGAACTGGCTGAGGCTGCATGCTCCAGGACCATGGTTGTCATGGGTGGCTTCAATTACCTGAACATCTCATGGGAGGATCACTCAGCAAAATCCGAGCAGTTGCAAAGCTTCCTCTTGTGTGTGGATGACCTCTACCTGACTCAAGAAATCTATGGGCCAACGAGAGGCAAAGCGCTGCTCGACCTGGTACTGGCTACAGGGGATGACCTAATTGGCAACCTAGTGATCAATGGGAAGCTGGGTGACAGTGACCACGAGCTGATCATCTTCACCATCCGCCGTAAAGCTGGCAAGTCAGTCAGCAACACAGAAGTCCTTGACTTCAGGAAAGCCAACTCTGACAAGCTCAGGAGGCTTGTCAGTGAGGCCCTAAGGGACCATGACCCTATGGGGAGCGGAGTTCAGGAAAAGTGGTTGCTCCTCAACGGAGTGATCCTCAATGCACAAGCTAAGTCTATTTCATCTTGGAGGAAAGGCAGCAAGAGAGCACAGCAGCCCCCTTGGCTCTCCAGGGACCTAGCAGACCTCCTGAGGCTAAAAAAAAAGGCCTACAAAGGATACCTTCAAGTCAGCCGGCCCTGACAATCTGCACCCCAGGATACTCAAGGAGCTGGCGAGCATCATATCCCAGCCTCTAGCACAGATCTTTGAAAACTCCTGATGCTCTGGGGTAGTGCCCGAAGACTGGAAGAAGGCCAATGTGGTGCCTGTCATCAAGAGAGGGAGGAAAGTGGCTCCAGCTAACTATAGGTCCATCAGCCAGATTTCTATCCTGGGGAAGATCTTAGAAAAGTTTATTAAAGAGGCCATCCTTAATGGACTGGCTGACGCCAACATCCGAAGAGATAGCCAGCATGGGTTTGTTGCAGGTAGGTCTTGCTTGACCAGTCTCATTTCCTTCTACAAACAGGTGACCTATCACCTGAACGAGGGAGAAGAGACTGATGTCATATATCTTGACTCCAAAAAAGCCTTTGATCTGGTATCCCATGATCACCTGTTGGCGAAACTGGCCAATTGTGGCCTTGGGTCCACCACGATCTGCTGGCTTGGAAATTGGCTCCATGATCAGACCCAGAGGGTAGTAATTGATGGAAGTCATTCATCATGATGTTCTGTGACCAGTGGGGTCCCCCAAGGCTCTGTCCTTGTTCAACATCTTCATTAATGATGTGAACCAAACTTTGGAGCAAAGCATCCACTCCAGAAGACAGGCTCAGCAAATGGGTGGACGAGAACTTGATGGTGTTTAACACTGAAAAATGCAAGGTTCTGCACCTTGGAAAGAAAAGCCTGCAGCATCCTTATAGGCTCGGCAGTGCTACGCTGGCTAGCACTACGGAAGAAAGAGACTTGGGGGCCACAAGATGAACATGAGCCTGCAGTGCGATGCTGCGGCTAGTAAAGTGACCAAAACACTGGCTTACATCCATAGATGCTTCTCAAGTAAATCGCGGGACGTCATTCTCCCCTTGTACTCGGCCTTGGTGAGGCCGCAGCTGGAGTACTGCGTCCAGTTTTGGGCTCCACAATTCAAAAGGGATGTGGAGAAGCTTGAGAGAATCCAGAGAAGATGCACTTACATGATCAGAGGTCAGGAAAGCAGACCTTACGATGACAGGCTGAGAGCCATGGGGCTCTTTAGCCTGGAAAAGCGCAGGCTCAGGGGTGATCTGATGGCCACCTATAAGTTTATCAGGGGTGAACACCAGTATCTAGGAGAACGTTTGTTCACCAGAGTGTCCCAAGGGATGACAAGGTCAAACAGTTATAAACTTCTACAAGACCATTTCAGGCTGGACATAAAGAAGAATTTATTTACTGTCCGAGCCCCCAAGGTCTGGAACAACCTGCCATCGGAGGTGGTTCAAGCACCTACATTGAACACCTTCAAGAGCAATTTGGATGCTTATCTTGCTGGGATCCTATGACCCCAGCTGTCTTCCTGCCCTTTGGGCGGGGGGCTGGACTCAATGATCTTCCGAGGTCCCTTCCAGCCCTTATGTCTATGAAGTACTATGAAGAAGCAGATCCCAGCACGTCATTCACCCACTGTACTCGACCATGGTGAGACCGCAGCTGGAGTACTGTGTCCAGTTTTGGGCTCCACAATTTAAAAAGGATGTGGAGAAGCTTGAGAGGGTGCAGAGGAGAGCCATGCGCATGGTCAGAGGTTAGGAAAACAGACCTTATGATGAGAGGCTGAGAGCCATGGGGCTCCTTAGTCTGGAAAAGCACAGGCTCAGGGGTGATCTGGTGGACAGCTATAAGTTTATCGGGGTGCTCATCAGGATCTGGGGGAACATATGTTCACCAGAGCCTCCCAAGGGATGACAAGATCGAATGGTCACGAACTCCACTGTGACCACTGTGACCGATTCAGGCTCGACATAAGAAAGAACTTCTTTACTGTCCGAGCCCCCAAGGTTTGGAATAGACTGCTGCCAGAGGTGGTTCAAGCACCTACTTTGAACGCCTTCAAGACACATTTGGATGCTTATCTTGCTGGGATCCTATGATCCTTGCTGACTTCCTGCCCCTGGGGCAGGGGGCTGGACTTGATGATCCTCTGGTGTCTCTTCCAGCTCAAATGTCTATGAAATCTATGAAATCTCTGGAAAACCTGTTCCAGTCTTTTATTACCCTCCTAGTGAGAATGTTTTTCCTAATATCTAACCTCAACTTCCCTTGATGCAACTTGAGAACATTGCCCCTTGTTCTGTCATCTACCACTACTGACAATAGTTTAACTTCACCCTCTCAGTCTTCTCTTCTTTAGAACATATAAGAACAGTTCTAGTTGTGATATGTAGGGGGTGCACAGGGGTGCAAGTGGACCCCCTGAGAGCACTGGTGCATCCTGACAGGCTGTGCTCTTCACTTAGGTTATGAGTGGGGGTGGGCAGGCAGGAGCGCCAGTGCCCCCTTTAGGGCACTGGCCAGGGAGAGGAAGTGCCAGGTGAAGTGCCACAGACACTTTCGGGAGCACTGCAGCCTCTTCCCAGTTGGCAAGATTGGTCGCAGGGAAACCCCCCCTCCCCTGACTAAGGTGGCACCGGTTGTCCATGCCCAGTTCCCTCAGTCTCTCGTCCTAAGTCATACGCCCCAACCCCCTAACCATTTTCATTGCCCTCAGCTGGACTCTCTCCAATATGTCCACATCCTTTCTGTAGTGGGGGGCCCAAAACTGGACACAGGACTCCAGTATCACTACTGCCACAGGGGAAGAATCTGGCAACCTGCTGGCAACACTTCTACAAATGCAGCCTGGTATGCCATTCATCTTCTTGGTAACAAGGATACACTGTTGGCTCATATTCAGGTTCTTTCTGCAGAGCTTCTGCTTAGCCAGTGAGTCCCCAGCCTCTACCAGTGCATTGGATTGTTCTGTCCTAAGTTCAGAACTTTGCACTTGTCCTTATTGAACCTCATGGTTCTTTTGGTCCAATCCTTCAATTTGTCTAGGTACCTCTGAATCCTAATCCTACCCTCCATCATATCTACTCCTCCCCACAAACTTGCTGAGAGTGCACCTTATGCTGTCTTCCAGGTAATTGATGAAGATATTGAACAACACTGGCCCAGGACCAGTCCTTTTTCAAATATATAGGGAGGATGAAGAAAGCACCGGGAAATGTGGGGCCCCTGCAAGATTCTCTGGGCAATCTGGTTGTTGCAGAGGAGAAAGCAGAACTCTTTAACCAATTCTTCACCTCTGTTTTCTTGGGCAGGGACTGGGACTTCCCCACTGTGATGCAAGACGGACTCGAGGGGAATGCCTCCAGACCTCAGGTTGGGGAGAACTGGGTAAGAGAGCTTCTAGAGGGGCTGGATGTATTCAGTGGGTCCAGATGCTCTCCACCCCAGGGTGTTGAAGAAGCTAACAGGGGTTATTGCAGGACCCTTGGCGCTTTATGAGTGCTTGTGGTGCTTGGGCCAGGTGCCGGATGATTGAAAGATAGCCAACGTGGTCCCCATCTTTAAAAAAGGGAGGAGGGAGGACCCGGGCAGCTATAGGCCCGTCAGTCTTACCTCAATCCTAGGGAAACTCTTTGAGAAGATCATCAAGGAGCACATTTAAATATGGACACTATATTTGTCATTTTCCAATCATCTGGGACCTTTTCTAATCACCATGAGTTTTCAAAAATGATGGCCAGTGGCTCTGCAATCACATCAGCCAACTCCCTCAGCACCCCTGGGTGCATCCTGTTTGCCCCATGGACTTGTATATATTCAGCTTTTCTAAATAGGCCCTAATCTTGTCTTTTCATAGAATGATAGAAAATTAGGGTAGAAAGGGACCTCAGAAAGTCATCTAGTCCAACCCTCTTCTCAAAGCAGGACCATCCCCAACTAGATCATTCCAGCCAGAGATTTGTTGAGCTGGGTCTTAAAAACCTTCAAGGATGAAGATTCCACTACTTCTATAGGTAACCCATTCCAGTGTTTTGCCACCCTCCTAGTGATAGGGGTTTTTCCTAATATCCAACCTAAACATCCCTTGCTGCAACTTGAGACCACTGCTCCTTGTTCTATCATCTGCCACCACTGAGAACAGTTTAGCTCCATCCACTTTGTAACACCCTTCAGGTAGCTGAAGACTGCTAACAAACTCTCCTTCACTCTTCTCTTCTGAAGACTAAACAAGCCCAGTTCCCTGAGCCTATCCTAAAAGTTACGTGGCCCAACTTATGCCACAGTTGGCTGCTCATATCCTCCCTAAACTGTGCTGCTGGTTGCAGTAGCCTGAGAGCTGACTTTGCCTGTGAAGACTGAAGTTAAAAAGGCATTGAGCACTTCAGGCTTTTTGGCATCCTCTATCACTACTAGGTTGCCTCCCTCATTTGGTAAGGAATCCACATTTTTCCTGATCCTCCTCTTGTTACTGACATACTTGTAGAAACCCCTCCTATTATCCTTCATGTCCCGTGCTAGCTGCAGCTGCAGTTGTGCTTTGGCTTTCTTGTCTTAGCTTATGGAAGAGTTCCCTGCTAAGCCAAGATGGTCTCCTGTCATACTTGATAGTCTTCCTGAATATCAGGATGGTTTGTTCCTGAACTCTCAATAAGATTTCTTTAAACTATGCCCAGCTTACCTGGACTCCTCTCCCCCGCAGACTGGCTTCCCAGGGGGATGCTGCCCATGAGTACCCTGAGCAAGTCAAAGTCTGCTTTTCTGAACTCTAGGGCCCTTACTCTGCTGGTCTTCATCCTCCCTTTCCTCAGGATCCTGAACTCCATTATCTTGTGGTCGCTGCTGCCCTAGTTACCAACCACTAGTACATTCCCCACTAATTCTTCCCTGTTTGTGAGCAACAGGTCAAGAAAAGCATGGCCCCTAATTGGCCGCTCCAGCACTTACACCAGGAAGTTGTCCCCAACACTCTTTAAAAACTTCCTGGACTGCCTGTGCACTACTGTATTGCCTTCCCAGCAGATGTCAGGGTGACTGAAGTCCCCCATGAGAACCAGGGCCTGTGATCGGAAAAGTACCACTAGCTTTTTGAAGAAAGCCTCATCCGCCACATATTTCTGGTCTGGTGGTCTACAGCAGACTCCCACTGCAACATCACCCTTGTTGCTCTTCCCTCTGATCCTAACCCAGAGGCTCTCAACAGACCTGTCTCCAGCTTCATACTGGAACTCTGAACAATCATATGGCTCTTTTACATAAAGTACAACTCTTCCTCCTCTTCTCCCCTGCCTGTCCTTCCTAAACAGTTTGTACCCATCCATGACAGTGTTCCAGTCATCCGAGCTATCCCACCAAGTCTCTATTATTCCAATCATGTCATTGTTCCATGACTGTGCAAGGGCTTCCAATTCCTCCTCCTTGTTTCTCAGTCTCTGTGCATTTGTGTACAGGTAGCTAAAGTAACTAGCTGATTGCCCTGATTTCTCAGGAAGAATGAGAAGGCCTCCCCTGTTGCCCACTTCTGCTTGCACTTCCTCCAGGTCACCCACTTCCCCACATACCTCAGGGCTTTGATGTCTATTCCCCAGCAAACCTAGTTTAAAGCCCTCCTCACTAGGTTAGTGAGCCTGTCTGCAAAGATGCTCTTCCCTCTCTTTGTCAGGTGAATCCTGTCTCTTCCGTCTTCTTGTGAGCTCATCCCATGGTCAAAGAAGCCAATGCCCTGCTGGCAACACCACCTGCACAGCCATGCATTGATCTGCAGGATGTGCCCTCTTTTGTTTAGGTCCTTTTTCTTGACCAGAAGGATCGAGGAAAATACTGCCTGAGCCTCTGTCCCCTTCACCCTTGCACCCAGAGCCCTGTAGTCACTTTTGATCTGCTCAGGGTCTCCCCTGGCAGTATTATTGGTGCCCACATGAATGAGCAGCGTGGGGCAGTAGTCAGAGGGCCAGATGAATCTTCGTAATCCCTCCGTGACATCACCAAGCAAATATCAAGGCACAACAGAGAGCTAGTACACTTATCCATTATGTAATAACATTTAAAGCAGCTTGTTTCTGACTCCCAAGAATGTGTTTTACCTCTGCAGCCCATGGTCTATGTAGGAAATAAGTTGTGCAAGTAAAGTCCTAGGATTCAGCAAATATTCTGCTGATACATTTGTTTCAAGGCAGTGGTACTTAATATTTTGTTCTTTTGCATTTGTTTTTAAGTATTTCTCAATCTTAAAGGAGCTTAAAATATCAGAAAGAAAGGTCCAATTTCTATCCTTTTCATTCTAGTCCTTTTAATTGATAGGAAAAAAAGAGATCAAGACGCAGTATTGGGTATCATAGAAAGTACTGATTTTTTAAGAATTACTGCTTTTTTTCCTCTGTGATATAGTGCTTTGTTTTTTGCTTCCCAAATAAAACTATTTGAATTTTTTTTTCACTTCTGCCTGCCAATTTAATAATATATTCAAAGAACTCTAGCGCATTCATCAGGCCGAATGCTTTTTCTGGTCTGTACAAACTGTACTTTACACATTGAAATCTTTCTAAATACTGCACAATCCTGGTCCTATTCAATGTTTCCACTCTCTCTAGCTCTAAGATATTTAAATACGCAAGAGAAGATGACATAAAAAGCTGAAGCACATCAAAAGGAATTTTCCTGACAAAGTCATTCCTGTCAGTCAGGGAACACAGCATGTTAGTGGAGGAAGTTAAGAAATGAAGTAAATTGCTGGTAAATGTTCCAGTGATTCACAGATTTAGCTATTCATTTGACTTTTGATTGGGTCAGGATTTATAAGCCTCCTTCTTAGCAGTGTACTGCATTAGAGAGTGATGTACAAAATTTCCTAAGCTCTCATTTGCAGAATCTCTTAAGTAGACTAGAATACAGATGGTAGAAATGTAAGAGACATGGCTTGGATGCAGATGATGGACAGTTCAGAAAGGCAGCTTTACGGCTAATATGTAGGTCTGTGTATGGCTAATATGGGCTAGCTCTCCTAATCAGTAATATACCTTACAGCCTATGATGGCAGCCTCCATAACCTGCTTGTTGAGTTTTTAAATAAGCATCTTCACACTTTCTCCCATTCTGCATCCGGCACATGGGAAGAGCACCCCAGAAACATCTGTGAAGCTGCCTCACTACACATCTTCAAAAACTCTACCTAAAGCCCTCCTTTGCTATGAGTAGGGACATATTTAAATCATGGTTTTGCAATTTTCACCAAAACCGTGAAAAATGGTGGGTTCTGTGATCACTGTGAAAAATGGTATTTCTGGTGATTTTGCGTGGAAGGGCCTAAAAAAAAAAGCATACTAGAATACAAAGAAAATGCAGCAATCCCTGCAGCCATAGAGCACGTGGTTTGAGAGAGAGCTAGTGAGAGCCTGAGATAGTGATGTAGGCTCAGTGAAGGCACCATCAGGAAAGCTAAAGGATTTCAGCATCATCTTTTAAGAAGCCAGATGCAGTGCTACAGCAATGCTACGCTCTGAAGATGAGTGATTGGCTTCATGAATGGTGTGTGCCCCTGGTGGCTGGCAGGGGGGTACAGCGGCAGTGGGAGTGCAGCAGTGGGAGCAAGGCGATGGTAAGTGGGGGAGCTCCTGCAGCCACTGCTAGCAGTGGTGGGGGGTAGGGGTGGCGAGCGCCCATCAAGGGTCAGGAGCCACCCACAGCTGCTGCTGGTTTTTCCAGGGGATGCACCGCCATGCTTCTTGGCCATTCAGTGACGAGGGGCAGGGCCACCAGAGCTCCTCAGCCAGTCAGTGGCAAGGGGGGCTTGCTACAAAAAGACTGCAAAATTGGCTCCACATGTTGTGAGCAGCCTGTGAAAATCCCTTCATCTTGCTGCAATTTAGGAAGGTCCCTAGCTATGAGGTCTACAAAAAGATGGTTAGGCTGTTGATGTGCTGAGGCCGCTGCAGATTGGGCTGACTCATTGTTTCTGCTGTCTCTTTTCTTTTGACTGAAAGCTATTTGGGGCAGGGATCACATTTTTACTTGGTGTTTGTACAGCATTCAGCAAAAAAGGATTCTGAACCATGACAAATAATGCTTAGATAATTAATAACAACTAATAAAACTCTGAAAGGACTCTCCAAAGACAGCAAAGCATTTGTACATGACCCAATTATTTAGCTAGTTCTTTTAGGAAGGATGAGATGGATGCCAGACAGAAAGAAGTTCCACTTCAAGGGTGTTTATTGCTTTGTCAAAAAAAAGTGTGTGTGTGTGTGGGAGGGGAGGGCAGAGTGGGGGAGGCATGGTATTTTAAGATAGAACTTTTATGATAATAATTCAGCCATACCCTGGAACGTTTAAGCATTTCATCTTAGCACAAGTGATTCTCAACCAAGGGGCTATGGCACAGTATGTTCACGGAGCAGAGTATGTTTGAAGAGGAAGTCAAGAAATGAAGTAAATTGCTGGTAAATGTTCCTGTGACTCACAGATTTAGCTATTCATTGACTTTTGATTGGATACGGATTTACAAGTCTCCTTCTTAGCAGTATACTGCATTATAGTACATTGGTTCTTTAAAAAAGGGTTTGGGGTCTGTAAAAAGGTTGAGAACCACTGCCTTATCGAATATATATTTCCTGAAAAGGAGCTGATTATTTAACAAACTGAATTATATTCCTGCAATAGATTCCTGTTGGAGGTTGTTGCTTATTAACAATTTGTTACAGCATTCTATCACAATCATGTTTTTGCTGAAACATATGAAACCTAATGGGCAAATCCCAAGGAGTCATTTGCTTCCACTGTCTCTATGACCCCTTTTACATGTTACAGGTATTGCACAATTAACTGAAGACCAGCTATATGTGCAAAGTAGCTATCACTCAATAAAAAGCTCCAACGAGCTATTAAGTTAGACCACAAAATATGTACTAACTTTATAGCTGGTTGCTTTCAAGTAGGGCTATGTGAAGCTTTGGTCCCTGATTTGATTCAGCAGAGATTTGGCCCAATTCTGTGGTCTGGGCAGAGGCACAGGGCCCCCCCCAGCACGCTCCCTGGCAGACATGGAAGTGGACTGGAAGTATTTCTGGTCCACTTCCGGGTTCACTGCTGAGCATGTGGAGTCCTTCCCCCCACAATCCCTGTGTGATGCTCCATGATCCCCAGCATCATAGCAATCACAAGCTGCGCTGGTACCTCAAGTTATGCAGAAAAAACTTTTAAAGCTATGTCTATGTCCAAATCACTGATTCTCTGAATCAGCATTGAATCTTCATATTCAGATTCTGCTGAATCAAATCAGGGATAGTGATCTGAATCAACGAATTGAAACACTGTCCCTGATTTGGGCCAAATCCAAAACAAATAAGGGCCACTTCACACACCTCTACATCAAGCTCTAATTTGCATGTGCAGCAGGGTCTCCCCTGCAGCCAGGAGCCCTGTCAGCTGATTGAGCTCCCAGTCTCAGGGGTATACTTTGCCCAGCATGTAAAGCCCAGGCCCTGGGGATCACTGCTGCCACAATCACTTGGTCTTGGGTGTGTGAAACCCCTGAGACCTAGGGATCATGACAGCTGTAATCTCCAGGGCCCAGTGGTTTCACAAACTCAGAACCTGGGGGAATCACAGCTGCCATTATCCACCAGTCTGGGGGGTGTATGAGGTACACCCCCACTGCTGGCCCCCTCAACTGAGGAGGCTCCCAGCTATGGGAGCTTCTTCTTGCTGGTGCAGGGGGACCCTGCTCCCAAAATCTTCAACAGTAAGGTACTAAAGTCAAGGTGTTTACCTTAACAGGAGGAGAATGTCAGGTCAGTCTCTTGCTTTCTCTCCCTGTGTTGCTCATTCCGCTTTTCTTTTGTCCTTTAGGATCAAATAGAACATGATAAAGAATTTATGAGGGGTTTTTTCAAGCTCAAACTATTAGAAAGCACCTCTGAGATACTGAGGAACAGCTCTACAAGACATGTGGAATGGTGCATTTCTCCTAAATTAGAAGTGCAAGAGGTGTCAGGAGAAGTACTTTTTGTATACCTGCTAGAAGTAAAGTCATTGCTAGAAGTGCTCGCAGAGCAGCGGCTTTCAAACTTTTTGAGCTGAGCCCCACTTTGAGTTACAATTTTGTTTGTGTTGTACTGCCCCCTCCTCCCCCCCCACCCAAGGAGCAGCACAGCCATGCACAGAGCACCCCTCATCCTAGCAGCTGCTGCTGTGCAGCTCAGCTTGACTCAGCTTGGGGGGGGGGCAGGTTCCACCCGCCACGGCTCCAGCACCTCCTGCCTTGGCCCCACTGTGGCTTTAGGCTGTGCGCCTGCTGTGCTGGGCCCTTGGGGGTGCAGCAGCCTGCTGTCAGAGCCTGCCCATGGCTTCCCAGCCCTGCATCCCCCCAGAAGGCTGCAGCGAACTTCTTGCCTTTGTCCCCCCGTGCTGTGTTCCCCCACATTCCTTCACATCCCCAGAGGGGTGCCCCCACAGTTTGAAAACTGCAATTGTAGAGGCATCCCTCCAGTGTCGCACCAAAATAATTAACTAATTAATTTATTAAAGGGGGGGTGTGGAACAGACTGATAGGCCAGTGAAGCTGTTCCAGCTTCAAAAACCAATTAATTTAACATGTAAGAAACACCAAATACAAACAGTGCAATGCGTATTCTCCCATGGGCCTTCCATTTGATGCAGAAATTCAGCTGGCCAGGCGTCCTCAGAGTACTAGGCAGGAGTTCTCAACAACCAACAGTAAGATGTCTTCTCTTCTCAGGGCTGTCCCTGGGGGAGGGGTGAATCAGGGCGACTGCCCTAGGCCCTGCACTTTGTGGGGCCCTGCGGAGCTGGGTGGAGCAGTCGTGTTGACTCTGTACTGCCACTGGCTTCATGTCCGGCTGCTCAGCACCTCCCCTGCCCCCACTGAATTTGCCGCTCAATCTGGTGCATCCAGTCGCTCGGCACTCACCACCTCCCTCATCGCCGGCTTCCTTGCATCTGGGAGTAGGGCCTCACACAGGTTGATTTGCCCCAGGCCCCGCACTCTGCTCAGGTAGTTTCTGTCTCTTCTCAGTTGCTGATCTTCTCCACTGCTGGGTTTCCCCACACAGAGTCAAGTTGCTTCAATACCTTTGTATATATCCACATGATTGACAGTTTCCATATACAATGACATGACAGGCTTCAACCAATCCCCAGCAACTGTTCTCTACTAATCACTCTGTGTGCATGCTTTCTCCTCACGAAAGATGCAGGGTAGCCTACTGCATCTCAGTCAGTGGCTTTTAAATTGCTGCCCTGCTGCTCAGTTGAACAGTAGGGGAGGCAAGGGGAAGCCGGCTGGAGCCAGCAAAACCCCCTGCTTCTTCCTCAAACCAAGGACTGCACAGGTTGGGGGAGAGGTGGATGTTGCTCCCCTCACCTCCTGGTCTATGGTGACCCCAGCCTCTGTCAGGCATGGATCTTTTCCCCAGCACAAATCTTCTCGGTCCCAGGAGGAGGTAAGCCACGGGAAAGTGTGCAGACAAACAAACAGTCTCCCAGAAGAAACTCTTCCAGAAGTGACTTAACTCTGGTTGTTGCCTGATTATTTTTCTCCCGTATGCTTTTGGTTTCAACAGAAGAACAGCAAATCTCCTGGTAGAAGCTGAACATCTGTCCCTGGCTCAGGTTGCCTTATTGTTACTCTTTTATTTAGCCATGGCCTTAGTAGCCCTCTTCTTCATTCACAACATGAAACACATTGACAGCTATCAGAAAAAACTCTTTTTAGCTTCTCTTCACTTGCTCTTTCATATTTACTTGTGATGCCTCAGAATTCATCACTACTAGCTGTCATAGCTACCAAAAGCATTTCAAATTTAGGTGCTTACCAATAATCACCTGATAACAAGATACAGTGGGTATGTTTATATGTGCATTAAGGCACTTTTTCTAATGCACATTAAATCTGGTACCTCTAATGTGAGGTTTTTAAAACTGCACATTAGACTGCCTTAATGCATAGTAACGAATATGCATGGTTTTTAAGTGATGCTTAATGTGCAGTAGCCTATTTTACTTTGCAATAGCATAATTAATACTCAGTGAAATAGGGTACTGCGCATTAAAGCACTCATGCAGACACACCCACTAAGTCTTAAATCTATATTTTTTTACCAGAAGCTCATGATGTAGATGAAGACATCATAGTTCACATAGATAAAGTTATCATGATAAAAGAAAGGAAAGACAAGGCAAAAAAATGTAGTGTCATAACTAAAACATTCCAAAACAATTAAAAACAGTAAACTGAAATGCATGTCACAAAAGTGTACTGATGTTTGATGTTTCCAAAGGAACAATTTTTTTAAAAATCTGATGTTGCTGAAGAAAACAATACTTTTATTATATTGGTTTAATGCCCAATAAAATTCTATGTATAATAAAATGGAAAAATACTGCAGGATCTTAAAAAGCAGCAAAATCCACAAACTGAAAAATCCAAGCTGTATGTCTGCCTATGGAATCAATCCTCAAACAGTGTCAAATAGAGAAGCATTTACCCTTATTTTACTAAAATCTATTTGTTTGTATGCTTTGTTCTATCAACCATTAATTATCTATAGCCAAGACAGCTGAAGTCTTTGGATCTGTAGTTAAGATAACTGCCTGAAACCTGTAATGCTGAACAACTAGACACTCCTGAAGAGGAAAGATGTGATTAATTAACATGATTGGGGAGAAAATTTCTTTACACACTATAAAGGGCAACTGAGATTTAATTGTATCACTGAGACAGTGTGTCTTTCAAATGCTAAATTATTCATCATGCTAGGTACCTGAATGATCTTTTCTTAAATTGTCATGTAGAAGGTAGATGTTCCTCAGGCAATACTTGACGGAAGATACCAGAGGTAAACGTATATGAAAAATGTTGAAGTATCTTGTCTCTGCTTAGATTGAAAAATAGTAAATAGAAAAAGGAAAAAAAGTTAGGAAAGAAAATGGGAGCCATGACTTAAGAAGCCTGTTTCTTAGAACAACAAATAATGAGTCATGATAATGGAGAAAGAATTAGTCATTCTTTGCAGGACTGCAGAACATTCTCTGCATGATTTATACAGAAGGCATGCAGAATGTAACCTAGATTCTAAATCAGGACTTAAATGGCTACTCACTGATTTTTAACAGAGGCAAAGAACAGTCAATCAAAGAACATGATATTTGCTGCATTATAACATATCATATTCTGCAGCAACAAGTCATCAATCCTGACAGTTGTACTCTAAAGTTACCACAGACTTTACTGACTCATTTTTTAAAGAAAAAGGATGACTGGACTTAGAATATAACATTACAGATTGCATATTATGAGGACTCCTTACTGAAGAGAGCCTAGTTTAGCAGTATGATGAACTACGTGTACCACCAATCGGGATTATAGTAGCAATGCACTTGGCAAAGCATGACTGTTTTTGTGGGTAATGAGAAAGATTTTTCCAAAATTACTCTAAGAAAAGAGCCTGTAATAGCTATTCTACAATTGCTTCCCACAGAGTCACTTTTATTTCTTTCCAAGAGATTATCTACATCTGGAGTTGTATGAGAACAGCTGTTTGGGAATAAGTAATCCATAAAACTATTTTTGAATAACTCCACATGTGGACACTCTTAGGGCATTGGCAGCACAAACACGGTACCGAAAGGTAAATAAGGGCAGGACTTTGGAGATCAGTATATGCCCTGCAGTAACTGCCTGTATCCATACTCTCACCCCACATTAAATAAAAGCAAACTCATGATAGCTTACTCTCAATGAAAGAGGTCTACACTCCCATGGATTAGCTTTTACTCAATACAGGATAAGAGCATGCAAATAGGCATTTACCATGGTGCAGCTGGTATCTGCAACACCCTACCTTTACTCCACATTGGGCGTGCCTACACACGCAGTTAATGTGCCTGAACACTGAACAGTAAATACAGGTACATTAAATTGTTCCTGGGTGCATGTCTATACGTATGCCTGTGTTTCATAGATTTCATAGACATTAGGGCTGGAAGGGACCTTGGAAGATCATCGAGTCCAGCCGCCCAGACCGAAGGGCAGGAAGTCAGCTGGGGTCATAGGATCCCAGCAAGATAAGCATCCAATTTGCTCTTGAAGGTGATCAATGTAGGTGCTTGAACCACCTCTGCTGGCAGGCTATTTCAGACTTTGGGGGCTTGGACAGTAAAGAAATTCTTCCTTATGTCCAGCCTGAAATGGTCTTGCAGTAGTTTATAACCGTTCAACCTCGTCATCCCTTGGGGGGCTCTGGTGAACAAACTTTCCCCCAGATCCTGGTGTTCACCCCTGATAAACTTATAGGTGGCCATCAGATCACCCCTGAGCCTGCGCTTTTCCAGGCTAAAGAGCCCCATGGCGAAGCCAGTTCCCCAGCTGGCGAATCGTGGTGACATCAATGCCGCAGTTGGCCAGTTTTAGCCAAGAGGTGATCATGGGATACCAGATCGAAGGCTTTTTAAAGTCGAGGTATATGACATCAATCTGTTCCCCATTGTCCAGGTGCTAAGTTACCTGGTCATAAAAGGAAATGCGATTGGTCAAGCAAGACCTACCCACAACAAACCCATGCTGGGTATCCCTCACGATATTGCCTTCAGCTAGTCTGTTAAGGATGGCCTCTTTGATAATCTTTTCCAAGACCTTCCCTGGGATAGACGTCAGGCTGATGGGCCTGTAGTTTGCTGGATCTACTTTCCTCCCTTTCTTGAAGCTAGGCATGACATTGGCCTTCTTCCAATCTTCGGGCATGTCACCAGAGCACCAAGAACTCTCAAAGATCTGTGCCAGGGGCTGAGCTATGATGCTCGCCAGCTCCCTGAGTACCATTGGGTGTAACTCATCAGGGCCAGCTGACTTTCATAGATTTCATAGATTTCATAGACATTAGGGCTGGAAGGGACCTCGGGAGATCATTGAGTCCAGCCCCCCACCCAAAGGGCGGCAGGAAGTCAGCTGGGGTCATAGGATCCCAGCAAGATAAGCATCCAATTTACTCTTGAAGGTGTTCAATGTAGGTGCTTGAACCACCTCCGCTGGCAGACTGTTCCAGACCTTGGGGGCTCAGACAGTAAAGAAATTCTTCCTTATGTCCAGCCTGAAACGGTCTTGCAGGAGTTTGTGACCATTTGATCTAGTCATCCCTTGGGGCGCTCTGGTGAACAGACATTCCCCCAGATCCTGGTGGTCACCCCTGATAAACTTATAGGTGGCCATCAGATCACCCCTGAGCCTGCGCTTTTCCAGGCTAAAGAGTCCCATGGCTCTCAGCCTGTCATCGTAAGATCTGTTTTCCTGACCTCTGATCATGCGCGTGGCTCTCCTCTGGACTCTCTCAAGCTTCTCCACATCCTTTTTGAATTGTGGAGCCCAAAACTGGACGCAGTACTCCAGCTGCAGCCTCACCAAGGCCGAGTACAAGGGGAGAATGACATCCCGGGATTTGCTCGAGAAACATCTATGGATGCAAGCCAGCATTTTGGTCGCTTTACTAGCCGCAGCATCGCATTGGAGGCTCATGTTCATCTTGTGGTCAATGATGACCCCCAAGTCTTGAAGGTATCCAGCCTGTCGAGGTGTTCCTTCATGAGGTCAGCTTCGATGGAGGGCAAGGAATCTCCTTTGCCCGGGCCTCTCTCACCCATAGTGGGCAGAGCTGTTCCATGGGGCTGATTAAAAACTGACGCAAAGTACCCATTTAGCAAGTTCGCTTTTTCCTGGGCGTCAGTTGCCTCATCTGGTTTAGCAGGGGTCCAATGTTGCCCTTGCTTTTCCTCTGCTCCCCACATATCTAAAAAAAAGGACTTTTTTTTAAATACCCTGATTTTTTGTAGCTAGCTGGAGTTCTATCACAGCCTTGGCTTTCCTGATTTGCTCTCTGCAGGTCCGGACCAGAGCAGAGTATTCCTCCTTGGTAGCGGTTCCAGTCCTCCATCCTTTATAGGTCTTCCTTTTAAGATGCAGGAGGTCTGCCAGTTCCCTGGAGAGCTAAGGGGGCTGCTGTGCCCTTTTGCTGCCTTTCCTCTGAGACGGGATGGACTTTGCTTTCACATCCAGGATTGCTCCCTTGTGGATCAACCACTCATCCTGAACTCCTCTCTCCATTGGGTTGTGGCCTTTTAGGGCCTCTCTGACAAGCCTCCTTAGCTTGTCAAATTGGGCTTTTCTGAAGTTGATCACTTCTGTTCAACTTACTGACTTGCCAGCTTTATAGCAGATGGTGAAGGTGATCAGTTCATGATCACTGTCACCCAGCTTCCCTTCGATTGTTAGGTTGCCAATTAGGTCATCCCTGGTTGCCAGTACGAGGTCGAGCAGTGCTTTACCTCTTGTCGCCCCGTAGATTTCCTGCATCAGATAGAGGTTGTCCACACATGAGAGAAAGCTTTGTGGCCAAGCGCTCCTCCCACGAGCTATGTCTGGGTAATTGAAGTCACCCATGACAACCATGGTCCTGGAGCATGCAGCCTCAGCCAGTTCCTGGGAGAACTCCTGGTCAAGCTCAGGACTTTGGGTGGGAGGTCTGTAGTAGGCTCCCACCATTGTGTCCCCTATTCCATGTTCCCCACAGATTTTAACCCAGAGGGTCTCCAGTTGTCCACCCTGGTTGCCAAGATCAGCTTGCAGGGATGTGTCGCTTTCGTTAACATAGAGAGCTACACCTCCGCCCCTTTTATCTACTCGATCCCTCCTGTACAGGGTATAGCTGTCTATACCTGTGGTCCAGTCATTGGTGGAGTCCCACCAGGTCTCTGTTATCCCTATGACATAATTATATGTATTAAGCAGAAGGATGAGTTCCTCCTGCTTATTCCCCAAGCTCCTGGCATTTGTGTACAGGCAGGCAAATGTCCCCTTTGGGGGCAAATTGAGCCCAACAGGAGCAGCTTAGTCCAGAGCTGCTCCTGCGCTGCTCTGCCCTTCTGTAGCAGCCAGAGGAAGCTCCTCTGGGTGCCAACCCTGGGCTGGCAAGGAGCTTTGGGGGCAGCCCTGGGATGGCAGGGGCACAGGGGTCAGTTCCAGGCTCTGGGGCTTGGGGAGGGGGAAGCTATCCAGAGGTGGGGATAGCTTTCCCCCAACCCTTGGAGCTTAGGGCTTAGCCAGACAGCAATTGTGGCATAGGCAACGTGTATGGAGGGCACAGGGGTCACATGCCCCCACTGAGATTGGCCCTCACTGGCCAGGGAGTGGGGGCACTGAGAAAAGTGCCGGTGGCACTTCCAGTTTTGCTGCTGGCATTTCCAACTTTGCTACCAGTGCTTCCGGGGTTGGTGATAGGCAGTGGGCCCTCCTCCTCCCCAGTCGGCAATCAGCTGCTGGTGCCCCCCTCAGACTCAGGAGGCACCTGTTGCATATGAATTGTGGTCCCCTGCTGCCTAGGCTGACCAATTTGCTCCTGGTCAGCATCTACATATGTGCTTTGGCACATTAGTTTAAAATACCATTTTCTAATACCTGAATCTGTTGGTACTAGCAACTGGTGCTTTAAATAATTTACTGTGCAGTAATTACTGTGCACATGTAGATGGCAGTGCTTTACTGTGCATTAGATTAATCTAATCTGCAGTAAAGCATACATGTAGATGTGCCCATTGAGTTCCTTTAGTGCCCATGTTGAAAAGAAATAAAAGTAAACTGGAATAAAGCACTAGAACAAATTTCCACATGTGGAGTTATCCAGGGATAACTGTTGTGCTGTTGAAGAGAGAAGTGACAATTTTTGCTCAATCTGCTCACAGAAAGCAATCCATAGCTGTGATCAAACACAACTGCACAGCTGCAGACAGCTTCAAAAATGGCCCAGTGGTATTGCATGAAATATCAGGTAAAGACATTTCAAAATGAAGCATCTTTTTTAACTTGTATGTGCCGAACTCACAGCCTATAGCTGTTTTCAGAATGGGAGGGGGGAAAGGGAACAGAGGGAGCTCAGTCTGGGGGGGGTTTCAGCCTCCCCGGAGGGTGGGGCAGGTGTATTAGAGCATCCTGAGATAGGGGGGTCTCCAATTCACCCACCCCACCCTTCAGCAGCTGGGGAGTCCCAAGAACAAGCTCCCTCCACTGCCTTCCCACCCCCCATCCCATTGGCAAAGAGCCCTCTGGGAACCTGGCTCCAGGCTCCCAACCCACAGCTAGATTCCCCTCCCCACTGGAACCAACAGTGAATTTCTGTTTGGTCTGGGGTAACATAACTCAGAACATTTTGCAGAAATTGTTCTGAGTTACAGCCGGGAGCTGCACTTCTATCTGCACAATAAATTTATATGCAACTTCAATCTGAATTAACTTTCACGTATAGAAAAGAACAGTGCCTTTCTGTGGTTTAGTTTAATCCACTTCCAAGTGGACTAAAAATACACTGTAATGCTACCTGGGTTGTTTCCTCGAATCAAAGCTATCATACTTGTTTATACCAACAGTACATTATTAGTATGGCAGAAGAATAATAGTTTAAAAGAAAATACCTTCAAGAAAGGAAGAAAGTAATTCACCACTCTTTGTTAGTCAGAGAAACAGGTTTGTCCAGCTGGCAAATGCACGTTACATCCTGCAGTATAGGCTGGGTCCCTTAAATGCATTAAAGGAATATAAAAAGGCAATTGTGGACAAAAGCTTATAATTTAAAACAACCAACACCAGAAGAAAAATGATTGTCACTGCAGCCTTTAAAGAACGTGTTGAAAGCTTTTGCTTTACTGCACGTTTATAGCATCAGAAATGCCTCCATTATTTCCCCTCATCACTCATTCTTTTAATGTACAAATGGTTTTTATTCATCTCTACTAGAACTGACACTGTCAACAAACCAAGCTGCAGCTGACTCACTCAGACCAGGAGTGTGCTTTCCAAATTATTTTTATACTTACTGTATGCTCAGGTTTATGCTCTGCACAGTTTTGGCTCCAAAACACACCAAATGTTAAAAAGTCAAGGTAACCAACAGACCAGTTATCTATATAAAGAAGTGATACCTAGAAAAACAGCCAAGTAAGAAAAAGGTCAGCCATTAAATAAACAGTGAAGTTAAACAGCTATTCCTTCTTTACCTAGTTCAAAGCCCTCATATGTGAGTTTATGAATCCAGAGAGGAACAAGTTAGCTCTAGTTCTGTCTTGTTTAACTTGACCATTTAAACAGCTAACATTTCTCTAGCATACTTTTTTTTATTAGTGAACACATTTTAATTTTAATACCTGAAGTGTTTCATTTTCTAACTTGGCTTTTCCAACCTGTGAAATGTTTTTGAACAAATACAACTTATTTTCCTTTCTTGGAATCACTCTGTAATCATCATGCTATAAAAGGAGTTAAGTTTAGAGCCAATAAAGGTCCTAGGTGCCAAAAACAGGGCTTAGGTGGACTTTAGGTGCCTACATCCAAAATTGTGACCTAAAAAACCCCCCACTCGGCTATCACCAGGCACCTCCCTGTTCAAAAGTGAAGGTCAAAGGCACTTAAATTCTACATCTGCACATTCCCAGACCTATCCCAGTCTGAACAGCTTGGTGCCTAGTTCCCACCTAAGCCTGAGTGATATTCAGATATTATATGTTCCTGCATCTAAGCCTCCAGAGGCACATCAATCCAGTAAGTATTCTCAGAGCATATTTAGTGCATATTGATTGATAGAATTAGGCTCCTCACAAAATATAGGCATGGCTGCTTTATTTTTAAAATAGAGGTGGTGATAAAGATGGGAACTAAAATATGTAAGTACTGGGAACAAGACCCGGAACAGGGAACAGTCACTTCCCAGGCAAATGCTGTAAGAACTAGATAACAGAGTCATGTTCTCTCTCTCTGGTTGAATAAATATTGCATTCCTTGCTGTAGAGGGGCACGACCTCCACAGGAGAGGAGTGGCAAGCCACAGCAAACCCCTGCCTATAGGCTGGTGGCTAGGGCATTATTCTGGGAGGTAGAGGGTTACCATACATCCAGGTTTCCCCAGACATGTCCTCTTTTTTGGCCCCCTGTCCTCGTGTGCAAGTATATTTTTAAAATGAGAGCAAATGTCCGGGCTTTTGCTTTGCTTATGCTTTTCCTGGGCACAAGCAGCTTGGATGTTTGGGGCTGGGAGCAGTAGGCAAGGTGATTGGCTGTCAGGGGTCATGTGCTCTTCACGCGGGCCCTGGCAAGTGTGTGTATGTGTGTATGTGCGCATGAGTGCAGCAGAGCAGGAGGCTCTGGGTTGGCAATGAGGGGCACCGGCAGTGAGGAGCTGTGGGGCAGGGGCTGCAGTTGGGGAGTGAGGGGCACCGGCAGGGCTGGGTGGGGCAGTGGCCTAGGGGTGAGGTGCAGAGGCAGAGCACAGGCATAGCACTGCTTCCCACCCACAATCATATTTCCCTCATCCCCCCTCCCACCACCTCCAGGCCCCCTGTCTCCAAGTGTCTTTTTTTTTTGATCCTGGAAAAATGGTTACCCTAGGTTTCAATCTCCTCAGGCTGAGGAGAGTGCTAAATGCGGGGTGTCCAGTATCTGAGGGAATGCTTTAGCCCTTAGGTTATTATGTTAAAAGTTAGAACCATCACCACTTCCATCTTTTCCTCCTTTTCCAGTGGCATTTTATCACAAAACAGTAATCCCTGACTCAGTTTTTTTCAAAGAACAGATGTAGGCCTCTACCCTAAAGATAGGATCCTGGGCTGTGAATCCTAAAGGTTAGGGACAGACATGACACATAAACCAGTTTAAGTGATCAGAAACTGGTTTAAACATGTAAAAGAACAAACATTCAGTGCATATAAACCAGTTTCAAAACAGTGGAAATCGGTTTGAGATAAACCTGGTTGAATGTAGTATCAGACTTAACTGATCTGGATCGAACCAGTTTATGCAATGTCTGTCCCAGGTCCCTTCCTGATTTAACTTAAACCAGAGTCCCTCACCATCCCAGATGCTTTGCAGCCCTGAGCAGGGCTCTCTGCTCCCTCTGCTCCCTAGCCAGAGTTCTGGTGGAGACTGCAGGCACAGCAGTATTTGCCTGGCTTCCCCCTGACCCATCCCCCTCATCATTCCCTACTCAAGCAGGGATTCCTCTGGTATGCTAGCTAATGCTGAGAGGTGTCTGTGTAAGACAGGCAGCACAAAGGCAGACAGGACGGTGTCTGTTTAGGGCTTTTTGGAGCTAATCAACAGGTCATCTAGTAATAACCCTCTGTTCCTTCCTTGGAAAAAGTTGTTTAAGAAGAGTTTGAACTAATGACAGAGGCTTTTGTTTTCTTGATGGACTGCTAAACGTGGTGTTATCAACTCCCTGCTGGTTTCCTCACTGGTCAGGGAACCCCTCCCTAACCAGACAGTCCTGTTGGGGCCTGGCCACACCCTATCCCCCCTCTCAGCTCAGCACTGGATGGGAAGGGAGGGCTGTTCTTGCATCCCCCAGCTTCTAACCTGAGCCACTGAAGGCACGTACCTGAATTTCCTCAGTCCAGAGGGCATGTCTATGCACTTGCAAACCAGTTCTAGCAGGGTTAGATTAACCTGCACTGGTTGAATCAATTCAGGCTCAGACTTCTTGAATGCCCCTAGCCAAAAGGATGAAAGTATCAGCCTCCAGCCCAGAGTCATTTATCTTTAGACACACCACTGCACTTCAGTATTTCCTTTTTGGTTAGCATTAGACACCTCCCGGCTCTACATGTGTGTTGTTCAGAACTCCCCTGCCCCTTTGAGGTTCCTAATATTGCTCATGCAATGTATAAATAAGGAATCTATGCCCCTAACACAGATGTCTATGAGGTAGATGTTAGTCTCCAGTTTGCACACAGCTTATTGCTTTGTTGAATCTAATGCTTAATAAAGTTCAAATGTTTCTTAGCTGAAGCCAACCCCTTTAGAAAAAAAAAAAGCCCTTGTAAAGCAGACTTCCCTTTGTTAAAGTGTGCAGTTATGGTCTTTGCTGGATGTTCCAGGCTGGACAGTTGTACATCTTGTATTTTACTTGTTCAATTAAAAAAAAATGATGTTATAAAGAAGAAGAAGAAATACAATAGTAGTTTCTTTCCACTTTATACAGAAGTCTATGAGGAAACTTATTCAAGTCATTTTCTTTTTTTATATATATTAAAAGAAATTATAGATGTGTGCAATCACACAAAGAATTACCAGTGCCTCCTACTATCAGGGTCATGTTCCAGATTCAAAAATCACATTAAAACTTATTTATGTAGTCACTCTCAAAGAAGAGGGAAAACTAACACTACCAAGAGTGAGTAGGCCTAGTGAAGTCAAAACAGTTATAATGGGTCTATTCATTTGCCAAAGAACCTTGTTGACTAGGGGCCCATAATTTTGATAAAAGCTAGCATACTCACTTTTTGTATATATTTCCTACTGCTATTTTTGTTTTTCCCGTGATTTGTATTAAACATGCAGATAGAGAAAGATGTTTTCTTTTTTCACAAACATGACTAGATTTTGTTGATTGTTGGAAATTAGCTTCATGAATATTTCAATAAGGAAAAAGCATTTAATCAAGTATTCAGTGACTTCACAGAGCTCATACACTAGTGACTTAAAATAACTTATGTTTACAAGACTATATTTACATGGAAAAAAATACAGCTTGGTTGGTCCAAAGCAAAATATTAGCTGGCCCAGACATTACATTCAAAATGTGCTAGGCACAGCTTCACAGTAAGAGTGAGGAAGGAACTACTGAGAATGATATTGTTTTTCATCTGAAAGAGTTTTTAAACTGGTGCCTGAAGTTAGATTCAGGCACCAGTTATAAAGAAGAAGGACAGCTGGCATGGCAGGTTTGATTCAGGTGGGGACTGGGGGGTACCACAGCAGCAGTGACAGTGGCAGCGAACGTGGGCAGGCAGACGGGTTCCCCTTCTCTGCCTGCTCCCCCAGGACAGCAAGCAGGGGCATAGGGGGATGGTGGAGAAACCCTAAGAGGCAGGGGGGTCAGGGGCAGAAGGCAATTTCCAAGGGGCAGAGGAGGACTCCCAGGGGTGGGGAGCAATGAAGTGAGTCCTGGGACCCAAGAAGAGTCCAAAATGGGAGGGGAGGGGGGATTTTTACTTTTAGGTGCTCCCCTGCCGTCACTGTGCGGGAAGATAAGGCAGCATGGAAGCAGTGCCTCCTGCGATGCTGATTTTGGTTTTGGGCCTATGGATCAGTCACACGTAACTGCAACAGAAGCTGACTAAAACTAGGTAAGAGATAATCCTTGATGGATGAGGATTATCTCTGTGCCACTCAGAGGGCCCTTAGTACATGTTTCCCTGCCCTAATGTATGGACACCTCTGTTTTAGGGGCTATTAACATATATTTAATTTAATACATAACAACACTGACACTCTGGATTCCTATTTGAAATCTCTAGATTTATCTTGTGAATCACATCTGCACATTGAACAATGCACCCTGGTTAAAAATCAATGGTACAGACATAAAGGCTCAATGCTTCTTTAAAATCAAAATCAGATAAATATTGCTGAAGTCTGACTCTGTGTGTATAGCCTGTGGCAAGGTTTCCGTGGGGAAACAAAACTCTGAGACTGACAGCCAAAACAAAGTTGTCTGCCAAGACCAAAAGCATGATAAGAAAGCATAAATATTTCTACCTGGCAAACTGGCTGTAAAACCGTTTACTGAAATGTGTCACCATCTTCATGTTGACTTGCTGAATACAAGGGAATGAAAATCTTGTGGGGCAGGTTTAAGTCCACACTTCAAAACCGGAGTGTATTCAGTACAGAGCAGATGAAATACAAACTGCTCTTCTCATGAAGTTAGTGGTAGTCCCAAGGAACTCTTTGTAAAATAGTAATTCATCAGTAGTATATCCTTTAGCAGGCATTTTACAGAAGCTACACATTATTGAAAATATGGGAACATCCATAGTTTAGATGTAAAGTTTAAAAGTTTGCTCTAGTCATGAAGCCAAAAGAAGCTGTAGTTTAATACCATACACACACATATATATCAGTTGCAAGTCAGGAAAAAAAATTCCAGTTTGGATAACCGAGGACCAGAGAGCCAAGGATTTCTATATCTGGTGTGTATATAAATACACCCCTCCCCCTGTAAACTGAAAATAAATAAATAAATATATACATATATGTCTTTATTTTCAGTTTACGGGGTGTGTGTGTATGTATTTATATACACACCAGATATAGACATCTTTGGCTCTCTGGTCCTTGGTTATCCAAACTGGAATTTTTTTTCCTGACTTGCAACTGATGGGATTGCGCAACAAGCTGTTTTGTCACTAAGCTTTATTTATTTAAACTTTATCTTAAATGAAAAGAGTGAGTGTTCTTGAAAAATTTCCACCAGTGTGGATGAAAGTTTCATGAAAACAGCTATTCTCACCAGATTTTGCCCCTGTTCAATCTGACACTGAAGACAAGAACCCTTGGGCAGCAGATATGCAGCCCAAACTCTATGAGAAAATGCAGTTCCAAGCATTAAGAGAGAATGCCAAATACACTAAACCTTGAAGGGCTTTGTCTTCAAGGTTTTGATTTAGGGTACCCATAATTAAAGCCAGAGGTAAATCTATCAATTCCTAGACGTGAAATATTGTTACATCCAAGTTATGATAAATCATATTTAATAAGTACTTCTAATAGGGACTGACCCTAAAACCCTTATGTGTTTGGAGCTCAGTCTGGCAGACATTTAGCTTACTCATGGGTAGTCCCATTGATGTGATGTTCTCAAAGTTGAACACATACTTTACTGCTTTGCTGGACTGAGGTCCCAAATAGTCCTGCTATTGTTGCGTGAGTAACAGTCTACATAAGCAGACCCTTCTATTTCTGAAATTTTAATAGAGCTATTTTGATGTCTCCTCTTAAGGCAGGTATTTTTTAATGTGTCTTTTTCTATTTTGAATTCAGACATGACCATAGACAAATCATTGTGTCTCAGGCTGCAAAAACACCATAACGGTTACCCAAAATATTTCACAATCAGGACTTGAGCCTTGATAGTGAAGTACAACAAGGCCCCACCTGGATGCTAGATGGAAATGTTCCAAGTGCTAAATCCCATGTACAAGCAACATCATGACATGAGGGAAAGTTCAGACAACATATACTGACAGTATACTGCAGAGTCCCAAGTATATAGGCAATACCTGGAAAGATCAGGCTGTTGTACTCTGTGTCAGCAGACCTGCAATTAATGTGAGTGTCAAGTTTTTCATACTGAAAGAATGCAATTATACTCTGAAATGGTGCTGATGTGAGATATCATTGACTAGTTTGTGTCACACAGTTCCTTAATGAAAATCGGTTTCCTTCATAGCAAGCCCAAAATGTTATCAATCAAAACCAAGTTGCCTCTAGATGTGGACACCCTCTGAAAATAATATGCTATCAGGATAAATAAGGACACTTCCATTTCTCAGCGTCAATGGAGAAAGTGCTCAAAGCTTTTGGCTGTCTGTTTATGAATTTTAATGAGGCCTGCATTTATCTCAGAAGGAGGCAGTATTAGTTTTCAAAGTGATTCAGACAAGTCAGTGCAATATTAGAAAATGGCACACAAGCATGAGAGATAATATATTAAAGCACTTTGATGAAACTACATTTGAGGAGGAGAAGAAAAAAATCTGTTTCTATAAAATTACCCCTGCTGTTTCTCCTCATAAACCACACAATTATTAACCCAGATCTCAGTTTCTAATGTCATTTTTACCTTTGGTTGCTAAATAGTTCATCATCTGGAATGAACAGTAAAAAAAGACAAAAAGAGACTCATATTTTAGTCTCAAACACAGAATCATTTGACTGTTTGTAGCCATTAACAATCAAACAGGCCAGGCTCAAGTTCATTTTGGTTTCAAAACCTTGTGTGCTTACTTTTACAAGGGCACTTCAATACTAAATATTGATTTGCATTTAAAATACTGTAATCCATTAAGGATGTCTTCCAGATTCTAAATCTAGGCTCCTTTTTCAAAACCACTACTCTCTCCCTCAGGCATACACATTTATTTATATACACTTTAACACAGCTGTTAATACTCTAATTTCTAAATGAAGACAGAGGAAAGAAAAGATGATCTGTATATCTATGATACCAAATATATTACTATAATGCCAAGAGGGGCAATTGCATTCATCAGTAAATGCTAGATCATCTCCTCAGCCGTGCTCTGGCTGCTTGATAGTGCCCTGGTGATGTAAAAGAGCAACAAAGCCAGGGAAGCTTTTGAGGAGTCCCTCAGATTTGGGGCATCTGTGAGGTAACTCCCGATTTTATTGTATTCAGCCCCAGTGGCAAGTGCAGGAGAAAAAAAAAAGCATGAGGATGCAGCATCCAACTGTGCCAGAGAGCTGCCAAAATGTCATCTTGACACTGCATGCAGCTGGGCCTCATTTACACTGGAACCAGACCAGCCTCAGGATTAAGAAAACATAAAAGCTACTTAAAGCCTCCTTTGTCCCTGCCTCTCGTTCAGCCTTGTACTGAGTGCAGTTTGGCTGGACAGTAGGATCGGTTTCCCAATGACCAAACTTTGCTGACATAATCACTAGCATCACTATTTCTTTCACAAACAAGCTTTTGCAAATAATCTGTGGCTATTCCGGCTTGGGCTCAGGGAGAAACAGTAGGCGGAAAAAAAAATCAATATTTGTCAAATAGAAAACCAGCATCAGGTTTCCATAGCCTAGTGAGTCACACAGCCTGAAGGAGGCTGCGACTATTGATTCCATAAAAGCCTGATTTATTTAGGAGAAACTCTAGGTTACCACAAAAGGCCAATGCTTAAAATAGAAGGCCAGTTTCAGGTGGTTGTCGTCTGAGCAGGGTCTCATTTCCTGGGTTATTATGCAGCAACTGAAGAGGTAGGGAAAGAAATGGGAGGTAGGGAAGGAAAGGGGTCTTGGCTGCTTTGGGGACAAGATCTGATGCATTTTGTGGCTGATAGAATCAGCTGACTCCCACCTTCCCAGCTCCACCGACCTCTCGCTATATGATGGCTCCATATCCCCTCTTTGCTAGGGAATCATGGGTGTGGGAGAGAAGTGGCAAAAGGCTCAGTGCCTCAACAGCTAGAAATCTTTACTCCTTAGCAAAAGCTCTCAGGGCCGAAGAGCTAGCTCCTGGGTGAGACCAAAGAGGCAGGGGAATGGAAGCAGTCTCACAGTTTGCTGATCAGAGCATTTAGCAGTGTCGATTGGTCAGGCCCATCTTGAAGAAAAGAGATAGGGGCAAAGAATCAGATCAGTGAGCCAGGAAGCCTCTGATTTGGTGTCACAAGAAGGCCTGACTTATCCAGGATAATTACACACATCCTCACTATTTCCGTTCAGTATTTTAGGTGAATCCACTTACCTTCAGGATCACAAGGGTCAAAGAGGATCCAAGATGTGACATGGACCTACATCAATTTTTTATTTGTTCGAATAAAAAGTCTCTCAGATCCTCGCTCCCCTCCCCTTCCACCAGCAGGAACCTCTTCTGCCGTGTAGTGCTATGAACGAACTGAAGTTTCATAGATTTCATAGATTTCATAGACATCAGGGCTGGAAGGGACCTCGGGAGATCATTGAGTCCAGCCCCCTGCCCAAAGGGCAGGAAGTCAGCTGGGGTCATAGGATCCCAGCAAGATAACCATCCAATTTACTCTTGAAGGTGTTCAATGTAGGTGCTTGAACCACCTCCGCTGGCAGGCTGTTCCAGACCTTGGGGGCTCGGACAGTAAAGAAATTCTTCCTTATGTCCAGCCTGAAACGGTCTTGCAGGAGTTTGTGACCATTTGATCTAGTCATCCCTTGGGGCGCTCTGGTGAACAAACGTTCCCCCAGATCCTGGTGGTCACCCCTGATAAACTTATAGGTGGCCATCAGATCACCCCTGAGCCTGCGCTTTTCCAGGCTAAAGAGTCCCATGGCTCTCAGCCTATCATCATAAGATCTGTTTTCCTGACCTCTGATCATGCGCGTGGCTCTCCTCTGGACTCTCTCAAGTTTCTCCACATCCTTTTTGAATTGTGGAGCCCAAAACTGGATGCAGTACTCCAGCTGCGGCCTCACCAAGGCCGAGTACAAGGGGAGAATGACATCCCGGGATTTGCTCGAGAAGCATCTATGGATGCAAGCCAGCGTTTTGGTCGCTTTATTAGCCGCAGCATCGCATTGCAGGCTCATGTTCATCTTGTGGTCAATGATGACCCCCAAGTCTCTTTCTTCTGTAGTGCTATCCAACGTAGCACTGCCGAGCCTTCACACACTAACCTTCACACTGCACGCGTATCTTTGGGTTCCAGGGCTGCCCCGAGCTATTTCACTGTGCAGGGGGAAATAAATCTTGCCAACCCTCTACCAGATACACATAGCTAACCACATTAACCGATCAAAACTGACTGATAATTAATCACAAGAAGGGGGCTCACATGAGAACCAATGGATAAAAAACAGGCTGTCAGGGTGATGTGGCCTGGAAAAAGCCGAATGCAATGCTAGAATGCATAAGAAGGAGAAAATATTAGTACCGCTGTACCTGGCATTAGTAAGATCCCATAGAGTTGTGGGCGTCCGGGTTTCAAAAAGATTAATTTAAACTGGACTATGAGCAAAGACTGACTATTAAGATGGTTAAGGGAATGGAGATTGAGAGAGCTTGCCTTGTTTCACCAAGGAGTTTTGCTTTCTGTGTTTTGTTTTGGAAATACATTTGCAGGATGAATATCAGGGAGAGGGGAGAGCTATATAAATCAAAGGGCAATGGGTACAAACCAGTCATGAACAAATTCAGATTGAAAACTAGGAGAAGGTTTCTAGCTATCAGAAGTTTGAAGTTTTGGGATGGTCTTCCAAACAGGAAAGTGGGGGCAAGGAACCTGAATTGATTCAAGATGGAGCCCAACAAATTTAGGGAAGGGAGGGTATGATAGGAAGAGGGTGGGACAGTCTTTCCTCTGAAGTACTGGACTTTGGCTACTGCTAGTAGTGGGGGTTTGACTGGGGCATACAAGTACTTAGGAGTATCTTGCTCTTCTGATCCCTGGATTTGGGGTCTGGTGAATTTTCCTCTCAGGTGAGATTGGCAAGGACTCTGGCATGTTGTAGGGTTAATATTTTTTCCCCACAAGGTACTGGTGGCTCTGGGTATGAATGGTGTCAGAGTGAACAATTCCATAGACCCTTACCTGCAAATACATGTGACTGGACCGCATCAACTGGAAGGCTCACTTCAGTCCTATATTCCTACTCAGTTCTAGAAATGCCATCTCTCCAATTGTGATACCTTAGGCAACTGCCCAGTGTGTCTATAGAACTTGCTGGGCCTACTTTGGTCTTATCACCTTTTTTCCTTTTATTTATTTACTATTTCTCTTTCCATTTCCCAGTTTAATTCTCACCTTTTAAAATCTTGGTTTTGAGGGGTCATTGAACCCTCTTATTTTCCATTTTCCTGTGTCTCCGTTATCTCTGATGGTCCAGGAAAGCATTTCTTTTATTCACATTTTACATTTCTTTCATAATCATTCTTTTTCTTCTGTACTTTAAACTACTTCCAGTCCAAGGGTTCTTTCCCCCTATCTTTTATTTCCCTTTGCACTCCTTTTACATCTACCCTTCCATTTACCAGGATACCATTCTGTCTTTTCCTTTCTTCCTTCTCTAAATCTCTTTCCACTTCCCTACCATGGAAAGGAAAAGAAGAGATATAGGATTTTCAATGTAGAAAACACATAAACAGAACTACTTAAATGTTCTTTGCATAAGTCAGTTGCAGCTAATTTGAGATCACAAATGTATTAATACTAATTGTGGGGTGCCACTACAGAGCAAAATTAAGGTTGTTGCTGTATCTCAACTGTGAAGTTCAAGGAAATTCTAAGAACATTAACTATAAGTTTGAGGTTTTTAATGGCTGGTTTGGGGATAGCTGTGAGGTTCCTATAGTGTTTTTGATCTTTATTTATTATTACTGTTTGAGCTGAAGTAGAATCTAGGAGCCTAGCCACTGACCAGGTCTCTACTGTGCTAGGCTCTATACAAACACATAACAGAAAGACAAATCTATGCTATAAAAAGCTTAGAATCCAAGAATAAGAATATGTCCCCTCTACCTTAAGTTTATATTTATGTACTTTGTTGCCTAAAAATACATGCCTGTATTTAAACATATATACGTATTAGGGCTGTCAACTAATCAAGATTAATGCACATGGTTAACATGTTAATTGTTGCTTGCATTAATTTTTTAATGAGTTAATCATGCACATGGTTTTGGAGCCCGTGCCTGGCCTCTGCTCTGCTGCCATCTCCATTGCCTCTGGGCTGCCCTGCAGGGCAGCAGTGACAGCGCAGAGGACCACAGGGCAGCCCAGGTGCAGGCTCTGGGAAGCTGCAGCAGGGAGGGGAAGAGTGTGCACAGACATGAAGCCACAGCCTGCAGGTGGCCAGGAATGTAGCCTGGGGGCATGTGGAGCAGCACCCAGCAAGCAAGTCTGTGAAGGGGAAGGAAAGTGGGGGAGGGAAGGGGCAGGGGGCAGATCAAGGCCCTCACAGTGAAGGAGGGAATGGGGCAGAGGTAGGGGCAGAGGCAGGTGCAGGGGCTGGGGTGAATGGGGCCCCAGGGTGGGTCATGGAATGCAGCCACGGTTTGTCCAGGGGTGTGGGAGGGCTCCTGCTGCTGGGTGCACCCCCAGGGAGTTGTGGGAGGCACATGCCCCCCAGATTTGTGCACTGGGTGGAGGCAGGCTGCAGCTGTGGGCTGAGGCTCTGCGCTCCACTGCCTTTGCCCCAGGAGCCATGTACTGGCCACATCACGCATCCCCTGCCTGCCTGGCCGTGGCATTGTGCAGCTCCCAGGGCAACAGCAGCAGGGTGCAGAGCCCAGCAACAGCGGCAACCCACCTCCACCCTGTGCACAAATCTGGGGGTCACATGCCCCCCATGCCTTCTTTGGCATGTACCCAGCAGCAGGAATGCCCCACCCCCACGCATTTGGACAAGCCACAGCTCTGTTCCATGACTTGACCTGGGGCCCCATTCACCCCAGCTCCTGCCCTTGCCTCTGCCCCACTCCCTCCCTCACCATAGGGGCCTTGATCTTCCCCCCCTACCTCTTCCCTCCCCCATACCTCTTCCCCTCCACAGACTTACCTGCTGGGCAGTGTGTGTGTGTGTGTGTGTGTGTGTGTGTGTGTGTCTGTGTGTGTGTGTCTCTCTCTTACTTTCAAGCCACAGCCCCCCAGCCCTGCTGTCCCTCACTCCTGACCCATAGTACCCCCACATCCTGCCAGGGTATGCAAGAACCCCCCTCCCCAGGCTCCAACCCCCCCCCCCCACAAACCTACAGCCCCCTACACCTTCACAAATTCCATCCCCCCCACACACATCCCACCCCCAACTATACAAAGTACCTGCATAATTTTGCTTAACTTTGAATTTTTCTTCACATAATTTTGAGTTTTTAGCTGTGCAATTAAAATTGTGATTAATTGCAACTAATTTTTTTAATCGCACAACTAATCGCTATCAATTTTTTAAATTGTTTGACAGCCCTAACAAGTATATGTATAAAAGGCAAGGATTTCTTACAGTGAGATCTTTTTCTGGACTAACTCATATATATATATATATATATATATAGAGAGAGAGAGAGAGAGAGAGAGAGAGAATATCTTTTTGTATAATGTTTATATATTTATGCACACACACACTGTAAGAATGATGTTGTAGCCACGATGGGCCAAGAATTATGCAAGAAGCAAGGATTACTTAGGGTGATTTCTTTTATTGAACCAACTGTTATCATAGATCTGATGAAGAATGTCTTGAATTCTTGTACATATATTTGTCTTGAATTCATAAGTACATATATGTACTTGTCTTTAAGACACTGTGGGTCAGAAGTGAGGGACATAATACATAAATATATGTGTATATATATGGGGGGGAGAGAGAAAGATATCAATATCTTTGTAAAATATTTATCCAATATATATATTTGATCAGAAGCCAAAAAAGGGGACAGCAGAACCTTCTTTGTGAAAATGGCCCAGCTAGAGCCACATGGGAGAGGCTGCAAACTCATTCAGAGGACAATTAGAAGGGTTTCTATTTATGAGACCCTTTTTCTTAGAATTACCAGTCCCTTGAGAAAAAGGCTCCTTAAGAATGCAGTAAAGATTACGAAACCAGATAAGAATGTACCAAGACTTTAAACAGGGTTGTAAAGTTAATAGTCTTTATTAAAAACCATGCCCTTGCACATTTTAGGGCCCTCAATCTAGGCAGAACAATCAAAACATTTAGTAAGTGTGTGGATTCAAAATTCAAGCACTAGCTTAGAGAACTGGGGTTATGTTCACATAGCAATTACATTTATTATCCAGTGTTTAAACAAAATATTCCATGCCCAAAGTACCTTGCACACAGTAATTCATCTCATACTATGAGAAACTGCATATTAGACAAATGGAGGCCAGAGAAACTAAGTGACAAGCCCAAGCCAGAAAGAGGATTTGTGGCACAGCTGAGATTCAAAGGTCAGGAGTTCTTGGTTCCTAGTCCTGTGTTCAGCCCACTAGACCTTCCTTCACCTCACAACATACTTAAAAAAAAGAAAATCTTTACCATTAAAGAATGCTTGAAATTGAAAACACTGTCAGGCTTTGCCTTCATCAGGTGGAAATGAATTTCAAAGGCAGTAAAGCATAAAGCAAAGCCCAAAGCCATATTCTATATCTTGAGATGGAAGTTAAGAACCACAAAAAACCCTGCATCAGCAGATCTGAGAACATGGCAGGCATAAAGGGAATAAAGAGATCATCAAAAATAGGATGAGCTAAACCTATGATGTATAATCTTACAATTGATAGGCTATTTAAGATATGCCAGCCCAGAGCTTTCAACACTGGGGACATATGTTTGAAACATTAATGGGACTGAAAAGATCTGCCTCTGCATGTTGAATGCTGCTTCTAGAGTTTGAGCCAGGCAAGCAATACAGCCCTCTAATCTGCTACTTAGAGGTATGGATTTCCATTTTGTCATGCAGATTTCAACTAGTAACCATATATGGCTCTGAATACAACCAAGGTGCCATTCTAGTTCTGATGTCCATCTATTACTTTTCTGCAATAAAATGGAACTGGAGATCTGGTCACTGTGCAAGCTCTGTTTTGCTGTTTTGAAACACTCCACTGGGAAGCACAGCACCCACAATAAGAGAAGTGGAATTATTTTTTTTAATGCAGTGCATGAATTTATGGACTACTGGGTATCCAGGAATATATTAGAGACCTTCTTATCCAAGTAATCCCTCACTTGTAACGTAATGTCCATATGTTAATAAACAGAGAGAATATAGATGATTTGTATTTTTTAAATGTCAAACAAACAATTACACTGACTGCAACCTCATTCTGGAAAAGAATGTTACTGACTTATTTTATTGATAGGATAACTGAGAACACAGTCATTATGTTTCTCCATTTTGTTTCTGACTCATTGTAATTTACATCTGAGATCTGGACAGAGGGGAAGCCTGCATTAGTAACAGTAGCTCTGCTTGATGTCAAGCTGCTCCTAGTTTTGGACCTGATAAGAGTGCCAAGACTTTTCACTGGGATGAGACCAGTGCTGAATGGATCAGATTCTCAGTGGGTGTTAATAAGCAAACTTTCATTGCTCTGTAGAACAAGTGAGCTATGAAAAATTATATCAGCTCAGGAATTGGCCCCAATTTTCTATTTTAGAAGACACTGGAAAGATTATGTACTGCAGACCTCTCTCACTCTCAGTACATCGAATGATCCAAATGTTAAACGTGTTGAAAAGGAACCCCAAAAAACACCAGACATGAATTTAGCTGTTAGCTATGTTAGTCACCAGTGATGTGTTTTACTGCAGGGGCAGATCCAAGATTTGACAAAGGGGGTTGGAAACAGCAATTGCCAGGACAGGGCTGTACCCCAACTCCCAGCTTCTTCCTGCCCCCTTCCTCCCCCCAGCAGCGCAGGCAGACCATGCTATGAAAGTTTCTGGAGACTTTTTAAAGTCCCTAAAGCAGGTAAGAATCTTCCCAATCTTGTCTTCATGCTCAAAGACAAGTCTCCTCCCCTCCCCTCCCCACTCCATCCCCTGCCTGTCATGACTGCTCTTCCCTCCTGTCCCAGGACTGGGGGAAGATCCACTCCTGCCCTCTCCAGCCAGGCTGCCTGAGGGCTGGGCTCAGCTGGGATAGCAACAGCCCAGTCCCCCAGGAACTGCACAGAGGGAATTTCCCTCTTCCCACTCATTGTTACTGCTGCTGTCCCCAAGACAGTGGGAATAGCAGCAGTGGCATGTGTTGGGGGGGGGAAGGGAGGGGAAGGGACTTGTCTCTGAGTATGGAGGGAAAGATGGCTGATTTTTACCTGCTTTGAGGACTTTAAAAACATTTCCAAGGGCTCCCACAGGAGTGGTCTACTTGGAAAGGGGGGAGCACAGCCACACTACTGCATCCCCTCTGGATCTACTGGTTTTACCACTAAAATATTTGTTTTATTGTAGCAATACTCTTCACCCCCTTCCCATGTGTTTCTTTTTTAAGGATTTTTACCATAATTGTGTGCAAGTGTGTCTAGATAAAGCCCTGGCTCCTGCATTTAAAGGAACAGAGGTCCAAACCCTCACTGGCTTCAGTCTGAGCAGGACTGGACTCAAGAACTTCTGCTCTTTGGCTGCAGTATATTCTGCTCCCCCCATTTCCTCCCATCAAACAAACAATAAACTTCACTTAATTCTAGATCAGTCACTCAAATTGCCAGAATTCGCAGATAACAGTACCAGAGGATGGAAATTGAAAAATGACATTTTCTTTTTAATGGATTTTGGATTCAGGAATCAAAGAAGTGAATTGTCTAAAGAATGTGCAGTCAACATTTCTGTTTTTTTTTTATGAGTTCAAATGGAAATGACCCAGGTAGAAAGAAAAATGATGGGTTGACCCTACCCTTATTTCTAATATCAACAGAAGCTACCAAACCCTGCCACAGAAATTGGAAATGGCAAAAAACATTTCCAATCCTTTTAATTTATCTGAGGAATGGCAAGATAGGATTACTCCCTACAGTGTATTCCCCAGTGCCTGTTTCTGTCCAATGGCAAATGTCAGAGAAGTGACAAACTCATCACAGGTATTTGTAACAAGGTCTAGGAAACAGCTCTCTGGACAATTCCTAAGATATATGAAAATGTATTCAGTGGTAACAGGATTTACATACACAGATATAACTGTGCTGAATCAGAATGTACCTTCAAGCTTTTCATAGCTTTTTTTGACATCCTACTTTTTTTCAGTCTTGATTTCGGCCTGCAGCTAACATTCTGTTCCCACCCTTTACAAACTGACATACTGTTTCAATGTTTCAAACTGTCAGACTGTTTCAATGTTTTACATCCAACTGTTCAAACTTTCATTTTCACCCGTAAACCATTTGTCTCAGACTAACATTAGAGTATGTAAGTCACATATTTTATTAAAAAGTTGAGCAGTCATACATGCAGAGTGATCCCCAAGGATTCGGAAATTAACAAATACTCATCTTGTATTTTCCAGCAGTGCTAAGAAAACACACAATTCAAGAAAATATTTTCTTTTTTGTAATCAGAGCCAGCTGAATGTTATTTGCTACACGGTCAGTGTGAGCCTGAATGCCACCAATTAGAACCACAAGAGAGCTCTTAGGTATGTACGGAAATACCAGCAGATGGTTTTTTTCCAAACCCCTCTCCAAATAATAGTGACATTTTAGTATAGTTCTGGGAATTCTGGACTAGAGCAGTACAAGTCAGCTTTAAAGCCCCATAACAAATTAGTGCTTTTTAAAAATATAAATTTAGATAAAGCGTTATAAATGACAAGGAGAACAGCATTATGGCTATTGGCTGTGCCATATACTGTAATTGTACTACTATCTCTCATCATTGTCAAGGTTGACAAGGAGAAAACTTATTTCTGCCCCACATACTTCATATGAGAAATAAGGGGAATTTTGCACAAACATTCAAAAGAAGAATCCATTCAATACTGCACAAGCAGTGCATAATCCATACAAAGATTTACTTGTTCAAAATGATACCCTCAGAACTCTTGTCTTGGATGGGAATCAAAAGCAATATGCTGAAGTGCATATGAAACTTGTTCACAACAGGAATTTAGAAAAGTCTTCAGAGAGCAATGGCAAGTTTTCAACCACACAACTGTCATTGGAATCACCACAATAAATGCACAACAAAATGTCTTGTTTGTGTTAGTCATTGCATTGAATAATACTAACATCTAGCTTAGCCATCTTCTACCCCATACAATCCATTGTGTAATATTACAAGGGGGGCTGAATACAACAAGTGTGGAGCTGGTCAGCCAGGATTTGGTTTCAGTTCTGTGCTGTGTAACAATTCTGTGATACAGCTTTTTCTATCCATCTACACAGCTAAAGCTCTTGTCCAGGGTTTCACCTTCTCTCATCCTGAGTACTGCAAAATCCATCTGTCTAGCCTTGTCAAATGAAACTATTTACCATACATATCCATTCAGGATGCTGCTACAAATGCAATTTTCCTAGCCTTTTAGTCTGATGAGGTCATCTTCTCTTCTTTGCATGTTTGCTCCACCACTTCTCAGTCACAAACCTGTGCTAATTCTATGTATCCTCTCTCCCTCACTAATGAAAGGTCAACTCCCATCTTAGCCCATAATGCCTACTTCTATCACCCTTGTTAAATTGACAGGAAAGAAATGTCATGCTTTCTCCCATATTACCCTAACAGATAGGAGGAACTCCCTAGAAGCGTCCTCAAAGCTACGTCCATGCTCCTTCAAATTCTCTTAAAAACTCTACTTTGCTGTGATGCCTACAAAGGTTGACAATGGTTAGTTTGCTGTGCTGAGACAATTGCAATCTTTACCATTATGGTGTCTCCATGTGTCTTTGACCTTCTCCATTTACCTATATTCATGTATAGCCTCTTGTTTTATGCTTAAACTGAAAACCTCTTGTGTGGGGACTCTTTTTCTGTTTTCATTTTCTTACGGCACTAAACACAATGAACTCCTGGTCTATGACTCGGGTTCTTAGGCCCTATGGCAATGCTCATAAATACATAATAGTGGTCTATTAGTGATAGCCATGAGCTGTGAAGTTTGAATCTAACTTTTCCCCAAAGTTAGATTTAATAACTACGTTCGGGTTCATTATATTCTTAACATCAACTGTGTATCCGAATTTGAAAATAAAATAGTGATATTAAAGGGCCATGGCAAAAGCATGTCATGAAAACAAAATTTCAGAATGCCAGTTTTAAGTACCTAAAACTATTTTTCTCAGTGCTGTTTTTGGATAATTATTCTAAGCTTCAGTGTATGAGAAGACTTGTACGGTAGTATTTGAAATGTATAAAAGCTCACACAATCAAAAGCTTTAGTCACGGATTGTTACGGTTAATACACAAAGCAATAAAATAGCTCTTAATTTGTTCATTATGGGTGAAACGTATAAACATTCCAACTCCTAAGAACAATGTGAGATACAGACTTCCAGAAAATAAAAGGGCATCCTATTAGAGTATAACTAGACATTAAATGCTATATACTCGAATGTATGCACGCTGAGTCCTGAGCACTTGATATTTTGTGAAGCGAGTTTTTGCTCTTCACATTTTGTTGTGTGAATTTCATTTTGAAAATAAATGTTTATGGATTAGTTTTGGTCTGCAGACTACAATTTAGTGGATGGATGAAAATGACACAGAGTAAAATCTAATTCGCAATCAAAAATACAGCTGGATGGACTAAAGTACAGCTGGTGCGCATAAGCATGGAGCTGAGTGATGGTTAAAATGTTATGAACTATTTAAGCATTTCAAAAAGCATTGAACAACTTATGTACTAGGTTTTTTAAAAGAAATTAACATTTAATTTATTTTTCCTCCTTGGGATTAGGGGCTGGGAAAATCTGTTATTAACCAGCATTTACACAGTGTGTCTTAAACATTGCAGATATTTTCTCTGAAAACAACTCACACTGAAAAAAAATTGATCAAACCTTCCATCTTGAAATTTGAATTTTATATAAAAAAGCTCTCAGATTGCAAACTGAAACCTTATGCTCTACATTCCTGTCCTGAACATTTTTTATGACCCAAAATAAAATCAAACAACCTGGACTATTAGTTGAGAAAAAGAAACTGTCACATTAACCATAGAATTATAAGAGGATATTTAGAGAGGCAAGGATTTTTGGGAGGGTTATTTTTTATTGAACTAACCACATGACTGGATAGATTTGGACAAGCTTTCATGGAATTCAAAATTTTGCATAGCGGCCTTGTTATACATTGCAATTTGGGCTGCTCAAATGTTGACTGGTGTTAGTGTTAGCTTGAGTTTACAGCAGTCACCCCTTGGGCGCATTCAGACAGGTGCAGCTGTGCAGTATATGGCGCTGCAAACACATCTGCAGTGCCACATACCTCACGGTCAGGTGTTCCCCGCACTGCAAGGGTGTGCTGCCCATGCATACACTGCTTTATTTTTTTTCCATGTTTTTTTTGATCCCTGAACATCCAGGGGCCAAAAAAAGCAATGGAGCAGCACATGCATGGGCAGCATGTGCTGCTAAAAAGTGGAACTGGGCCACCTGAAGCTGAGCTGCAGCTGCCAACCAGGCTCCAACGGGTAGGATCACTGCTACTGCAGCCCTGGAAGGCCCCCGGGACACCAGGTAAGGCTGCTGGGGCCAGCACAATGCTGGCCTCAGCCTTCCCTACTACCTCTGGGGTAACTTGCCGCACACCAAAGTGCACATGGCGTGAGCGTTTCCCAGGGACAAGTAGCTGCAGCACAAGGTGTGGCACTGCTACTTGTCCCTGGAGAACCAAATATCTGCACTCATCTGGATGCAGCCCTTAAGGCTAAAACCTTCTCTGCCTGCCCCCCACCCACTTGCACAGTGGTGACTTGCCACTAGAAAACTAGTGAGGAGGGGCCTGGGCCTGACCAGGAGCTATAGCTGTTTGATGGGTTGTGGGGTGGTAAGTACATGAATATGAACCTGGGAGGCAGGGATTTAATGGGATGGGGGTGGGCAATAAAATGGGAAGTAGAACGGAAATGGTGGGGGGGGGAAGGGTGGTGAAATGAAGTCAGCCACTGTGGGTTAAAGAAAAAGAAGCATGGGTGACTGGTGTCACCTTACTCGGGGGGCCATGTACCTCACCCCCCCATACCAGGCTCGCCGACAGGTGTCTCCTGCGGGTGATCCTTCAGACTGAGTGATCCTGCAGACCTGCATATGCACCCCTGTGCACCCCCTACACGTTGCCACTGAAAAGAAGTAAAAATATGTATATATATTTAAAAAGAAATAAAGACAAAGAAGGTCTCATGTTTTAATAAATTGGGATTTAGGATTGGGCTGTAGGGGTGCTGGTCATGCTTCCTGGGGCGGCTAGGAGATAAAAGTGCTGGGGGAAGTAGCTTCTGTGGGGCTACTGCTCCTGCCACAGCTCATGGGGAACCAATCTGGCTCCATCTTCCCAACCCTACCCCATGACCCCACTCCTGAACTGATCCATGCTCTGTGACCTGGCTATATGGCATGTGCTCTGCAGGCAGTTTACACAGGGTTGCAACCCTGGGGGTGGGACGATCACAACCCTGGGGGTGAGAGGAAGAGTTGGCTTCCTCCCACAAGCTTGGTGCCAGCACTGCCCCCTAAGCAACAGAGTTCAGAGGGTGAAAAGTTTGTCCACACAGAATAGGAGAGTGGGGTAGGGGACAATGCATCCAAGCATGTTAGAGGAGTGCAGCTTGGGTGTATTATCTATAGGGAGTGGCCACACATTAATGGACCATCACGTTTACTGTCCATTGCAAGGCAGACAAATCAGATAGCGGGGTTGAAGTTTTGGCCTAGAAAAATGAAAATTTCAATAAGCTTAGGTCACTAGTAGGGGTAGTGCTGCAGGACCAGGGACTGAAGGCAAAAGACATGCATGAAGAGCAGTTGTTCCTTATGAGCATGGTCCTTGAAGCACAAAGTAAGTCCATTCCCACACAGAGGAAAGGTACCAGAAGGGCTTGAAAAGCCCTCTTGGTTAAACAGGGAAATCACAGTTCTCCTAAGAAAGAAGAAAGAGTCATACAAACAAGGGAAGCTTGGGACAGGCCTCAGGGAGGACTATACAACAACAGCCTGCGTTTGTAGGGAACAGATTAGAAAGGCTAAGGCGGTGACTGAACTTAAATTAGCAACAGGAATTAAGGACAACAAGAAGTCCTTATTTAGGTATATAGGGAATAGGAAGAAAAAAAATGGGAGTGTGGGGCCATTGCTCAACAACTCAGGACAGCTGGTTACTGGCACTCAGGAGAAAATTGAACTCCTCAATGACTACTTTGCTTTGGTATTTCATCAGACCAAGGGGAAAATCATGCCAGATAGGGTATAGAATGAGCAGGGCAGAAATGACCATCTTCCTACTATTGCCATAGAACTGGTATATGACCAATTAAAAAAATTAGATGTATATAGTTTCATAGTTGGGAGGGTCAGAAGGGACCTGAGCAGATCATCAAGTCCAACCCCCTGCCATGGCAGGAAAGAGTACTGGGGTGAAATGACCCCAGCAAGGTGTTCATCCAGCCTCCTCTTAAAGACCCCCAGGGTAGAAGCCAGCACCACTTCGCTTGGAAGTTGGTTCCAGATCCTAGCCGCCCTGACAGTGAAGTAGCTCCTCCTGATATCTAACCTGAATCTACCCTCTGCCAGCTTGTGACCGTTATTTCTTGTCATTCCTGGTAGCTCTTGGGGGAACAGGAGCTACCAATGCCTGCTGGTCCCCCCGACTAGTTTGTAACAGGCCACAAGATCCCCCCTCAGCCTTCTCTCGTGGAGGCTGAACAGGTTCAGGTCCCGTAGCCTCTCCTCACAGGGCCTGCCCTGTTGTCCCCTGATCATACGAGTGGCCCTCCTCTGGACCCTCTCAATGTTGTCCACATCCCTCTTAAAGTGCGGCGCCAAGAACTGGATGCAGTACTCCAACTGCGGCCTGACCTGTGTTGCATAGAGGGGGAGGATCACCTCCTTGAACTTTCTTGAGATGCATCTGTGGATGCATGACAAGGTATGGTTGGCCTTCCTGACTGCATTCCCACACTGCCGGCCCATGTTCATTTTGGCATCAATGATGACTCCAGGATCCTTTTCTGCCTCAGCACTGATGAGAAGGGAGTTCCCCAGCCTGTAGATATGCTGCTGGTTCTTCCCCCCAAGGTGCATCACCTTGCACTTGTCAGTGTTGACTCCCATCCTGTTCTCATCTGCCCACACCTGTAACCTGTTCAGGTCCAATTGCAGCCTATTCCTCCCTTCTAGCATGCCTACTTCCCCCAACATCTTAGTGTCATCTGCGAACTTGAACAGGGTGCTTTTACCCCCTCATCCAAGTTGCTGATGAAGATGTTGAACGGTGTGGGCTCGAGGACCGAGACCTGCGGAACCCCACTGCCCACATCCCTGCAAGTCGAAAATGACCCATCCATGACTACTCTCTGGGTGCAGCCCTCCAGCCAATTAGTGACCCATTTGACTGTGTAGGTGTCAACACCACAGTCCCCCAGTTTTTTAATGAGACTAGGGTGAGAGACAGTGTCCAAGGCCTTCCTAAAGTCCATAAAGACTATGACCACTGCTACCCCTGCATCTAAGGATTTTGTGACCTGGTCGTAGAAGGCCACCAGGTTGTTCTGACAGGACCTGCCCCTAATGAACCTGTGTTGGTTGCCCCTAAGCATAATCTCCCCTGCTGGCCCGTCACGGACATGTGCCAAGATAATTCTCACAAAAAGTTTACCCAGGATTGAGGTAAGACTAACTGGTCTATAGTTTCCTGGGTTCTCCTTCCTCCCTTTTATATATATTAGTCAGCAGAACTGGAGAAACTGCGAGAGTGCTGAATGAGCTGGTTGCAGTCATTGCAGAACCCCTGGTGAAACTCTTCCAAAACTCATGGTGCTCTGGGGAGGTCCCTGGGGACTGGAGGATGGCCAATGTTGTGCCCATCTTCAAGAAGAGGGAGGACCTGGGTAACTATAGGCCAATTAGGCTAACTTCTATCTCAGGGGAAATCCTGGAAAAATTCATTAAGGAGTCTGTGTGAGATAGGCAGGATTCTGAATGACAGCCAGCATGACTTCATTGTGGGCAGGTGTTATCTTACCAACCACATCTCCTTTTACAATCAGGTGACTCACCACCTGAATAAGAGAGAGGAGGTTGACATTGTATACCTTGACTTCCAAAAAGCCTTTGATCATGATGTTCTTGTGAGAAAATTAGAGGATTGTGGGCTTAATCGTGAGACAGTCAGGTGGGTATGAAGCTGGCTGCTGAGTAGGACCCAGAGAGCCCTAATGAATGGATCTGTGTTGTCCTGGTGAGAAGTAGCCAGTGGTGTCCCACAGGGGTCGGTGCTTGGTCCAGTACTTTTCAACATCTTTATCAATAGTTTGGATGTAAGGGTGAAGAGCTCACTGGCCAGGTTCATGGGTGACACCAAGTTATGGGAAAGTGTGGTCATGCTTTAAGATAGGCTACACATAGAGGTGGATCTAGACAGGCTAGCAAGTTGGGCGGATCAGAACCAGATGAAGTTCAGCATTGAGAAATGTAAAATGCTCCATCTGGGGACAAACAACCCCCTACACACCTACAGGGTTGGTGGAGTTAAACAGATCAGCACTATGAATGAAAGGAACCTGAGGTAATAATAGACCACACTATGAATATGAGCAACACTGTAGCCAGCAGGGCAAATAATACTCTGTCATGCATCAATTGATGTATCTCCAGCAAAACCAAGGAAGTGATTCTTCCATTCTACTCAACATGGTGAGACCCCAGCTGGAGTACTGCATCCAGTTCTGGGTACCGCACTTTAACAAGGATGTGATAAAACTTCAGAGAGTCCAGAGAAGAGCCACCCATGTGATCAGAGACTTGCATGGCAAGCCATACAAGGAAAGACTGAGGGATCTGGGACTCTTCAGTCTGGAAAAGAGAAGGCTGAGAGGGCTACGTCAGCGGAGTACATAAAGGACTTGGTGAGCAACTGTTCACCAGAGTACCCTTGGGAAAAACCAGAGAAATGGCCACAAACTTCTGGAGGACCATTTCAGGCTCAACATTAGGAAAAACATCTTCACAGTTAGGGTGCCCAGACTGTGGAATAAGCTTCCTCCAGAGGTGGTGCAATCACCTATCCTGGAAATCTTCAAGAGGAGACTAGACAGTCACCTTGCTGGGGTCACCTGACCCCACTTGTCTTTACTGCCTCATGCAGGGGGGCTGGACCCAATGATCTTCCAAGGTCCTTTCCAGCCCCTTACAATCTATGAATCTATGAAACATGAGCTGGGTGACACAGAGCAGGGTAACTACCTTGGAGTGGTGTAACTTTAAGCCACCTAGAGTGTGCTTAAAACTAGTTTCATGTGTTAATGTGCGGACAATTCAGGGGTTAAGAGCTGCAGGAGCCGCCTAAAATTAACATGTAGCAAGGCCCTAAGTCTATCCCAACCATGCAGTTGGTCAATAAAAAAATATAATCTACAAAATTCCTTACTTCTTACATACTTCCTGTACCATCATGGCTACATCACTCTAACGCTAAGAGAATATTTGGATTTATTTTCAGCAGATAACAATTGTACATGGGTCTGGTTTTGGAGCACTAAGTGCACCTTGATTGTTGATACATTTTCAGAGGGTATTGTTTGCAGAAATAGTTGTTCTATAGATACATATGCAATAGATTTTTGCCTTTGATTTCTGTCAGGTGCACCTTGGGGGTTTGAAAAATTAATTGTAAAGAGAGATGAGCACATAAAATAAATGGAAGCTGAACTTTAATTTTTATTTACTAGCAGTGAAATTTGTATTTATTAAAACCACTAATACATAAATATTTTCTGAAATGGAGATAAGTTGAGTGGAAAACAAAATGCCTCCACAACTACAGTTTTGTGTGAATAGTTGTGCACATGATACATAATATAGTATTCGTGGCATAATTTTAATATGCTTTTACTTGCCCTTGATGAAGCTTTTCAAGAATCTTGAGAATGCTTGAAGGGGAAGGGATATAAGCATATCTCTCTAAAGCCTTGTCAAGACTGAGGAAGTTGGAGAAGTTTAATGTAAAATAAATAAATAAATAAGGCAGCAACTGAACAAGATTTGTAGGATCCCAATTTTGGACTTAGAGCCTGCAGACACCAGTACAGTCTAACTCCAGTTGTGCCTTATTTTCATAGACTTCATAGACATTTGGGCTGGAAGGGACACCAAAGTATCATCGAGTCCAGACCCCACCCCAGGGGCAGGAAGTCAGGAAGGAACATAGGATCCCAGCAAGATAAGCATCCAAATGTGTCTTGAAGGTGTTCAAAGTGGGTGCTTGAACCACCTCCAGTGGTAGTCTGTTCCAAACCTTGGGGGCTCAGACAGTGAAGAAGTTGTTTCTTTTGTCCAGCGTGAATCAGTCACAGTGGAGTTTGTGACCATTTGATCTTTTCATCCCTTGGGGTGCTCTGGTGAACAGACTTCCCCCCAGATCCTGATAATTACCCCTGATAAACTTATAGGTGACCATCAGATCACACCTGAGGCTACGCTTTTCCAGGCTGAATAGCCCCATGGCTCTCAGCGTGTCATCATAAGGTCTATTTTCCTGACCTCTGATCATGCACGTGGCTCTCCTCTGCACCCTCTCAAGCTTCTCCACATCCTATGTGAATTGCGGAGCCCAAAACTGGATGCAGCACTCCAGCTGTGGCCTCACCAAGTTCAAGTACAGCGAGAGAATGATGTCCCGGGATCTGCTTGAGAAGCATCTATGGATGCAAGCCAGCGTTTTGCTCACTGTACTAGCTGCAGCATCACACTGAAGGCTCATGTTCATCTTGTGTTCAACCATGACCCCCAAGTCCCTTTCATCTGTAGTGCTAACCAGTGTAGCACTGCCGAGCCTATGTGCATGGTGCAGGTTTTTCCTCCCAAGGTGGAGAACCTTGCATTTCTTGGTGTTGAACACCATCAGGTTCTCGTCTGCCCATTTCATGAGTCTGTCCAGATCCGCCTGGATCACCCTCCTATTCTCAGGTGTGGATGCTTTACCCCGGAGTTTGGTGTTGTCGGCGAACTTGGCCAGACCACTTCTGACACCAGTGGTCTTGTCCACATCATTGATGAAGATGTTTGTGACTGTTGGGCTTCAAATATCCGCTCTCTAGCATCCCTTGCAGTTCACCTGATGGTCCTTCACAGGGCTCCACCTCCCCTACACCTTGGCCTCACTCCCCCTTGTATACAATTGTTCTTTGTTGGCCTCGGCCCATCCATGGAGTTGCATCCCTTCCATTGGCCACCTGGAGTGACTGCCTGACAATGTGAAATCCATCCTCTTGGCTCTGTCTCCACCCCGCCTTCCTCTTTTCCTCTTGCCCCTTCTCTCAGGGAAACAAAAGAAAAAACCTCCAAGATGCTCCCCTTGGCCCCAATACCCAGAGTAGCTCACAACGCCATCCTCTTCTTAGCTTCTTCACAACCAGGGGAAAAAAAGGGAAACTGATCGTCCTAGTGACCTTACCTCCAAGCTTGTTCCTAGGCTAAACTACACCAGGCTCCTACCCTGCTATATTAATTCTGGACACCTTTTAAATCCTTCTGCACCCTTGTAGCTCTTCCCCTCCACCACTGACCTGGCCAGGAATGGCGGCGATACCCATTCTGATTGCGGCCACTCTGGGGCTCCTCTTGGAATCCTTCCCACAGGTGTGGGTCCCCGCTTGCCCTGGTCACTCTGCCTCTCCCACCTGGGATCATGCTGAGCCTCCCGTCTGCTCCTGGGTCCTTTTCTGGGTCCAGGGTCCCTGCCACCTGGTGCCTTCCAGCCTCTGGCTCCCGGTGGCCCACTGGGTTTGGTGGGACCTGCGGTGAGGGTCTCTTCCCTTCCCGGGTCTGGCGAGGTTCCTCTCTTTCTCTCTTGCTCCTCTCTTCCTCCTCCCTTTGTGCCATCGGCCACCATTTTTATTATTGCCAGCTGGCATCTGAAGCTGACATCACCGGCTGGCCATAGATATATAAACAAGCGGCTGATGAGCCGCATGGATTCTCCCTGCCGCCTCGGCTGCTCCATGCCTCCTGTTGCAGGTAAGTGTTTACTTGTACATTCCTCCCTGGGACAATGTTAAACAGTTTAGGCCCTAGGACAGAGCCTTGTGGGACCCCACAAGTCACAGCACACCAAGACGATTGGCTCCCATCAACCACCACCCTCTGGGTCCTACTGCGGAGCCAGTTCCCCAGCCAGCAGATCGTGGTGATGTCAAGGCTGCAGTTAGCTAATTTAGCCAAGAGGTGATCGTGGGATACTAGACAGAAGGCTTTTTTAAAGTTAAGGTATACAATGTCAATCTCTTCCCCCTTGTCCAGGTGATAGATCACCGGGTCGTAAAAGGAAATTAGATTGGTCAAACAAAACCCACCCACAACAAACCCATGATGGGTATTCCTCAGGATATTGTCTTCAGCTAGTCTGTTAAGGATGGCCTCCTTGATAATCTTTTCCAAGACCTTCCTCAGGATAGAGGTCAGGCTGATGGGCCTGTAGTTTGCCAGATCTACTTTCCTCCCTTTCTTCAAGATTGGTATGACATTGGCCCTCTTCCAATCATCAGGCACTTTACCAGAGCAGCAAGAACTTTCAAAGATCCCTGCCAGGGGCTGAGCTATGATGTTTGCCAGCTCCCTAAGTACCCTTGGGTGTAACCCTTCAGGGCTGGCTGACTTGAAGGTATCCAGCCTGTCGAGGTTCCTTCACGAGGTCAGCATTGATGGAGGGCAAGGAATCTCCCTCACCCGGGCCTCTCTGACCCACAATAGGCAGGGCCGTCCCATGGAACTGGTGAAAAACTGATGCAAAGTACCCATTTAGCAAGTTTGCTTTTTCCTGGGCATCAGTTGTCAGTTGCCCCACCTGGTTTACCAGGGGTCTAATGTTGCCCTTGCTTTTCCTCCAGCTCCCCACATATCTAAAAAGCCTCCTTAGCTTGTCAAAGTCAGCTTTCCTGAAGTTGAGGACTTCTGTATTACTGACTGACTTGCCAGCTTTATGGCAGATGGTGAAGGTGATCAGTTCATTGTCACTGTCACCCAGCTTCCCTTCGAGTGTTAGGTTGCCAATTAGGTCATCTCCGGTTGCCAGTACAAGGTCGAGCAGCACTTTACCTCTTGTCAGCCCATAGACTTCCTGTGTCAGGTAGAGGTCATCCATACATGAGAGAAAGCTTTGCGACTGCTTAGATTCAGCCGAGCACTCCTCCCACAAGATGTCTGGGTAGTTAAAGTCTCCCATGACAACCATATTGTCATAAGGATTGTGCAGCCTCAGCCAATTCCCTGGTGAACTCTTGGTCAAGGTCTTGACTCTGGGTAGGGGGTCTGTAGTAGACCCCCACCGTAGTAGCCCCTGTGCCATTTTCCCCACAGATTTTAACCCAGAGGTTCTCAAGTGGTCCACCGTGGCTACCAATGTCAGCTTGCACAGAGGCGTAGCTTTCCTTGACAGAGAGTTACATCATTGCCCCTTTTGTCCACTTGATCCTTCCTGTACAGAGTATAGCCATCTATACCCATGGTCCAGTCATGGGTGGAGTCCCAACAGGTCTCCGTTATCCCAATGACATCATAGTTATTTGCATTTAGCTAGTACTTTTTGTACTTTAAAGTTCCCTGAGTACCCAGAATCACTTGAGTCATGACAGGGCTAAGTGCCCTAGCACCTAGCACATACGTATGCCTAAACACAAGCCACAAAATAGGCATTCCTTTATCTAAGTCCCATGAAGGGCTTGATCCAGTAGTTATTCTCAGAACATGTCCATTATGCACTCATAGAATCTGACTTTCTACAAAATGCAGTTGTCACTTTCTTTTAAAAGGGAGGGACTGCTGAGAGTGCCGCCTTTTTATGTAATAGCTGAAAGATTGCTGCAGTCACCCAGAATGTGGGAGATCCAAATCCAGCCATCTTGCGGATTCAAATCCATATCTCCAGTTTCCAAGAATACTGTTCTTTGTGCCTGGTCAGAAGGTTAGGCTGGTGGAGATACTCTTTACCTTCTCCCACTATGCAAAAAAAGAATGGAAGTGTCACGGGCCCAGGAAGACAGAATATGAATCTGTAGCTCAGCTTGGTGAAAAGGGGTGTGTATATGATGTAATGCAGCAGTTCTCAACCTTTTGCACCTCATGTGCAAGCAACCATTTTGTCAAAAACCCCAAGGGTCCCACCATGATAAAAACAAAACCCCACTTTTTCCAAAGATGTGTATTTTTACATTTACATGCATTTTAGTATTATCTTAATCATCAATGGAAATTTTTAAGGACATTAAAAGTTCCACCTACACAACCTTCGCGGTTCGGTTTCTTTGGTTGAGAAACACTGGTGCAGTGCATCATCCCACATATCATAGTACATATTTTTCTCCAGGTAAAAAGAAACTAGAAGCTTTACTAATATGCTAGGGGCCTAGGGCTCAATTACAGGGGTTGTCAACCCCCTGGCAAGTGTGCCAGAGGGTGGCACATAAGGCCATTTTGCTTGGCATGCTACAGCTGGCCCAGGCTCTGGAAAGCTGCTGCCTGCCACGGAGCCCAGGCTGCTTGCAGCCAGCTTTCTGCCTGCTGCAAGCAGCCACAGCTCTGTGGCTAGCAGCAGCTGCCTAAAGCCTTGGCTGGATGTGGCAGACAGCTGGGAGGCTGCAATTGGTGCTTGGGGATCCAGAGCCCCAACCCAGCTCCATGGCTGTAGTGGTTGCACATGCACTTTGGGGCGCACAGCAGGGAACGTGCCTGGGGAGTGCAACCCAAGCTCCTTCCCCACCATGTACCCCAAGGCACATGTGCAGCCACCACTCCCATGGAGTCTGAGCTGCTTGCAGCAGGCAGTGGAAAGGCTGCAAGCTCTGCTGCAAGAAGCCTGGGCTCTGTGGCAGGTGGCAGGAGCCTTTCCAGAGCCCGGGGTGCTTGCAGCAGACAGCCACAAGCCTGCAAATGTCTGCAGAAGCTCTGGAGTCCTGGCCCGGCTTGTTGCTGCCAGTGGCTGCATGCATGCCTTGGGGAGCAGAGCAGGGAAAGGCCAGGGCTGCACTGCCACAACAAGGATCAGGTCCCTTGCAGCAATCCTGCCATCCACCCGGCCATACCAACATCTTCAAAGTTAAGGTTGTGGGGGGTTTTGGCATTCTGCCCCAAAATGTTGCCATCCCTGCTCTATTGTATTATTCAGCTTAACTTTGAAGCAAGAACAAATGTAGCTTCACTGGAATGAGTTAAAAAACAGTCTTCAGGGCTATGAACTAGAAGCCAAATTAGCAGGAGCAGCTTACAGACAAATGAATTGCAGAAGAAAGGCAACCTTTTAGCTGAACATCAAGACAAAGGAGACAGTGCCATTAACACCTGTGGAATGAAGAGTTTAGAAGGGATTAAGTTGATTTTAATGAGCCATAAATTCAATTGACACTCTCACTGCTGCCTAAACAGAAATGTGGCTACCACTGGCAGGCAGTTGATTTTAAATTTTGGGTGGACCAGGAATCAAAGTGGGGTGCAACTGTACCCCTGTATCTTTCCTGGATCTGCCCCCGGAGATGTAGATATGAAGCTTTTCAAGGAAGAGTAGAGAAATGAATGAAGGGCTTTCACATTTGGAACAAGTGCTCTGAGCTGTAGACTATTATATAAAAGGGGTTATTTGAGCAACTGTGTTTTAAAAGAAGAGTGAGCCCTGCTCAGAAGTTTGAAAAGAAAAGGATCTCAGTGTGGATCTTTAAGAAGGCTTTAGGGAAGTCAGTGGTGCCCTAATTACTGTTAGCCCATCAGTCATTTATGTGATTGTACCCCCCTCTGCTCTACGGTCTGTTCCTGCACCGCCTTCACCCAGACAATCGATCTCATCTGTCTAGGTCCAACGTGCAGACCCCAGAGGATACTTTGGTCATCTTCCGGGAGACCCCCTAACTCTCCTGCCACAACTTTGAATGACTCTTCAGTGGAGGCGGTCCCCTTTGGAGTTGCCTCCAGAGTTGTCACACGACTCGGCATGCACTCATGGGGCTCCAACTTCCCCTACACCCCGGTCATGCCCCATCCTTGTGAGGCGGGCCTCTCGGTTTTGTTTGCAGCCAGCCCCCCACAGGTATCTTCTCTGGCCCCTCCATCATCTCTCGATGGCAGTCACCCTGGGTCCCTGGTTGGACTCTGATGGATGAGTCTGGAGACCCACAGCTTTTGGGCCTGTCTTCTCTGGGTCCCTTAGCACCTGCCCCCGGTGGGTTCCTATGTTGCCTCTTCCTCTTCGCTTCCACAAGATCCTGCTAACCCTTGCCTGATGCTGAGGACTTCACCCACCTGCCTTCCCTAAAAGAGATGGCAATGGACAGCCTCTAAAGGGGACCGCTACCACAGCCTAGACTCTAAACCCCTCTCCCCATGACACCGAAACAAACTGACCCACCACCGTGGCTACTGGTGAGGCAAAGCCAAAAAAAACAGAGGGGAAGGACCCTGAAGAGACAGGGCACTCACTGCGGACTCTGTGCCCTCTCAGCACCCTTGATGCCCTGAGCTTTGGGCACCCTACAGGTCGGGACCTGTGCCTTTGCCCTAGCTGGGGCCCCTCTCTTCCCTTGTCCAGGCCCTGCTTTGACTCGTGTCTGTGTCCCCCATTGCCTGCAGGTAGGCTTGCCCACTGATCTGCCCCGGGGTTACCACGGGCTCCTTTGGGCCTTGTTGGGCTTCTCTGGCTTGGGGCTCCCTGCTGCTCCTGCCATTGGCTTTCCTGCCAGCTTCCTCACTGGTGTCTTTGATCCCCGCCGATCCCTCTGCTTTGGCCACCGCAGCTGCCTCTGCTGGCTTCCCCGCCGGTGTCCCTGGTCCCCATCCGGCTTCCTCAGGCCAGGGCTTCCCCACTACCTTCCCAGCTGCTGCAGCCGCTGCTACCATCGATGCTACCGCCGTGGCTGCTGGTGCTGATGCCAGTCCTGCAGCTGCTGTGGCTGCTGCTGCTGTCACCGGTCCTGTGGTGGCTGTTGGTGCCGGTGCTGCTTCCACAGCCATCTGCCACCCACTGCGGCTGCTCTCCTGCTGACCGGTGGGTTCCCACCAATTCTTCAGTCCTCCATCTGGGTTCCCATGCTTTCGCGGTTCCCTTTAATCTCTGCTGGGTGATGTCTCCTCATGATGACACCCGGCCCCAGCTGTATAAGGGTGAAGCTCACAAACCACATGGGTGGTCCCTGCCCTGGTCTTCCTTGCTCCTCCTGGCCCCTGGAACATGTAGGTCACTATTTTCCTTTTTTCCTCTGGTTGGGGTTTTGCCTCTGGGCTGGGGTCCCCCTCTTCCCAATCCTGTGCCCCGGCACAGTGATATTGACTCCAGAAAGTGGTTTGTTTAAACTGAGCTAGACCAATGGACTGTTGGATTTAGGAGGACTTATAAGGTTTCTGACCTGTCACAAACATTTCATGGGTATATAAAGGTCCGGTTAGAAGAGAAAAGAAGAAGCAGTTAATTTTGTGCAAACTTTTTATTCCTACTCACTCAGTCCCATTGCATGGTTTCCCAACCAGGGGACCATAATAGCCTTGTCTCAAATCAGCTATTAGACAAAAGTGCCAAATAGCCCTACTGAAGCACATGAGCTATACAGATTCCCAGGGAGCTGGATCAAACTGCTGCCATTCCTTTTCTGATAAAGCGTTGTTTTTTTCTCCCATGTCTGTCAGCACCTTTTAGCTAAGTACAGACAGTCAAAAAGCCCAAGGCTTAATTCATTCAGTCTTTGCAGGTTAGTCTAAGCTGCATAGATTAAATTGAAACGTAAGTGAACAGACATTTACCTCTGATTCAAAAAATGCAGCCATATGATGGCAGTGGCTCTGGCCAGAAGCTGGGGGGCACTAGAGCATGGATCTCTGGCATGTAGCCAACCTGGGTTATGCATTCACTTCTTCCTGCTGCTCCCCAAGGTCTCTGGATTTATAGTAAAAAAACACAGCAGCAGGACCCTGCAGGGCTGCTTATCACTTCTTCTTCCTGCTTCCAGGTGCCTCTGGGATTTGTAGTCCACAGTTGCAGCCAGCAGTAAGTTTGAGCAGGGGTAAGCGGTGCTTAACCCCCCTCCCTGGTCCCAGACCCCAGCTGGGGTTTGCTGGCAGGGGGTCAGTCCTGTTCCCTGTGCTGCAGACTAGGCTCGTTGGCCCCCTCCCCCCGCATCCCCTTGTCAGTCAGCCTTCACTTGTCTGGCTAGAGAACAGGGGGGCAAGGCCATATCTGCTTTCTGGAGCACATCCCAGCCCAGGGATGCAAAACATACTGGGGGACTCTGATTTAACTTGAACCAGGAAGGGAACTGGGAAAGACGTTTCATAAACCAGTTGGACCCAAATCATTTAAGTCTGATACTACACTCAAACAGGTATCTCATAAACCAGTTTCAGGCATTTTGAAACTGGTTTATGTGCACTTAGCTTGTGTTCTGTTACGGGTTTAAACCAGTTTTTGATCACTTAAACCAGTTTATGTGTAACTTCTGTCCCTAACCTTCATGACTAAGTGTAAGATGATTTCCAAAACTATGACTGAAGGGCTGATAAGTTTTTTGTGATAACTTGGTCTCATGATATTGAAAAAGTTGAGGACCCTAGTGAACTAAATTTCAGATTGTAAAACTTTTCCTAAATCCATTCCCTTTAAACATGGAAAGAATTGTTACAGAGACATCTGCAGTTAGTTTTTAAAAAAATATTGAATAGTAACTTAAAGTACTCTGAACACTAGGCAATATACAGAAACAACAGTACTGGATGCATGTTTGGCACACCTCAATGGTATATAGTCAATTCTAACCATATCACTGCTTTTCCAATGAAATATGAGGCCAGTGACCTATATGTCTAGTGCAATGTCAGCTATTTTAAGACACATCCATTTTTGTATTAACTAAACAAACCATCTCATTTAAATTGCTCACAAAGACACAGACAGCACTTAGAGCAGTAAATGTGGTGTTCAGTATAGCAACGAAAATAATTATAGCTTTCAGAAGTATCTAAGTGATTGTAATGAAACACCTCTTTGTTATAAACTCTTGAGAAGAAAATAGGCTCAGAAGTAGTTCTTCCTTGTAGAGAGAGTTTGCATTTTGTGATCGCTATCCACCTCTGTCTCATTCATTATTGGCTAGATTTATATAATTAGCTGATAAAGATCACATCAAGTGAATGGGATGTCAGTTGTTGGGAGTTTTAGTTTGTTACAATGATGATCTTTATTCTTTCCTTTTATTTTGGTTAGTATTGACACTTCTTCCAATTAGAATTCTGTATGAAAACCTTCTTCTGTGATGGGAAGATAACTTGTGCTATGTGTAATAAATGAATTTTAATCAATGAATTGTTTTTCAAGAAAGGATTATTTATCTTTTGTCAATTATTGTCATGCACACTGCTTTATTTTTACAGTATTATCTGATTGTCTACATTATTATCACTGTATTTTGCATAGTTTGCAGTCATATACATTTCTTTCAAAAACTGACACTTTTACAATAACACCAAACACAGAACAGTCAGCAAGCAGCAAAAGTATTTCTTTAGCACAGCACAGCACAACACAGCACTTTCATACTATTGAACAACCCCTTGCAAAGGGGTAAGGAATGGGCACTGGCAGAAGGAACCTAAATGTTGCTGTTACTGTATCCAAGGCTAAGTACAGGCAGTCAAAAAACCTGAGGCTGAATCAATTCAGCCTTTGTAGGTTAGTCTAAGCTGCAGTGATTAAACTAAGAAACAACTAGACACACATTTACTTTTGATTCAGGAAATGCAGCCACATACCTGCAGTAGCTCAAGCTAGAAGCTGGGGGGCACTAAAGCATGGCTGTCTGGCACATAGCCAGCATGGGCTATGTGTTCACTTGCTCTTCTGCTGCCCCTGAGTTCTCTGGGATTTGCAGATCAGACTCACAGAAGCAGGACTCATCACTTCTTCTTCCTGCTTCCAGGCACAGGCAGGGGCTGTTTCCAGGTGCCTCTGGGATTTGTAGTCCATAGTTGACTGGGAGGCCATTGCTAGAGAGCCAAGTGAGCTTAGATCCCATGTTATAGCCAGGAGGCTTGTTGTTGTGTTACAGCCGTTTGGCTTATGGTTCTGTTTCGTTACTGTTACACCGGAGGACCGGGTGAGGCTATAAAGGGACGGAGGAGGCCTCATTTAGGAGCGCCCCAGTAGAGTGGGGGTGCTCCCAGCACCAGAGTGTGGTGCTACATTGTGGGGTGTACTACCCCAGCCCTGGGGAGGGGTACAGTGCCGGTGAGAGCACCGTAGTTGGGGTATAAGACCCCAGCCCTGAGAAGGGCAAAGAGGATTTTGGGGCCAGGCACGGCTGAGGCCACCTGACCCCCACTGGCAAGGAGCACCAGTGAGAAGCCTGCAGGGGCTTGTGTTAGGCTCCAAGGGGAGAGCCACACGAAGAGAAGCCCAGGGTGGGTGCTACTAGAGAGACGAGCCCGGAGAGGGCGAGTCCGTGATTACAGAGAGCCCAGAGAGGGCAGAGAGAAGCCCCAGGAGTGGGTGCGTACTTGAGGGAAGCCCCACAAGAGGGCGGGTACAGAGAGAAGCCCCGGTGAGGGCAAGTATTGCGTGAAGCCCCAGGAGGGTGTGTATACTATTGATAGAAACCCCAGGAGGGGTGCGGACTGAGAAGGATCCCAGAGGGGCTCCCCAGTGGTGGGGACCCCGAAGGGTCAAGGGGGCCAGGTAAGGCTCAGGCCGCCTGAGCCCAACTGGGAAGAGTACTGTCAGTAAGTCCGAGAGGGCTAACGGGTAGAAGGGGCACCAGTTGCGTGACAGCCCAGGGGCACCAGAGAAGAGGCGCCAAGGGCATGACGAGCCCAAGGGCGCTAGGCAGGGCGCAGAAAGGAAAAGGACCTGGAAGAGCTGCGAGGCTTGGGGTGTGCTAAAGAGGAGGTAGGAGGCACGCATAGCCCATAAGGCTGGGGTGCACCGAGTCACCCCATGCAGAACAGGGGATAGTTTCAGCATAACACCGTGTACAAGGGGATCAAAGGCAGCCTCCCATAGAAACTTATATATACCAACAAGACATGGTGGGCGAGAAGAGAGGGTGCTGGATCGCCTAATTGGCACAGCAGGGGATGCTAGTGGGATCACGGCCGCTCCTAGGCCCCACTCCGTGACACTGATGATTTAAACTGTTTTTTGTATAACATCTGTCCCTAGCCCAGCTGAGCTTGGTACCCTGTGCAAGGCTCTGGGCTCCTCCTGTGCTAGGGTCAAGCAGGGATGGCAGCAGTGGCTGTGCTGGGCAGGCCGCCCCCTAACCTTCGTGTGCCTGCTCCCTACCTAGCTATCTGGTATCCCCCACTGGCCCAGGGGCTCCAGCCATGACTCACCCTCATCCCCATGTGGTCTGAGGGGGTAGTGTACCTTTGCCTTTAGTAGATCTTGGATCCAACCATGCCAGTAAGTGATACCAAGCAGTTTATGCAAACTAGTAATGAGAGGAAAATACAAAAGTCCGACCTCTGGTTGCTCTTAGACATAGTTCTGCTGTGTGTATTAAATATAATTGTTCTATTTACATTTTCAAGAAACATTCCCATACTGTTTCTATGTACTGTATATGCCACACTTCCTGAAGTTAAATATGTTTATCTATCATGTTTTCTTTGTAAATCAAACTTGTGATTTAATATGCTCAATAAACAAACATACTCAATGTGTACTAAAAAACCCAGTGGAAAATGTTTATTTTATCAGGTTGAGCCAGGCAAGACTTTTGGATCAGTAGCTATTCATTGAAAAACACATTTTATTGTCAATCATGTATTAGGAGATGATTTTAGACTAAAAGAAATGGGAAAAATGTAAAAAGTCAAAACATTTTATTTTGACATTTTTAAAATGAAGCATTTCAGTTTTTCTTTTTTCAAATAATAGCTTGAAACTAAATTCATCTTTTTAAGTTTCAAACATCCTAAAACTAACTACAACACTTCATGTCAAGTCAAATGTTCTGTTTGACCCCCCAAAAGTTGCCATTTTTCTGTTCTGCCTTCAAATACCTATTTGAATAGCTCTGTTTGCAGGTTTTTCTGGTAGGCCACTCTGATGTGAGAAACCAGAAAAGAGATAACAAGATAAATTCAGCTGTTAGAAACCAAAAACTCAGCCACAGTTAACTGAGTTTCTCAAACTTTTGTCTAATCTAAGATGGGATCATGTATGAAGCAGGTCACTAAAAAGAGGGCTTTACAGTTTCTTTGAAAATATACGTAACTTCTTAGCATGTTGATAATCTGTGTAAATTCATTCTGTGGTGCATATGCAATTGAAACTTATGGTATGTAATTTTTCAAACTGAACCTAAAATGAGTTTCTTTTGGTGCCCTAAAAACTGAAAACAAAACGTTCATGTAATTATAGCTATCATCACCTGAAGATAGATTTGATGTACTCTGGAATTAAAGCAGTAACAGAGGGATAGGAAGATTTTTGTGGCAAGCTTAACACATGGAGTATAAAACAAGATGGATAAGAATGGATTTTTAAAATATAAACTGAATTTTTACCTGTATTGAATACATCTATTCTTTTTAAAATAAAGCCAATCAAATTAAATTTGCAATAACAACAACCTATAATGAGGCCTAAAACTTACAATTATCTACCAAAATCTTTTAAATTAAATGGATAAATAATATTCAAACAATTCATGTTTGTTGCCAAAGTTTTAAAGAAATCATTAAACTGTTAAGAGGCAGGAAGTCACTGGGTTAAGCTCTGGGAACCAGAGTTCATTGAAATGCTAGATGAGCTTTTGACTAAAGCCTCTTTTACAGGTGGAGAATTCAGCTAATTCAAATAGTTTAATTCAATAACTAGCTTATTCAAAGTGGAAAATTTCAAGGAGGGCTGAAAAAGAAGGAAAGCTTAAATCTAGGAATAAAAACTTATTGAGCAAGGCCAAGGTCTACTAGATCTAGAAGGACTTGATGACCAAATTCAGTTCAGTTCATTAACTACAGATAATATTTCCTTTATTTATTAAATCAGTTCCTTTTCAAACAGAACACATATTGTCTAAAATGATTTTTTCATGCTTTCAGGATGTTTAAGGTAATTTTATTGAATTTAATTACTCAAGTACAACTTGACATAAATCAGGAGCAAGAAAAAAAAAACAAACCTGGTAAATAAGAAATATATCATTAACTATTTTATAACATAATAAAAATGAAAAAAGCTAAGGTATATAATTGCCAAAATAAATGTACCATATGTATGCATATTGTATCTTCTTCATTAGCAAAAAGTAGTACCATTATTTAGTGTGAAGACTGCCTTTAGTTGCCAATCAACATGTTTTAGTTGTCTGCAACCAATAAAAATCAACTTTTCTCTAGGGAAGTAACTAAAAAGTAAAAACACAAAAAAGCAAGGTTTTTTCTTGCTGATTTAAATCATTTTAAATCAATCTATGCTGGAATAAAATTATTTGAAACATATTTAATTTCCCTTTCCCCAAAATACTCCCAGCAATTCGCATCTTTTTGTTCCCTAGGTGAGGAGAAAGGGTGTTTCTGAATCTTCTGTGTGTTTTGGATTAATTTAAAACAGGTTGCTATTTTCTAGGTTTTGTAATATCTGACTGTTTGTGGATGAATCATAACATGATGCTGGAAACTTGGCAATTACATCAATGACTCTGCACCATGCATTGTACATGACCTGCATGCTGAGGGAGATAAATGGAAGTAGGAAGGAATGCTTTTGCAATTCCTGAAGCTCAGTTCATCTCATATCTGTTGTGCACACAGTCTGAAGACAGATGTAAAGCCAGCAGTGTCCTACCGTTCGTGCATCACTTGCTGTTATTGCTTGAGTTCCTAAGGAACACTAAAATAGCAACTAAACATCCTGAGATTTGCAGCTGAAAAAGTATAGAAAAATATGCTGCAAAGGACTCCTATTTGTAGCATTTTTCACAAGATATTTAAGACATCTGAGCCAACGTTTTCACACGTGGGCATCTGCAAGTGAAGCATCTAAATCCCTCTTCAGGCACCTAAATAAAAGTAGCTTGATTTTCAGATGCATTTAGCACCTACAGCTCCCATTTAATTCACCACTAAGATTATACAAAATAGTCTATTTGTGTAATCTATATCTTTGAAAGGAAATGTCTCCTGTGATATGTCATAAAAGAGTCTTGGCAGATAAATGCGAGCAGTACAAAGGACATTGTTTTTCTTCTCTGGAAATAAGTGCCCTAGGCTCAATAGATTTTTCCAAACACACTGTTACAAGCAGTTTTTTTTCTAAGGGAAGTAAAATACCTCTAAATCTTTTCAGTGAATTTTTTTTTAAAAAATAGCTTATTTTTACTTGGTGGCTAGCACCCAAATTCCTTTATGGAGACAGGATTTTTTATAGAAATGGGGGGAGAAGTGGCTGCTACAGAGAAAGGAAAATGACATACAGGAACTGAGTAAACAGGAAAGAAATGCCTAGGGCCCCATTCAAAACCTGATTTTTTGTTTTGTTTTCTTTCTTACTGGGTGCATCTACACACACAGATTTACTGTGCAGTAAACATGGCAATTTATGCTGATGTTAGCGTAAATTTAATACCTGCATCATGCAGCTAGCACATTTACGCTCGATTAGTTACTGTGCAGTAAAGCATGTGTAGACACTTTACTGTGCAGTAACACTGTGTGTGTGGACTGACTTGGGATTAACAAGCTACAGCTTTACAACAGGAGATGTGCGGAGAGCGTAGCTACCAGTAAATATTCCTATGGCACATTTACTTTCCATGATAAATGATTTTTTGCTAGAGTAAGAGTAAGAATAAATTCTTCTCTTTTCATTCAGTTAGATCCAACTGTAGCCAATTCTGACTAGCCACACATGCTGAAAGATGACCACTTGTTTCCTTTTGTCAACATAGTATTGGACCAAATCTGGATCAACATATTGGACCAAATCTGGATTGGACTGCACTTCAGGGAGGTCTATTTATGTCATTCTGATTACACCAAAGAATTCCTCTTATTGAAATTACTATCTACCCACATGGGACATTTTAAAAGCTGTTCTTCTGGAGCTAGATTTTGGATTCTGTCATGTTTCAAAATGTCAGGCTGATGTTATTCAGCAACTGTGTACAACAGAAGAAATGTGTGTTGGCCCACAGCTCATACAGAATTCCACCTTCTCTTAAAAAAAAGGCCACTTCAACCATGTATTAGTAAGAAGACTCAATAGGAAGAAAAGGGTCAAAATAATTTGTGGCAGTCCCCAGATGCAGTGATACAATGGAACATTTTAAAAAGCAAAGCACAGGCAAGATCACAGCTTGCCCTAGGTCTTGTCCATTTCCAGAATGACAATATATTATTCAGAGAGTTAGTCTGATGAAAACATTGGGCAAGCAAGACCTGCTACTGCACCCTCCTGGTTTATTACAATAGTTGAGGATTCCAGTAAAGACTACACATACTAATATGCAGTGCATACATTTAAAACTCTGTACAAACATGAGTTAATCCCTATGACAGCCTTGTGCAGTTGGCAAAAGAACATTCCATAACCAGAATCCCCATTTGTACGTGATCCCCTCCTGAATCTCATCTCCTGCCCAGTAGAGCAGTAGAACACTATAAACACTTTCTTCTTTTATTATTATTCCTGAGGGCAGACTGGAAAGCAAATAGCCCACTGCTATCCTGGATAGAAGTTACATGCTGCCTTATAAGCTTAACTGCAGCCCTTGAAACCTTCTGCTCAAGTCCTAATTGAATAGAAGCAAGGAAAAATGTACTGAAAAATATAGGAAAAAACCACGGATACAGCAGAGGTGGAAAACCCAATACCACTTCAAACAGACTCCCCCCAGTCTCTGAAGGGAGGGAAGGATCAGCAAGATGATACCTTTGAATGGCAGAATTAAAAGTAAGTAATTTTCCATTGCCTGAAGATATCATCTTGCAGGATTCTCACTCTTGGAGACTAGAAGGTCCAAAAAGAAAGCATTTAACACAAAGTGCAAATGGGCAACCTAATATCAATGCCAACACAGGGAAACTACATCTATTTTTAATGTAATTATTTAATATATGCAAAGAATAAGATAATTAAAAAAATCAAGCTTAACCCTTTGACAGCCTATATTCCAAAAAGAGAACTTAAAATCTTTGTTCAAACCCCCATAACAGACATCCCAAAAGAAAAAAATTCAGGAGACTTTGGCCTCTATCAAAAACTAATTCTGTAGGACGGATATTGAAATGAGACTCCCAACTAAAAACATAATGGGAGTAGCATTATTTTTTTAAGAGGGAGAAGAACCTAGCTTCTTTGCATAGCCCATGATAGAAATGTCCATAATTCAGGCAATCACCCTGCCTGGAACTTAGAGCACTGACAGACATGTAGTTCCCCTCTAAATCATGGTGTTTCACAGCAAGCGCCATGAATTACAGCAATCCCCCTAGACCTAACAGACATTCCCCATTGGATTCTGGGTGATTGAGCTGCAGTTTAGCTGCGAGTCTGAAGTTGCTTTTCCCTAGCCCCACCCTTTTCTCCTTCCTGCTCAGGTACTGTCTTCAGAATGGAAGGGGGAGAGGGAGTGGAGGGAGCTTAGTCTGTGGTTTGCCCCACCAGTGGTGATGGGTGGGGTGGGTAGATTGGAGCCCCTGCACCTTGGATGAGCTCCAATCCATTCACTCCACCCTCCAGGGAAGGCTAGGTAAACCCCAAAGGGAACTCCCTACAATCCCTTCTCCCTCTTCCATACTGAAGACAGCAGTGGGAGCAGGACTGGGCTGCATCAGCTGGGCCTGCTCCTGGCATGGTTAATGAAGGTGCTCTGCTTCAGAACGCCTTCACTTGAACCCGCACATAATGAGGGTTCAGAGTGTTGTGGGATTTGGCCCTACTAAAGTGCTCTGCAGTAGGCCCGTGCGAATAGGGAACTATTCAATTTGGATTTGGCAGTGTCCCCGATGGGCCTTCTTGTGTCGTTCCTGGGAGCTCCGCCTTCCTGGCCGTTGGCTACTCCCCGTCCGGACCTGCTTGACACCGTGGGTGATTGTTCTCCCTCGTCGCCAACCCCGCTCTCGCCTGCCATGACTTGCTGTTTTCCCAGTGGGCGGGGCTACTTCAAAGTTCCCTCGGTAGCCCGGGGTTTGGCCCGCCGGTTGCACACGGGGCTCCACCACGCCTACACCCTGGCCTCATGCCATCTATAGGCTCCACAGGCCCATGCTTGCTCTGTGTTACTTCTGCGAGCTTCCTACATGTGGCTCGTACTTGATCCCACCTCAATGTTTGCCCCTTCACCTACACCTACACCGGTACCTCAGTCGCACTATCTGAATACCCTGTGCCACATGCCCTTCAGCCTGTGAGACCCTCCACACTTGGAGTCACCAAAATTCTCACAGCCTCTCTGTCACTCTGCCAGATCCCACTTAACCCGAATGGGTGGGGAAGGGATGCCGCTTTAACTGCACTGAGGCAGCTCCACTTCTATTCCTTTAACATGCAGCTGCTGCTCTTGGCAGCAATCCCGCCCCGATCTCCCTCCAGCCAGGTGATCAGCAATCCTTCGCCCCTCTTTGATGTGATTTGCACCCAGCGTCCTGGCACTTACTTCAGGGTCCTCCTGGGACATCCCGATCTCTGGCCGCTCACCCAATCCGGTGCTCCTGCAGCCATCCACAGACATCCCTGTCGTCGTGCATCTCTTAGGGGCCATTGCTCCTTCTGACACGCTCACTCGTTGATTCCCGTCCAGAGTTTCCTCGCCGTCGCTGGTTCCAACCGCGTCTGGGTTCCTGAGCTTCCCCGTTGCTGCCAGAGCGGCGGCTGCCATTTTTAAATCCCCCAGCCAGCGTTCGATGCTGCCATCAGCTGCTGGCCTCAGCTGTACAAAGATGTGGCTAATGAGCCACGCGGGTTCTCCCTCAGGCTCAGCGTTTCTCCTGCCCTGGGCTTCAGGTAAGTGTCTCCTGTTACCTCGTTCCCCATGACAGGCAGATTCAGAGGAATCAATTCAGCCAAATTGGCTTTGGAAAATTCAGTGCCGATTAAGAGAGCTTCAGTGATTCGGATCGGTTGGGGAGAGACAGGCAAATCCAGGCAGCTGCAGGTACTCCCACAGCTCCTCCAGCTGTGCCTGCCTCTCTGTGGGTGAGGGGAGCCACAGGAGAAGCCCCCATGGCTTCCATGCCTGGCCCTATCCCCTGCCTGGCCCCAGCCTAGTCCAGGCACTTAAAAAAAAAAAAAAGACCTGCCTCACCAGCTCTGGCAACAATGACTGGGGCCTCTGGGCACTCATGGCAGAGCTCCCCATGCAGCACATGGCAGGGGAAGGCAGTAGGGATGTCCCCCTGACCTAGCACCCACATGGCAGCTGTCACATTGCATGGGTACAGCGTGGTTTGGCAGGGTACCACGTGCTCTCTGGGAACTGGGGCCACTGGGGCTGAGTGCTGCAAGGCTCCAGCTGACACACAGAGCCACCCCAGCTCCCAGTTTATGGTGCCCTGACAACCTGCACTGCTCCCACTCCATGGGGCAATTGCCACATAGGTGCCAGGAGGGAGAGGGGCAAATGCCACTGCCCCATGCTGCATGGGAGGTTCTGCCACAAGTACCCAGAGGCCCCAGTCACCACTGTGGCAGCTGGTGAGTGGGGGCCTTTTTTTTTTTAAGCTCTGCACTCACCGGCTTCAGCAATGGTGATTGGGACCTTTATGCACTTGTGGCAGAGCCCCCCTGTGCAGCAGGGACAGTGGGGATTGCTCCCCCCCAAAAAAAGGGTTCAATGCAGCTCGGCAGGGCACTTCCTGCTGTCTGGAAGCTGGGGCTGCTGGGGCTGAGTGATGCCAGGCTCTGGCTGACAGGTGGAGCCGCCCCAGCTCCCAGACAGTACGCAGAACCCTGCCAAGCTGCGCTGTACCTGTGCCATGGGGCAGCTTCCATGCGGATCCCAAGTGGAGTGGTGATCTCTGCTGCCCCACACTGCCCTGCACACCAGTCCCCACATCCCCCAACCCCAACAGACTTACCAGCTGGAGGTAGTTGTGTCAGCTGCCTGTTTAGTCTATGGCCAAATCTCCGAAGCAGTTGAATCTTTTCCAAAGCTTTTCCAAATCAATTCAGAATCTTCAAATCAATTAGGAACTTTTAATTGGTCTCCTGATTTGATTTAGAGTCGGAGATTTGATCACCAAATTGGGCTGAATTTCCTCTGAATCGAATCAGCTACTGAAGCTTTGCACAGCCCTAGTCTGCAGCTGTGCATTTCTGTAAGGTTATGGTTATAAAGCATTTCAGGGGGCTGAATGCATGACAAAATGTCACTTGTGTCAATGCCCTTAGTGAGTCTTGAGGTTGGTTTTCCATATTGCAACCTAGTGAGTCCATTACAATGTGATATATGCCGAGATTCCATGATTGATTAGTGAACTAATACCAAGTGAAACAAAAAGTTAGATGGATTTTCCAATTATTTAAATTCACACCAAGTAGAATCCCTTACCATCAGCTGTAATTTAGAGAGTCAAGAGATGGGTAGAAGGATAAAACTTTCAGGAGAAGGGTGTGTGTCGTAGGTGTCCCTGACTAGTGAATCAGAGAGCTACAGTCCAGCCCAGGGATACTCAACCTCTGGCCTGCAGACCAAATGCAGCCCACGGAACAATCCCATCTGACCTGTGGGGCTCCCCATGGGCCAGGAAATTTGGCAGTTGAGGAGCAGTTGCCATTAATATGGCTATTCTCCCCCACTGCCAAATTCCTAAATTCTGCACAGCAGGGCTGGCTTGGGACCAAGTCAAGCCCCCTTCACATCCCCACAGGGTCAGGTTGGGCCTCGGTCAAGCTCTCTTACCCCCCATTGTGGGGTGTGGCTGCCTCTGTCCCCTTTGGCACAGCCCACTGTGCCCACCACAGGCACTGGATTGGGACCACCAGCTAGATCTGGCCTGCAAATGAGCTGGGCACTATAAACCTGGCCCACTGGACCAAAAGATTGAGCTCCACTGGTCTAGTCAGACAGCTTTAACTATAGAGGCGAATGGAAGCGTAAGACACCCGAAACAATTTCGATGATGCACTATGATATTATTTTGAATCTAAATATTTAGTATTTTTTAAAAATTTAAAAACACTAAGGAAATTGAGCATTTTTGTCAAAGAAAGATTTTTTGTCCAAACCAAATTTGCCATCAGAAAAAATAAACGATGGAAAATTTTCAACCAAGGCCTTTCAGACCACCTGCAACCCAGATGAAAACCATAATTGTTTGGACCACCAGAGGGTTATTAAGAATTATCAACCATTTTGCCTCTCCTGCATTTTGCCAGAGGAATTGACAACAAGAAAAATAAAATCCTCCTGAGCCAATGAAAGGAGATGACATCTCTTGCTGGAAAGAACAGAAAATTCACAACTCTTCCTGTTTAAGAGAGTGATAAAGTGCTGATTGGAAAGCCAAAGGCAGTGACCTAAAATCTTAAGATCTTGGCACGGAGGGAAAGAGGTTCCACCTTTCTCATGCTAGGGCACTACAGGGAGCGAGAACCAGGCACAGAATTCTTTTTTGTTGCAATTGTTTGTAGGTAGCAGCTGTGACAAAACTTCTTGAGAAAGGGGTCTTAAGAAGAGGATGGAATACCTGGTCAAAGAGACTCTCACCTAGAATGAGAGAAACTGCTGTTTAAGTCTTTGTATAAATAACTAGTCATAGCAGCAAAGTGGAACAGCTTTAGGGCTAAGTATAGTCAAAAAGTGAAGGCTGAATCATTTCAGTCTTTTCAGGTTAGTCTAAACTGTAGAGATTAAACTGAGAAACAACTGGTGGGGGGGAGGGGCTCATTGCCTCCCACCCACCCTTCCTCCCAACCCTTCTCTGCTGGAGCAGACAGGGCAGCTAAGCCCAGCCCAGAACTGGAAAGCATGCTGGGATACCAGGGGGCGGGGACTGCAATTTAACTTGAACCAGGAAGGGGTCTGGGACAGAAATTTCATAAACTGGTTTGACGCAAATCAGTTAAGTCTGATAGTACATTCAACTAGAAAAGCAGTTTCAGCCATTTTGAAACTGGTTTATGTGCACTGAACTTCTGTTCTGTTACAGGTTTCAACCAGTTTCTGATGACTTAAACTGGTTTATGTGTAACTTCTGTCCCTAGCCTAACAGGAGAAATTGAGAGAGAGAGAATCACCCCCCAAAAGCCAACAGGCTGGTGTTTAGGAATGGTGATTGAATTCCTTGTCTCAAGTTCTTTGTCCTTGGGCACATCTACACAAGATGCTGACTGCACAGTAGCCTGTGACTACTGCGCAGTAGCACCTCATGGCAGGAAGCATGATACAATACTACTGTGCAGTAGTCACAAGCTACTGGACAATCAGCATCACAAGAAAGCTGTTCTTCAGCCCAACTGAACAGTAAGTGACTGTGCAGTAATGACTGTACAGTTAGAGTTTTCTGTAGATGCAGCCCTTGTATACCTGGATGGGACAACTATTTTGTGCTATCTGTCTTTTTTTGAAAAATCCCATGAAAAGTTTCATCAGGAAATAGAACAGGGATATTTTTGAAATCTTAATATTTTCTGTGGGAGACACAGCCATGTTCCTTCACTTCAAAGGAGAACCTTCTCAGTGCCAGCATTAGAACTTAGTAGTTCTGGTCTCCCAGTCCTGTGCTCAGGCCTTGGAGTATGACTTCCTTTTAATTTAAAAAATCCTTATTGTAGCAGAATATAAAAAGTCACACAAGCAGGCTACATCTTTTCTGTTCTTTAGAAACACTATTAATAAGGATAGATAGAGAGACTAGGTGACAGTTGTTAATGGTTAGAACCTTCCTGAGCACAGGTACTTGCCAAAGTAATACACAGCTCCACTGATGTATGACTATGGCAAATAGACAGAAGTAAAAGAACTAATATATGCTCATTCATGTATTCACTCCTAAATAAAATACTTTTAACAGAATGAACTTGGAGTACTAGATAAGGAGAATAAGATTTCCCCAATGTCTATTTCCAATCTTTGTTTACAACATCAAAAAAATCTGTGATTCAATTATTTATCTACCTATTATTTATTCATTCACCTAGTAGTAACTCAGCAAACTAGCATGTGGTTTGGCTTCTTAGTTTTCCCATAAGAATTCAGGCCACTTTTTCATAAATGAAAGCCAAGGAGCATTTTCATTTGATATATATGTTATCAAATATCTTTACAAGTTTAACAGGGGATAGACAAATCACAGAAGGACTAGATGCTGAAGACTTCAAATGTTCAGGACTTAAGGAATACATACACCTGCTAATTAAGCCCAGTCAAAGCAGATGCCAAAGTGCTGCTAATGGCACCACTGTTGCTTCTGGCCACTCTAGCCAGCTGCTACAGCCCATGTGGAGAGCTGTGTTTCCTCACTGCAGGCTCTGCTCACTGTTGCTGGAGCAGCCAGAAGGGAGTAGTGACCCAAGGTGCTGTCCAGGCTGAAATCGGTGGTCCACATTTGCAGAAGGTTGCTGACTCCTGCTTTAGACGACTCATGCAGAATCTGCTAGTGCAGATTAACTGAATAGAGACTTCTCACATTGTTCCAAAAAACCTGAGTCTGAATCAGTTCAACCTTCACAGGTTAGTCTAAGCTGTGTAGACTGAACCGATAAGCAAGTGAACAGACATTCACTATTGATTCTGCAATGCAGCCACATGCTTGCAGTGGCCCAAGCGAGGGGGTGCTAGAATATGTCTCCCTGCTTGGCTGGAGCAGACAGCTTGGGCTAAGGCTGCCCTACCCACCCTGTGTGGTGGTGGTGGTGGTGGTGGGGTTGCAGTGAAGGTTCAATGCATCCTGGGATGCTGGGGGTGCTGTGAGTGAACTTGAATCTGGGACAGAAATTCAATAAACTGTTTTAACTTAAATCAGTTAAGTCTGATACTACATCCATCCAGGTTTATCTTAAACAGGTTTTGGCCATTTTGAAAGTGGTTTATTTGCACTGAACTTCTGTTGTGTTACAGATCTGAACTGATTTCCAATCTCTTATACTACTTTATGTATAATTTCGGTCCCTAGCCTTAGTGAACAGAACTTAGTCAAAACAAACTTTTTGTCTGAAATGTTACGGGCCTAAGCAATGTAAAAGCCACAAATAAGATTTCAGATTTCAGAATCTTTCAGCAGATCTGGGCCAAATTTCATCAGGAAAACATCTCTGAGCTCCACTGGCAACCATGGTACACCACATTAGATGTCCAGTTATAGGACACAGACAGTACACATTTTCAGTACTAGGGAAACAGAGCTCAGAAGTAGCTGCTATGTCCTTCAACACATCTTTAACAAGCAAGGGATATGAGAGCCACAGTTTAGCTTATGGCTAGAAGCGGAGAGTTTGGGAGGAGCTGATAGCTCCTTTCAGTGGAAGTAAAAAGGCCAAGAGGTAGGGAATTCTAAGAGATCATCCACTATAGACAGCCAACAAGGACCCTGAATTAAACCTTCTATTTAGCTTATCCATATCTTAACACACTCTAATATAATTGCAAAAGACTCAGATTTTTTTATTTCTAATTTATAGCTAGATAGATCCAAATTGAGACTACTGTGAAGCCAGATATAGGCCACCACAACTTCTGTCTATCAACAGAATAAAAACATTTGATCAAAGGTTAAAAATCGGGTTTAGAAATGGAAGTCTTGCATTCACAGTGTAAGTGAGAAGCGGGAAGCCACAGTACATGCTAAAATTTCCCATCAATGACTTTTTGTCCTAAAAATGTTTCCCTATTTAGAGGTGAGGTTAGGTTATTCAGACTGGAGAAAAAAAAAAAAGAAGGCTTATTGTTTTTACTCAGTGGAGCTGCTCTGTATTTTGAAAATGTGTTTAGGGACCTTCTGAAGTCTTTTGAATGGAAAAATGCAACTGCCCACAACAGAACACCTTGACCCCAGACCAATTCCCATTTCACTTTTCAATTTCAAGATTATTTGGGAAGCTCTTTCCTGGCAGGAAAGGTGCAAAGTGAGCAGAAGTGCTAATAATGTCATACTTAGACAGTGTTGCCTATGTACTATTTCAATCAAAATTAGAGCAGGAATTAACTGCTTATGGCCCACTGGACACATCTGGCCTGTGGAGCCACTGGATCTGGCCTGCAGACATGGGGCTCCCATGGTATTCGGTAGTGGAGTGTTTCAGCTGTGGGCACTCTCCTGGACTACCACGGAGAGAAGCACTGGTTGCAGGAAGGTACCAGTGCTTACCCTCAAACAATACCAAGCAAGGAGCCAAAATCTCTTTAATGACTGAGTGATTGAAGTGCTATAACTAAGAGATCCAAATTATCTGGATATTTCAAGGAATGCACTTTTCCTTACCTATACTCTTGGTTCAGACATGTACTCTATTTACCTTTCTCATGTATCCTCTTTAGACAAGTCAGATACTCTAAGGCAACATTATGTTAGTAATAATGCATATAGAAATATGCCTCACTCAGAAATTTGCACATATTCTATCTCAGTTTTTGTGTTAAAAAAACCTGCAGGAACCTAAGCAGTCCAGACCTTGTCTCTCTGGTAGATATATTTGCCCTGGTAAGTGGCACCTCAAAGAACACTGCTGCTAAGAGTGGGCTGTTTCCTAAACCAGAAGTGTAACCTCTTCCATGCAGTGCAGGGGGAGGGCTAATTAGGAATGCTAAACAGTATTGCAGTTATTCCCTCTGCCTCCTTTGCTAATTACCCCATCTGTATGTCCAGAACAAAACTGTTTCTGGTATAGGAGACAATCTCTATGGAGCAGTGCAGCATGCTTCAATTAACCACCTCTGGGTACAGGAAGTATACTGCATAGACATAGCATAATGCATCATTCCTCACCATAACATCTGCGTTCATAGGGTTCAGATACCAGGTGGTGGGAGCTGTACCCAAAATATCCTACACCAGGGGTCTTTAACTCCTGGCCTATGGGCCAGAGCCAAACACTGGCATCAAGTCATTCAGACTGTGGGGCTCCCCACAGATATGTGGTGAACCCCATGGGCTGTGGTCTTGTATGATACACTGGGTGCAGAGGGTGGCATGGCGCCACATCCCAGCTGGGCAGGGGTGACATAAGGTCCCCAAAGGTGGATCTTAGCTAGGCATGGGTGGCACAAGGCCTTTGGAGCCAGATCCCAGTGTGCAGGGCCCAATCCAGCCCATGGACTGGCCCTGTGCCATGCATCTGGCCTGCAGGGCCAAAACCATGAGCACCACTGCCTTACACTTGTCACCTAATTCAAGGGTGCCCAACTCACCATATCCCTCAGGCCTGTTCTGGACCATGGGGCTCCTTTCAGCTAGAGCTGGATGTGGCAGCAGTGGGACAAGTAGCAGGAAGCAGCAATGGTACAGATTAAGTCTTTAATCACCCCCGTGCTTCTGATGGTCTTAAGGCAGGCCATTGCTTTGAACTTGGGGGGGGTTAGCCTGCTCATCCCAGCTGTCCAGCCTATGGCTGGTTGCCCAGACTGATCCAGAGTGGCTGGCCAAGGTCAGCTGACCTTCCATTTCCCTCATATAAAAACTTTCACGTGAATGGAAAGTGTCCAGACAACAGGGCTCAACATGATCCTAGACTGCTTTGCTCTTTCCTCTGGCTTGTGCTGATTCCGCTCTTTGTTTGATCTCCTGCTTTTCTGACTTAGCTTATTCATAGACCAAGGGCAGGCAAAATACAGCCTTCTGGCCTACCAGGCACTTTCACCCAGTGTGTGGCACAATGAATTGTACCCTGCCCAGCCCTTCTGCCTGCAAGGGTGGGAGCAAGACACGCATGCACACCCCACCCAACATACCCTATTGCACCTCTTTCCCAACCTCTTGGGTGGAAGAGCCTGTCCTGGCCAGCAGCAGCTTCTGGGCAGGGCTCCTGCTGCAGCCACCCTATGGGAACCTGCTTGGCTTCCCAATGTCCAGATCACTTTGGGTAGCAGGTAGGGAAGTGGCAGGGCAGAGGCCAGGCCAGGGGTGGGGCAGTGGACCTGCAGCAGAGCAGAAGCGCAGAGTGCAGCACAGAGCCTGCGCCTAGGGTGGGAGGGGATCATGGAGCTCAGCTGGGCAGGGTGTGGGTGTGTACCCCCCACATAGTCTCCCACATGGCATATAGCTCACACTGCTGGCAGCAGCTGCAGGCAGGGCACTCATGCCCAGCACAGGCACTGGTACCTGGTGGGGTGCAGCTCTGGCCAGCACTGCATGTGGGGGCCTACCTGGCTGCCTATATCACAGGAGCCATGTGCTGGTAATTGTTACACTTGCACTGGGGGAAGCCCTGTGCTGGACCAAGCTATGTTCCCCTCCCCTTGCTGTACAGGTCTGCAGATTCCATCAGAAGTGAAGAGAGCCTCGCCCCCTGCTTCCCTGAAGAGTCCGGCATGGGGCTTCCACAGTGCGAGTGTGGGAGCTGCACGCGTGCAGCATGGAGCACCCATGATAGAGGCAGCCGGGCAGGCTGTACTCCTCACCCCCACACATAGTGGTGGCCAAAGTCATGCCCCACTGGGTACCAGTGCCTGCACAAAGCCCTCCGCCTGCTGCTGCTGCCAGCACCGGGGGCTGCATGCCTAATAAGCAGAATACAATATAGTCCGTCTCCTAAATCACTTGAGCACCTTTGGAAAATCTTATTCCATTTTAGCCATGGCATTATAATTAACATTGAGAGGTGTGGCTGGTAAAATGATTTGCCATTGTCCATCATGCAGAGGTTCCTGGGACACAACTGAATAAACTGGCCGTGGGTGATGTCAACCATAATTGCAAACAAAACAAGCAGCTCCTTTGGGGTCTCCACCTCATTCAGCCTTTGTAACATGCATGCTGCCACTAAGCCCCTTCTCCACCAATGGACTCAGTAAGGAAGGAAATAATTTGCCAGCAGCAGGCCAAGAAGGGGAAGCCGAACTTCCCCATTTGCAACCTGAATCTTCAAAATGTAAGGCCAGCCACCATGACAAGCATGCACTCATTTTCCAACATCTTCTATGAAATAAGATAACCCCGCACACAAGCCTACCTACAACTAAGGGCCAGTGGAAAATTCAGATGAAAACACCAACATGTCACTGAACTGCCTCCAACCCTCTCCCCCGACTAGTTGCTTCATTCCAAAAAAGAGGATTATAGAAAGTTTACATCACAGTTAAAAAGTCTTTGTCCCAGCTCACTGGTTTCCTGTTAAACCTTTGCTACAAATTTCTTTGTTGTTCTTCCCAAATGTAAGTAAGTATTGCTGAATGACATTTTGGCCATACTCTGCAGAATATCAAGGAGTCATATTTCCATTACTACTTCAAATATTAAATTTGCATGCTGCAATTTAGATTTTCATGAGGGTCCTCATACCTAGTTACACAAGGATATTTTAGTGGCATGTGTAAGCTGCCGGTTGGCTATTTCAAATTGAAATGTTCAATTCCTATGCATTTTCACTTTTAAGCTAATTATGCCTACTTCAGTGGACTCCATCAGGGATTTATTATAAAGTTTAGTATCTCATCCAGATGAAGAGGGGGTTTTTTTGGATGTTCTTGTTTTCCAATTGAGCAGTAAGTGCCCATTGTAGCAGTAAGTCCCTCATGGTGTAACAGATGCCTTTGTAATTTAATTCATGTGTGTTCCATGAATATTTATGTGTATTAGCTGAAAATTATTCAGTAGTGGTAATACTGTTCCATGTCCCTTAGTAGACAAATAGGAAAAAATGCCCACCCTTGCCAAATGCTTATCTCGTAGTTATTAATGTACAATAACAAATGCCATACTTTCAACTGGGAACTTTATACTGTAATTGTTTTGTTATTGCTTAGTAGGCTATTAGAGCATACCTGTCTATCAGAATCAGAATGCTGAAAATAACATTGCCATCCCAGGAAATGAATGATTGATGTCTTGTGCCTCCTTGTGGAAAAAATATTAATTGCAACAGAACTTCCTTATTGCATTATTTCATAAAATGACTTCTGTGTAGGCAAAACCTGTAGGTATGTGAAAAACATAGAGCTGAACCAGACAGTGAAAAAAATCTTTGTTTGTCTATTCAGTATAGTATGATATTTTCTTAATACCAAATACACAAATATTGGTCTCAAACCTTTTGAACTCACTAAATCCCAGTCTTTTTGTACTCTGTAAATGGTTTAGAGAATCCATCATTTAGCTATTATTTGAAGCACTGCCCTGACACACCATCTTTAGATCTTTCTCCATGTTAACTTATTTAAGAAAGTGTGCTTATTTTAAATTTTATGGCAACGATCATTGGTCTTTGAGCTCCTGGTTTAAGTCAGGGTCAGAAATTGTTAGTTCTTTCAATGCACGCTCAATAATTGCTCAGTTATACTTATGACATGAAAATTAATGATTCTTTTTCCTCCAAAACCAAATCACCAGAACTTGTGAGAAGAAAGCTTGCTTTTCAAGTGCTAAAAATGGTATTTAACTCATTCCATTATTCAGGGTAAAATCAAATAAATTGTAATAGGTAAATGAATTAATTAAAAAGAAAACTGGAAAACAGTCATCATGATCAATTAAACAGGACTGTAGAAGACTCATATAGGGCTCATGCAGAAAATTATACAGTATCATTTTTCAAGCATCTGAGGTTATCTTTCTTATCTATTTTCAGTCCATCAGAATTCAAGTAAAAAGGAAATGATAATTTCTGTACCCTCCCTTCTAGCTATATACTATCCCATCTATAAGCAAACTAAACAGTGATATAAATGCTATATCTCTAATCTATCATCTGTCACAGTGGTGCATTTACATAAAAATAGAGATCATAGGATCACAGGAAAGTAGAGCGGGAAGGGACTTCACAAGGGCATCTAGTCCAGCCCCTGCTCAAAGCAGGATCATCCCTAGCTAATCCATGCCAGATAAGTGTCTGTCTAACCTGTTTTTGCAAACTTTGAAGGATGGAGATTCTACATTTTTTCTACGTACCCTGTTCCAATATTTCCAGTGGCCATCCTCATATTCTCCAGGCTAACTTTCCCCCACTGCAGCTTGAGGCTGTTGCTCCTAGTTCGGTTACCTACAGCCACAGAGGTGATAGGCTCTAGGAAGCCAGGAAGAGTGGTATTCTATTTCTCACGCTTGTCTGAGCGGCAACTTTGGCACCTCCTGCAGGAAGCAATTCTGTTCCCAGATATGTAACCCTGCACACCTAGATGACTCCATACGTATGTACCCGAGTACAACTCCTGGAAACAGAGTGGTGGAAGAGAAGGGCCCTTTTGTGTTTTAGGCCCTATAGCTCAGTGAGCAGGGCACTTGCTAGAGGAAGTTTGAACCAATGTATCCCTGATCTCCGAGCACAGTGCTCTAACCATCACACCCCAAGTCAGGAGTCTAGGCTCCATTCTGACATTCATTCTGAAGCTAAGCAACTGCCTCGAATAGTAATAGTAATTGGATAAAATGGATGGAGGACAGCACAGCAGAGAAGTTTCTGCCTCACTAGAAGTACAAACCAGACTCTTGTCCCTTCCAGGCCAGCAGCCATATCACTGAGACACACACCCTGTGCATTTGCTCCTGGCTCCTACATGGCTGCTTAGGGGACAGAGCTTCAAAAGGACAGCTGGAAAGCAACCTAGATAATTCCTGACCTGTGGTGTAGATGGTAATGCACTAGGCTGTGGAATTAGAGCAATAGAGGTTCAAGCCCTCATCCTCCAGATTTAAATACCCACCAATCACAGTCATAGTTTTGAGCTGTCTATATTTCTGGGCTTTAAACACCAGTGCATGTCTACAGGCACCCAGACGGGTATGTGGACAGTCCATTGCCATCAGCATGCATAGTGCCCACACTCCTATATGTAGCCACACTGTGGGGAAACAAATTTGGTACCTGCGCAAAGTGCTAAAAATGCCATTTAGTTGACTAAGCAGAAATTGAATGCCACTCAAAGTGTCAGAATAACAGTAATAGGTATATATTCAAATCAGTGCTTGAAGATGTTTCTTGCCACCACCCCCCATTACTGCTAATAGGGGGTGGTGGCAAGAAAATAACATCTATTCTGAATTTTGAAAATTTATTTTTGAGAGTAAATGACTTTTCCTCCTGGGTATCCCTAGTTAATCTGTTTCAGTGTATGAATACAACAAAATAACACGTTTGGAAGCACCCTGCCATATTTACCTACTAGAGGATAAATAAGAACAGGTTTCCTGGGTACAATGTAATCAGGTAAGCATTATCTCATGGTGGATCAAATATTCTTTTAGGCTTTTACTGGTATAAGTGATCAGCAACTGGTCTACACCCTTAACAAAACAGAATTTCGCTATACAAAACTGGTAGACAGAACAGTTTGGCCCACATAGGCTGGTTTAAAAATAGTGAACCCCAGACTAAGATTTCTGCCCTCCTCAAAGGGTGAATGTGTGTTTTGTTTGCTACTGATCTAAACTATGCTGCTTACAGAAAACTGCATAATGTAGATCAATTCCACCTTGGACTATTTGAATGTCTGCACCAAGCCTAAAAGATTAGTTTGAGATCAACAAACTCATTTTCTTTTACAATTTACATATGATTTAAATTAAGGCCTCTTGACATGGCGGGCAACTAACATATTGCATCACCTGGCTTCTCCAAACCGCACGGATGTAAATGAATTCCCCTGATCTGTCAGCTGGCTTTTCTGATTCTCTGGTGCAGCAGTAGCTTTTTTCTATTAAGCCAACTGAACCTGCCAGAGGGAGGTGGGATGCTTGTTGAGAATAAAGGATACTCCTTGATTATGTCAAGATCTAGTCACATGAGGATCAATCAAGATAGGTAGAACACAAAGGCCTATTATTTGTGGTAAAACTATAACTCTACAATATTCTTTGTTACGGTTCTGAGTGCTGAATCAGTGATATGGAAAGTCCTTCCCTCACAGGTTTTCCTGCCCACTGTTCATTACTATACCTGCCATCATGAAACATATTAAACAAGGAACTAGTACTGCAGCTCCGTCCCTTTAATATCCCAGCTCTGAGATTCAAGTCTACACAATAGTCTGTCTATACATTAGGACACCTTACAAGTGGTCATGGTCTCTGCAATCTCCTCTCTACTCATCATTTCTGCTACACACCCACATTCCTATCTGTTCTTAAAATTCAAATACCAGACTTGATATGCAATAGCTGCACAGAAGAATACAGTATTCACACACTGCCATAATCCATTTCACACTCCTTTTAGATTTCATGTCATATCCAGATATTATGCTGCCACATATATATTGTAAAACCATATACTCTGCTTTGGCATTTAAAATTGTTTTGAATTGTTTGAAGTGTTTTAAGGTTTCAAATCAGTTGAAATAGTTTACAGTTTAACATTGTAAAACATTCCTTCATATGTGATATACTCAATCAAACAAAAGTATAGTCCTGAGCTACAGTTTGTCCTGTCTGCATTAGATGATACAAGTATGCTTGTAACACGAACAATTCAAGTACAGATGGTCCTTCTAATTTAGTTTTGCTGCTTCCATTACACCTACAGAAAAACAAGTGGACTGTTTTTTCAAATCCTCTGCTCAGTTCTTCTCAGCTTACAATTCTCTCAAGTCTATGAATATCTCTTGCAACTCTCTCGTATCCTTTCCATTTTTCTGTCCTCAGTCCAAAACAACCCACTTATATCTGCATGTGGAGTCACTGCTATCCTTACCTCAATCATTCATTCAAGAAAAATGGGGCAGACCTCCACAAGTATCAGACTGTTTTGAAAAAAATATAACTTGAATTTTTATTTGTTTGCCTGCTGAATTTTGAACCTTTAAGGGTTCGCTTGGCTCTTGTTTTCAGGTGTTCCCTGAAAGCTGCAATTCTCACACGATAGCACATTTCCAGGAACTGGGATTTTAAAATAGAAGTAAACATCCTGATGTTTGCCATGACATTTTGAGTGTTAGCAACACTGCATCTCCCAGAGCACCTTGGAGATTCTCCAAAGAAGACAATATAGTCTAAAGTAAAGCACGACACAAGAGGTTGTAAGGTTAGCCATGGTCTGGGGGGCATCCTAAATAGCTATGTCAAGGGAGTCATGCATCTGAAAACTAGGCACATCAGTATCTGTTATAAAGGTTGTTCAGACCTAATCACATGCTTGTTAATTCTTGGCCAAATCCACAGTCTTCAGTTACGTGGTTTTCTGTAAGTGGTGTAGTTTAGATCGGTAGTGAACGGAACACATATTTGCCCTTTGAGGGGGGTGCAAATCTTAGACTGGGTTCCTCCATTTTTAAACCAGTATATGTGTGCCAAACTTCTGTTCTGTATAGACCAGTTTCTGATCATTTATACCAGTAAAAATATAGGCTGCTGGCAGACATGGAAAAAAAACCCCAAACAGTAAAACAGCACTTTACTTTCAGCCTGGTGTGCCAAGCACAGCGCACACCCAGAAGAGGAATCACATCTGTTTGACCCGGTTCACCCAGTGTCTGTACAGCTTGCATGCTTCAGACTGAGCTTTTTGATATTTTTACCTAAGAGCTGATTCAATCAGCTATGAAACAAAAGTGCCAAAAAAACCCACTGAAGCACTCAAGCTATACAGACACTGGGGAGCTAGGTCAAACTGACACAATTCCTCTTCCAGTAAAGCACTATTATAGGGGTTTTTTTCCACATCTGTCAGCCATAATGCCTGAACCTGGCCACACAAGGCAGAGGTAAGGAGTAGAAAAAAGCTGCCATTTTTTCCATAACAACATTTCAGGACAGAACTGCACCTTTTTTTTTTTTTTTTTTTTTACCTATGCACCCTGCTTCCTTTTTCTTTTTTTTTGCCTTTCACTTATCCATTGCCAGATACACTATCTTCAACATTAGAAGTCTTGCTCTGCCTCATCTCAAATTCCTGTACTGTATATATACGTTCTATTACAGTAAAGGGTAGACTTATCAATCTCTCATTATTAAAAAAGTTAATCCCATTTGGTGCGCCAACAGGACAGTTGAATGCATATGTCCAAAGTGTTTTGGTGATTCCTTTTGAAACAGTCATGACTAGTTTCTTAAAGGACAGATTTCTACCTAATAAATAGCAGGCAACTGCCTTATTAATTTATTAATTCATAAATTAGTTTGAAGTATAATGTACCAGTAATTAACTACTGTGGGCACATCTACACATCTGACTGCAGTAGCCGGATAATACTACACAGTAGCATCATGTGGCAAAAACCATGATGTGATGCTACTGTGCAGTAGCATCACAAAAAGGCGTCTGCCAGCATTACTGTGCAGTAATCAGGTTACTCTGCATTTATTTAGCACTTGTATAAACAAATGCTAAATAAATGTGAAGTAACCACTGCACAGTAGTGTCTCATGTAGACATAGCCTCTGAGAAATGAATTACATAAAATGAACTAAATTATAAAATCATCATGTTTACATGACACCCAAATGTGTGTTGGAAGAAATTAATCCAACAAAGCAAAACTCTTGATTTCACTTAAACAGAAAATTCATTTCACAATGTATTAAAACAACAAAGTAAGAGAGGTGAATATTGAAGTTGTTTGTGGGAAACTACTACACCAGAATTGAGAAACTAAGCTTGTATTTAATAAATAGCGATAAAGTAAGGAGAGTAACATAGAATCCTCATACTACACTTTCAAAAAGCAAGATATTCTTGCACCAATATTCATGTAACAGAAGTAAAATAAAACCTTCAGACTATTATTAAACTTAACTTGTTACCAAGAAATTAAGAGGTAGTCACTGGCCACGTCTACATGAGATGCTGACTGCACAGTTGTTACTGCACAATATGGGTGTGTAAAATGGGCCCTATTCAATTCAGATTCGGATTCAGCCCAAATTGGAGACAGTGATTTAATCTGTTGATTTGGATCACTGTCCCCGATTCAGTTCAGCCAAATCCAAGTCTGAAGACTTGATACTGATTTGGAGAATCAGTGATTCAGTCATAGACACAGCTTTAAGTGTTTTTTCTACTTACCTCGAGGTACCAGGCACAGTTTGTGAATGCCATGATGCTGGGGCTGATGGAGCAACCCACAGGAGTGTAGGGCCCCCCCCATGTGCTCACTGGCAAACTTGGAAGTGGATCGGAAGTACTTCTGGTCCACTTCCAGGTCCGCTGGGGAGCACGGTGGGCCCCCCCACGCCTCTGGCTAAGGGATCAGTCACAAGGGGACCCCAGGCCAGAAGGCAACAGTCACTGAGCCAGGGCCAAGTGCAAGGGGGCCCCCAGTGTGCTTTCTGGCAGACCCGGAAGTGGACTGGAAGTGCTTCTGGTCAACTTCTGAGTCTGCTGCTGAGTGCTCTGGGGACCCCCTCCCCCCAGTTCTTCTGTGGGACACTCCATGCACCCCACCACAAGCTGTGTTCATGAGCTGCATGATACCTAGAGGTATGTAGAAAAAACATTTAAAGCTGTGTTTATGTCTGAATCATTGAATCTTTCTGAATCTCTCCAAATCGAATTGGTGGGTTCTGATTGGATTTGGAGAGATTAAAGGGTCCTCTGATTCAATCCAGATTTGGAGATTCGGCCACTGAATTGGGCAGAATCTCCGCCGAATCAAATCAGGGACTGAAGCTTTGCACAGCCTTCCTGCACAGTCATTTAGCACTTGCATACACTTGTACTAAATGACTGCGCAGTAACCAGAGCTACAGTGCAGTAGCATCCTTAAACAGCTTTTTTTTGTGATGCTGACTACTCCAGGCACCTATCAGTCAGTAGCCACTTCTACCCAAAACTCAGTGCAGTAGTTTGTTACTACTGTGCAGCAGCATCATGTGGCACAAAGTATGATGTGATGCTACTACATAGTAGTAACGAACTACTACACTGTGTTTTGTGTAGAAGTGGCTACTGACTGATAGGTGCCTGGACAAATAATGGTTCAGATGCTGGAAGCTGCATTTTTGTAAGACCAGTCTGTTCCATTGTCTAAGTAAGTGATTCTCAACCTTTTTCGCACCGGGACCCATAGTTTCATAGTTTTTTGGGGTTGGAAGGGACCTTACACGTCCATCCCTCCTGTACTTGGGCAGGAGACTGTGAAACTACAAAAGACTGCTGGGGTCAGATGACCCCAGCAAGGTGGGCAACAAGATGCTTTTTGAAGAGCACCAGGGTGGATGACTGTACTACCTCCGTGGGTAGCCTGTTCCAAACACTCGGCACTCAACTTGTAAAGCAGTTTTTCTGTATGTCTAGCCTGAAGCAATCTCCAATCAGTTTGGGCTCATTATTTTTTGTCCTTCCCCCTGGGGGCCTTGGTGAATGGATGCTCCCCCAAGCCCTGATGTACACCCCTGATATACTTATAGGCTGCCACAAAGTTCCTCTGAGTCTTTTCTTCTCCAGGCTGAACAGTCCCAAGCTTTTCAGCCTTTCCTCATATGACCTGGTCTCAAGGCCTAAAGTCATGCATGTGGCACTCCTTGCCAAGCTTGATGGCTTGTCCCAACCCACACCCCTCTGGCCCTGCCACTGCCTGATTCACAGTCCCCTGCCCCTCCAGGTCCTGCTGATGCCGCTCACCTCCAAGCCACAGTCCCTTGGTCCTGTTGGTGCCCCTCACCCCCAAGCCATGCTAGTACCCCTCATTTCTGATCCACAGTCCCTTGCCCCCACCCCCCCAGCTACCTCTGTCCTGCTCAGACCAGAGTATGAGCAGCAACTACAGACCCCTGCTTGTATGGGCTCTGGCCCTGTGCTGCCAGGTTAGGCATGCAGCTTCCTGATGTGAAGGACCTTCCCTGCCTCCTTCCCCCATTGAAGGGCCAGGCACCTTCTCCCCCAGCTCTCCCTGTCCTGCTGCAGCCTCGCACCTGAATCCGTGCTTTCACGGGTTTTTCTGGGGACCTGCTCATAACCCTTTCAAATATTCTTGCCCACTTCTGGGTTGTGACCCACCGGTTGAGAAACACTGGTCTAAGTATTGGTCATTTGGTAACACTTAACTGTTTGGAACAAGATAAAAAAGAGAGAGAAAAATTTTAAAAGTGGAGAGAGACAGGCTTAAGTAGCTGGGACACTCAAGTAACCATGGGCCTCCATTCATACTACCACACACTACACAGGTAAGTGATCAGATATTCAAATAGTCTGAGTCTCTTAAGAGAAGTTAATTGTGTAAGCCTTCACACTGCCTAATGACAGGGCTACATAGTATTTTAATAGCACCATTCCATTATATTGGGCATGTCTACATGTGCATTAATGCACTGTAGTTATTGTGCATTATTTTTAGTACCTATAATAACAGCTGTAGTGCTGGCACATGCCTTCTTAGTGATGCGAATGTGCAGTAGGCTAATTCTACTATGCATTAGTGCAATAGCATGGCTTTTGCCGTGGCGAGCTAATGCACAGTAGAATTAGTTTATTGTGCATTTATTGACTTGTGTAGATGCACCCACTGTTGACCATCAGTTAAACCAAGATGACTCATCAATACTTGCTTACTTTTTAACTTCTCCTCTCCTTCCCATTTGTTTTTATCACTGGCTACATTTTATCTTATGGCACAAAGCAAGGAAAATTTCTGCCTGAAATACAGAAGTTGGGTAAAATCATAAGCAATTGCCAAGCACTGAGTACTATAATGGAAAGTGTAAGGGACCTGTCCACTCTATCTATGTAATTACAAAGAAATATTGTTTTATTAAGTCAGACACATAAAAATACAGAGCTTAAGCTGAATTTACAGAATAATGGGTTTTTGTAAATTTTTGAGTACTTGATGCCAGTACTCACAGAATTAGTTATGCTCCTTTCTCCACGGCATAAATGCATGAGACATATCGTAAAAATAAAAATACGGTAAATTGTAAATATTGTCACTGTTCTGTACCAATCTAAAAATAATAATCATTTTTTTAACTTAACAAATGGTACTTTAGGTCACCAGAAAAAGGTATCAGTATAATCATTTCCAGGCAGTATAATCATTTCCACTCAAACACAGAAGTTACTTATCTCAACAAATCTAAAATAGCAAAAGATGGTGCGAGTACCAAAAGCCACACTACAAAATACACCTGAAGGAATTACAAGAAAATCTGTAGAAAAAATATTGAATGCACAAACAGTAACAGATAAATGGAATAGTTGCAAAATAAATCTCAGGGGAAAAAGGGAGATAAAAATCATAATGCACCATCTACAATAAAAGCAACGGCACTACTCATTAATGAATGAGAAAGAGAGAGAGAGAAAAGATGAAAATGAAGCAAAGTGTTTCATTTCAAGGGAGATGGATTAGGCAGTGAACTATCAGCGCAGTTTTCTGGTTTCCCATAAGGTTACAACATGGAATGTTTTGTTGCCTAACAAAGGGTTTAAATAGATTCATGCCTATTGTGGCATCATGGATAACACAACTTAATCAAATTTTGCTCCTGGCAATTCTATGTCTCTAATATTTTAACCAAACTGATAAAAAAACTTTGGGAAAGAGGGAACAGAGGCATTCATAAAACTGTTAGTGGGAAAACAGTTGCCTGATTATCACAGCTCCCCGGTTTACTCCAAAAAGTATCTGCTTCATTCACTGACAGCATTTCTAAGAAATAAACTGCACTTTGAAAAATTAACCATAGTTACATAGAAATCAACATCTGGATATCTTTGCTCAGGTTTTAAGAATATTGACTATATCATTAACATTGCAAGAATAAGGTAAAACTTCACATATGCCATATTTTGAATAAAGTCTTGATGTGGTCATAGTTTCTTAACAATGACGGTATTCTACTGCTTAACATACTGTGACAAAGATTTAATTCTCAAAACTCTGAATGCAGGTACATGGGAATGTTCAAAATAACTATATTTCTGCAAAAAAAAAAAAAAAAGCAAAATTTTAGGTGAAAATTATTCCCATCTACAACCCAAATGTTTCAGGAAGGGTTTTTTTTAACAGAAAAATATGAATTTGATTTAATAAGAAAAATGTTAATGCTTAATTCAGGAAAGTAACACTATCATTCACACTCCACTATAGCAACCCCAAAACAGACTGAAATGTTTCTCCTATGGCTACTGTAACAGAGTGGCCATTCTGCTGAGTCTCCACGACATCATCCTGTCTCTGAAGTATGCTCTCACCTTGCTCTCCTGCCACGCCTTGATGGAAAAATATGAACACTGTTACTAAGGTGGGAGGAGTTAGTTAGGGTACTTCTGGAGAGGCTGGACGTGTTCAAGTCCGCTGGTCCGGACGATCTTCACCCTAGGGTTCTACAGGAACTGGCCGAGGTCATTGCGGGACCCCTGGCGCGGCTCTATGAGCACTCGTGGTGCTCTGGCAAGGTGCCAGAGGACTGGAAGAGGGCCAATGTGGTCCCTATCTTCAAAAAGGGAAAAAAAGAGGACCCGGGAAATTACAGGCCAGTTAGTCTTACCTCAATCCCGGGTAAGCTCTTTGAAAAAATTATCCTGGCACACATCCAGGAGGGCCTTGCGGGGGAATGTATGCTCAGGGGCAACCAACATGGGTTCATCAGTGGCAGGTCTTGTCAGACCAACCTGGTGGCCTTTTACGATCAGGTCACCAAATCATTAGATGCAGGGGTTGCTGTGGATGTAGTCTTTCTGGACTTCCGGAAGGCTTTCGACACTGTCTCTCACCCTGTCCTCATCAAAAAGCTGGGAGACTGTGGTGTCGATGCCCACACGGTCAAATGGGTCGCCAACTGGTTGGAGGGCCGCACCCAGAGGGTGGTAGTGGATGGGTTCTTCTCGACCTGGAAGGACGTGGGCAGTGGGGTTCCGCAGGGCTCGGTCCTCGGGCCCGCACTGTTCAACATCTTCATCAGTGACTTGGATGACGGGGTAGAAAGCACCCTGTTCAAGTTTGCTGATGACACTAAGTTGTGGGGGGATGTGGGTGCACTAGAAGGGTGCAATAGGCTACAAGCTGACCTTGACAGGTTGCAACGGTGGGCGAATGAGAATAGGATGGGGTTTAACACTGATAAGTGCAAGGTGTTGCACATGGGGAGGAAGAACCGGCACCACACTTACAGGTTGGGGAACTCCCCTCTTGCCAGCACGGAGACGGAAAAGGATCTTGGAGTCGTCATTGACTCCACGATGAACATGGGCCGGCAGTGTGGGGAGGCAGTCAAGAAGGCCAACCGTACCCTGTCATGCATCCACAGATGCATCTCGAGCAGGTCCAGGGAGGTGATCCTCCCCCTCTATGCGGCACTGGTCAGGCCACAGCTGGAGTACTGCGTCCAGTTCTGGGCGCCACACTTCAAGAGGGACGTGGACGATATGGAAAGAGTTCAGAGGAGGGCCACTCGTATGATCAAGGGTCAGCAGGGCAGGCCTTATGAGGAGAGGCTACGGGACCTGAACCTGTTTAGCCTCCACAAGAGAAGGTTAAGGGGGGACCTTGTGGCCTGCTACAAACTGGTCAGGGGGGATCAGCAGGTATTGGGGGAGTCCCTGTTCCCCCGTGCGCTGCCAGGAGTGACCAGGAATAACGGTCACAAGCTGGCGGAGGGTAAGTTTAGATTAGATATTAGGAGGCGCTACTTCACAGTCAGGGTGGCTAGGACCTGGAACCAGCTTCCAGGGGAAGTGGTGCAGGCTCCTAGCCTGGGGATTTTTAAAAGGAAGTTAGATGAGCACCTTGCCGGGGTCATCTGACCCCGGTGCTCTTTCCTGCCAAGGCAGGGGGTCGGACTAGATGATCTACCTAGGTCCCTTCCGACTCTAGCTACTATGAAACTATGAAACTATGAGGCTACCCATTTTCATACCCTCCAGGTTACCAGGGACTTGGTACATGCTCCAGCCTTCCCTGTATGTGTCCCATGTCTCACAGATGTTGTGCTGTCACATAAGTAGCTCCGGCTCACAGCCAGGTAAAATATAGCCTCTTGTAAGACCTCTCATGTACTGCCTTCCTTGGGCCTCTCCCTAACTGCCCCTCTCTCACAAGGGGATCACGCACACTGTCCTTCTCTCACAAGGGCCTCTCACATACTGCCAGTCCAGGCCCCACTCACACCACCCTACTTTGAAGAGGTTTTCAGGCTTGTCCGCTCATACCTCAGCCAGCCCTGGCCTGACCTTTTGAGCCTCTCCTGAGACCCTCATTTGGGTGGTGACCGCTGATTCACCCCACTCTGGGCTCATAGTGGCATGCTAAAATGGGGGAGTGCACCACTATAGTGAAGTAGCTGCCAGTCATGCGTAGACTCACATGATCATTATGTCACTGTAGCACATTGTACGGCAACATAGTGCTTCGCTACAGCAACATAGGGTGACGTGTAGACACACCTTAAGAGTAATAATAAGCATTAAAGAAAGTGAGTTCAAGGTAACAGGCTACTGCCAAGAGAAAATGAATTCCCTAAACATGAATCCTATGGCATCTTCTTGTCCCATTACAATCCACTTAGATTATTTAGGCCTCATTCAACATGAGTAGCCCCAATAAAATCAATAGAACTATTTTTATGGTTAGCATTATGCACATTCTTAGATACTTTACTAAACCAGGGCTGATACACAAAGGAATAGCTAAGAGTCAATGTCAAATACACAAAAATGTCTCTTTTGCAAAATGTGATGTATAGTACAGAGCCAAGCCAACTTGATATCTCCTTGCTCAATAGAAAACCCTGCTCACTGGAACCATTTTTTCATGCATCAAATGTTTCAGTTTTACTTTAGTCCTCACACATCTATTTAATATCAGTTGCATTAAATGATTTCCTGTTTAAAGTAAATTGAAAATCACTGCCTTCCTGCTCAAAACAGCTCTTGCATACAATAAATGCATCTGTGGGCACCAAATGTAAAATGTCTGATGATCTTAAGCTTTTAAGTAAGTCTTATTTAAAATGCTGCAGTTCGATTTTTATTTAAATGTTTTTCTATGAGCTACAGTAATTGAAAATGAGCAAAGCAGGGAAACCCAGTTCAGAGATGCACAGCAGTTAAAGCAATTTGATTTTAAGCACTTACTGGAATATGAATTGCAAAACACTGAAGTGAATTTTAAGCATACTTGTTTACACTTTGCTTTATTTTTAGGGTGGGCATTTCTGAGTAAATTAAAACCTTTTAATTATATCTACATTGGCAAATAATGCAATACAGGAGGCATCAATCCAGCCGTGAACTCTGCCTAGGGAAATGCCTGTGCCTATATGAAGACCCACCAAAATCAACAGAGAAGCAGCCATATGGAGCTCATTGGAGAACAGTGCCCACCCTCTGGAAAGAGGAAATACAATTCATAGAAGGCAAAAGAACAAGCTCCAATTTATAACTTTTTATATCTTGTTATAAAAAGAAGTAAGGTTAAGATTCACACTAGTCTCCAAGATATGTGAACTTCTTTGGGCATATGCAGACATTCACCACTCCCAATCTATGATCATGCGGTTTACTTTAAGCCATGTGACTGTAGTTCATAAGCAGCTCCTGCACACATACGCTGGTGCCAGGAGCCAGGCCAGGAACCCAATCTAAGTAACTTGGGATGGGGGGAAGGGGCCCTGGCATGACCATGGAAGGGAAGGGGGTTGGTAGGATCAGGGAGCAACTAGTGGGTTTTAGGATGTTGGGGGTTGTCTGGGGTGGGAGGGTCAGGAGGTTAAAAATATTCCAGTCAGAGTATGGGGGGAAGCGGTGGAGGTTGGAAGGGCATAGCTTCAGGGCTGGGGTGAGCAGCTGAGCTTTCCCAGTCTCAGGGCTGTGCTCTGAATATGTTCAAACATTCACTAAATCGGGCTAACCCATTCCTGATTGAATGTAATTTGCCTTCTCAGGTAGATTAATTCAGATCAGGCCCACCAGTTTTTAATCTCCCTGAATGTCTACACAGACCAGCACTTAGATGAACCGAACCCTAGTTAGCTCTATCTAAATATAACTTCTGCATTTACCTTTTGTCATTAGCTTGCTGTATTCCATCCACTGAAGCAGTGATAAGTTATCAGTCACTCTGTCTTTTCTTGGACTGCTTTCAAAGTCTAGCACTTTTAAGGTTATTTCAAACAGCATTTGTTTTTATTTCATTTTAATTCCTATTAACTTTAACTGACCTTTTACTAGGCTCTTGCATTTTAAAAAACATAATCCTGTTTATCATGCAGACTTTTTAAAACTTTTCTCTGCACAACACCCTCTCTGATTATAGAGGATTACCAGTTTGAAATATAAGATTTCTGTGCATAGAGAAAAAATGGCCCACTCCTAGGATAGATATTAGGTCTGTGTGAAGTGGCTAGTATTCGCTTTGGATTTGAATTCAGCCAAATCAGGGGACAGTGATTTGATTCAGTGATTCAAATCACTGTCCTGAATCGAAATTACTGATAACAAAGATTTGAAGAATTCCAAATTAAAGCAAAGTGATGAGATAAAGCTAGGTTAAATCCATGTTCTTACCAAGTTATTGCACAACATGTTATTACAAGAAAATCCAAGTATTACATTTGTATAGAAAAAAGGTAAATCATTTATCTGGGAAACCAAAAAAAAAAAGAAAAGAAAAGAAAAACAGCTTAATTTAAAATGCACACTAGATTTAAGTTCAAGCTTCTCTGAGCTCTCCATCTCATTATCGTTTCATCCATACCTACACTTTTGGGGTCTAGCCAGAATTGGAAGTGCTGAAACAGCACAAAACAGGCTGCTCAAACTGTATTTCTAGCCCAGGAAGAAGTAGAGAATATTGTGTTTGAAAGTCTGTTTTCATTACATTTTTCAGGCCACTTTTGTTGACACTGGAAGTTCTGATAATATTGAAGCAAATACTTAATTCTGAACTACTGAATCCAGTATTTTTAATTCTCCTTTAGCTGAAAATTTAACAAAAATTGTAGATATCTTATGCATTTCTTAATTGTTCTCTTACAGGTTTTTAATAGCAGTAGTAGTTGTATTATGGTAAAGCTCAGAAGCCACAATGAGGATTGAGACCTTCTTGTGCTTGGAGATGCAACAAACAGTCCTTTTGGCTAAGTACAGACATTCAAAAAGCCCAGTCCTGAATTGATTCAATCTTTGCAGGTTAGTCTAAACTGTGTAAATTGAATCAATTTGCAAGTGAATAGACATTCACTTTTGATTCTCATAATGCAACCACATTCCTGCAGTGCCTCAGGCTAGAAGCTGGGGGGCAATCGAGTGAACTCTCCCTTCTGTTTGGCAGCAACCACAAGGCTGGAGGGAAGCTGAGTTGGGGGGACATAGCCACACCTTGGCAGGCTGCTGAATATGATTGGAGAGGAGGTTTAAACTCCGACCCTGGTCTGCAGGTACCCAAGCTGGGATGTGCCTGGGCAGGGAAAAGGGAAGCAGCTCTTGCCAGGTTTGTCCTTGGGGGACATGGCCAGACACTGGGGTAGTACCTCAGGCAAAGGGGGGAGGGAGGGGAATTAATCCCCCAGCCTGGTCTCCCTTTTCTCCCACTGGCATGGGGACACCAGCCAGGATTGGCCCAACTTTCCCTGCTTCTGGCCACTCATGTGGCAGGGGGCATAGCCAGACACCGGCCAGGGCTGTGCCTCAGGCAAAGGGGGACAGGGAGGGGATTAAACTCCCATGTCTCCCCTCTCTCCCATGAAGCACAGGGACCCCAGCCAGGGTTTGCCTGGTTCCTCCCCTGCCTCCTCCCAGCTGGCTGCTCACATGGCAAGGGATGTGGCTGCAGCCAGCCTAGCAGCACCTCAGACTGCTGCCCAGGCTGGCTCTGGTCATGCCTCCTGCTGCGTGAGCAGCCAACAGGAGGAAAGCCAGACAAACCATGGCTGGGGTCTTCATGCTGGTGGGAGAGAAGGGAGACAGGGCAGTTTAATCCCCTCCCTGTCCCTAAGCCTGCTGGCCCATGCCCCCCACCCCCTCCACTCCACTGGGAGAAAGGCTGGCGGGGGCTGCTCTGCCCCTACCAGGCAGACTGAGTTTTGCCAGCTAGGTTTCCAACCCCTTGTCAGCCTGCCTTCACTGCTCCAGCTTGGGGCCAACCCTGTTCTGCACAAGCAAACAACACAGCTAAGCCCAGGGCTGTGAAGCATGCTGGGGGGCTCTGATATAACTTGAACCAGGAAGAAGTCTGGGACAGAAGTTCCATACACTGGTTTGACCTAAATCAGTAAAGTCTGATACTACATTCAACCAGGTTTATCTTAAATCAGTTTTGGCCATTTTGGTTTATGCGCATTGAATTTCTGTTCTGTTACAGATACGAACGACACATGCCTCCTGAGGCTGGGAGGGCACGGTGACCATCTATAGGTGGCAGTGTCAGAGGCGGGGGCATAGGGGCAGCACGTGGGGACTGCCCACAGGCATCAACATCCTAGCAACTCAGTACTTGTATTCAGGCTCACAGTGCCTCAGGTTCTTTGCTTTGTATACAGATGTATGTCATTTTATCAAATAATGAAATCCTATCAATAAATTGGCATCTCTCAGGCCCACTAACCTCCTGCTGGCCTTGAACCCTGATTGGTCTCCAGTAACTTGACCTGAGTTCCAATTCTAGAGTTGGTTACTTTTCAGTATATCCCACTGAGAAGTAAGTAAGTAAGAGAAAACAAAGTTTTGCTTCTACCAGTTAGCATTCTCATTACTTGGGTCACGATCAAACACTGCTATTTCAGCTTGAAGGGAGATGCATCAGACCATTTTAAGGCATGTTGTTTTTATTAAAGGGAGTTGTCATTATATCAATCTCATCAAATATGTTATCAGTTTCCAAGATGAAGAATTTTTTGTAAATATGTATGAGCAAAATGTTTCACTAATGATTAAATTTGCAAATGCATTTTTTTAAAAATAAGTGTAATGACGGCCATTTATTAAAAGCAGATCCTTGCTCACATAGCCACTCTAGTTTCCATGCTCAAACCAAGAAAGATTAGGTTTTCATACAGGGCTGTTTTGGTAAAAATTATTCCCCAGGGCACCATCAAGTTAATGAAAGCCATTAAAAGAAAATACAAAATATAACATGGTTATAGACAGTTTCCATAGAACAAATTAAGGTGTTATAATGGCATATTACCATGTGAAATAAACATGTGAAATTGCTTTTGGAAGAAAGGAAACATACCATTTGCTTTATGTTACAGAATCCATTTTGAGAAATCAGAAACCTAACTATATTTTAATAGTACATTATTATAACTTAGCAAGCATTTATCTAACAGAACAAAATGGGTATTCATTATGACCTGAATCCAAAACACATTGCAGTCAAGATGTACCTATTTACTTCAGACTATATTCAGCAAAAAAACTAATAATGCTGCAAACAATGGGTCTATATACATAAAGCATCATAGAACCAAAGAACATCACAGCCAACTTGGACTGTAAGTTTCTTAAGGCAAATACAAGCAGAAAATTCAAATTTCAAATAGCATCCGAGCTTGGTCCCTTATATAATACTTTCAAATTTTGATTGTAATTATGCACGCTACACCCTTTCTTACCAAAAGATAGACAAGGGAGAGCAGATGTTAAAAAAGTCACATTTTTAAAAGATGTATCAACCTCACCACCACCACTTTGTGCACAATTCTGATCATACAATCTGAAATCTAGAATTTATATATGCAACTGTGAGAACTTACCCAGACCCAGCCATCACCTCATATACACATTATCATTCTCCTGGCTGCCAAATATATCACAGGGGGACCTCATCTTATCTTAGGGTAGAGCAACCTGCCCATTTGAAATGTAGCACAAGAAATGAAGGGACATTTTTTACTTGGACAGATAACCCAAGTGCCATGCAGTCAGCAAGAGTAGATCTTGCCACTTTCATTACTACTACAATAAGCAGCCCTCAGTGCAAGTGTAGAACTGAAGAGGCCTGCAATCCTTTTGTAAGACAACAGCCAGCCATAGAGGCAAAAGTTACTGGGAGTGATCCCTCAATGAAAGACCATGGAATATCTCTCTGTCAAACTGAACCCCACTTCCTTCTCAAAACTCTATCTTACATTGTAATTTTTATTTGGGGTGACACCTCAAAATCACAGTGTCTTGCATCTTTCATTATGGCGTAGAATAGGGGTTCCCAAATTGTGAAATATGAACTAGACGTTCTATCAATTCTGTTCATGGCCTTTTTAAAGAAGGTAGTATACAACATCTGGTTGCATTCAGGAGTGTGGGGGTCTAATTAGCACATGCATCCTTTGTGGGGGGTATCTGGAACACACACACATACTGAAGAGTGCTGTGGGATCACCATGACTTGAAATGCTATTGACTCTGCTGGGGCCCAACCCAATAAGCTATATGGTAAATCATGAGCCTTTTGGCTTTGGACTAATAACATGTATAGTTTTTACTCTATATAAGTAGGTAAAAAAATGCTGCTTAAAAGTTTATTTGTGGAGTACCTTTATGGAATATTTGTGCTAAAACTTGCATCAATTTAAAAAAAGCATAAATTATGTCATTTCAAATTTGCTACTCACTTTCATGTGCTCAGGGAGTGCAGTCTGTCAGTAAGTGTGGGGCAGGGGATGCTGAGAAGAGGCTGCACGGGGAAGAAGTTGGGGGGGAAGAACCTGACTTCCCACAGATTTATTTTTCCTGCTGTAGCAGTGGGAGGGGGACAAAATCAAGGCAAATCTCCAATCATTAGATTCTATACTTGGAAAATTAGAACAAATGTATACATTTTCCAGATATAGGATCTAATTATTGGAGGCGGGTGGGAGGGGGTGTCTTACATTTGAGTAAATACAGTAGACTTCATTCATCCAGAGGAGTTCTTTATCTAATGATTGTATTGAATATAATATAAACAAAGCACAGTGAATGAAGTTTTAAACCTATACATTAGGGCTGTGTGAAATTTCACCGGGTGTTTCGTTTTGATGCTGTTTCGACTTGTTTTGAGCTTGAACAGTGAAATCGAAATGAAAGGATTTGAAAGAACCACAAAATGAAAGATGGGCACATAAAACATTGTGAAAGTTTCAAAATGTTTGGCGTTTCGAAGCTGGACTTGCTTGCAGCTAAAGAGAAACTAAGGAGAGGGTGGGGGGCTAGAGGCAGGGAGGACTGCTCTGATATTGACTGTGTAGCTGGCCAGTGACTGTCGTCCTTCCCTAAGGTTCCTTCCAATCCCAGTGCTCTGGGGGAGGGGTGGAAAAACAGCTGCGCCTTAACACACACACAGTCACATGTCATGAGTTTGCTTATCAGCAGCTTGAGGTGCAGTTTCCCAGAAACCCCTGTACCTATCTTCTTGAAACTTGGCAGGCTTTGTGGCCTCAGAAGGGGCTACCATTCCTACAAGTTTCATCTGAATCAGGCAAGAAATGACCAAGTTATAGGCAGTTTTGTGCTTCCCCATTATAGCCTATGGGCAAAACGTCAAAACAGCAAAACAGTTTCGATGAAATGAAATGGAACAGTGCTTTTGAAATAAAACAAAACTTGAAACAAAACACTGTCCCGTTGAAATGAAAGTTGAAATGAAATGGTGCTGTTTCGCACAGCCCTACTATATATCATCGAATGATATCCTGCCATATTACTGTATGGCTTAGTATTTAGTAAAGTGCAAATGGTTGTTTAGTGCTGACACCATCACTCATTTCCTCACAAATGTTTCTCTGTCAAAAGCAGCTTGTTTTGCATAGTCAGTTGTTCAAGGGGAAGCTAGTTTGTTAGACTTTCTACCAAAATAGTTCCCATTTCTGAAGTAGCAGGCTGGAGAAAAACTTGTCACCTCCTTACAAATTAACACAGGATATAAGAGGGAGCACCCACCTCTTTCTTTCACTTCCCCATGCCTCCATTTCTACTCCCTGGGTCCTTTTTAGCATTTATTAGAAGCTGTTAATGTAGTGTGTTACTGATTATTGTTGTAGGATATAGACCAGGATTCAGTCTGAGTGCCAACGATTTCCAGGACCACAAAAACATGGCAAGAATGGGGCCCATATAAACATTCCAGCCACTCTGCCTGGAGAGCAATACAGTCTGAACTCACCAGCCAGGGGCTGATAGAGGGTCACCTCTTGGTTCCCCCCATCCCCAGGGGAGCTCAGTCATTGACAGCATGCTTTTCCCCCTGTGGCGGAGAAAAGAAGCAGATGCTAAGCCGCTATGGTCCCCTGCCCTGCAGGGGTGAGATTTCACTTTAGGCCCTAGAAAAATCATGGAGCAGGTCCTCAAGGAATCTAAGCACTTGGAGGAGAAGGTGATACAAACAGTCAGAATGGACTTACCTAGGACAAGTCATGTCTGACCAACCTGATTGCCTTTTATGATGAGATGACCGGCTTGGTTGATGCTGGGAGAGCAGTGGATGCAATATACCTTGACTTTAGCAAGGCTTTTGATATGGTCTCTCACAACAATCTCACCAGGAAACTAAGAAAGTACAAGTTGGGTGAATGGACTGTAAGGTGAATAGAAAACTGTCTGGATCATCAGGCTCAAAGGATAGTAATCAATGGCTCAATGTCTAGTTGGCAGTTGGTATCAAGTAGATTTCCCCAGGGGTCTGTCCCAGGGCCAGTTTTGTTCAATTACTTCATCAGTGACCTAGAAGATAGGATAGAATGCACCCTCAGCAAGTTTGTTTATGATACCAAGTTGGGGGGAGTTGCAGATGTGCTGGAGAGTAGGGCCGGGATTCAGAGAGATCTGAACAAATTGAAGGATTGGACCACAAAAATTCTCATGAGGCTCAATAAAGACACATGCAAAGTCCTGCACTTAGGAAAGAACAATCCTATGTACCAGTACAGGCTCGGGACTAAGCAGCAGTTCTGCAGAAAAGGACCTGTGGGCTTACAGTTGACAATATGCTGAATATAAGCCACCAGTGTGCCTTTGTTGCCTAGAAGGCTAATGGCATACTGAGTTGCATTAGTAGAACTGTTGCCAGCAGATCACGGGAAGTGTTTATTCCCCTCTATTACACACTAGTGAGGCCACATCTGGAATAGTGTCCAGTTTTAGGCCCCCCACTACAGAAAGCTTGTGGACAAACTGAGCCAGCAGTAGTCCTTTTACATAGTCTCCTACAAGGAGTCACATGATGCTTAGTCAGCTGAATCCATCACATGTTTTTATCTGGAGAGCACAACTAACAGCCCGTGGATTTAAAAAAAAAAGCTTGTCTCTGCAATAGATATTCTGGTTCCATCCATTTATGTAGGTCAGAAATCTGTCACAGTCGTGTTTTGTGTTAGAGCAAGCAGTTTTAATTTACCTACCTAATCATACAGAGTACTTATTGTATTCTTGCTTTACAAAGAAAATGTAGAGCTTGGCTTGCAACCCAAATAGATCATTTATCTAAGTACAGATGGCAAAACTGGGCCCTGAGGATTTAGCTCATCATATTAGATGTCCAAATATCAAGATGTATAGTGAAATGTTCCTAAAATATTCACTAATTATGGATGGTACATTCATTTAGTTATTTGAGAGTCTTAGATGGAAAACAACTTCTGTTTTTGAAAAATGGCTTATTCAAGCATATTTGTTGAACACAACATAATTCATGTTTCACATTACACATTTGATAGTGGAGCTGTTGGTCAAAAGCTAAAAGCTGAGAAAGAGACAGTAACCATGTTATAATCAGTATAAATGTCAAGTCCCTAACATAATTGAAGATCAGAGCTCAGATTGTAAAATAAGGATCTAAAAATCAAATAGCCTAGAGTTCAGGGATTTATGGGGAAGGAGTCTATCAATAAACAACAAAAAAAATCAATATTTTGATTGTGTTTTTGCTATTGCATATTTGTCAAGAACCTGTAAATATATACATTTATACAAATATAGAAATAGGGTGTTATGGACCGTCTTTAGAGACCAGTACTTTAGTTTATAGGAAATGCAGTCATGCACATTGTTGCTTCTGACCTTTGAGAAACCTGACTGGGCGTAAAGCAAGGACTATGTTCTAGGAAAGGAAATGGGGGAAATGAAGGGGGAAGGAAGTACTGCTTCACCAGAAGTAATGAATTTTTATTCTCAAATTTTATACAGGTAAAAATGGGTCAGCTAAAACTGTATACCATCCCATTATACAGTAATAATCATTCAGCTGTGAAGGAACATAAACAAGAGAAGATAAGCTAAGGTGAGGCACATGCTGGCACTGAACACAAGACAATCGGTGAGAAATGATACATGGGAGCCCCTCCTCACTGTGAAAGGCTTACAGCTGATCATTTATTTTAAAAGACTTCCCTTGAACATTTCAGTTAGCATTTCTACTACAGAAAGCCTCCAAAATATTTGGGAATAACCAGTCTCCATTTAATTTGACATTATGTCTAAGTCAAATTTGCATGCAACAGTTAAAATGTTACAAGGTTTAATGCACTGGAGACCCTCTCAACTCGGTCAGCTGCTTTTTTTTAGTTTATCAAATTCCTTAGCCACACTCTATAAATTAGTAAAGACATGTTGACGCTGTAAAAGGAACTCATTTAATTTGTTAATGGTGATTTATATCCCATTCACATGAAAAAGTAAATAGAGGGCTTAAAACTATTTTACTAATCTAAATTCATTGTACCTGACTCCTGATAAGTGACCAGCACACATTTGGCAGCTATTACTACTAAAAATGTAATGTTGAATCCATCTGACTAATGTCACAAAGACCTCCAAATATTCTTCTCCCAACTATTTCAGAAGTAACTGTTTTGAAATGAAATTTGAACTGAAGCTACAAGGCAGAATGTCTCCTAAGAAAACACATATTCCAGCCACATACACAGAGGGCGTCAGCCTAGAGCACATTTATACCATCAATACCATCAAACCACATGGTGATTAATTCTTCTTCAGTGTACATGCACAATGAATTTACTTAAAAGGAGGTGGCAATTTCAATTCCTAATTCAAATTCTTTCCTAATTCTTCTGAATTTAGAGTTAACAAAATCAGCTAGTGAGCAGATGTATTATTTCCTATTTTAGTCACAGTTCTTTAAAAAGGACAGTTAAACCATCAGGTCCACTGTATTTGAGATAAAGTAAAGTTCCTCTTTCAGATCAATGGAAATGAGAAGTAACTACATCTGACCCAGAGTTCCTTTAGTATTGTATTATTTTAAATTCTGACTCTATCTGAGATTTATAACCCTGTGAACCCCATACTATTTCCAGTTCCTGCCATAACCTCGATTATATTACTTCCCTCTGCTTGTGCAATGTTCTACTGCTCAGTGAAGATTTAAAGTCATGTTTTCATTGCATTCCAATTACAGAAAGTGACTCAGAGCCAGATCTGAAAAGGATCTCCATCTCAAAGTGGGATGTTTGTGGGATTTAGGCATCTAATTCCAAAACTGCAATCCCCAAACCCCTGCTCTGCTATTGCCTAATTCTAGACACACCATAGGCACCTGAATTTTTTATGTGAAAATTCCCCAGGTACTTACATTTCTACTTCTGTGCATGTCCAGAAATACTACAGGGTATATTTGCACAGGAAGTAGAGATTTGACTGAAGCTTTTATAGGCAGAACCAAATGGTAAACTAGCTAGCTTGTGTACTGAGAGTAATGTAGCAACAGCAGCTCAGAGCTGAGCCTGAGTTGACAGAGCTGCTGTCACACTTTGACTACAGTTGACATACCTTCAATCTTGACAAAGCTAAATAGGTTAATTTATGCTTAAACTCCATCATAATCCATACCAGAGCTATTCCTAGGCATTCTTATAGCCAGCCTAATAGATATTACCTAAGCTCTAGATCTAAAACAGGACTTCTTAGAGGCTTTTAGGAAGGATAGCTGGCCCTTTAAAGTCAGGTGTTACAATGCTCAGTGTAGCAGCACCTGGCTACCTTGTTGGATATGGGCCTTAACTACTGTTTTACACGTTCCCTGTCCTCTCTCATGTAGCAGGCATACTGAGGGAAGGACACTAGTGGATAAAAAGAATACAGATATTCCTAGAAGCATTTACAACAGCACTTCCCAAACTGCGGGGTGTCCCCTCCAACTGAAGGGCACAAAAGCCCCTTAGACAGAGACATGTGCAAATGATGGCCACTCATTGCCACATATTACAACCCTGTACTTGCTCTACATCAATCACTGCTGCTGTTCCCCGCCACTTTCCCCCCACTGCCACCAATTCTGTACACTGGTGGCAGCACCTGAAAGGAAGAAGGAGAATTGCAAGTGTCCAACCCTGCTAGGTAGGGCATAAACCAACAGACCTGGGGCAATGTTGAGCTACAAGGATTGACTTAAGGGTAGAAGAATAAAAGCATATAGTCTATGCTAGTTACACCTTATATTTAGGAAAACCAGATCTACAGTTACTTAGGCCCAGAGTTCGAGATCTTTATGAAAGAGTTGCACATGAAAGTGTTCTTCTGCAAATAATTTACTGTAAGCTCTTAAAGAGACATTATCACTATGTGCACTTGAAAACTTAAGCACAACACCTTCCCCTATTCCTCCAATTGGGATTGGAGAATGTTAGTGCTACTGTAATATAAATGATATACAACAACAATAATAGGCCCCCATCAGCCCCTATGTGTAACATGTAAGAGGCTTTTATAGATCTAAGAAATGGCTACAGGAATTTTTTTCAAGGTGGCAAGGGATAAAGCCAATTCCTCTCTCACTGTGCACCAACCTGTGTGGTGGGAGTATGATCCACTCCATGAGTACATGGAGTCATCCAGGAAGAGTTCCACCTCCTTCTGCCAGACTCCTTCCTGGAGCTTTCTGTGGCAAGGTGCAGCTTTCCCCAAATTGCACAAATAACCTAAACCAGGGGTGTCAAAGATCCAGCCCGTAGGCCAGAGATATACCATCCGGCCCCACAGGCCAGATGAAAGGCACAGGGCCAGTCCACGGGCTGGACTGAACCACAGACTGGCCCAGCGTGTGCCCTGGAGTGGCCAGAGTGGGTGCCTGGTCCTGCTTTAGCCACCCCAAGGCTATGCAAGTCCCAGTGCCACTGCCAGGCTGCACTGCATGGCCCTGAAGCTGCTGCCATATGAGACATGGCTATGGAGGGGCATGTGGCTGTCCCAGGGCTGCGCTACACGTGGCAGCTGATCTGGGACATAAGTTGGAGCAGACACTGAGTGCAGTGCACAGGGCCATCTGGCATGCCCCACATACTGCCTGAGACCCACATGCAACACTGGGGAATAGATGACATGGCTCTGCAGGCCAGATAGTCTGTGGGACAAATCTTTGACACCCCAGGCCTAAGCCATTAAAGGAACTGGGGGTTCACCTACTTCTGTTAAAAGGACCTCTTTTTAAACACAGACATCTCTTACAATACTTATGCTGCACACATCAGAGGGGAAGAGCAAGAAAGACACCCAACCACTCTGGCCTAGGAGACGGTGCTCTTAAGTCAGGAGAGGAGGTCATGGATTTGGCCTCACCACTTTAACTGAGTTTAATTTTTCCATGTAGTTCATCCTTAGTGCTGAATAATATCTAATATCCCTTCAACAAGAAACAGACTACTTAGTTTATTTGTAAATTGGGGAAAATTGAGAAGCTGCCCAAAGTCAATGTTGAGAACAGAATCTTGCTTTCTGCTAGGGTAGACGCAAACCTAAAACAAGAGAATTGCTTTCAAGATGGAATGTACTATATCTGTGCACAAAGCAATGCTATACATAACCATTGTTATAATCACTTAACTAGGACAGCCCTCCACCAGCCAGAAAAACAACACACAGTCCTTGATTTCCAGGATTAACATAAGAGGTAACATAGAGGATTTTTTGCTTCCAGTTACTCTTATATCAAATAGATTATGTTGTGGACCTGAAAGGCTTAGGTCATATCGGCCATTCATGAGGGAAGCGAAAATAGTGCGTTCTAATGTAATTAATGAATTTATTATTATGCTTATGTATATTGCAGTACAGTTAACAAGCTTACCTATGGCATTTGGTAACTTCTGAATACTGGATTTTGTAAGTTTATATTTCTAACAGTTTCTAATTCATAATTTGCATGTGCACTTATAGGTTTTAGAATTTTTTTAATTGTCAAAATGGTTTCGTCCTGAATATTCCTTTCTTCTTCATTTTTCTTATTTGTATTTGCAGTAATAGGAGTGTTCCTTTTAAGAACACATTTGGATAGACTTCACCTGTTTTCAGAAATTGAAAGAGTCTGTTTAGATATGTTCAAACAAAGGTCAGAACTTGATATGGCAAATTTAGCTGACTAGAAAGGAAGGTTAATGTTACTTGAAGATGTAACATTAGTGTCTATCAGGGTGCCTCAGGACATTGCTGACGAGCTAAATAACATTTGGACAAATATCTAAATGTCTGAACATCAACCTTGTGAGATAGTTTCATCCCAATGAAGGCCTTCTCAATCTTTTCCCATTCAACACTCCATTTCCCGAGCCAGACACAGAAGGGGGAAATGTTCTCCCTAAGTGAAATCAAATGCTGGTCCTTATACTTCTTAAATGTACAGAAGCAGAGCTCAAAATCATATTCTCTAATTAGAGCGGGACAGAGTGCCTGCTATTATGAAGCAGGCAACACATGCAATCACTACTGCCCCAGGAAAAGAACAATATTCCCATGAGCGAACTGTATTTAGAATTCTGTATCAACCTACACGCCAATTTTAAACAGGAAATTTGGATGATGCTAAAAGAGTGAATCCTCCTTTCAAAGTTCATATTCATTGGATACTTCTAGACTTATCAATTTATAATTACATAAGGGAATAAATAGCCTTTTGGAATTCAGATCACTAAAGTATTTATACTGCTGCATGTTTTTCAGTTCACATCTGGTTTAACAATATTTAGGTTACCTAACACCCTCAAAATCAGAGCACAAATGGGATAAATGGGAACAATAGTTGTCTATAGAATTCCCTTCCAAATCTATGATAGCTTTGGGAAAATGTTCAGGCTTAACAGAAGGAGTAAACAAAAACTAAGCATAATAGCTTGGCTTGTTGTTCCAACTGTGTCAATTATGTGCTGATATTCATGAGGTCTACAGATGCAGAACATGAGACCTTATAAACCACAACAATCACTTCAAGTTGTATAAATGTTGAACTATATGAAATGAGATAAATTTTTGCAGGTATCATTCAGAAGTAGCTCCACTCAACATCAATAATTTTAGATTATTTCTTTTTTCACTAGAGAACTTTGGACATCCATTGACCAGCCTGAGAAGAGAGGTTGACAAGTGGAATATAAACATATGTCAAAGCCAAATAATTAAAATAAAAACTTAAATATATATATCAAATTTATTTGTTATTTATTAATAGCACCCAACGCTGTCTTATAGTGAAGACATCAATAAAGGTTTTTCATTGTTTTCCTACCAGTGCATTTCCAAATCCAGGTGGACAATCTGGAAACCAGAAAAGTTGCTGTACCACTGACTGTAGGTCACAAGAATGCAGATCTTGTAAATGGATCCAAATATAAGTGAAGTAGTCATTTATGTCCAAAATCTGTAATTAAAAGGAACTTTGGCCATTTTCACTTCCACAGTGTACTTCATTTTACAAAATGTTGTATCAAAAATAACTGCTGTTGAAATGGTAAAGATCACTAACTTAAATGGTCTGCATCACTTTATTAGATACTCCACATGTTTGATTTACAATTTATGACTATAGTGTGTGTGCTGGCTACAACAATGCTACAATGAGAGTGTGTATTTCAGAAACAGTCATGAAATGTAGGGACCTGTTTATACATTTTACAAAATGAACCAACAATACATTAAAACTGCAGCAAAAGTGGATAATGTAAATGGTTAAATTATAAATTCATTTGTTCAAAGGTCCAAATATTTCAATGAAAAAGATATATAAAAATGTAATAAAACATAAATTACATTTAAATGTCTGTACATGATTCATCTTTCAGGAAGGAGCACAAAACCAACATTCTGTACAATACTGCTTATTTTGGTCTTCTAAAATTCAAAGATCCATTATCACTAAAAAAAAAAAAAAAAAAAGGCAGGAAACAAACATGGTTTTACATGCAATCTAGGCACTAATCTCACCAAATCAAGTGAGTTTATAACCCTGCAAAAAACAACACTTTTCCAATGTAGAAATGTGTATCTTGAGCTCTTTTTCTGTACCTGACAACCAACATACAGAGTAAGTTGGATTGTTAAATTAGTGCATGACCAGCTATGTTTCTTCTTTTGGTTAACAAAGTATTACGGCTATTTGCTGCTAAAAATATGCAGTAGAAAGGGAACTTTTCATTCACAAACGGAGTCAACTGATCTCATTGGGAAGTTCCTGCCACAGTCATTCAGTGGGAAAAAGACATTGCCTCTCTCTTTTTTTATGTTATGTTATAATACAAACATGGATCTATATTCTCAATTTGTATCGTTTCAGATTTCTTTTTAAAAAACACAAACAACAATCCTTTGTCCATTATATCAAGGAGATAAATACTATTTGCTAAGCTGTCCATCACATCCAGGGCACTTCCTTCAAGTTCTGATCAATCCTGTGCATTACCGTAGTTTGGTTCCTTTTTTTGTTATTGACTTAAGCATAATTCCCTAAAATTACACTCACATATCATGATATACATGATGTGCAATGCTACTCTGCGATATGTTGCACAGCAACAGTACGTTATAGTAAAGCAGCTTCCCTCAAGAATGGTAGTCAATAAAAAGATTAAAAACAGCAATTCTATACCATGACGTTTGCAAAAATCTGATGGCAATGACGATCAATAAACCTGGTATATCATTACTGCTGCATTTCATACTGGTGGTTTATTTTTTAAGTCAGACCAAAAGTATTGATCTGAAATCAAAAAGACAACAGTCTCCATGCACTGAAGTGATCTGAAACTCTTAGTAATAAGGTCAGTTTCCTTAGGCTTCTGACTGCATCTCTGCTTCGTCCATCTGAAGAGTGTCATTATCTCCCAATAATTCTGTTTCTGGTACAGAACCCTCCTCTTCCTCTTCTTCCTGAACAGGACTTTGGGCTATGTCTTCTGCACCATTATGTGTATCATCTGTGCCCTCTGAAAGCAGAGCAGCCCTATCTGCCACAGATGCATTGGAGGGAGCTGTTGTTACATAGCCTGTACTTGTGGAACCACTCCCACTGTGATGGGAACCTGGCTTTGGAATGATCTGTGGAGGTATCTGCTGTGGAGCCATTTGCATTGGAATCTGGACAGGGTAAAAATTTGGCAAGTAGGCTCCATAGGCTGGCATTGGCTGGTAACCATTTACAGGAATGTAGAGCTGAGGAGGTGGGACCATTGGTCTCATCTGCCCTTTCATTGGTATGAATTGTGGCTGAGGGAAAGCTTGAGTTTTCTGCTTTGGTCCAACATACCTAGCATTGCTGACATTACTAACAGGGCTTGTACTGAGAGAACTTGTTTGAGTAGTGTTGCTTGCCCCAGAGGTTTGGGCTGAGCTGTTGTAATTAGAAAGGTTTCCCCATGTTCTTAGTCTATTGTGTATGTCTTTAAATCTTGGTCTTCTGTTGGGGAATTCATTCCAACATTCTAACATCAAGGTGTATATCCATGTGGGGCAGTCATCAGGACATGGCAAAACCTGCCGATTTCGTATCATCTCAATGACATCCTGATTAGAATAACCACAGTATGGCTGCAGGCCATAGCTGAAAATTTCCCACAGTACAACTCCATAGGACCAGATATCTGAATCAACAGAAAATTTACCATACATGATAGCCTCAGGTGACATCCAACGGATAGGAAGAAGGGAATTTCCCATCAGTTTATAGTAATCAGCAGCATAAACTTCCCTGAAAAGGCCTAAATCTGATATTTTCACATTAAGTTTATCAAACACCAATATATTCCTAGTGGCTAAGTCCTTGTGAACAACATGGTGGCTAGACAGATATTCCATTCCTGCTGCTATCTGAGTTACAATGTGAAAAAAATCTGCTGGCTCCAGAGTTGATTTGACTGTCTTGTCATCATCAGTGCTGCCAACATCAGAATGAGGTGATCTCATAACTAAGAACTCATGAAGATCACTGTGAGAACAATAACTAAAAATCATGCTTATGGGCTGTTCTTTTGTCACTATTCCCAGCAAACAAACAATGTTTGGGTGCTGTAGTCGTGATCTCATCATTGCTTCATGTTTGAATTCTTCCCGAAGAGACAATTCTGCCTTGTCTTTCAGTGTTTTGATGGCAACAACTTGTGTAGGTTCACCGGGTGCTGTTCCAAAGAGATGACCCTTGTAGACTTTTCCAAACCTCTCTTCTCCTAGTTCTTCCATAAACCTCACAGTAGATAGGTTGATCTCCTTAAGTTTCGCCTGAAAGATAGAAAAAGAACAGAAAAATAAAGGTATATCTTAGTGTTTTCTAACACTGCAATTTGCCATTTAAACAAACCCTACAGATTAACCCATAGGATGATGGTTTTGTGAATCTTAAATTTACATACTGTATAGTCAAAGAGATTTTGATTTTATTACCAGGCTTGAAATGGATTACATCTTTCTCAGGAATGCAAATTTGAGATAAGGAGTATTTCAACTAAAAAAAAGACAAAGGTGCTAGTATATTTCTTGCAAGTTAAAAAGATCAATTTTGGGTAAATTGGTCAGTTTTCATAAAACAGGAGAAATGGAAGTGGTTAACAATAAGCCAATCAGACACTGTGTACATTTAAGATACAGGACTACCATTAAATCTCACTCCTTACTACACACTAGCTTATGAAATCAAAGCAGTTTTTAATAAATGAAAATATTTGTTCAGTTGGTAGTAGCCAGAACAGATGTTGCCTGCTGTAGCAAGCTGTGTATTGTCATTGAGAACTAGCATCTAGTGTTAAAAACATTACTTTAGTTTTGAACAGAATTTGAATTTGGAAATATCTTAATTAATCAGAAGATTATTTTCTAGAGGTTAAAGTATAGAGAAAAATTTGATGCCATTTTGATTTTACTGATTGCTGAGGTACAGAGTCTTAGAAGCATACTGTACTTAGACCCTTCTGTAACCTCTTCCCACAAACCAATGGTGGTTTCATATAATTAGAAATGGAGGCACAGTGTTTAGGAAGCAAAAATGTTGTGTGTACTGGTTGCTCTGCTTAAAAACATTTAAATCCAGAAAGCTGTTACAAAGAACAAAAATAAGTGCAAAAGAATAAAGAATCAGTAGGAGCAAGGTCTCCAGTTACTAAGGCAGACATCAAAGCAAGGCATGACTAGTAGGGGTGTGCAAAGCAGGCTGTATTCGATTCAGATATGGCCCGATTCAGGGGGCAGTGATTTGATTAGTTGATTCAGATCACTGTCCCGATCTGATTCCGCTGGATCCAAATCTGAAGATTTGATGCTGATTTGGAGAATCAGTGATTTGGCCATAGACACAGCTTTAGATGTTTTTTCTACATACCTCAAGGTACCAGACGTGGCTTGTAAATGTTGAGAAGGTGGGGTGGATGGAATGTCCCACAGGACTGCGGGTGGGGGGGGGGCCCGGATGCTTGGCAGTGGACCTGTAAGTGGACTGGAAGTACTTCTTGTCCACTTCCGGGACCACCACTGAGCACATGGGGGAACCCCCCATGCCCTCCCGGATCAGCAGTCGGCTATTGGGGGACCCCAGGTGCCCCCCCCAGACTCAGAAGGCACCAGTTGCCAAGCCGGGGGGGGGCAGAGGGAAGCCAGGGGGTACACCGCGGCAGATCCGGAAGTGGGCCAGAGGTGCTTCTGGTCCACTTCTGCATCTGCTGTCAAGAGTGCTGGGAACCCCACCACGCTGCCATGAGATGCTCCATCTGCCCCATCATCTCAGCATTCACGAGCTACCTGGTACCTTGAGGTATGCAGAAAAAACATTTAAAAGCTGTGTCTATGTCTGAATCATCGAATCTCCCTGGATCTCTCTGAATTGATCTGGAGGGTTCCGATTCGATTCAGAGATTAAAAGGTCTCCCAATTCGATTCAGTGATTTGGCCGCTGAATCAGGCCGAATCTCTCCTGAATTGAATCAGCAACCGAAGCTTCACACAGCTCTAATAACTAGTAATGATAATCCAACTCAACATGCCAATTTTGTATTACAAAGTATTCCTTAAGGCTAAAAGCTCTAGATGCAACTAATAATTTTTAGATGCTGCACCACAAATACCCTAAATGGACCTGATTTTTATAAAGTTGGTGATTGGTGCTTTTAGATACCATTTAAACGGCTCTCGAATTGGACATCAAAAAATTGAGGCATTCAAAATCATGACACTTCGGAAAACTTTAGCCAAAGAAAATTCTGCAAAAAAAATACCTGTTTGTGTTGATTAATAAGTGGCATTTCCATGTCCTGGCTAGGAGAGGCCATCAGTTGGCGACGTTGTGGGGTGGCAGCAGATGCCTTTTGTTTGTTTCTACACATACAGACCAAGAAAAAAAGGCAGGCGATAACCAAAGGAATGGCTATGCTGGGAACCAGAATGTAGAGAATCCCCATTTTGCTGCTGTCACGTGGGCCTGGTGAAAGTTTAAATAGTTACTGTTTTCAGGAGATTAAAAATATATATATTCAAAGACAAAATTCAAAATGCTACTCTGACTATTCAGACTAATCTTTAAACCAACCAGAAGCAAAATCACATGATTTTGAATAGAAAATTATGTTCTAAGTAATGGCTTCTAATCCATTAACCACATAGTCATTTTCTTGTAAACACAGAATGAAAATAACACCATGCAGCAAGTTGGTACGAGGATGCATCATGAGGTTATCAGACCTGTTTAGTCTGTGCTGATTGTACTGACTAATGTTTCTCATGTAAAAAAAAATTATAAATTATTCTTGAACCTCCCCCAACACAGAAATCACAGAATATAAATGACAGTGCAACTAAGTAAATTTCCTTAGGGTGTTGAGTACAGTGATTAGTCTTTATCATTACCAAGTAACGCAGTCTTCATCATTACAAGACAGTGAACTTAGTGTGATTAACAGCAGAGGCAAACAAAAGATAGCCCTCCTTATGCAACATTAACCATTAGCGTTTTGGTTGCCATTCCATTAGCATTTTGTCCACTAATTTATCTTCCACTGGCACTATTTCTGAAATGTTCTCTTCACCTCCCAGTCATAGCGATACTGTTTGGACCTACTGTTTTTGAGGCAGTCTTGTGTTGCAGACAAGCAAAAGTGAAGAGTGTCAATTTATTATGAGTTCTCTAAAGCATTTACTAAACAATTGTATGTATATGGCATATGCAGCATGCAGTGATGTGTGTAGAAAGATTTTATGTACTTCTTGGGAATGTCGTGTACAATCTGTGGCCATAGTATTTGCAAGTAGGGCTTTAGTCTTAAACTTAGACAAATTTGTATCACTTTTTATCACATTCTGTTAACCAGATTGTCTTTGCTAATGTTGGTGCAGTGGTAATTCATTAACCTTATTTAGTTTCTTTTTGTATTTAGTTTAGGTGTCTTGTATGTCATATCATTTATATATGCCATATACTCATGCCTTGTATATGGTCTTCAGTTTCATGCTTATTCTTATAGTCAACTATAGTGTTTTATCTCCCTCTACAGGATGTGAGAATTCTTGTTCTCCAAAAATGACTTAGAGAGAAAAGGTATATAATTCTGAATAGTGTTAACAAAACCTGAGTTATACTTTAACAGATATGCAAAACAAACCTAACTATATTAATACCAGACTCTGAGAAGTTAGAAAATTATACTTCGTAATACTACATAGAAAACACATGTAAATATTAATTATTACATGTTTTCCCTACTTTTGCTCTAAAAGTTAAGTAAATAGGCACTGTAGTCTTTCAGGTAACAAACTCTGGTCTTAACACAACTTTAAAAAGCACTGGTGCCATACTAGACCCAATGAAATCCATGGAAGTGTAATTTGCTCTGTGAATTATACTATAACAATATGCAATATTTAAAACTGTAAAAACTGTAGCATGGTACTAGGGGGAAAAAAAAGATAATACATACTACAAGAAGGTACTTCACACAGTTCCATGCGTACGTTTTTATTTTGTGTAAAACACCAGGGACCCTCCAGTTGGCCTCCAGGATTTCGGCAATATGCATGTCCTCCTCCTAGCTCTGGAAACTGTGTACTTGTCAGATCGTGTTTATGAGGATGCTGGGAGTCCCAATATTGACAGTTATGGCCAGATTTAGTAACACCCACAGTCCCTCTATAATCTGCTCCTGAGCCATTGTAGCACTGATGATCTGTAACAACGAATTTCACAAAAAAATTACAAAAAAAAAAAAGTGGAAGCAAATCAGTAAGGTCTTCAAACTATATTCCTTGGATGAGCATGGAACAACCCATTTTAGGATTTAAAATAGTGATAACAGAGATGCCTTGGTCCTTTTAAAACACTGTTTAGGTGGCCACTGACATCTTTAGGTACCTAAACGCTTTTGATATCCAGCCTCAAGTGTGTACGCTTGTGGCTTCAATTAAAATGACTTGGTATAGCTGAATATGACTTGGTGCAAAGCAGGTTGACCCTTCAGAAATACAACAAAGCATAATTCAGAGGGATAAGCTTCCTCTGTTCATCCCAAAGGCCACATTCACACGACTGTGGACATTTGGTTCTCTGGGGACAACTAGCAGTGGGACACCTTTTGCTGCTGCTAGTTGTTTCTGGTACACAGCAGGTTACTCTGGGTGGAGTAGGGGAGGCTGCGGTCAGCACTGTGCTGGCTTCAGCAGCCTTACCTGGGTTTCTCGGGGCCTCCTGGGGCTGCAGTAGTGGCGATCCTGCTGCTCAGAGCCTAGCTGGCAGCCGAAGTGTGGCTCTGGCTGGCCAGGCTCCAGTTTTGAGTGGAGCATGCTGCCCCTGTGTGCACTGCTCTGCTTTTTTTTTTGGCATGCTGCTACCTTGTGGTGCAGACTTTTCTGCGGCACCATATACTGTATAGCCACGCTCGTCTGGACGCAGCAAAACAGATCTGGAAGCCTAGAAATGCCTGTTTAAATAACCACAATATAAACTTCACACATCACCCACTAATGTCTTATTCACTTCCCATCCTTTCAGATGCAGGCCTCACTTTCCTTCCCAGGGGAATCAATATTACTATCTTTTACTATCTTCCTTTTTCCTTTATTTTGTACCTTCTTTTGTTTCAGTTATTTCAGTCTTCTCTTCTTTTTTCTCCCCCTGCCAATTTGTATCTGCTTTATATCTGCTGTTATTTTTACTCAGTCTCTTTTCTTTTTGGTCATATTTCTGCTGCTGTCCTATTCTTGGCTGCATGCTTTCCACATTGTCAAGCTAGAGGTCTAGTTATACACTTTTTTCCTAAGTATTGTAAGTATAGTATAAGGACATGACTATCTTTAGTCTTGTAAGTCTCCTTGTGGTCCTTCTGAAGCACATGCTTTTCTCAGTTGCAGTACACTGACAGTAACATGAAGAAAGTCTGAATTGCACTGTTGCCACTGGTAAATCTGCCCTGTGGGTACAGGTCTTTATTTTCCAGAGCTCTCCTTTCATGCTTAAATTATTTAAAGTTCCCTATCATCCTGTATGTTCTATGATGGGGCAAGCTTGTGCTTTACAGAAGGCATGACATCTCTTTTATGAAAGCACTCAGTATGGCCATAAGTCTTACATATGGTATCACAGGAAGCACCATCTCAAACCAAAATCTTATTAGTGGTAGAAAAACAAAAAAAGAAAAAGATAAAGGAGCTCAAGGCTTGAAACATCAAAGCTTACATCTGTTGAGCCTTTCCACAGGGATCCCAATTCTTATACAGTTGGCACCCTCTATTGTCTCTGGTAGTGGCAGGTCCTCACACTTAGGTAGTTGTAGCTGCATCAAAATACGGGGATTCGACCTTGCGATGTTATACTCCTGCCTACAGAGATCATTTTCCAAAACTTCACATTCATCCCGACACAGCTCCCTTGGTTTAGGGGTCCGAGAGCGCTCATCACACAGTGGAAATACAAAGTGGCAGAACGATGGGATGGCGAACTGTGAGCACTGATCAGATAAATGGGTGGAAGTGCCGATCATGGTAAATGCAGCTGGAAAAAATAAAATTACTGGCTAAGTACTAAAAAAAATGAAAGAAATGAAATGATTTTTACATGAATACAACATCATTTGTCCTGAACGTTCAAAAGCCTCTGCAATAACCCTGAAATATGACATGCAGTATCAGTGAAATGTGGTCACTATGATATGGAGAAGAGAAGCCAGACAGACAACTGAGATGCAGGGAAAAACCCAAAGTTCCACTGTTTCTGTAATGTTCATGCAGAGTTTGTTAGACCCCAATTCTACAGCGTGGTCCAAGAGACCCTAGAGAATGAACTGGTGGTGCTAAATGTATTTGTCTTGGAGAAAAGAAGAACAGAGTCACGCCTGCCAAGACATGAATCTATGGTTCCAAGGCTCCTAGTCATGTCAATCTGAGTTTGGATCACTAAGCTTTCCTCTCTTTAGACTCCTATCAGCAAGTCACATATTGACAAGTAAGAGAAAGGAATCTGTTAATACTTGTGAGACGTTTCTATTAACAGATGCAAGAAGCCAAACAGGAAGCAGTCCTGAGAAGAAATGAATATTGATAATCTCAAAAGACTGAATACATTAAGATGACTGCCATAGTACATCAGGGACATGATCCTCTCCTCAGGCACTATTTATATACATACCACTTATCCGAGAGGTTTTGTGAACTTTTTAAAGATACCCACAGATGCATCATATATCTGAGGGATGAATAAAACTGTAAATGTCAGAATAATCCCTTCCACCAAAAAACCTTTTGAACTAGGGCTACTAGACTGCAAGGAAGTCAGCAGTTAAGTTATTCAATACTCCATCTCTTTTGATAGGCTTACCATAAAATCATAGAAAGTTAGGGTTGGAAGGGACCTCAGGCTGTTACCTAGTCTAACCGCCTGCTCAGAGTGGGACCATCCCCAACTACATCATCCCAGCCAAAGCTTTCTCCAGCTGGGTCTTGGAAACCTCCAAGGACAGAGCTTCCACAACCTCTCTGGGTAACCTGTTCCAGTCCTTCACCACCCTCCTAGTGTGAAAGTTTTTTCCTAATATCCAACCTAAACCTCCCTTGCTGCAACTTGAGACCATTCCTCCTTGTTCTGTCATCTGCCACCATTGAGAACAGTTGAGCTCCATCCTCTTTGGATCCCTCCTTCAGGTAGGCTGCTATTAAATCCCCTCTCAGTCTTCTCTTCTCCAAATTAAATAAACCCAGTTCCCTTAGTCTCTCCTTGTAAGTCATGTCCCCCAGCCCCCTCACCATTTTTGATGCCCTCCGCTGGAGTCTCTTCAATTTGTCCACATCCTTTGTGTGTGCATGGGGGGAGGGGAGGGGCAAAACTAGACACAGTACTCCAGATGTGGTCTCACATGTGCTGAATAGAGGGGAATAATCATTTCCTTTGACTTACTGGCAACACACGTACCAATGCAGCCCAGTATGCCACTAGCCTTCTTGGCAATGAGGGCACAATGTTGGCTTATATTCAGCTTATTGCCCACTGTAACACCCAGGTCCTTTTCTTCAGAGCTGCTGCCCAGCCAGTCAGCCCTCAGCCTGTACTGATGCATGGGATTGTTCTGGCCTAAGTGCGGGACTTTGCACTTGTCCTTATTGAAACTCATGAGATTTTTTTTGGCCCAATCCTGCAATTTGCCTAGGTGTCTCTGAATCCTTGCCCTATCATCCAGCATATCTACTACTTCCCCCAACTTGGTGTCATCTGCAAACTTGCTGAGGGTGCACTCCATCCCATCTTCCTAGTTGCTGATGAAGACATTGAACAAAACCAGCCCCAGGACAGACCCCTGGGGCACTCCACTTGATACCAGCTGCCACATAGACATCGAGTCATTGATTATTTCACTCTGCACCCAATGCTCCAGCCACTTTTCTATCCACCTTACAGTCCACTCATCTAGCCCATACTTCCTTAGCTTCCCTGCAAGAATGTTGTGGGATACTGTATCAAAAGCCTTGCTAAAATCAAGGTACACCACATCCATTGGTCTCCCTGCATCTACAGAGTCAGTCTCATCATAGAAGGCAATTAGATTGGTCAGTCATAATTTGCCCTTGGTGAATCCATGCTAACTGTTCTTAATCACCTTTTTCTCCTCCAAGTGCTTAGAAATGGATTGTTTGGGGATCTGCTCCATGATTTTTCCAGGGGCTAAAGTGAAGCTGACTGGTCTGCAATTCCCTGGATCCTCCTTCTTCCCTTTCTTAAATATGGACACTGTGTTTGCCCTTTCCCAATCATCCAGGACCTATCCTGATCATCATGAGTTTTCAAAGATGATAGCCAATGGTTCTGCAATCACATCAGCCAACTCCCTCAGCACCCTGGGTGCATCCCAACCATCCCCATGGACTTGTCCATGTCCAGCTTTTGTAATTAGTTCCTAACCTGTTCTTTCACCACTGAGGGCTGCTCACCTCCTCCCCAAGCTGAGCTGCCCGGTGCAGTAGTCTGGGAGCTGACTTTGCCTGTGAAGGCTGAGGCAAAATAGGCATTGAGAACTTCAGCCTTTTCTGCATCCTCTGTTACAGGGTTGCCTCCCCCATTCAGTCAGGGACCCACACTTTCCCTGAGCCTCCTCTTGCTACCAACGTATTTGTAGAAACCCTTCTTGTTACCCTTCACACCCCTTGCTAGCTGCAACTCCAGTTGTGCTTTGGGCTTCCTGACTTCATCCCTGCATGCCTGAGCAATGCTCTTATATTCTTCCCTAGTCATCTGTCCAAGTTTCCACTTCTTATAAGCTTCTTTTTTGTGATTTAGTTTAATGAAGAGTTCCCTGTGAAGCCAAGCTGGTCTGCCATACTTGTTAGTCTTACTGCACATCAGGATGGTTTGTTCCTGCACTCTCAGTAAGGCTTGTTTGAAGTACAGCCAGCTCTCCTGGACTCCTCTCCCCCTTAGACTGGCTTCCCAGGGGATCCTGCCTATGAGTTCCCTGAGTGAATCAAAGTCTGTTTTTCTGAAGTCCAGGGTCCTTACTCTGCTGTTCTCCATCCTTCCTTTCTTCAGGATCCTGAACTCAATCATCTCATGGTCACTGCTGCCCAAGTTGCCATCTACTACTACATTCCCTACCAATTCATCCCTGTTTGTGAGAAGCAGGTCAAGCAGAGCATAGGCCCTAGTTGGCCACTCCAGCACTTGCACCCCAAAGTTGTCCCCAGTATTCTCCAAAAACTTCCTGGATTGCCTGTGCACTACTGTATTGCACTCCCAGCAGATGTCAGAATAACTGAAGTCCCCCACGAGAACCAGGGCCTATGATCGGGAAACTTCCACTACCTGTTTGAAGGAAGCCTCATTTACCACTTCTTCCTGGTCTGGTGATCTATAGCAGACCCCACCATGGCATCACCCTTATTGCTTTCCCTTGTGACCCTAAGCCACAGACTCTCAGCAGGCCTATCTCCAGTCCCTCTCTTCAACTTCAGCTACCAACCTCCTACTACCCACACCAAATGTATCATCAATCTCTTCCTGAATAGCCAGAATGCTACTTCTTCAACTCTAACCCTGTTTACTTCTTGGATATCTTTGCCCTTTGATATATGAACATGTTGTTGCATCAATTCCATCATGAATAGTGGTGTGGATGAGTTTGCACTGGTGTGTGCACAGTAAAGCAGGCTAATAGACCGCATATGGGAACTGTGAGATGCACTTAGCTGTAATGATTAGAAAGAAGGGTAAACGTGAATATGCGTGTGTTCATGGGCAGCATTTTATTCACATTGATGGGAGGCATAGACAGAACAGGATTATGTGGCAAGAGCATGGGACTAAAGTGGTCCATGCAGATGTGCAAGAACACTGGGGATGCTGCCTGAGTGCACTGTGGGAACCATCCAGGCCTAAATGACTTAGCAGAGAGACAGTGGGAGCAATGTCACAGATACCCAGCTTCTCTGCATCCCTACTAAATGCCTATGTTCCCCAAGACCCAATCAACAATTAATGTTTCCTAAACCTCATTCAGTTTTCTTTCTAGCCTGCTTCTCCTGTTTACTAAGGCATGGGCTTTGCACCATCAGAAACAGGCAGAGATGAATGAAAGATTTTCATCAGAAACTGAAGTAGCTGAGGGCACTGGGATACAAAGACACATGACACTGGAGGTTTAAGAAAAACATCATCTATCCTCAGAGTCAACCTAAAATGACAAGAGCTGGCAACACTGAAGTAACTGAAGAAATTCCAAAAATGTAAAATTGTTAGCATAGAAGGCAAAGTTTGCTCTTGAATCCTGAATATAAATTCCCTGTAGATATGGTGCTGTCTGTACTGCTTTTGACTATGATCTAAATTTGGACAGTAGGTGTCACTATTACCCACTCACACAGAGTCACCTTCTCAGTATGTTGTACACTTCCCAATATAAATGATGATTTTTCTTAAAACAGTTTTTTATTTGGTAGGCAAACTACATTGGTCCCCCAAAATTTTACATATTTATACAAAGATTTTCCAAATATGCTGACACCTCAATGACTTTCCAGGCACACTGAAATGTTCTGTTTAAGAATCTTCAAAACAACTGAGCACATTGTAAAATCTAGAGTCATGATTTTGTTAGGCATATTTGGTAATCATCTCTTAGATTCACATGATTTTAAACTGCACTTTAGTTATGCCTTGCAATCTACATATGCAATCTTCTTTGGGAATCCCTTGTAGTCCAGGATGATTGTCTTTCATGACTATAAAGGCCTTGGTTTTGAAACATCTGCTTAGATCAGGGGTGTCCAACCTTTTGAATGTAGGGCTGGATCATCAATTTTTTATCACCCAGTGCACCGGTGAGCCTTATTCAAAGGCCTCACAGGAAGCGGTATCACATCAGGAAGTGATGTCACGTGACCTTTGACACCAATGAAGTTGCAGAAAGTGACAATGAAATAGGTCTGGAAATGTGGTTTAAAATCCAAAATAAAAACAATATAAAAGCAGCAATGAAATAATACCAAACACTTGACTAAAATAAACACTTTCACTTCTACTCACTTCTCAATGAATAAAAGAAGCATAATGCAAGTCGACAGATCAAATGTGGAAAAGATATCAGCCAGAATGGAAACTAATCAAAGTAACAAAATATGGGCATTTTTGAGCAAAATCTTCAAGAAGATTTACTTTTACTGAATTAATAACTTGTTAGTAACACATCTTTAACAAGTAGTAACAAGTTGAACCCCTAACCCCCCACAAAGAGAAACAGAAGCAAACACAATCCAAACACTGGATAGTATTTTTACAAAGATTTTTACCTGCTCCAAATTTACGTTGGAGCCCAGATCATTAATGCTCTATTCTTAAGCATATTGTCCAGTCTTTAACAAGCATACAGCACAGTTTCAGGGGGCTCAGCCGCAGCTTTCCCTCCCTGGTGCAGCCCAGCCAGCCCACCCCGTCCCTTATCAAGTGGTGGCTTCCCCATGTGCTGCTGCACTTTCCCCCTACCTGCGCTACCTGTTTCCAAAAGGCAGGAGGCTCCACCGCCGCTTCTGCTGGCCAGTGCCATCCTGTCCTGTCCCAAGTGGCACACGGCTCTGCCGCCACTTCTGCTGGCTGATGCAGACCTGGCCTGGCTCCTCCCATCCCCAGCAGCACATGGGAAGCCAGCTTCAACTGCATGCCACTTTACCTGGCTGGTGCTGACCCGGCTGGATCTGTGCCATCCAGAGCAGCATGAGGCTGAAGCCGGCTTCCCACAAGCTGCTGGGGATGGGAGGAGCCCAGCCAGGTCTGCACAGGCCAGCAGAAGCAGTGGCAGAACTGTGTGCCACTTAGGATGGGACAAGCCCGGCTGGAGCAACAGGGGCTCAGCTGCATTTTCCCCGTACCTGCGCCGGTCAGCCCCGAGCATCACATGGCTCCGCTGCCACTTCTACTGACTGATGCCGACATGGCCGGCCCCCTCCCATCCGCAGCAGCACGTGGGAATCTGGCTTCAGCTGCATGCTGCTCCGGATGGGGCAGACCCACCTAGGTCAGCACCAGCTAGCAGAGGTGACGGCGAAGCCGTGTGCTGCTCAGGACTGACCAGCACAGGTAAGGGAAAAATGCAGCTGAGCCCCTGCTGCTCTGGCTGGGCTCATCCTGTCCTGAGCGGCACACGGCTACTCCTCTTCCCACACGCACCACGTTGGCAACATCAAGCTGACACCATGCATGTGGGAACCTTGTCTCTTCCCAGCCCTTCAGCAGCCATTAGGTTTACTTTCGGTTCCGGTCGCAGCACCTTGGGCCTCAAAAAATGGCGGCCCATGGGCTGTATGTTGGACAAGCCTGGCTTAGATGCACCCCTGCACATGCACAAAGCTCCACGGTGGGCAGTGAAGTTTTATGCCCAGGGATAATGGTTGGACATGTCTCTTGGCAGGATCACAGCATCAGTCATGTATTGAGCCTACCACTAAAGAGAACTCCCATCAGTAACCTACCTCAACTTCAAGCCTCCATAACCAAACCTAAATTCCTCAACCAACAGTATTACTGAACCAACAGGCTGAAGATCATGTTTGTCCATGCCCTACATATTTGAAAATAAATTTCTTTTGATCAAAAAATAGTTATGTTCTCTGGAAGCCCTCATTGTAGCAAGCACTTTTGTCTTTTTCTTCATAGATTATTCAAGAGTTTGGATTCTAGGGGTTTTTTTAATTGCATACTTTTTGAAATAGCTAAAAAAGTCAGTATTTAAGTGCTGGCAAGGAAGATGACATTGAATGACAAATAGGTATGCACTGCTCACTGGTAAAAAGGACAGAGGGGAGTAGAGTAACAGTAGATGGTGGGAAAGCAAAAAGCATCCTACTAGCAGGTGAGCTTGAGTCAAACCCTGAACAACAGAGAAAATAAGGATTTTCAAAGTTTGGACCTAAATTTTGTGTTCTGGCACTATCTCTAGTTACTAGAAATTTTGGTTTTAATGAGTAGGAAACAAAGTCAAACTTCTGTTTTGGTGGGTGGGGGGTGGAACCTATTTGAATGGATGTGAACAAATGGTGAGCTAACTGGCAGCAGGGTTCCATCCATTTTGTTCTCTGCTCCAAGAAGTCCGCTAACCGTTCTATCGAGGTGCATTAGAAACACTGTTATTAATGTCACAGATCACTCTGATGTGGCCCAGAAATTATATGTTGAACTACTATGCATTAGAAGTCATTAATGCTTCAGAGTGGGTAGATCTACATGTTCATTAATGAGCTTTTGCTACTGCACATTAAAGTTAGTACCTCTAACTACTAAATGTGCATTAGGCTGCCCTAATGCACAGCAGCAAAAGCACGCACTTTTTTTAGTGACACTTAATGTGCAGTAGCCTAATTTTACTGTGCCTTAGTGTATTAGCACCTTTTTTGCCATGGCACTCTAATGCACAGTAAAATACTCTACTGCACACTGAAGTGCAAGTATAGACATGCCCAGTGTGTATCAAAATAGTATTCAGAGACAAAAATCAACAGGGACAGGGTATAGGAAGGCCAAAACTTACATTATATAAATTAATTATATTAGAACTCTGCTGGGATGGAGCAGAGGAGGAAGCATAAGGAAAAAACTACCATATTTGTTTCAAGAAAGCCAAAACACAACCATTTTTCATTTCTATAGAATGTACCTGATGTTTTAAAATTTGCTTCTCTTTGAATCAGTAATGTAAAAGGCTCTAATATAAATGTCAAGCTGTTAAAAAGTCAAGCCTTTGACATATCACTTAGGCTGAAATGTTTTTAAAACAAGAGGAGATTTTTGCCAACCTCTTGGAGGGCAAGGTTTTCTGAACACAAGAGAGGGAAAAGGGGTTGCTTATTCAAACCTTAAAATAAGGATATCATGATTATAAAATTAACAGTGTTTGCACTTGTCTTGGATGCTTGAACAAATACTTTTTGTCCTACTACAGAGGTGTATGATCCTACCAGTAATTCGGTTTTCAATTTCTCCTTGCATCTGGAGAGAGTCAACATAAATGGTCCTGTTTCCAATGATTCGTGCACATGCAATTCCTCTGTAAGGCTGACAGAACCCATCTTCCTGGTAATCTTCCCTGCAAAAGACAAATTTGGATTGCATAAGTGCATCTACAGATGTCTCGCTGTCCCCAAAGAATTTTTAAGAATTTTATTCTTATAAAAAGATTGTAAATCTGGAATTCTTCAGTTCTGCAGGTGCTGCTTTCTCCCTCCAATTCCCTTTATACCAGTCCAGCAGTATTTATGGAGGTACCACTGCAAGCCTCTAAATCAAGAAAGGAACAAAGTAAGAACCAAGAATACTCAATACAATTATATGCTAATGATAATGTTATTTGACAGAGGAATCTATTAGAAAGCTGCTAGACTGAGATAGTAACATAGGTTGCATTACATATCCTCATACAGTCCTGGCATATAACTGAATTAAATGAAAGCAGACAAACAGTTGGTTCTCTTCTCCCACTCCTTTCAACCATTCTTCAATTCCTGCAGCAAACAGAGAAATAGGACTTGCCAAGCTTTAATTAACATACAACATAATTCTGAACTAAAGCATGCATGCAGCCAGGAAAGCAGCCTGACAACCTGGAAAGCAGTGCCCAGCTGATAAGGGGCAGGGGAAGAGGTGTGTGGGGAGGGGCAGATTGAGGTCCCCACAATGAGGGCGGGAATGGGAGAGGGGCTGGAGCAGGGGCATGGGACGAAGGTGCACATGGCTCGTTCCAGAGGCACAGGGGGTGGAGAAGGGGAGCGGCTCCTGAGGCTGCATGTAACCCTGGAGGAGGCATGGGGGTATGTGCCCTCTGGATGTGAGCACAGGGTAAGGGTGGACTGGCGGCAGTGCTGGGCTCTTCCTGGAGAGGGGTGCTGGGTTGGGGTTGCACTTGGGGCAGGCAAGGTGGGGCGGCTGGCAGCAGTGTGGGGAGGGGAAGCTATGGGGGGGTCTCAGCCATCCTAAAATTCACAGTAGCTCCCCCCATAACCTCTCTCCCAGCACCACCGCTCCCTGCCCCGCCCCTGCCCACAGCCCTGGCCCAGCCTCTCCCTCCCTGCTGGGAAGAGGCTGGCACTGCTCCTGGCTCCAAGCAGGCAGCCTGCTCTTGCCCCACACACAGCTCTGTGGGGCTCATGCCTTTAATGCCTCCCCCAGACCAGCTGCTCGTGGCTCCATCCCATGCCCCGCCCTGCCCCAGTTGGGCAGTGCCTAGCCCTGCCCCAGCTCCATTCCCTACTGTGGGGGCTTTGACTGTGCCCCCACGCCCCTTCCTCCTCACAGATTTACCAGCCTGATGCTGCTCTCCAAGTTGCTAGGCTGCATATTGGCAATCTGCTCGGGATCAGCTGACATGGCTCATTAATAATCAGTCATCGGTATCAACCCAAAACATCTTTGTTGTTGTACTCCTACCCACAATATAAATGTTAGATGTTAATAAAGTAATCTTTTATGTACAAATATAGCATTAAGATTGACTTCAGCAGAGGCATTTCACTGTGCTCCAATACAAAACAATGTCAAGGTAGAGCCTGATGCTTTCAGGACAAGCTAACTGTCACAATGAACTATTTTAAGCTGCAGACTCATTATTATAATAAAACCTCTTATTTTGTAACAATTCCCAAATATGCTGAGTCTGAAACATCAACGTGTTGCACTTGCACAGTTAACAAGTCCAGAGAACCTCAATGGGAAGTCAACTATCTTCGTAATTAGCTGAATGAATATGAAACCCCCATCTGACCTTTCTCACAGGCAGAGTTCAAACACCTACCCTGGGGGAAATAAGTCAGTGATGAGATCTAAATGTAACCATACTTGACATTCCTTCTATACCTCTGTGTGGAAGATACCTTGATAAGAACAGGAACCTTGCCAGTATAAAGAATCTGCAAGAATAAGTCATCTAAACAACGATGTTTTGGTGACAAAAGTAGTATGATCAGTTATTCAGTGTCAGTATATTTATTTCTGTCATGAACTTTTAAGGACAGGTCAGATACTATGTATATATACACATGTATGTTAATACAGATTTCCCCTGTGGAGTGTAATAGTCAACTGCTGATTAAACTAAACTGGATAGGGCCATTACCATGGATGCAAGCAAAAGTAAACAGTAATTTGATGTCAGAAGTTCTGACAGAAGCAGGCCTCTTGTTAAAATACATTTGGCATGTACCCTGTGTATCTGTCTAGCATACCTCAGGCAAAGCATTAAACGGAGTCTGGCTACCATTAATGACCTAGAGAACTAAGCTAGATTTAACCCTTTTAACAAAGACAGTCATTTTCAACAAAGCTGTAGCACTCCTAGGCTTCATTCTCCAGTCAAACAGTTCTCTGGAGTCATAGGAAGCTTTTGATTCATGTCCCAAACCAGATGTCAGTAACTTAATTTATGATCAGAGCCGGAGTTAGAGCTGCTATGGCTGAAAATAAGCAGAAATTAAGACTTTTCAATTTCCTGTTTTTTTAGATGTAAAGACTCTTCTGCTCAAGAACATTGTTAGGAGCAGAACTTGACTCCAGGGCCAGGTACAGACATTACACTTTTACTGGTAGTGACTGGAAACAAGTCTGTACTCATAACAGAACAGAAGTTCGGTACAGACTGGTTTAAAAATGGTGGAACCTGGTTTAATACTTGCCCCCACCCACACACACACACACACACCAAGGGGCAAATATATGTTCGGTTTGCTACCAGTCTAAACTATGCCACTTACAGGAAACCATGCAACTTCATGCAATTCTGTCTTGGGCTTTTTGAATGTGTGTACCTAGCCCAGGAGAACAGTCCACAAGAGCTCACTTTATCCCACCTGCTAATATCTTAACCATGAACTCCAAAGAAAAGAAGCATTTTGTTTTTGTCCTTTAATAGCCTTTTAACAACAGATATTTAACAACACTATCACATTACTTCTCCTCCTACCTTTTTCTTCTTTTTTTAACAGGGGTGTATTAGGAATATCAACTGTTGTGAATTCCATACCCCTCCTCAACTCTCGCTGGGAGACTCTTTGAAACACCAGATACCTGCAAACAGCACAGAATGCCATTTCCTCGACCTCTCCCCCAATAACAACTTTTCTCCCAAGTTTTCATCAAGTTTGTGAGTAAAGCAGCTTTAGAGAAGCAGTATGACTAAACTTGTCCACTTCTCTTAATGCTCCAATTTCAGTTTCTGTGATGTCATATCCCAACTAGTTTTCCAGCAAATAAGAGGAGTATATTTGTAAGGAACAAAAGGCTGTCCCTAAGCTAGCAAGCAAGAAATACTGAGGAGAGAGGAGTGGCTTAGATTATAACCATAAAAGAGCATCAACTGAGCTGGCTTGGGCACCTATTTCTTGCAAAAAAGTGATGCTTTTCATTCCAATAGCCAGCAATAGATGTGGAAAATCACAGTTCAAATCCTTCCCTCTTATTTGGAGCAGGAAACTGAACTCAGGAGCATGGCTTAACCCTTGGGATATTAAGTATGTTGGCATGGGAGTTTCTCAACACCTCCTGCTGAAGGTGTTTCATGTTGCAAAACTATTTTAAATTTTTTATTGGGCCAAAGAGAGAAGGGGAAAAAGTAAGAGACCGACTCAATAGATCAGTGGCTAAAGACTTTGCCTGGAATATGAAAATGGTAGGTTTCTGTTCTTGCTGCAATTAATAGTTCATTTAAGCTTCAGCAAGAGAAATGGACAGAACCTCACCCCAAAAGAATGAACAACCTTATAGTTGAGCATTTCACTAGTAGATGGGAGACCCAAGATCAAATCTCTGCTCCAAATCAGGCCAGTGGCATAACTAGGGTGAGGAAACCACCCTGGGCACCAACTTGGGAAAGGAGGTGAAATGGCTCCCCCTGGCAGCTATGCAATGACACTAGTGATGCAGTGGCAACTGGAAGTCACCATGGCCCCTGTTCCTTGAGCACCGTGCTGCATTGCTACATGGATGAATCAGGAAGAAAATAGACCCGAACTGGAATTATGTACATCCAAATGAGTGCTCTCATCACAAGGAGAGGCTACGGGACCTGAACCTGTTCAGCCTCCACAAGAGAAGGCTGAGGGGGGATCTAGTGGCCTGTTACAAACTAGTCAGAGGGGACCAGCAGGCACTGGGGAAGTCCCTGTTCCCTTGAGCACTACCAGGAGTGACCAGGAATAACTGTCACAAGCTGGCAGAGGGTAGATTTAAGCTAGATATCAGGAGGCGCTACTTCACGGTCAGGGCGGCTAGGATCTGGAACCAACTTCCAAGAGAAGTGGTGCTGGCTCCTACCCTGGGGGTCTTTAAGAGGAGGCTGGATGTACACCTTGCTGGGGTCGTTTGACCCCAGTACTCTTTCTTGCCATGGCAGGGGGTCGGACTCGATGATCTGCTTAGGTCCCTTCCAACCCTAGAAACTATGAAACTATCACAAAGGAAGGAGCATAAGGGAGGTAGTGGGGAACCAACTCTTACTTTTTCATGTGGAGTTAGGCATGCCCAGAACACACATGCTAGGCTTAGTAGGCTAGAAAGGAGGGAAGATGCCTGCTGAGACAGGTGTGAAAAAGGCACTGATCATCTCAGGCCTGTCAAGATGCAGCAGGAATTTAGATATCAGCTATGAGCTTAAGTTCTCTTTCTGAATCTATCCCATCTCCATTAGAATGTAGGATATCCCAATGATAGTTTAGTAGCATTTCAGGCCATAAACATATTACATGGAAAACAGAAATGTCAAAAGAGGTCTTTTTATAGACTTGCTGTACAGAACCAAAATTGTCATCCATTACTGAAGTTTCATTTTGTGACATTTATTATTTCTTTCCTATATAAATGTCAGTGACAAAACATTAACACTATTTGGAGTAATAAAACACAGCATTATATAGGAAACAGGACTGGAAGGAGCTTCCTTTGCCATAGCACACAGTCCTCTGCATTCATAGGCAATTATTAATTGAAGGAATTATCTATATCCCCAACATAGCTACTTCAAAACCTCATCCACAACTACAAGTAATGAAAATCAAAGCACTAAACATTATATGCAAATATTCATCTCACTTCAATTAGGTATCTGGAATAATGATTTTAAAATATCTATAAGTATTGTAGGCTATGACACTATTGATCAAAAATATTCCTTTTATATGTGTGTGTATGTATACACAGACAGAAAGAAAGAAAGAAAGAGGAAAATAATAATTAAATACTACTTTAATATTACATGTGAAATAATGACAGCTGGATAAAAACTTCAAAGAAATGACCTTCAAAGCAAAGAGGCTTTTCTATGGAGAAGTTGAAATATTGAAAAGAATCCATATTGACAAAATGTAACATATAACAGAGTCTATTGTATGCATCTGTCTCAGATGAACAAGCTGGAGGGCATATTAGAAAACAATGTTTTAACATATGAAGAGTGACTCATGGAAACTTCATTCTATATTAAAATCCTTTCCTGGAGGTACATGAGAATAGAGAAGTCAAATTGGAGTCTGCAGTAGGTACTTACTTAGTGTCCCTGACAATAAAAAATGATCTGACCTAGTGGCTTTTGTTGAAAAATTCAGAATATTTCTGCTTTAAATCTGGATGTTAAATACGACATCTCATATGTTACAACAGGGGAAAGGAACACACAGGTTTTACACAGATGGTGCACAGAAACATAAAGGCTTAGCAAGTGTTTAAGGATTTGACACAAGTTCATTCAGTCTACTTGGAAGTAGAGGGAGGAGGGACTTTGTATTTATTTGCTAACCATAATGTTTCTTTCTGTATAGCACAAACTCAAGATAGAACACAAGGAAAACTTACTTTAAGTTTAAACCTCTCTCTTGGTTAAGGTACAAATACATGTCTCTTTTCTGCAAAATTGTCACAAATTCTCTCACTGAAAATTGTTAGGCAAGGAAAACAAAGAATGTGAATTGTTATTCACATGGTGCTAAGCAGTACCTTTGTTTATAAACTGCTATAAGTCAATTAAATACAGATTATAAGGAATTCATATCTGAATTTAAATCAAAAGATGCCCATTAAAATAAAGTGCAATATAGATTCAAATTAAAATATAAGTGGGGTTTAGTATCATTAATTCATTTCCCGATAACAGTTGAGAGATTGAAAAAATTAGTAATTAAGAGCTCCATCCTGCCAGAAAAATGAACTGGAATTAAGGGAACAGAGTAACTAAGTTTCATTTCAGAAAAAAATACCTCTTAAGAATATAGTTAAGATTTCATGCCTGCTCAAGAAAGCACTGGTACTTATGATCAAATCCTTTCCTGAATCATAGTTTAAGAGATTACAGCAATATGAATTTTTAGAATTTTCTGATGTTTTCGTCATTTTACAGAAGAAAAGTGAAACTGTAAATGTCTTTGGTTTCCAGGCTTGTTAAATTTGACCCAAACAGAAATCTGATATTTTCCATGCAACATCTCTGTTGATCACAGTGCACTTACAATTTGGCACCCAAATATTAAGATGACCTGCAGTCTAGGGATCGAGATTGATGGTTATATTTAATATATTTCAGAAAAATTAAACTTTAAAAAATAATATAGTTATCTTTTTACTGTACTATACAGAATAAAAACAAAGGGATTATTTGAAGTAGATTCCTTTTGTAATGTGACAATCATCTACTTAAATACACTCACAGGTCTATAGTAGCAGGAATTGCTACTGATCTTCCAGCATCTGAAAAAAATTAAAGCAGTTTATAGTATGTAATAGATAATTGATACATTAGTTGAAAGATTCCATAGACATTTCCATAAGGGAACTATAAATGCTGTCAAAATTGCCCATACTTATATCCACAAAAGATTTGTCTACCTGTGCTTCAGGCACTCTTCCTACACTACTGGCCTCAGATACGAAATACAATTTAATTACTGGTTATTAAAGGTGGGAAGAGGGGATTATTTAAGTTGTCTGGGGCTACTGGGAATAGACTTGTAAAGTAGGTGTAGATAGATTCTGAAAAGACTGGAATTAGAGGCTGGGAAAACGGTCAGAAGTCGGTGATCATGTTTGATATGGGCAGAGAGGTAAGAGAATTTTTCCCTTGAGGGAAACTCCTAAGACTTCTGATAGGAATACAGTGGAGGGAACATGTCTGGGGAATTCTTAGGACAGAAGCTACAAAGACAAGGGTATTTAAAAGTCAAGCCAGCTGGATCAGAGAGATAAGGCTATTGCAGTCTCTAAGCCCAGAATGTAGCTATCTGATAGAGAGGAAGCATTCAAATTAAATGATCTGCAATACAGAGAATTAAAGGAATAAAAGAAATATGTTTAGTTAAAAGAAAGCAAATCACACTAATGTGGGACTACATTTTCAGAACAGTGTTCAGGAGGGGGACCATTAAGGGCTAAAGAATTTCTAAATTTTAAATAAATATACAAAACTGGTTTGTTTAAACTGCATTTCAAACCAAGACATCTTATAATCTACTACTGCAGCTCTGGTTATATGTTCCACCTACTCCTAAAAATATTGTCAAGTCATTCATAATATGTAATGCTAACTCCAGGGAAGCTAGCTGGGCTCATAAGAAGGTCACTTTTCCAATCCCAGACTGAGTATGTTTCCTTTAACATCTACTTCTTCCCCTAAAAACAGCAAGTAACATGGAAGAGAGTCTAGAGAGAACAAAAACCTAAATGTTACCTTCCTAAAACCCTCATTTGTGTGAAAATTTGTAATGCCAACATTTTAGAGAACGTGTGGTAGGTTTATTCAGAAAATATTCTTATGGTGAAACAGACTATGGTGAAACTAATCTGAATAATATGCAATAGGGAAACTTTATTTCAGAATATTTTTTGGCTGTGCACTTGAAAGGGAAATCTGTAACTTTAATTCTGAAGAAAACCATATGATTTTTATTCTAGTTCTTCTGAGAGTGTTAAATCGGATTAACACTTGTAATGAGAACTATAGTGTAATTTAAGATTTGCTGGGGACTGCTAATTAGCAAGAGAGCTGTTTCCCCTTTGGACCTGGTACTGTTCCAAAGAAGTTAAAGGGAATTATTACTGACTTCAGTGGCAGCCCTACTGAGGCCTAACTAACGGGTGCACATTATGCCCCTATCCGTGGAGATGAAGGATGCGCTCAGTATTCAAAAGCACTCAGTAGTTTAACTCCCCTCCCCATAGGAACAGTTGGGCTATGGCTGGGTGCTCTGAAAGTTCAAACATTACCAATGTATGTTAAGCTAGAAGACAGAAATAAAATCTTTTCCATTCAGGAGCAGAAAGGTAATGAGTAGCATCAAAAAAAAAAAGGAGTTCTGCAGTTTTCATTTTATAAACTAAACAGAGGGGCCACATCTTTAACTTGTATAAATAGACATAGCTCAGTTGAAGTCAATGGACCTATGACAATTTACACTCCTGAGGATATGGCCCGTGAATTTTGCCACACTCAGTTAGTTTCCCTGCAGACCCAAAGATTATGGTTACTACATACTTGATACTTCAGGATTTCAATCTAAATGATTCAAAATCACATGTTGTTTCACTGTCATTTCCTAGATTGAAAATTAATATGTATTTTGTTGTCTGTTAATGAGAAAAAATATATTGAATTAATTCCTTGAAAATGGGATTTAAAGTAAGTAGTATTTAGTCAACAAATGGGCATCTTAAACACAATTTGTGTTTGCAATAATTAGTTTCCTAGTATATGTTATTGCTAAAGTTCTAGAAAATTTCTTAAAATTATTGAAAAGGTCTTCTTTGCCTCTCTGAAACAATGTCAGGCATGTTTAACTTGTTACCATCAAACACAGTAGCTGATGTTTCATATTAACTCAGATAACCCAAACAGATCCATAATAGTTCTTATTTTGTTGTAATGGTCATCATAACATAGATTAATCCAAAACACAATTCTTTATGAGAATGAGAAACAAACATGAGAATAATACGATGTTTCTCTCAAATAATAATTTGCAACCAGCATAATTCTCTCTCTTTTATTGTAAATGTTTCTTTAAATGGATATAATGAGTCAAATGCTTTCTTAAACACAGATCCAACAGATCCAACTATTAAGGAAGTTGTCCAAAGAGTTTTGTCTATGAAATTTTATTAAAAGATTTCTCCTTTTGTACACTGTAATTAAAAATTGCATGGGAATAGGATGGCCTTTTATGTCTAATTTATATTAGGAAGTTATTTAAAGGGTAAAATCTATATTCAGGCACACGCTTAAGTGTATAGCTCCAGCGGCATGGATTTTAAGCAGATGCTTGAATATGTTGCTGTACTGGGGCACTAGCATGTGTATACTAGGTACTGGCTACACTATTCAATTAATTAAATAGTTAAAAACAGCAGTAAATATTGTAGACCTAATTTTCATACAACCAGTCTGTGTTATTTCACCACCCAGAGCCCAGTATCCTCAGTATAAGTGAACTTGGCAAATTACTACAGAAGCAAGAAAGGTATAGCAGAGTGTTTGTTAGGCAACATTAATTATTAAATGTTAATATATATTCCAATATTTTCAGTTATTTTAAGCACAATTGGAAAAAGCATGCCAGAAAATGCTGTTACCTGTAAAGGAAAGCCAGAGAGATCATATTTTCTAGCCTGCTACCCATTAAAGGGAAGGATACTAGACCGCCTTCTAACATAACAACTCAGAGTCAATCTCCAAAGTGACTCTGCAGGGGGAGAAAAAGGTTACTGTTCTAACAATAGCCCTCTACTGTTGTCATTGAGCAGCACATTATAGCTTCAGTCTGATCTAAAGGTCCAAAAAGGTCTATAAAATCATGAAGTGTACAAAACAAATAGGCAACTGTTATTCACCAAGTCCCAAAATAGTAGAACTAAGGGACACCCACTGAAGTTAGTAGGAGACAGGTTTAAACCAACAAGAGAAAGTTCTTTTATATGTAATGGATAGTTAATTTGTAAAACTCATTCCCACAGGAGGTTGTAGTGGCAAAAGGACTAGGCAATTTTGTATATGATAAATTAATTACTTGCTATGAAACAGAACAGTCAAAGACATATCCTTTGATACTTTTAAGCCTATGATAGTGGGTGCAATAAACATATATACTTGGCTCAGTGCTCTCTCCCTCTAAACGCTGGACATTGTTGGAGACAGAATGCTGGGGTAGACGGGTCATTGGTCTGACCCAGTATGGCACTTCTTCTGTTCTTATCTGGTCAATTGACCATTTCTAGCTTTCAAAAAAAGCTATAAACGGACTAAAGTTATTACAGTAGTATTTTCATAAATTTTAGCCAGGGGGCCTGGAGGTCCTTTCTGTCACGTACTCATACTTCTTACCTTAAAGCAGGGGCTGATAGCCTTTTCCAGTGGGTGGATGGAATGACTCTGAAGAAGATGGGCACTGGGACCCAGCCACCTCCACTGCTTCTTCCAGCTGCCCTGCTCACCTTCTGCCAAAGCCCCTGGCATCTGGCTGCGATGGGCAGAGCCCCTGCTGCTAAATGCCATCAAAGCCGTAGCTATACAGGCTGAATCCAAAGACTCCATGGTCCAAATTCAGTGTGTGGGCCAGAGGCTGCCAACCCCTCCCCTAAAAAGTCTTGGGAAAGGCTATGCCCTCACCAAGGTTATCCAGGTTGTGTTATCCATACCAGGAGAGCATTATAGTCAATATGAGACAGACTATGCTGGTCCACTGAGGAGTTTAGAAGAAGCTCTAAAACCACAGTGTTTGGTTCAGTACAACAGAAGAAGATCTGTGCCTGGTTGCTGTGCTGCCCCTGTGGTGGAGAGTAAAACCAGCTGAGGTGAGCAAGAGGTTTGAGTAAAGAAAGTACTACCAGTGCAGGAAGGAGCAGGAAGGCTGTGTGGGAGGGCCGTGGCACAAGTTACGTTTAAGATATGAGTATGGTGTTAATTGTGCCATAAGTGGTAACCTGGTAACACATTAAAGCCAATTTATGGCACGATATATATAGCAAACAAGTTACAAAAATATTCCACATATAACATCTTTGTGCCTCTTTTGTATCATGATTTAAATGGAATATGTGGCACGTGAGGGCTAACCCATGACAGATCCCAGTGCTGAGCTGAATGTCTGGTATGGGTCAGCCAGGGGGTCCAGGACACAGTCTTTCCCTACCCAATCAGTGGCATCAGGCTGGTGGAAATTTTCTGTCCTGGATTCAGTGCTCCCACCTGATCCCTGGAGGCAGATGCAGGAGCACCATGAGGCTGACATCATGGAGCACCTCCCCAGCCTCACAGCACCCCACAGCATCTGGTCCCCCATGCCTGGCTCATATCAGCCTCATGTGGTATGGCAGGAGGCATGATTGTTGGGGTCAGGGATCAGATCCCATCATGCCCATCACAGTTGGGATCAGATCCAATCATAGTACAAAGAACATGTACCAGGGGCCAGAGATAAAGATGACTAGCTATTCTAGTGGGGGAGGGCTTGGTGCTTTATTGCCACTAGGATCAGAGGGATGCCACCAATGGGAGGTCTAAGCTATTATTAGGGTGTGGACGATCACGCATCTTCTATCTGTATTCTGCTCTCTGCCTAGTCGGCCACAGCTGGAGCAGAGAGAAGACCAACGAGGAAGATAAGGCTCTTAGGCCTTCTAGCTGGCTTTCTGCCCAATACCAACAGCAGTCCTCGGCTGTTAGAGGGTTTTTGTTTGCTTTGTTTTTTATTTTAAAATAGCTAACCCAGCTGTTGGAACTTTTGAGAACAGTTTGTAAACTCAGGCCAAATTCAACAACAGCAAGACAATGCTGCGTGTTGTGATGTACATACCAAAGAGAACATATATGCAATGAAGATGTACTGAACAATCACATTGTTAAAAAGCCTCTCAACGTGGATCCATAATATCTTTAGTTTGGTTTGCACACGGCCATTTCTGCCTGTGTACCCAGAACATGCACAAGAGTAGATGCACTTTGCCAGATGGATCCCTAGCAGAAGAACTTGCTAGAAATCAGTGACTTGGGAGGGGGTTGGGAGGTCATTTGATAATGGACCTGCTTATTTTTTGTTTCCTACTTGCATTTTTTTAAAGCTAAAACATACACTAAAGTCTCCCTAATATATTCTATGATTCGATCCACTTTGTTACCAGGGATTTCATACAAATGCCAGAAGAAGAAAAAATGTTCGATGAGAAAATCCATATTAAGCTGGTGGAAAATACTAATTTTCACAAGTTTTAGGGAAAAAAATGCTTACAAAATCCTAGAAAAAGTATTTGTTTTTCTCCCAAAGCAGAATTAAATCCAAAAAAAATTTTTTTAATTAACAAGGTTTAGTTTATTATTCCCTCTTACTTCTTTCCTCAAAGACACCCAAATATTTCAACCAAAATATTTTGTTCAAGAAGCTATTTTTTATCCAAAATTGTTTCAGTAACAGAAGTTTTAACAAACTCTACCTAGTCAGGTGGCTAAAATATGAAAATAATTGTAACATGAAACCAACGATATTGAACGTAGAAACTTTTAGGCAGACAAATTATTAACAAAGGTGGCCTTGATACTTCCGGTAAGGCATAGACAGATTCGATGTCTAACAGAGGCACTTTGTCACTCAGCCAGAAGCTATTATAGCACTGACTGTAAGTTCAAGCTTCTGTAATAATACATACGTTTTCCTCTTCAAAATTCCTTTGCAAACAATACTGTTTTCTAGAGCTATATAAACATCAGTCTTTTATAATCATAAAAGGAAATTAGATTGTTTGCTTTACAGTATTTCTTTCTGGTCATAAATAAGAAAACAATATTCTGCGTGACTTGGCACGTTCTTTTCATCCAAAACACCTAAACCAGTGCTCCTCAATCATTTTTAGGTTTGAGGCACCACTTGGAAAATGCCAACCATTAGTTTTCACTCATTTTTTACTACAGAAAAATAATGGAATAGTTTTGCTGCTGCAAAGAACTCAAGTTTTCAATACTGTGGATTCCTATTTGAAATCTCTGGTTGCATCCAGACATGTGTGGACGTTTGGTTCCCTGAAAACAAGGAGCAGCAGCAGCACTCCTTGCACCGCAGCTACTTGTCCCTGGGAAATGCCTGTGCCAAGTGCACTTCGGTGTGCGGCAAGTTACCCTGGGGTAGTAGGGGAGCCCGTGGCCAGCACTGTGCTGGCCCCAGCACCCTTACCTGGGGTTCTGGGGACCTCCAGGCCTGTAGCCATGGTGATCCTGCCAGATGGAGCCTGGCTGGCAGCTGCAGTGTGGCTTTGGGCAGCCCGGCTCCGCTTTCCAGCAGCGCATGCTGCCTGAGTGTGAGCCCAGGTTTGTTTTTTTTTTTACCTCTGGATATTTGACCCCTGGATATTTTTTGATCCCTAGTTTTTTTGACCCAAAGAAAAAAAAAAGAGCAGCAAACGCTTGTGCAGAGTGCCCTTGCAGCATGGAGAACATTGGACTGTGCGTATGTGGTGGCACTGCAGCATTTGCAGTGCCACATACCGCACGACCACATTTGTCTGGATGCGCCCTCTGGGTTTATCTTTTGAAACATGTTTGCACACTTAACAGTGCTAACATTGTGTGGCACCCTGTGGCACCCTTGAAAGGATCTCAATATACTCCAGGATGCTGCAGCACCCTGTTTGAGAATCACTGACCTAAAGTTTCAATACATAAGATAAGTTACTTTAAAATCTAAGTAGTGATATATATGAGATTTGCTATTTAACAAGAATGGAGTTTGTATGACTGCACAGAGTTAAGATTACCCAACACTTCACATTGTAAGAGCCGGTTTTCAGTGTTTATAATTTACCAAACGAATGATTTAGATTATTTTTTTTATGGCCTTAGGCTTAATTCTTTTTTGGCAGTTCAGCCAAAATGGTTCATCCAGTTAAAAGAATGAGGTTAGGGGGAAGTGTATTGTTTTGTTCAAGTTAAACAAAACAAAACAAAAACAACTTACAACCATGTGGTTGTGAACCATTTGCAACTCAATGCTGTGGAGCAGAAACTTAAAATTCACAAGAATGTTACATGTGGCAGGGATGTATCTTTTGTTGTTCCCATGAGGAACTGCCAAAATTTGGCCAAGTAATTAGCCTTTTAAATATTTTGGTTTTCACAGGTGTGGTAGAGTTTGGCATATATATTCCTCAAAGATTCCATCCGTAGTCAGCGTGTTGCAGCCCAAGGTCATCCGAGTTAAGCAGAAATTTCCTTGGAACTGATGCTGAAATTGCTCATGCCTACTGCAGGCTGCTAGGGCATTTTTACACGTACTCTGACTTCATCTAATCAGAACACTCTGGCATGCTGCAGCGTCTTCTGTATCCAGCATTCCCGCATTTCAAAATGGTGGCGGGGGTGCTTTAACTAAAGCTCACTGAATGAAGCAATGAATCTTTGCAGAAACCCATGATGACCGGCTTCCAAGTGGAAGCTGGTCACACCATGGGGTTGGGCAAAGATTCAAGGGGATGCATATTAACTTCTGAAGAGCCGCATGTAGCTCCGGAGCGGCGGGTTGGCCAGCCACCTCTGCCCAATACTATCACTCTCAGGCACCTTGTCCCCTAAATTAGAAGCAATGTAACAGCATAACACGGTGTTTGGAACAGAATAACTACTCTGCCCCCCGCACTAATTGGCTTGCTTGAAGTCTGATTTGGGCATGACTTCATTGCTTCTGGTTTAGAAAAAAGCCTATCTGGAATAGTGCAGCGTGCTTGAGGGCATTGACTGCCAATCACAGAAACTTTATTCTGTAGACTTGGCTATAGAAAATGAAGATTAGAATTATGATTAATAACTGTAATGGGAACCCAAAGGTACAGGAGCCCTCTCCCTCCATCTATGCATCTGATAGAGCTAATTTTCTATTGTTTCTTTTTACTGTCGACTTAAAAGAGCTACTAGAAGTTTATCATCATTTATTTCTGAAGACTTTATATTTTTTCTGCACCATCCATATACTTCTATTACCCAAAGGCAAGATCTCTTCATCAAAACTCTCCCAGTATATTACAAAGATTATTGGAAACTTTATTGTAAACAGCTCTGGCAAAGCAAAAAGTTTTATGTTCAAAGTCACAATTATAATTTATTTTGGGACTCTGTGCATGTCAAGTTATGCAAACATATTAGCTTGATAGGTGGTAAGTAGTAGTGCCACTAGCATGCCAGCTGCAAAAATCAACCTAATCATAGTTAAAGTTAATAACCTCTTACTCAATCAAAACAAATACTTAGAAAATCAATTAAGGAAACAAATATTACTCCTAAATTTAGCACACAAGCCTTTAGGTCTTCACCCTTGACAAATAAGAACCCATTTGTACCGAGACTTTTGTCAGGTTTGGGTAATGGAGAAATAAAATGCAGAAACCATTACCATTGATTTTAAATTTTAGCTGAAGACCACACAAACTATTGGATTTTTTTCTTTTTTTTCTTCCCTACTAGCAGCTCTTCACAACCTCCTGTGGTTTTTTTCCCTTCATATTAATATCAAACATGTTGTTGACAGCAATGAGAGTATGAGTGTGCTTAAGAGCCCTTGGAACATCACGCTGTAAACGGTAGACCCAGAACACTATAGTTACTCCAAATTCCCTTAGGTCATATTTAGGAATCAGCTACAGTATTTGAACTTTGTAAACACATAATGCAACTGCCAAAGAAGGTTTTAGTCCCCATTTTCAGAATCCCATATAATTCTCTGAACATTTAAAATGGGCATTAAGGGAACAGGTAATAAACTGCAATTCCCTGCAGTGAGAAAACAGTAGATTACATCATGTACCATTTTTCAGAAAGAAAACAAAATTTCCTAATGTCATTAACACTGAGCTAGGTTTGTTTGGAAACTTATTGTAGAAAACTTACACAGGCAATGTATATACTTCCTTTGCCCTATGAGGCATTGCAAAGCAAAGAGCCAATCTATCTTGTTGACACATAGTGTTTTACAAACAGGACGTTTTTAAAGCCAATACTGCAGGATGTGGGATACTGAAAATGTCAGGACTTCTGATGGTAGTTCAACATACTGAGGGAATAGGTGCAACAATATGAAAAAGCTCTGTTGGTGACAATGTGCATCCGTTCTGAAATAACTATGGATTAAGTTTCATCTCAAAAGTGGCAGACTTCTTTCTCATACTTACAAATTTCTTTTGTAACTAACAGTTTTTGGAAATGTAAAACCAGAACTGAGTTGAATCAATTTCTGTGATGCCTGTAGACATACAACCAAAACGTAAAAGAAACTATGGCTCTAAAGAAACTAATCCTTTATTTGACATTATTCTCATGATCAACAACCTGACTAAAATTGACATTATGTTCAGTGACTCTTTTCTCATTTTTTGACAAATGACACAGAATTTAGTTTTTAGAGACATATTTTCTATATCACTTCAAATTTTAATTTTAAGTTAGCATTTAAAAGAACCATTTCTTTTTGATTTTTTTTCTTTTATCTATTTTGGTGAAAACTCCAACAGGTAGTGTTTGTAATTGAGTTAGGAAGAAAAATATTTCTCCATGATGCCAGGCTGTTGTTTACTTTTTACATACTTCTCTCTCTCTCTCTCAATTTGAAATCATTTGGTTCTTGCAAACTGTAACAAATGTGAAAATAACATTAAAAATTAGGAAAATGTCACTGTAAAACCATAACAACTCAAGCTTTTATGGGGAGGGATAATAAAACTATTTTAGCTCATTTAAACGGACTAGATGTCACAACAGTGTCTCCTTTCCTTCTTATCTAACCACACACACCACTCACTTTAAAGGCCAGCATGCTCCCTAAGGCACTCTAATTAAATCCAATGTGGCATCAAAGCTGACAGGAAGTCTCAGGGACATACAACTGTCCTTTTGTGGGACACACAATAAATACTTTGAAAGCTGTTTGAGTTACAAAAGAAGTGGGGGTAGGGCAGTAAAACCGAAATCTAAAAATCTTCACTTAAAACAGGGATGTCCAATACCTTATGGTAGTTACATGCTGCAAGCCCAAGATGTTTGCTGCGTTTTTATACCTTTTCTTTCAATAAATGTGAGACTATGCCTTGTAGCCCACGTAATACAGAGTCACAAGTATTGCCTTCAAGCATTTCAGAATGATTTCTGTTTATCTGAAAAACTCCTACATGTTTTCTGGAAACAGATGGTCTTTACCTCACTTGGAAATGCTTACAGTGATACAGAGACACACGTCACAAGATGTGACAAAGGGAAAATTAAACTTTCAAGGATGGATAGGAGAAGGCAATGGCCCTGACCCTCAATTACAACTGCACAAGAAGTGAAGAAGTGGAAAGGCAATCAATGCTGTGGGAAGGCATCCATTTGCTTTAAACCCTGGTTAGCAGTGCCCCAGGTGTGACCCCTACAGCATGATTCATGGCAGTCTTCAACATGCTTAAAACAATATCAGTACCACTGTCTCCAAGTGGCCAATAAGACAGGTGGGGTTCAGCAGAACAACTGAGCCTTTTTCTCCACCAGCTACTGTGCTGGAAGTAGAAGACCCTCTAGGAGACCCTCTTAAAATAAGAGAACCTCCTATGGCTGATTATTTTTCTTCTGTAGCCAAAACAAAGAACTGTGCCTTAGGATCTGGTTTGTATTTCTCTGTTTAACAGGAGTCACAGAATCATAAAATCATAGAAAATGAGGGTTGGAAGGGACCACTGGAGGTCTTGTCCAACTCCCTGCTCGAAGAAGAACCATGCCCAACTATATCATCCCAGCCAAAGAAGGTAAAGTTCCATTGTGACTTCACTTTTAATCATATTTCACATATACATTATCTTCATTCCCAAAGGGGCATCTTAATGGGTACAAGGCACTTTCTTTGCAACAACCTTTCTTTCTCCTGATCACTAAGCTATCAGTTTAAACAGTACACCTGCTCCCTACTCCAGAAAGAGAGACCAATCTTTCAAGCTAATTCTGAACCTCTGCTTCTAATGTATCACCACCTGGCTCTACAGATGCACCATATGGTCCAGTGCCTGGACACTGAAGAAGAGTTCAGGTTTATGTGACACTTCTTTTGTTCTTTAGAAACTTAAGATTTAAAAACTATTCTTAAACATTGCTCAGTAAAGTGACAGAGCAAGACAGGACTGAAATCGGCAGGATCTGATGCCGTGCAAAGTAACTTGCACAGTAGTTTGAATACTCTTTACTCCTAGACATAGTTCCACCCTGACATTCCAAACCTGGATCCTGAAGGAACAAAAATGAGGTCTCTCAAACTGTGTGAAAGTAATTGTTAGGAGAAAGCAACCACATTCTCTCCCTGTACATACAGAGTGGGTCAGAGGTCAGCCTTTCTGTAAAGTGCTCTACTACTTCAAGCAGGATAAATTGCTGTTTGTTTATTTGCATTATGGTAGCACCTACAGGGAATCACTGAACCAGGTTATGCATCAATATAGTAAAAGCCAGTCGCTGCCCCAAACACTTACCATCTCAAACATGAAGCAAACAGAGGATGGGAGAAATAAATTACTAAGGATGATCCAGTGGTCCAGTTGTTAGTCTGGGACAAGGAAACCTGGGGTTTAATTCCCTGCTTCTCTAAAGACTTCCTGTCATTTTGTACACATCACTTTGTCTCTTCATGCCTCATTTCTCCCTGTAGAGTTAGGAGAATTATACTTCCCTGTGTGGGGTGTGATATTTGCAGATCCTATAGAAATAAATCTTAAATAATTAAATTATTTACATCTAAAATAATTAAATCTTAAGTCTTAAATTTATTTAAGATTTACTTAAGATTATTTCCATTTTACAGGTGGAAAATAAAGACAGTGGGGGAAAATAACTTGTCCATGTCACACAGGGAGTCTTAAGTAGAGCCAGGAACTGAATCTAGATCACTCAAATCCCACCCTTCCTTTCTGATCAAAAGAAGGAGCCAGAATTCTCTGCATATTTTATGACTTGCATGTTTTATTACCTGACACATGCTGCCTAGATATGTTAAAATACTATTTTTTAGCCATTGCGTCACATTGCCAAAGTGCAAATTTGATGACACAACAGGTGAGTGTAGTTTTGCAAGTACACCTGTTCCACTTAAATTTGAGGACCTCATCCTCACAGACCAACTTGAATGGAACAGAATGACTTGGGAGTTGAGAGAAGTAATTTATTATTTTTATATGAGATATGTCTAAGAGAATTTTAAGTACTGCTTACATAGCATTAGAAATGCTGATGATGTCAGTGGTTAAATAGCCCAAGGATGAAGTTGGAAGAGATAGGCAGATGAAGGGCTTACTGAAGCCAGCAGGGGAGAAAGGAACCGAGTTCCCCCATATTTTAAACAATGGTCATCACCAATTTTTTAGGACACCACACTTTTCATCCTTTCAAAAAGCTGTTTGTTCCTTAAATTCTATGACCAGGTACAGACATTATACTTTTACTCATATAAGTGATCAGAAACCAGTTTATACCCATAACAGAACAAAAGTTCAGCACACACAGACTGGTTTAAAAATGGCAGAACCCGGTCTAAGATTTGCTCCCCTCCCCACCCCAAAGGGTGAATGTGTGTTCTGTTTGCTACCGATCTAAACTACACTGCTTACAGAAAACCATGTAACTTAGATCAATTCTGACTCAGGCTTTTTGAATGTCTACACTCAGCCTAATAGTCTTTCTTTTAATTTCATAGATGTTAGGGCTGGAAGGAACCATGCAAGCTCATTTTGACTTAATTTTGAAATTTCATCCCTTGTTTCAGCCTCTTGGATAAACTAGTAGAAAGCAGCAAGATAATCCTGCACTTAGTACTCAGAAGAGTTAACGCCTGGACAACTACAGTCCAGGTATAGCAGCTTTTCCTAAGACTAGGGAATTGCTCCCCACCTACTTCTTCTACAGCTTCAGTATCAAGGGGCAATGACCTAAAACCTTAAGATGATATAGAGGGGTGGTGGTGCAGGAATATTCCAACAGATAACTCACACAGTTTCTAAATATGGCTTTTGGTGGGGGGACTCTTATTTCCTCATGTCCCCAAAAGATTGGAAGAATTATAATATTATAAAAGCCTTAATCTGTCTATTTGACTGTCCATCGTGGTTTATGCATGCTCTGACTGACTGACAAACAGCTAATCAGAGTGCAAAGAAGTATTCAGACAGGTGGCAGACTGTCGCCATGATAGCAGGCACACAAAGAATGGAGTAGGGGGGTGAGGCCAACACAGCTGGCCTTCCCTCCCCCCTCCCCTGCCTTCTGGAGGCAGTGGCAATGGAGCAGATGGAATGGGGGGGTGAGGCTAGCCACACTGGCCTTGCCCCCCCTGCCCTGCTCCCTGCAGGTGGCGACAATAGAGCAGCAGGAGGCCGATGCAGCAGTGACGGGGGGAAGGGGCAGGCCCGATGTGGGGGGGAGAGGACCGGTTACACCATGGCAGTGGGGGGGGGGAGGGGAGGGAAAGAATGGGCCCAGGCCCAACGTTGGGGGGCTGGATGGAGGAGTGAGCCCGATTAGGGGGAAAAGCTGGCCCGCCATGGCAGTGGGGGGGGGGGGGGAGAGAGCAGTGGGCCTGGCCTGACACAGCAACAGGTGGAGGAAGGGAAGAGTGAGCTTCCTCCCCACCTTGGGCCTGGGCCTACTCCTCCCCCACCCCCTCTGTCCCGAGCCTGCTCCTCCTGTCCCCCAGTCACTGCTGAGTCAGCCTGGGTCTGCTGCTCCCCCCCTACCCCGCCACGTTGGCTCAGCCTCTCCCCACCCTTGGGCCCGGTCCTCCCCGCATTGGGTCCAGGCCCACTCCTTCCCTCCCCCTGCTGCTGTGGCAGGGATGGGGGAGTGGACCTGGACCCCAAGCATCAGGAAGGAAGGGGGGAGCGGGCCTGGACAGCGGGGGATGATGACACGGGGCTCCATCCCCCCAGCTCCCTTGCCCATCATTCTTGACAGGCAATTGGCTAGCGTCTCATAAGAGGTCAAGTCCCAGTAATGACCCCTTGCTTATTCTCCGCTGCTACACTTCATAAGCATATAATTTCCTCATTATTTCTCCCTCCTTACATTAGTTGGTGCGTCCTCCCCACTCTCTACTTGTTGCTGAGGTCCTACCAGCTTTTAAGAAGCTCCAGAGATGACAGATAGCTGAAAATGTACCTTCTACCACCCCAATGTTCAGTAGCTTTTCCGTATAGTGAAGTGACGAAGATGTCTTCTTCACACAGAAAGGATTCCAGCCACAAAATCAATTAGGAAGTTCAATCACAGAACCTTAAGCATTTGACTTAAAAATGCAAAAGAAAAAGTACCACATTTTTTCATAAGTTTGCCTCCCACCCCCCCCTAAAAACACACACATTTTTGGGGAAGGCAGAATAGAGAGTGGTGGAGGCAGAGGGAGATTTTTCCAGAGTCAGGACTGAATTCTGTCTGCATGAACCAGAGGCAGGCTTTCATAGATTGTGAGGCTGGAAGGGACCTCAGAAGATCATCAGGCCCAGGCCCCCTGCACTAGGCAGGTAAGACAACTGGGATCAGGTGACCCCAGCAAGGTGACCGTCCAGTCTCCTCTTGAAGATTTCCAGGGTAGGTGATTGAACCAGCTCTGGAGGGAGTTTATTCCACAGTCTGGACACCCTAACCATGAAGAAGTTTTTCCTAGTGTTAAGCCTGAAATGGTCTTCCAGGAGTTTGTGGCCATTAGTCTTGGTTTTCCCCAAAGGTGCCCTGGTTAACAGTTGTTCACCAACCCCTGGATGTATTCCCTTGATGTAGCGGTAAGCTGATACCAAGTCCCCTCTCAGCCTTCTCAGCATTTCCTCAAATGGCTTACCGTGCAAGTCTCTGATCATACAGGTGGCCCATTTCTGGACCCTCTCATGCTTTTCCATGTCTTTGTTAAAGTGTGGCACCCAGAACTGGATGCAGTACTCCAGCTGCAGTCTCACCAATGCTGAGGAGAATGGCAGAATCACTTCCTTGGTTTTGCTGGAGATGGATTGATTGACGCACACCAGAGTATTATTTGCCAAGCTGGCAACAGCATCGCACTGCTGGCTCATATTCATTGTGTGGCTTATTCTTACCCCCAGGCCTTTTTGATTTGTAGTGCTGATCAGATTGGTGTTGCCAAGCCTACATTTCTCAGTGTTGAACTTCCTCTGGTTCCAATCCACCCAACTTGCCAGCCTGTCTAGGTTAGCCCATATCTGCAGCCTATTTTCAAGAGTGACCCCTGGCTTCTAGCCTGAGCCACTGCAGGCATGTGCCTGAATTTCCTCAGTCCAGAGAGAATGTCTGTCCACCTGTTCAGCCTACCCACGTTAGATTAACCTGCAAGGATTCTATCAATTCCAGCTCAGGCTTTTTTGAATGTCTGTCCCTAGTCAGGGAGGTTGTAGGGGTGATTTGCAGCATATCTGCCAAAATGTTTGACCCCACTTCTCTAAGGGATGCATAACAATGGTTATTTATCCTTCATGAATACCACAAGTTAATGTCCACAGGAAATCTTGTGTTCTTTTGATCTCTTCCTTTCAGTCTCTGAGAGTCCCTTTATATTTCACAATTATAGTTTCATAGTGTTTCTTCATCTCTATATGTAACCTTTGTAATTCATCCTCCCTTTTGCTCAAAACCCAGCACAATACAAGGCTATCTTCTACCTATCTCTGCTTTTAAATTTCAAATTCATTTAAAAGTTGTTGTTAACTGTTAGCTCATAGAACCCTGCACTCTCCTTCAATATTCAAAAAAGTTTCTCAACTTCCTGGTTTGGAGGCAGAAGCAGTTTCTTTTTCAGCAGATTCTAAGAACTTCCACCAAATTTCCATGTAGTCATCTTTTTTTCCTTGTCCCCTGCAGAACATTGACTTGATAGGTAAGTTTTTCCATTAATAACACTTCCCAAACTTTTGAAAGTAGTCTGTGATTTTAGGACTGTAATTTTTCTTTCAGGCTTTCGCAACTGTAATTCTTGTAGCCACTAGAAGACGACTGATCAATTTCCTGGTAAGTCTTATATGTTCGAAATATCTCTTCATTTTAGAAGGGCATATTCTAATCCCTTTTCAGAAATGAACAGCATCAACACCATGAGATTACACAATAAATAGACAAGAATGAGTTCAAGTCTAGCCCCTCCCACACTGCCATAATTTGTAACAAGAAATGTGATAACCTCCTTTGGCTAGTCAAGCAGTTTCTAAAAGAAGCATCTCTATTATTGTTTGGCAATTGTGCTTGGACTCAGGTCATCAATCAACAAATCAAAAATTAATGGTTGGATGTGACAAATCACCAAACTAGAACTGCTTTACAAACAAGATGTGGGAATCTGGATAGATTTATATTTTAACTCCTTTTCTAGAAAAGTTCTTTGGAATTTAAAAGATAATGTTAAGGTTCAAAGAAAAATTTAAAGCCCTGGTTTTGAATTCTATTATTTGACTGAAAAGTTTTCTAGAAAAAAATTACTGAAGAATTAAAACATATAGTTTTAGGTTTAGGTTTTTATTTTTTAATAGCATTCAATGATTCCATCTTCTTACGATCTGGAAGCCTTTTCATATGGGCAAACATGACTATCAGAGGTGTATGAATAATGCATACTTAATATATAACAATCTTTTGATTGCTGTAGAACCTGGGCTTGCTTATGGCTTTGGCATACACATATGAATTAAAGGAAAACTTGCATCATAGATCGTATCAACGAGACAAAAGTTTTATTCCTTAATAATGAGGCATAATTTTTAACTGGCTTTAGTGTTCTCATTGAAGTGTGCCTTCCTAAAAACATTCATGCCAAGAGGCAAGGAACTGTAGTGCTTCAGTCTGAATGAATTAAATAAGCTAATGAATAAAATGGGGCCTTTGTTCCACACTGTTTCCTCCTGTGTTTCAGCCTTATTGGCAGTTCACCTTTTCATTTCTTTCTTTTACCCTCTCCCCTTCTACCCTGCTTACTCCTTGCCAACATGCTAGGGCTACATCACTTTATTAAAAAAAAAAAAAAAGGCACTGGGAGTTGGAACCAAAATAAATTCATGACAAAATTATGCCTATGGCTGAAGAGAACGCTTGGAATGCAGAAAGCTCCCAGTCTTATCCCACTTTCCCCAGCCATATCCAGTATGCAAAACAGCTAGAGTAGGAACCAGAATCTGACCTAAACACATATCTGTTAGAGCTGTGCGAAATTTTGCGGCCAGTTTTGTTTTGACACTGTTTCGACCCATTTCAAGGTTGAAACAGCAAAATCTAAATGGAACAGATGGTCGAAACAGCCTTGAAACAAAATGAGGCAAGTCGAAACGTTTCACCGTTTCAACGCTGTTTCAACCTCAGCTATAGGCTATAATGGGGAAGGACGAAACAGCCTATAACATTGTTATTTCTGGCCTGATTTGGATGCAACTTGCAGGAATGATAGCTCCTTTTGAGGGCATGAAGTCTGCCAAGTTTCAAGGAGATAGGGATAGGGGGTTTGATAAAAAGCACCCCAAAGTTTTGAAAGCAAAACTTGTGTCACATGTATATGTTAAGCCACAGCAGGGTCAAAACTGCAGGCATGCTAGCCTCTGCTGAGGCCACAAAACTTGCCAAGTTTCAAGGAGATAGGTTCAGGGATTTGGGGGAAACTGCACCTCAAGCTGTGAACAAGCAAAACTCATGACATAGCTGACACTGTATGTGTTAAGGCGCAGCGAGGTGAAAGCTGCAGGCCTGCTAGCTCCTGCTGAGGCCACAAAGTCTGCCAGCTTTCAAGGACTACTTTCAGGGGCTACTGGGCTCTGGGTCCTGCACCTCTCTGCTGACAGGCAAAACTCATGACATGGGTGCTTGTGCAACTGTCTGTCTTGGGGCACGGGTGGGGGGGGGCGGGGGCAGCAGAATCTACTGCAGGCCTGGCTGCTAGGCCCTGCTGTGGCCACGATGCCTGCCAGCTGTTAAGGAGATTGGTGCAGGGGGATTCTGGGGCCCTGCATCCCTAGCTGCTGACAGGCAAAACTCATGACATTGGTGCTGGTGCAACTGACCGTCTCTGTCTTGGGGGCAGAAGCAGTTCCTGGCTTTGTATTGATTCTTTCCTCTCCTTAGTCTGTAGTTTTGTAGGTGTTAATCCTTGCTCATTAACTCATTATCCTCGCTAGCTACTGTGTATTGAGCTGGTCCCTGAGTGAATCATGACTGATGGCATAACATAGTAGCTAGCTAGCACAAGCACCCATGTCATGAGTTTTGCCTGTCAGCAGCTAGGGGTGCAGGACCCCAGAACCCCTCTGCACCTATCTCCTCAACAGCTAGCAGGCTTTGGGGCCATAGCAGGGGCTAGCAGCCAGGCCTGCAGTAGTTTCTCCCTCCTCCCCCCATGCCCCAAGACAGACATAGTTGCACAAGCACCCATGACACAATTTTTGCCTGTCAGCAGCTAGGGCTGCAGGGCCCCAGAACCCAGAAGCCCCTGTACCTATCTCCTTGAAAGCTGGCAGGTGTCATGGCCTCAGCAGGGGCTAACAAGCCTGCAGCTTTCACCCTGCTGTGCCTTAACACATGCAATGTCACACGTATCACGAGTTTTGCTTCTCCGCATCTTGAGGTGCAGTTTCCCCCAAACCCCTGCACTTATCTCCTTGAAACTTGGCAGGCTTTGTGACCTTCACAGGGGCTAGCAGGCCTGCAGTTTTGACCCTGCTGTGGCTTAACACATACATGTGACATGAGTTTTACTTTCAAGAATTTGGGGTGCAGTTTCCCCCAAGCCCCTGCACCCATTTCCTTGAAGTTTGGCAGGCTTCATGGCCTCAGAAGGGGCTACTATTCATGCATGTTTCATCCAAATCAAGCCAGAAATAACAAAGTATAGGCTGTTTTGTCTATCCCCATTATATCCTATGGGTGGAACTGCAAAACAGTTTTGCCATTTCAACCCTGTTTTGACGGAACAAAATGGAACAGCTGTTTCGAACTGAAACAAAATTCAAAATGAAACACTGTTCCGTTGAAATACTAGTTGAAATGGAGCGCTGCCGTTTCGCACAGCCCTAATATCTGTGCATGCCTGCATCCACCTACACACACACATACACACACCCATATACCAATCTAGTTAAAGGTAATTCGGGTGCACATGCTATGTACAAGAACATAAACAAGTCAGGAAATTATTTGTTAATTCCTTGCCTAACCTTTGTGGTTTTCCACCCAGATCTGGCAAATACACACATTTCTCCCTTTCCACACAAAATAAGCAGTCTATATTCCTAACTTAGATTGTGGACTCATCCAAATGCACACCTTCTAACCAGCATAATAAGCTAGGGAAACGTTCTGAAGTGAAAGGAAAATGCATATGGTCAGGCATAGTAAATTAGATTATTACTAGAGTACCACTCAGGTATGGGAGAAAGGCTGAAACAAAGGAAGGGGGAAGAGAGCACAGGAGTAAGTGTGGGGCCTGGGAATGAGACAGGGACAGGCACAAGAGGTGGGAAGAGGAGAAAGGATAAATGCAAGAAAGATGGACATAAGCCATTAAATCAAGAAGAGAGAAAGCTGGAGCAGAAACTTGGGAGTGGGGGACTTGATTGGCTGGTGAAGACAAGTACAGAAGGGCCCGGAGTTCATTTGTACAGTCCCAATAAACTCACTTACAGGACCAAGAATTGAACATAGCTTCAAGCCTCAATATTCTTTAACTGTTCAGCAAACTGGGTATGTGTTACATATTTTGCCTTCTAGTGAGTGCTGGTTCACATCCAAGGTAACAGATTTCTATCACTATTCATAACCTCATCAGCTCAAGCAGTGCAAGACTGTGAATCTAATGATCCTAATTCTGATGATCTCAATGTGAGGGGAAGGTGATCATGGCTCCACAGGGTGAATTTTTTTTTTCATGTTTTAAACTTTTTATTAATCCACATTGATAGGTCACCTGGTCATAGAAGGAAATGAGATTGGTCAAACAAGACCTACCCGCAACAAACCCATGCTGGCTATCCCTTAGAATGTTAGCCTGGGCCAGTCCCTCAAGGATGGCCTCCTTAATAAACTTTTCTAGGATCTTCCCCAGGATAGAAGTCAGGCTAATGGGCCTGTAGTTAGCTGGATCCACTCTCCTCCCTTTTTTGAAGATCGGCACCACATCGGCCTTCTTCCAGTCTTCGGGCACTACCCCAGAGCACCAGGAGTTTCCAAAGATCCGTGCCAGGGGCTGGGCTATGATGCTCGCCAGCTCCTTGAGTACCCTGGGGTGCAGATTGTCAGGGCCGGCTGACTTGAAGGTATCCAGCTTCTCAAAGTGTTCCTTCATGAGGTCAGCATTTATGGAGGGTAGGGGATCCCCCTCACCCAGATTTCCCTGTCGCATAGCAGGCATGGGCATCCCATGTGACTGATGAAAGACTGACGCAAAGTACCTATTTAATAGGTTGGCTTTTTCCTGGGCATCAGTTGTCAGTTGCCCCATCTGGTTTAGCAGGGGTCCAACATTGCCCTTGCTTTTCCTCCGGCTCCCCACATATCTGAAAAAAGACTTTTTGTTGTCCTTGATGCCTGAAGCTAGTTGGAGTTCAGTTGCAGCCTTGGCTTTCCTGGGTTGCTCCCTGCAGGACCGGACCAGCTCGGCGTAATCCTCCTTGGAGGTGAATCCCGTCCTCCATCCTTTGTAGGCTTTCCTTTTTAGCCACAGGAGGTCCGCTAGGTCCCTGGAGAGCCAGGGGGGCTGCTGTGCCTGCTTGCTGCCTTTCCTCCATGTTGGGATAGATTTAGCTTGTGCATTGAGGATCACTTCCTTGAGAAGCAACCACTCTTCTTGAACTCCACTCTCCCTGGGGTCATGGTCCCTGAGGGCCTGACTGACAAGCCTCTTGAGCTTGTCAAAGTCGGCTTTTCTGAAGTCAAGGACTTCTGTGTTGCTGACTGACTTGCCAGCTTTACGGCGGATGGTGAAGGTGATCAGCTCATGGTCGCTGTCACCCAGCTTCCCATCGATCACTAGGTCACCGATTAGGTCGTCCCCCATAGCCAGTACCAGGTCAAGCAGCGCTTTGCCTCTCGTTGGCCCATAGACTTCTAGAAGTGAGGCTGACTGGGCTGTAGTTGCCAGGCTTTTCCTTCCTCCCCTTCTTGAAAATAGGGACCACATTGGCCCTTTCCCAATCCTCAGAGACTTGGCCCAAGCACCAGGAGTCCTCAAACAGCCGTGCCAATGGCTCCGCAATGACACCATCCAATTCCCTCAGCACCTGCAGATGAAGGTCATCTGGGCCCACCGACTTGGATACATCTAAGCCCTCCAGGTAATCCTTAACTAGGTCTGAACTAACAGTCGGGGGACTCGTACTCTTCCTGGGCCTCTCTACGCTATCACCCGAGAGCACCCCATTGTCAGCAGACAGGAACATAGAGGCAAAAAACTTGTTGAAGAGCTCTGCCTTCTCTCATGCGTTCATCACCAATAGCCCTGCCCTGCCTCGTAGAGGTCCAGTGTTACCCCGAGACTTCTTCTTGCTACCGATATACTTGAAGAAGGACTTTTTGTTATCCTTAATCCCAGAAGCTAATTTAAACTCTAGTGCTGCTTTAGCCTTCCTTACCAAATCTCTACAAGCTTGGGTCAGGGAGGTGTATTCCTCCTTGGTTCCTGCCCCCTGCTTCTACCACCAGTACGCTTTTTTCTTTGTCCTCAGGCCAGTCCGGATATTCGCGCTCAACCATGAAGATTTCTTGGACCCTTCTCCTGCCTTCCTGCGCAGTGGAATTGCGTCCTGCTGCATCCCAAGGATAGCCTCCTTGAGGAAGGACCACCAAGTGCCTCCCTAACTACTGCCCTGAGCACATCGAAGTCAGCTTTCCTGAAGTCAAGCATTGCTTATATATTTATGGTATAGCAATATTATCAAAATATAAATATGTAAATTATTTCCATGTTCAAATTCAGTAGTTTTCATTCTTCAAATATTTGACCAACATCCACTTTATAAAGCCTCACAACTTAATTGGGAGGCTGGAAAAGAGTACATAGTGAGGTGGACTGAAGAAGACAAACTGAATGAGATACTGGAGGCCACAAAGGGAACTGGGTCAAAAAGTGTGTCTGGAAGGTCCTTGTTTTCTGTCCTACATTTAGACTATACCCTTCTCTATTTAAGCCAGAAGACCATAGGCTTTCACATTCAATTTGGAGCTTCACTGTTCACTTCCTGTCCACATATCAGCCCCTTCTTTTCAACATACATTATTGGTTATAAATGTACATCCTTTAGAGACCTGAACATTTTACACATAGTAGAACAGTTGTGTACTATTCCTCTGAAGTAAAATGGTGCACACACAATATATGTAACAAGGATTTTGCACAGTATTAAAATGCATATGTCTGTATATAGCCATATAACCTTCCATGTATTGCTCTTAATGGTCACAGCTCATTTTAATTTGAGAGAAATATGGCCCTGTGCAATTTAAATCAGTTTCACAGTAAAGTACTCTTGGAAAGATCAATCTAATTTTTCCATCTGAAAGGTTGTGGCAATGCTTTCATTCATCTGTTCTGCACATATACAAAGAAGAGAAAGAACATGTCTCTTCTAGCACTATGTTTTATATTTGTAGGCTTATTAATTAACAGTTTTATGATCCGTGCATTAAGGAGGTGCAAGGAGGTGGTAGAGATAGTGCTTATAGCTAGTTTTTAAAAAAGTTTAAAGACAAGTATAAAATTTCTACATGGGATTTCCTAAGTACTTTTCTTTTCCAAAAGGTTGCTCCCATTAAAATCAATGGGAGTTTTACTACTGATTTCAATGGCCATAGTTAGGCCAAGAATACTTAAGAAAACGCTAGTCTTTGTTTATACTTTGCCCTTCATAGAATGGTGACATTTCTCCTCTCTCCAGTTATCCTAACTATATTAAGACTTTAAACATACACATAGTTCCCAGAATACACTTATCTGGCTGCTGAGTACTAGCTTCACAGCATTTACCTGAAGAAATTATACAATTTATTCAGATTAATACAAACAAATGTAGTAATGATAGCAAAACAAAGCTAATATTTTTAAATCTCTTTTGCAACATGGTTACCTATCAAACCCAGAAAAACTGAGAGAAATAATCAAGCCATCATGAAAAACACTAAATAAAAGAACTTGCCTACTTGCTCAGACTAATATTTGAACTAACTTTATTTAATTTTCCAAATTACAATGTTATGTCATGTGTCACTTGACAACCACAGTGACCAAAGCATTTGATCTGTTCATTTCTGACCATAAGCTGTCCTCATATTTGTCCTGTAAATGATTATTGGTCAAGCAATATCATGGCATGTGGTATTTTGATCTTCTAAAATACGAAATATACAAGCACAAGTTGCACAAAATAAAATTCTGTTAAACTAAAGCAAAGATAACACAATGCTGTCCTTGTTTGAGAAAACTTCAACCATAGCAAGAGTTTTCAATCAAACTAAATATTTTTAGCAAAGACATGTGGTGACTGCAGGCAGTGTTTACTGGATTTATGATCCAAATTCTTTCATGGCAAAATCATTAGAGATGTAGTAAATGATTTCCAAAAAGTACTTACTGAAAGTTGTGATTTGGACTGTTTGTTGGACCTGTAAACATAAAAAGAAACAAAAATTGACAAATTTTGCTCATCGACTATAGCATTAACAAGTCATTTGACAGGCTAAATTGAATTCTGCCAATAGCTTTAAAGAAGGCTCACCTCAAGACTCAGACAAAGGGCTCTAATTCCTAAACATAATTACATACTGTTATTTTCAAAACCAAATATAAAAGTTACACAAATCTTCTGTTAGCTCAGACAGAAACTTGAGTGAACTTAGTTTTTGTTAAAGCACATTTCCTGCTATTAAAACATGAGGTCTTAGAAATATAAAGCATTATCTTGATACATCACTTATCTGTTACTAAGCCCTATTAAACCCATCTGAGGCTTACTATGAGAGTTTATTATGCAACAGGGGCATGCCAGTGACCTTTGTCACAGAGCAGAAAGACATTATACCCCCTGTATTTAATGCTTCACTATAAAGTAAACAGTGGAGTTAGTCATCATAACAAAATTGAAAGTGCCTTGCAAACTGTCCCCAGAGTTTTGTGTCTCTACTTCAAGAAAGCAGTCAGCATGTAGGGAGGAGACATACAGGGTGCGTCTACCTGAGATGCTTTACTACGCAGTAGTGTAGTTTGCTACTCAGTAAGTGTGTGCATCTACATGTGCACATGCTTACTGTCCAGTAAACCTCACTAATCACTATCTCCTGGCTCAGTGCTCCTTGCCAGCCCCTGGGCTAGCACCCTGGGGGAGCCTAGGTCTTCCCCTGGTGGTGGCAGGGGCCCATTGCAGGGCCCTAGGAAGCAGGAGCAGTTTGCTGCCATTAGCAGCAAATGTGCTCCTGTTTCCCTGCACTTATGGATGCCTACCCAAGAGAGTTTACTTAAGAGTAGTTTAACCATAAGTAAACTTCTCCTGGATCTTATGCACGTGTACACATACCCACAGTGTCTCACAATGACTGTTCCCCAACTATGACCAGATGGATAACTACTGTTCGTTCCTCTTTTTCTTTTCAGACATCTCTGTAGAAAAAGCCCAGCAGTTTTGTGCAAACCTGAAACAATGAAACCTTACCTTTTTGTAAATTAGACCAGTCTTTTATTCAATGTCTGTGATTTTCTCTGCACAAAATATTTATAGGCTGTTCTATTTACTTTTATTTATTACTAGTAAATGGGTACCACGTTCTGCCTTAGGCTGAAAGAGAGGCCCCTGGCAATAGCTTTATTGATTTCCTTTTATGTTGAGATTTCATTTAATGGTAAATTAATTGTCCATTTTGCTATTATGAATACTAAGAGCTCGTCTATAAAGCAATACAGTTAGTTATAAAAGCCACATTATAAAGTAAGGTAACTCACCAAGCCTTACAAAAAGAACTCCTGTTGCAGTTATCGTCTTCATTCCATTAGTTGCCACACACTGATAGTACCCAGTGTCAGTGGTGTCAAGATCCTGGATTCGTAACCGCGAACCATAATCTGTTTTTCTTATGGTGATCCTTCTTGGTTCCTGAACCACCGGTGCATCATTTTTTAACCATCTGACATTGGGGGGTGGATTTCCTGCTACCTTGCAGTGGAGAATTGCTGTATGGCCCTGGACTATGGTGATATTGTTTACTGGTTCCAAAAAGGTCAGAAAATAACCTGAAAAGGTGAAAGGTCAGAAAAGATCAAACTTCAGTTGGGCTGGGATAAAAGACTGCCCAAAGGCACATTTTTATGAAAAGCTCTTGAAAATGGTTTCAGTTTTCTTTCAAACTTACACTACACAGGAACACAATTCTCACAGCTCTGGATTTGGAACAGAATCATCCTTCAATTACTGCTTTATGACTGAGGCCTGGCTATACTGAAGTTTGATTTGTATAACTCCTTGTATGGACACTCCTGTTGTGCAGTATGAGTAATTATTTTTAGCTTAGCTAATATGTATCCAGAAATACACCTAAACTGGTTAAACTGTAACAAAAACACTTACTTCTATTCTGGAGTAAGAGTGTCTACATGGGGAGTTATACTAGTTGTATAATTATATCACAGTTGTATAATTTTGCCACTTAGGTAAGACCATGAGGTGAAAACGGACAGGGAGTGATACAAAGTAAATAGAAAAGTTTCCTTGGCCAGCACACACTAAACAAATGCCAAAAATAATTTTAAAAATAATGCTTAATTTTGGTTATACAAAGCTTGAAACAACTACATTTTGCTGGATATCTGGATTTGAGGTTTACCTTTCCCTGTAATGTGTTACCTTAAAAAATGCATAAGCAAAAATAGGTAGTTAGCCATGTTAATTTAAAGTCAGGCAGAAGTCAGACCAGAATTGTACCTTATAAACTAATTCATAGAAGCATAAGCTTTCATAAGTGACAGACTACTTCACCAGATGCTACGAGTAAGCTACTGCTTACAACAGCTTATGCATCTCTGAATTAGTTAGCCTATAACGTGCAAGTCTGCCCTGCCTTCTGTCTGATTTTGGACTGACATGGGAAATGAGTATGAATTTGGAATGTAAGCATATAATAAAGGGCCTAGAAAGTAAAATCCATGTTAAAAATTCCTTACCATCACACAGAATATTAGGCAAATTAATTTTGCCCTTATTTTTTCTCACTAAATACCTTAAAATAACTTTCTCTAAGGCTAAAGAGTTTCACTGGACTTCACAACAATGTAAAACAAAGCTGTCCAATTTTTATATGACTGGGGGGCTGCATCAGCCTGGCCACGTTCCCCACCCCAGTCACACACTGCCCAGGTACACCACCCCCCTACCCAGGCCAGGTCTGTGGGTGTACTGTGTGCCCTGATGTGCTCATATGTGCTGCACATGGATGGTCCCTCTTCCACCACACTGAATGCAGATGCTGCTTCTCCCCCTTCCCTCCCCTCTGCTCTCACATTCAGGCAACCCTCCTGTACACCGCTGCATGTATGCTCCCAGTCCCCACCCCAGGTGCCTGGCCTGTGGGCTGCACTGCCTCACAACACCCAGGGGAAGGGGACAGGATACAAAAGCTGGAAAAGGGAAGGGAAGCCTGGTGACCCTGGCTGCTAAGTGGAACACTGCAGGGAATGGTAACCGGGCAGGAGCCTGGGGGTTGCAAAATGACCCTTGGGCTGCCAGTTGGAAAGCCCTGATATAAAATAATTGTTTTGATGTAAAATGTAAAGAAAATGGATTGAAACTGAAACCTGGCTTCCTTTCCCAATAGGTAACTATTAACCATATTAACACAAGAGAATCATATAATTCTTCCTATGGTAGTAACTTCAAAATGTATTATGAAATACAATAAGCAAAGAGAAGCTTTACACAAGTTTTTTAAATGTTCTTACTCAGACAAACAGAATATCCAGTGTATAAACATATAAATCTTAGTAGTGCTTCCAAAACTTTTCACCATATCCCAAGGCAAAGATATATTATAGGTTTACATAACACAACTAAAATGTTTTTTGGTACCATTCTTTATGGATGTTTTTGTTGCCTTTGCTTTTTTTACTGCTGCAGTACAGCGAGCAATAACTTTCATTTAGTTGCCCTCAATGAACCCTATGTCTTTCTCTCTGAGGGGTTTAAAGTAATCTAGCATTCAGAAATGTGCATAAGTCATTCAAATTATTTCTTCCCATATGGATTACTATCCTTTTATTAGAAGAGAATTTCATTATTGTGTTTACTTAGCTTTTTCAGGTTCTTCTAAAATACATGGCTTCTCTTGTCATGAACTCACCTGATCTCCAGTTCCAGGTTATTACTGTATAATATAGCTTAATGTAAAAAAAAAGGAAAAGAATATTTTTCAACAAAATTACAAAGATCAGAAAAATGGAAGAATAAAATTTAAGTGGACCAGTTTTTCAGTTGTAGAAATTTTCCCAAAAAAATTCCAATTGAAATATTAGCATTAGAAAAGCAAAATGTCAATATAAAGGTTTATTTTCATTCACATTATTCCTATTCCCTTTTCTATTTTAAAGTCATCACTAGCATAATTAAGCCAACCAGTGAAAACTGATAGTAAAGAAAAACAAATAAAACAACATTTCCTAAAAGGAAATTTAAATTATTTGTCTGAGGAACAATAAATAATTAAGAAAACTCTCTTCTAACCATTACTTATCCAAGACAATTGATGCTATCATGCACCTTTATGGCCAAGGGTGAAATGAACACTACAATCTGTTCAAGACAAAATTATATTTTTAAAAATTATGACAGCAGTTAGATCCAGCAGCAGGTTTATGTATAGTTCTTAGTACTAAAATGAACAGCCTAAGTAGACAGTGTTCGCTGTTATTAATATGAGTACATATGTAAGTGTTTGCATAGTACATGTAGCCCTAGGGCTATTAATGAACCTGGGAAAATGAAAAAGTGCTGGTATGTCTCTTATTTACCATCCTACCTATTATGACCCCTATTGCCATAGCCCACGGGTGTCCAACCTTTTTGAATGTGGGGCCAAATCATGAACTTTTTATCACCCAGTGGGCCAGCGAGCCATTTTCAAAGACCTCAAAGGAAGCGGTATCACATCACCCTCCTCCCCCCAAAACAAAAGTACAGTGGTTACTTTCATTTCCCATCACAGCACCTCAGGCCTCAGAAAACAGCTTGGAGGGCCGCATGGTGGCCCACAGGCCGTATGTTGGACAAGCCTGCCATAGTCCCTCAACTTTCCATGCCAATCACTTGTGGGGTGGTTGTTTTTAACTACTACTTTCTTTCTGTTTTCTTTTCTTTTTCCTTTTTTGTTGTTGCCTCTTTCACCTGCTTCTGCACTTGTGCATATGTGTTTGGGGTCATATCCCTTTGGTTTAACATTCTCTGCAATTGTTTCCCAGTCAGTTGGGTCAGTTACGGGGAAACATATATACTCATGGGCTAGGAATAGACATTCAACAAGCCTGAGCCTGAATTGATTCAATCTTTGCAGGTTAGTCTAACCTGGCTAGGCTCTGAAGAGCTCAAATTAAAGGATGAAATACCTGCATATAGGTAGAAAAAATCAGGAGCTGAGCTTTTTTTTTTTTTTTTACAGTGAAGAGTATATACAACATAATTCTAGCTATTATTTAAATGTGTAATTTCAGAAGAGTACTTATACCAGCACACATATTAAGAACAGTGAAAACATGATCCATTCCACCACAGAACAATTCCCATGACTGTCTCATCCTTCATTTAGTATTTTAAAAAATACCATAACTAGTCTTGCCACTTTTCCAAAGCCAGCAGTAACATATAGTTTACTTTCACATAGTATGGTCAAGGCACAGGGCGGTAGGAGGAAGAGGAAGGGGGTTAGATTGCAATTCTTGATATGCAACACCCATATTTTGATAAGTTTGTCAATGTAGAGTTAGAATAAATATTTTATTAAAGGAGTTGGAAATAAAGTTGTGTTTTTCACTTCTCAAAATAAATAAATAAATAATCAAGACAATTGGAGCTGAATTTAACCTTATTGGGGATCCTGTGCAAAGATATGCACTTGATTGTGGCCATGTTGGAAATAGATCTGTGAGGAGAAAAGGTATGGAACCATATTCTTTTGGTACCAGAGATATGGATGAGATCAAGGTCTGTAGCCTTGTGTGCCTGTGTGCTTGTGTTACAGTTGGTTTTGGCAGCCAAAGTGAGAGAAACTTATAAAACAGTATTACCCTGTGCATAGCATGGATTTTGTCAGCCCTGACTTGATTCCACAGTAAGATTCCTACATTCAGGGAGTTTGCAAATATTGTAATGAATAAAGGAGCCTGAGTAAGAAGGAATCCCTATATAAAATCATTAAAAGCTTTGGACTGAATTTGGGACAAATTTCACATGGTTTTCTCCTTAATAGCATTAGTGAGAACAATCTTTGAATTGCTGCTGTTTTATGGCGGGGCACTTAAATTGGAAGATGCTGAAAAGGCCCAGAGTTTTACCATGCACCCAGGACAGGCTCTGTCATGCTGGAAACTTTCCAAGCCAGGGGTCAAAACTTTGCACTAAAAACATCCAGGAGCAACCACTAATAGATTGGGTTGTATTTTCTGATTCCCATCATTACAATTGTGCCACCCAAAAGTCTCCTGCCTAGATTCTAAAGGCATGGGGCATATTCAAGGTACATCCAGATAGTCCATCTCCTTTGGCTGACTCCGTGACATTATGATATACATCAGATCATGGTCAGGGGGCATGTCTACAAGTGTACTTTAATGCACATTACAGTGTCACATAAAAAATGTGCTTTTTACTTAACGAACATTAAAAAATAGGCTAATGTGCATTAAGCATCACTAAAACAGTGTGTACTGTAGTTAATGTGCATTAAGCCAGGCTAATGTGCATTTTCCTAGTACCTCATAATTTAGGGTACCTATACACATTCAGTGAGGCTGCTCTGATGCCTTTAGCTTGCTTGACGAGCTTTAGTTAAAGGGCCCCTGCCACCATTTTTCAGTGCGGGGACACTGATACATGAGGCACTCTGGGGACTTTAATTAGAGCAGCTCTCAGAGCCACTATAATTAGAGTGCCCCTCTCCCACTCCCAGAGCATGTGTTTAAATGCCTTGAGATGCTTGATTTAATGCACATTAACTAAAACGCATTAATACACATGTAGATATGCCCATGGAGTTGTAATTAATTCTTCGTGCTTTTTTCTTCCCTAGGCTGTATTTGGGTATGGAGGAGAGGAAGTACCTTTATTAGGTGCCCCCTTAGGATTAGATAGAAGTTGAATTTCCATACTGCTCTCCTTAGGGCTCCCACAATAGTATACTCCCACTACAGTATAACTCTTGTCTTCTGCCTGTGATGTAGGCAGAAGGAAGGAATAGGCTGCAATCAGACCTAGACAGGTTACAGGGGTGGGTGGATCAGAATAGGATGGGATTCAACACCAATAAGTGCAACGTGATGCACCTGGAGAGGAACAACCGGCACCATACCTACAGGCTGGGGAACTCCCTTCTTGTCAGTACAGAGGCAGAAAAGGATCTTGGAGTCATCATTGATTTCAAGATGAACATGGGCCGGCAGTGTGGGGATGCAGTCAGGAAGGTCAACCGTACCTTGTCATGCATCCACAGATGCATCTCGAGCAGGTCCAAGGAGGTAATATTCCTCCTCTATGTGGCACTGGTCAGCCCGCAGCTAGAGTACTGCATCCAGTTCTGGGCACCGCACTTCAAGAGGGATGTGGACAACATGGAGAGGGTCCAGAGCATGGCCACCCGCATGATCAGGGGACAACAGGGCAGGCCCTATGAGGAGAGGCTACGGGACCTGAACCTGTTCAGCCTCCAAAAGAGAAGGCTGAGGGGGGATCTAGTGGCCTGTTACAAACTATTCAGAGGGGACCAGCAGGCACTGGGGGAGTCCCTGTTCCCCCGAGCACTACCAGGAGTGACCAGGAATAATGGTCACAAGCTGGCAGAGGGTACATTTAGGCTAGATATCAGGAGGCGCTACTTCACTGTCAGGGCGGCTAGGATCTGGAACCAGCTTCCAAGAGACGTGGTGCTGGCTCCTACCCTGGGGGTTTTTAAGAGGAGGCTAGATGTACACCTTGCTCGGGTCGTTTGATCCCAGTACTCTTTCATGCCATGGCATGGGGTCGGACTCGATGATCTGCTCAGGTCCCTTCTGACCCTAGAAACTATGAAACCATGTAACAGGTGGAAATTAGTGCACAGATGCAGCACATAAGGAGTAGCAGCAGGTCAAACATGCTTCTTGTGCATAACAGATCTGCTGAGTTCAGGGCAAGGGGTGGGAGGAAGCTGGGATAACTATGCTCTGCCACCTCTCCATAGTGACAGGGTTAATTCAAGCAATGCATCATAAGCAGGGTCTGGTTAAGGAGCATGTTTTCAATTCATAATGAAATACAGATTCTCTCTGAAATGCAGCTGCCCAGAAAAAAAGTCACTGCTGGTCCTTGGATCAAAGATTAAACATCACCTCCTCCAGTATTCTTCCCTGTTCACTTTTCACCATTTAAATGTTTGATTAGGAAACTTGGGATGAACATTACTAACTGAGCTCAGTTATTCATTTTAAATGTATTCATTCAATTGAAGATGGATATTTTAATTTGGCTAATAGAAATCACAATGATTAAGGATCAAAAGGACTAACAGACAAATTTGGGCAAATTCATCTGTTGTTATTCCTACAGAGTTACTGTAGTAAAGAATTTAGTCCATGGCTTTTAAGTAATCCAAAATATTTTATCTGAATTCATGTATCAGATATCATAATTGACTGGAACATAAAGAAATGTCAAATATCTTAGCATTTGCTGACCAAATTCTGACCAAGTCTAATCAGCTAGAAGTCGACTGAAGTTGATGTAACTGAACCCACTTACTCCAGGTCTGAATTTGACTTAAGTTAATTAATTATCCAGCCATTTTCACTGACATTTTCAGTAATGTATTAAATTACTTAGTTATTATAAACAAAGTCATAAATATTTTAACCTATTGAACTACCAAACAATAGTTTTCCTCAGTATCTACAGACACATTTGGAAACTTGAGTGCAACATACTAGCTACCTAATGTCTGTGTCACAACTCTCCAGTACACATTTTTTATTGGTAGTTTCATTTCCTCTTTGAGAAATGATACAGAAGTCTGGTGTTTTTAGAACTTACTAAATCTGAAGTAATTACATGACAGTGCAGCCAGCCATTTTTTATGCTGCCCTGTTATTTGGAGTCCACTTTTGATAACCTATAATTGCAAATCTTTCAAACAAAGTGGAAAATTTAACCAACTATATTCTTAAGAATATTTTCCTTATTTCATTTCTGTGGTGATAATGAACAGCTACTTTTTATTATAGATGGCATACCACAAATATTGTGTGGATTCCTGTTTGATTCAATGATTTAGGGCAAGAATAAAACTGTTTTCTTAGACTGAATTGGGCATCTCTCAATTACTAAAAAAGTGATGCACACTGTCTCTCCTTATATTCAGTTTCCCAGAAATGTATGAAAAACTGAAAAACAAAGCAAAAGAACTTGTATTATGCATTTAAATTCTGTTCTGTGAGTAATATTTCCAATATCATTAAAAGCCAACAAGAGACTTTTTAAACAAATTTATTACCCTCCTACATAGTGACAGATTTAATGAAAGAAATAATTAATATCCTCTATAAAATGAGTTAAGCTTGCTATGTTTATACACTATTACCATAGTTTTAAATGCCATATCCCAAATAATTACATGTGCTTGGGGATACGGATTTAAATAGAAAACTTTTATTTTGAAACCCCTAATATACTGTACACTAATCTGTTCCATTATATACAAGTTTTTGTTATGAACCCTTTCTCTACTCTGGCCTTGATCCAAAGCCCAATGAAAAGGCTCCTTTTGATTTCAGTGGGCTTTGGAGTTAGTCAACTGAATGCCAGCTACTCTGAGAGAAAAAATTATCTGTTGGATTTCCCACTGGCAAAGCAGTTCAAAATTAAATTATCACTTGTTCTGGTTTATAATAACTCTGACAGCCAATTTTAATAGTTATTTGCCTGAATAAAATCCAAACTCTTCTATCAAGAATTTATTAGAGGACATCATAACATATTCTATATACCATATTATGGTACCCAGTGCACGCTGCATATAAACCATATTAGGGAAATGCTTGACACAGCAACACAGTTTGAACTCTTATATATTGGAAATGCCTTTGTTAGTTTGCCAGGTCATTATATTTTAAAAAGGATTAAAATGAATATGAAAGAGAAAAAACAACTTCACAGTAAAAAGATTCAGAGGAAGATGTGCCTTTTGTAACCTCTTGTATGAATGTAGGAAAAAGGAAACTCTTTCTCCATGAGATAGGAATTAATGAGATGTCAAATTAATATAAAATTCTTGAGAATGATTATTACACAAGGCTAAAAAACAAACAATACAAGTACCAGAAGATGCCCTGATCATTATTATTGTGATTAGTTATGGGCACATCTACATGTTCATTAATGCACCTTAGGTAATGCTCATTAAATCTAGTACCTCTGGGTGTCTACTCCAATGTGCTGGAGGCTGCTCCAATGTGCTGTAATTCCAGCATGTCAGAGCAGACTCAATTAATCACGTCTGCTAGAGCATGGCACTTAACGTGCTTCAGCAGCCTCCCGCACTTGTGTATCAGCATCCCTGCACTTCAGAATGGCAGCAGGAGCACTTTAATCTAAAGTTCATCTGATGAGCCTTAGATAAAGCATCCCCGCCACCATTTTGAAGCACAGGGATGCTGATACACAAGATGCTCTGGGCATTTTAATTAGAGTGGCTCTTAGAGGTACTAGAAGAATGCACATTAGCCTATTTTAGTGCACATTAGGTAAAACACAGATTTTTTGTGACACTTTAATGTGCATAACTATAGGCAAGTGCACGTTAAAGCACACGTGTAGACATGCCCTATTAATTTGTGTTGCTATTGTACCTACAAATCCTAATTATGAATATATTATTGAAAATATTTGCTAAATGAAACACGGTGTGAAGTCACTACTTCATGGAATTCCAGCAAAGTTTCCCCACAAAGAAAGACGACATTTTAGGTTAAATTCTCATACAAATCTTCAGAAAGCTCCACATTCGTGTTCAGAAATGCATGCATTACCTCAAAGTATACAGGGGTGTGTATGCAAAAGTCTTCAAGTTGGTCTAAAGAGAGGCTGCACCAAGCCTGGACAGATCCAGGATTTTAAAAAAGGGCTTAAAAATACAGAGGCTGGGGGCTGGGCACAGCTAGAGAGCCCAGGCTTAGGAGGAAGAAGCTGAAGGAGGGGGCAAGCAAGGCTCAGGTGCAGGAAGGAGGAATCCAGTTGCTGCTGCTGCCAGTGCCACAGCCAAGTCCAACTGAACCAAGCTCCCCACGCAGTCTGTTCCCTGAAGTTGAAACCCCAAGGCTGGCAGGTAACACTGACAGGGGCCAGGCAGGGTACAGGCACAGAAAGGGGAGACTGCCCTCTGTCACTGCTGTCCTCAGCCAAGCTCAGCACTCCATGTAGCTGCCCCCTGTAAGTCCTGGCTGGCATGGGGCAGGATCAGCTGTGAGACTCCTCCGCACCTGGGTCAGCCACAGAAAGCAGTAGTGGCCGCAGGTGGGCCTCTCCCTTCCTGGCCTGGTTCCTGGGGGTTCCAGCTGTGGGTGATGGGTCCCTGCTCCCTTTCTGTCCCTTCCAACCTGTGGGCTCCAGCTCCAGCATGGGGAGCTAGGCTTGATTGAGGATGGTGGCAATGGCAGGTCCTCCCCTTCCTGCACCTGCTTCTTGCCCAGCCCTGTATGATATACCCTGCTGCTGGCTTAGAAATGGTACTTAAAGGTCTGTTTTTGGGGAATTGGCTTATATATAGGTACAGACATATGCATTAAAAGGGTTCAAGATGGGCAACAGGAGTTAACTGATTTCTAAAGAGCCTGGGTCTCACACACAAAGTTTCTCACAGCCCTCCAAACAGACAGGCTGTCTAACATGACAAGGCCAACGGATACACACATAGCCGAAGAACTGAGGGGGCATGCCATAACACGAGATCACAGCCTTCAAGGCAGACAGGCTGTCTAACACAACAAGGTCAATAAGGATGCAAAGTCTGGGAACCAAGGGAGTATGTACTGCACTGCCCATAACACAAGGTAAGTGGCACTAGATAACCAGGCCCCAGAGCAGATGGGCCTGAGTCCCGGTTTGTGGGGAACAGACTAAATTAGGAGAAGGCCCGGAAGGCTACGTAGACATGTGACCACAGACAGACAACCAACCAGAGATAGCCATGAATGAAGAGTCATCAGGAGGGAAGGAGAATACAAAAGCAGAGACTTGAGAGTAACAAAAGGTCCCTCTCTGCTCCTTCTCCTCTCCAAGAGGGGTCACAGTCCCCGTCCCCCAGGAAGGATCCCTGAGGCCACCATGGGCTGAGAACACATGACCAGTTCATCTCACGTACCCCACTGAAAGGGGGTGTGTGGGCCTCGGCATCCCACCTCCACTCTGCTGACACCTGAGAGACAGAACCTCAGAGTGAAGCCTGCATCCTGACCAGATGTACCTTGACTCTGATGACAGCCCTAGGATTTGGTAGATATATAGAATTGCTTGGTTGGTTTTTTTGTTGCTTTTCTGTTATCACTGTGCATCAATAAATTTGCCTATTATTGAATGGAAAGGTTGTGGTAGTCTCAGGGAAGGTCCCGACCCGGTGGGTCCCCCACCTCTTCCAGAACAAGGTATCTAGATCCTAAATCCAGAGCCAACACCTGTGAGCCTGGCAGTGTGGGAGAGGGGTGGAAAGTTCATTGGCACAGCAGAAGGCTGGAGGAGTGGGGAAGGGAACAACTGCAGCAGAGCACACCCCTGAATGTGCCCTGCCACCAAATTGTTTGGGTTCATTCCTTTGTGCCCTTTACCCTCCTCCCTGTACAGCTTTGGCCACTGATGTTTTTTGTCCAGTACACAGGTAGTGGGACTGATGATATTGTATAAACTGTTACCAAATACTCCAAGGAAAACAGAATAAAAAAAAAGAAAGAAAGAAAACCCCCTATTTTCTGACGTCGTAACTATAACTTTGGCTATAGTTATCCTATAGTAACAAAATTAAGCGCAAAATTCTTAGTTGGAAATATGAGCCGATACTTTCAAAATGAACCCTGAATTTAAATTTAGTTAAGCCTTTAAGCATCTTGATAAGTCACTGTAACAGGGGGCCTTGTTCGGGGCCGATCTCAGTGTGGCCCACCCACCTGTTCTTGGGCTAACCACCCGTGTTCTCGCCCGCTATGCCTTGTTGGTAATTAGTCAATGGATGTTAATAAGCGGGAGGCTGCCTGTTCCTCGCCCTGATGCCAGGGGGCACTATCTGCGGCTCCTTTCCTCCCCTACACCACAGGCCAAGCCTCACAGATGGCATCTCGATGTTCACATAATCACCAGCCCCCACTCTGGGCCCCATAATCCTACTATTGGACCCCACCTAGATTCCTCCCCTCAGGCAGCCTCTTCTGCCGTCATACTGGGCAACATATCTCCCTGAGCTGGTTCCGGGTGTGATCCCCTCACTGCGACCTCCGGCTACTAGCCCTGGCCCACCTCCAGGCCAGTTGGGACCCCAGGCCCTCAGCTCTTGGGCGTCCCTTGCAGTGGGCCCCTGGCCCTTCGAACATTCTGGTCCTGGCCCCAGCATGGGCCAGTCAGGGGAAACTCCGACAGGCCTGAGTCTATGGCCCTTTTCTCCCTCTCCGAGGGTCCACCCTCTGGGCCCTTCAAACAAAGGGGTCATCCACCTGGTCGTGGTGGCTAGGGGTTAAGGCGCCCCGACCCACCTTTCACCGGACTGGTAACTGGCCTGGCACTTCCTGGTGGCTCCCGTGCCACTGGGAGCCCCACCACACCACCCACTCCTGGCAGGGTGCAGTTTTAGGTCGTACCCAGGACAAGGAGCCTCCTATCTGTCGCACCCTTGATGCTGGTGCACCCTTGACCTGCGAGCCTGGGTCGGCACGACCGGCTTGGCGTGAGGAGGGGTTTATGACCGGACAGGTGGGGGTTAACGGTGAGCAGGAGTCAGATGATTTAAAGTGTGATGGTTACACAGAAAGTTTATTTTATTTACGCTACTGATGTGATGCAGTGTAGGCAGAGGAGTTGATTTATTCAGTTACAGCATGCAGATATCATGTTACTCAGCATTTACAGGGTGGGTAAGAGAGTTGCTTGTTACAGATGCTGAGCAATTCACACAAGCCGTTGCAGTCTGCAGATTACTGAGAGGTCTTGATAAGAAAGATAACGAGGGAGATAATTGAGCCAGCAAGGATGGAGTTATGCCGAGATAAAGATCGGAAGTGGGGAGATGTTTGTAAGAGGCCACTTTACAAACTCTGTCTCCTGGGTGTGTGTGTGGCGAGTTCTCCTCCTTGGGTGGAAGTTCTTTTAAAGTTATATTAAGTAGGGTAGCCAATTATTACAAGCCAGGTATGAATAATTAACGAGTTGGCACTTGTGCTCCCTTTGTTTGCTCAAGTTTCAGGTCATTTTTTTATTTGGGTGGTACTGGTCCTGTTTGGTCACAGGAGGATGAGCATAATACATTATTTAATTTTACAACTTCATTACAGTCAGCCAATTTGGTATCTCATTACCAGGTTACGGTATCTCTTTTTATGTATTCAAGGTTAGTTTCTCTTGTGTAGGGAGCTCAAGTGATTTGAACTGAGACACAGACTGGGGTGTGTATATGCAGTACTGTTACAAACTAAAGAATAATAGTGTGAGACTACAATTACAGAGTTTGTTGTGTTAGTCTCTGACCTTTTGCCATCTGACCTTTTGCCATCAGCATCTGAAATCAAAGACTTTAATCTTTGACACTATCCACCCCCTACAACTCCTCCCTTACCTCCAGATGATCTCAGCAGACCTCTGGCCAGGCGATGTTGTTGCCTGGCCTCCAACAGCAGAACTGCCCTGATTATATGGGCAGACCTGAATCTAAAATGGCTGCCCTAATCAGGTATTTGCTGGCTGCTGCCTTCTGGCCATTAAAGTGGCAGGCACCAACAGTACCCTGTCACAGTCACCTAAAGCGAAGAGCACCCAGAAGCTAACCCATGACTAATAATTTTTGAAAGCTGGCCAAAAATGTTGACAGCACTTAAGAGTGCCAAGACCACTAATGAGAAACAAACCTTACCCACTCCTGCTCCACACATACCACATACTGAAAAAAATACCATGCGGCTGCCACTAGAGGAAAAACAGTTGTTCCCACTGGCATTCTCAGGAGCACACCCATGACAGATATCCTAAGGGTGACTCTGGCCCATGAGGCAACTACAGCAAGTGGAGTTTGTTTCTTCGGGCTCATTTTGGGATTCCTGCAGAGGAGATATACGTGTGTCATAAGAGATAAGTCCTTCAAGTCCTAATGAATTTTGATGCCTAACTCCCTTATGATGTGATTTGCAGAAGAAGGTAAGTTTCTAAAGAGGGGTTGTGGATATAATTTTCAAGTTGGTGGTGTGCTTTCAAAATATAGGGTTTTTTTGCTCTTCAGTATTTTGGCTAAAGTAATTCCTCGAGTGTTTCTTTTCCTCCTGCTTCCATCTTTTCTCCAAGACCTAAATGACTCTGTAACTTGGACTTAATGTAGAGTTGAACTTCAAAACATTCCACGTCATTGCCTGTACCCCACTACTTCCTCCACTGCCTGCCCTCCTGCATGCCTGCCCCACTGCTTTTCCCACAGCATCCCTCCTCACTTCCCCACCATCCCCAGGGGGTCATCTTAAATTCAGGGTTGTCTTGGATTCAGATAAGTATGGTATTTTATGAATATTAGACCTCACCATGCTTCTGTGTGCAAAATGAAGCAAAAAATGTTTAAATAGCTTGCTACATGCAGTAATTCACTTGCCTTTCCAGAGTAAGAGGTGGTGACTAGTTGAACGGCTGGAAGTTCAGACTAGAGGATATACTCTGAGTCACCAGAATCACCTTTCCTCTTGCACTCTTGCCTTCTTATTAGAATAGAGCAAGTTTCTCAGCTGCACTTTTGTGGAACAGCTTCCTTTCTCTTGTGAGCTTGGTTACATACTTTGGCTCATAAATGGAGTGGATAAGAAATAAGGCCCTTCTCATTTCTGTTCTACCTTTAGCCACTTGATTTGACTGGATAATATAGAGAAAAATCACAGCTCTCTCCTCCACATCCCTATCCTCCAGTCACAATCTAAACTGGATTAATTAAAGAGTTCCTTACTTCCCTAAACAACCAAATAAGGACTGGGACAATCTAGTCACATGTGACTCTGGCAAAACTGAGACATTAAACCCATGTCTCCAAAAGTGTAATTTTGCCCAATCAAAAGATTATTAATCTTTTTTCTTGTGTTGTATAGAATATATATAGACAAAAATATAAATGTGCAATTTCTATGTGAAATATTTAGTTCTTGGAACTGATGGAATAGGATGTAAAATTCAGAGAAAACTGACATTAAAATTATATAACCACTTTATCATATTTTAAAACAATGTTTCCTATGGGGATAGCTTTTAAATAACAAAAATTAAATGCTTCTCTGCTTAAATGCATAGAACATGAAAGAACACATAACAGGTCTACAATTGTTACATGGCTAATTTGAAAACTTTCCAAGTTAAAATCCACAAACTTAAAGTACAGAAAATACTTCTGTCCAAGTCAAATGTAGGAAAGAAATTATTGCATGAATTAGTAGAACTGATTTAAGTTATCGAGGGAAAACAATTTAAAATTTAAAAATGAGGGTATCTGTTGAAATTTTCCCAGTAATTGGCTGGAGGGCCGCACCCAGAGAGTGGTGGTGGATGGGTCTTATTCAACCTGGAGTAATGTGGGCAATGGGGTTCCGTAGGACTTGGTCCTCAGGCCTGCACTGTTCAACATCTTCATCAGCGACTCGGACAAGGGGGTAAAAAGCACCCTGTTCAAATTTGCAGATGACACTAAGATGTGGGGGGAAGTGGGCATGCTAGAAGGGAGGAATAGCCTGCAATCAGACCTAGACAGGTTACAGGGGTAGGTGGATGAGAACAGGATGGGTTTCAACACTGACAAGCGCAGGGTACTGCACCTGGGAAGGAAGAACCAGCAGCATATCTACAGGCTGGGGAACCCCCTTCTCATCAGTGCAGAGGCAGAAAAGGATCTTGGAATCATTATTGATTCCAAAATGAACATGGGCCGACAGTGCGGGGATGCAGTCAGGAAGGCCAACTGTACCCTGTCATGCATCCACAGATGCATCTCAAGCAGGTCCAAGGAGGTGATCCTCCCCCTCTATGAAACACAGGTCAGGCCGCAGTTGGAGTACTGTGTCCAGTTCTGGGCGCTGCACTTCAAGAGGGATGTGGACAACACCAAGAGGGTCCAGAGAAAGGCCACCCACATGATCAGGGGTCAGCAGGGCAGGCCCTACGAGGAGAAGCTAAGGGACCTGAAGCTGTTCAGCCTTCACAAGAGAAGGCTGAGGGGGGATCTAGTGGCCTGTTACAAATTAGTCAGGGGGGAGTAGCAGGCATTGGGAGAGGTCCTGTTCCCCTGAGCACAACCAGGAGTGACTAGAAATAACTGTCACAAGCTGGCAGAGGGTAGATTCAGGCTAGACATTAGGAGGCGCTACTTCACTGTCAGGGCGGTTAGGATCTGCAACCAACTTCCAAGAGAAGTGGTGCTGGCTCCTACCCTGGGGGTCTTTAAGAGAAAGCTATATGAACACCTTGCTCGGGTCGTTTGACCCCAGTAGTCTTTTGTGCCATGGCAGAGGGTCGGCTTTGATGATCTGCTGAGGTCCCTTCTGACCCTACCAACTATGAAATTATGAAACACTTGGATATGTCAAATCAGTCACATTGCTTCTTGACCTGAAGGTATTGAAGAGCTCTACCTAACTCAGGAAGTACATTGCCCAACCAGAGGTAACGCTCTCCTAGACTTGATCTTGGCCAAAGGAGATAATCGGGTGAATGACCTAAATATAGAGGGTAGCCTGGGCAACAGCAACCATGAAACCATCAAGTTCACTGTCCATCACAAGGCAGGCAAATCATCTAGCAGGGTTGAAGTTTTGGACTTCAAAAAAGGGAATTACAACAGGCTCAGGGCAATAGTAGGGGACGCGCTGCAGGACCCGGGACAGAAGATGAAAGGAGTGTATGAAGAGCGGTTGTTCCTCAAGTACACAATCCTTGAAGCACAAAAGAAGTCCATTCCCATGTAGAGGAAAGGCAGCAAAAGGGTAAGCCCTCTTGGCGTAACAAGGTATTCATGGTCCTCTTGAAAAAGAAAAGGCATAAAAACAATGGAAACTTGGGATAGTGCCCAAGAAGGACTATACAACAACAGCGTCCACTTGTAGGGAGCAGATTAGAAAGGCTAAGTTGGTGACTGAACTTAAACTAGGAACAGAAATCAAGGACAATAAGAAATCCCTCTTTAGGTATGTAGGGAACAGGAGGAAAACAAATAGAAGTGTGGGGCCCCTGCTTAACAACTCAGAAGAGCTGGTTACAGACACTCAGGGGAAAACTGAACTCCTGAAAACCAAGGAAGTGATTGTGGCAAATTGCCAACTTAGTCTCTTCCCAAACTCTGCTATCAGGGTTTTCCCTCACCATTGTTTTATCACCTGTTTGTATTTGGGTTGCCATGGTCACTGTGCTGGTCAGGCAGCCCTCCCCTCCTCTGTTTCATGTAACCCAGAATTGTAACCTGGGCTGGAAACATTCCTGAGGGACGGGAAACCTGCTCCTGTGGACGTGAGAAGCTTCAGGTAGCTGGGTGGGGGAGGGGGGAATTCCACCTCCCTATTGTGTTAGCGCTGACCTTAGGGCATGGGGGCAGGGCTCACTATACCAGGTGACCAATGATGTTTTTTGAATTGGTCGGTTGGCCTTAAACAACATCTGCCCTGATAGGACCTGGAAAGGTAATGTCAAAAAGCCTATATAAGCTAAGACCACCCAGGAGGAGGGAGACATTTTGAGGAACATGTGATTAGGCAGAGATGGGGATCTCTCTGGGAACTCTCTGACACAATGAACTGCCTGCCTCCAGAGGAAGTCTCAATCAGCCTCTGGATGATACTTATGAGTAAGCTACTTGAAACCGATCTAGAAATATAGCTTGCTGTAAAGTAGATGCATGTTCAAAGGCTACCTTGCCACACTGTTTGCTCTAAAGTTGTTCTGTGATACTTCACTATCCTGTACCCTTCCCCAACTCTACCCTCTGTAACCAATAACCCCCCCCCCCAACAAAGCATGGTGGTCTGGCTGGGAGAGGGATGTGCCTTCATGTCCTCTTGGTCCAGCTGACTAAAGGAAGCTACATTTTGTGCTTCAGGCTAAAGAAAGCACCCCAAGTTTTCACAGTGGGTCAAGCATCCTCAAGGTCTACAAGGCCTGTGTACCACAGGAGGCACAGGGTCTGGAAACAGTCCATATCCCTGGGTGATAGCAGCAGTGACCCCAGGCTTGTGGGTGTGCTCCAGGAAGGGGGTCAGCCAGATGTGAGGCACCCCTGGGGAGGCACCTGGTGCTTGGTAGGTGGTTGGGCACAGTGAGGTGGGTGGCTCAGTCCAAGAGCCCACCACAGTGATTCTTTCACTTCACTCAACATTGGTGAGACTGCAGCTGGAGTACTGCATCCAGTTCTGGGTGCCACACTTCAACAAGGACATGGAAAAGCTTGAGAGAGTCCAGAGAAGAGCCACCCATATGACCACAGACTTGCAAAGCAAGCCATACAAGGAAAAGCTGAGGGACTTAGGTCTCTCCAGCCTAAAAAAGAGAAGGTTGAGAGGGGACTTGGTAGCAGCTTACTGCTACATCAGGGGAATACATCAAGGGCTCGGCAAACAACTGTCCACCAGGGCACATTTGAGGAAAACCAGGAGTAATGGCCACAATTTCTTGGAAGACGTTTCAGGCTCAACATTAGGAAAAACTTCTTCACAGTTAGGGTTTCCAAACTGTGGAATAAACTCCCTCCAGAGGTGATAGGATCACCTACTATGGAAATCTTCAAGAGGAGACTGGACAGTCACCTTGTTGGGGTCTCCTGATCCCAGTTGTCTTTCCTGCCTAGTGCAGGAGGGCTGGACCTGATGATCTTGTGAGGTCCCTTCCAGCCCCTTACAATCTATGAATCTATCAATCTATAAATGAAAATTCATTTGAAAAAATTAGAATGATAACCTCCATTCTTTTTCTTGTTTTTTTCTTTTTCATATTTTGCTATTCCCCTCCTTTCTCTATACTCCCCATAGAAAAAAAGTAAAAAGTAAGAGAAAGCATGGTTTTCCTTGCCACCTTTAAAAAATAGCTATGGTAAATATTTATATATGAGAACACAGAAATTTCATTTTTCAGCACAAAGGTTTTGTTAAAAAATGTAAACAGCTCAATTAATAATTCTGTTCTAAGATGCCAAGTCATTTATTTCATGTAATCATTTCACAACACAATTTTCCCAAGTAAACACAATTTAAAACATGTTCAAAGGGGAATGACAAGAGGATTAACATTGCACTACATGTATGAAAGCTTATGTCTCAAAGAAATAAGCTTTACTTCACTGTTACTTTAGTCTGAAATCAACTTTACTGTATAAGCTTTCCAGACACTTAACAGTTTTATTTAAAAAGGATATCACAGTGTGTGGTGCTTCCTAAAATACATTCTTCTCAGCAAAGCACTAAACACATACAGATACAGAGCAAAGTATACTTGTAACATATGTTCCCTGCCTTAATATACCTTAGAGAAAACAAAAACCCTCCTCTAAAAAAGCCAGCACCTCTTTCATGTGGTACAACTCAGCCTGTTCTACTTGACTAGGGACAGACATTCAAAAAGCCCAAGCCTAAATTGATTCAATCTTTGCAGGTTAGTCTAACCTGCTTAGATTGAACCAGTTTACAACTGCACAGACATTCCCCCTCGACTGAGGAAATACAGGCACATGCCTGCAGTGGCTCAGGCTAGAAACTGGGTGCAGGGGGCCCACTAGAGCAGCCCTCCCTTCTCTTCCATAATGCTGAGCTGGGGAGGGGGCATGTCCAGGCCCTGTCAGGACCTCTGATTAGAAACAGGTTTAAACCCCCACCCTAGACTTCCCAGTAGCAGGCTTTTCCCCACTTGCTGCTCAAGGGATGGGAGTGTTGCCAGACTCCAACCCATGGCTAACAGTCTTGAAGCAAAGGAGGGGTGTGCAGTGCATGCATCTGTTGATGATACTAAGCTTTTCAATCTCCTTCTCCCTACTTCTTCATACTGTCTGCAGAAAACCTGACAGTTGAGGGAGCCAGCTGGGAGCTGATAACACAATGTTTATCAGCCTATCAAGAAAACAAAAGCCTCTCTCATTAGTTCAACCTCTTCCTAAACAGCTTTTTCTAAGGAAGGAATGGAGGGACATTACCAGCTGACCTGTTGATTAGCTCCAAAAAGCCCTAAGCAGACACTGTTCTGTCTGCCTGTCCCAGTGAAATCGGAGACGCACACACCTCTCAGCATTAGCTAGCATACCATATGCCATGGATCCATGGGGCAGGGTTCTGTGTTGTGGGAGATGGGAGGAGAGAACCCCTGCTTGACCAGTAAGTGGTTGGGCAGGGGAAAGCCAGGCAGACCCTGCTGTGCCTGCAGCCTCTGCTAGAGCTCTGGCTAGGCAGCAGAAGGGCGGTGGACCAGCCCTCATCTCTGGAGCAGACAGCCCAGCCCAGGGCTACAGTGCAAAGTATCTGGGATGCTGGGGGAGTCTGGTTTAATTTAAACCAGGAAGGGGTCTGGGACAGACATTGCATAAACTGGTCTGACCCAAGTCAATTAAGTACATTCAACCAGGTTTATCTTAAACCAGTTTCAGCCATTTTCAAACTGGTTTATGTGCACTTAACATGTTCTGTTAGAGGTTTAAACCAGTTTCTGATCACTGAAACTGATTTATGTGTAATGTCTGTCCATAGCCCTTTTCTCTCTTTATCTTTCAAAAAGGGAAGGGTTGTGGGCTCCCAGAAGCCATCTGAAACCCAACCAGGAAGGGATACATCTGATGGCTACCCTCCCTAAATAGTCAGAAGCAATTAAGGAAAGAAGGATGACTTTCTCCTTATGATTCATTACCAGGCTATTTCCACACATGAGTTAATATTTAAATTATAGCCCAGTTGAGCCACATCTCTTGCAGTGTAAATCTGCAGTAGTCTCAAGCAAATAAAATGAGTGACTGGGGTAACACACATTTAATATGAGCACTTGAATACTTTGATTTTACTTTGGAACTAATTACAGCCAAATCAGAGCTGGAATAGAATTATGGAAGCAATAAGATCTTTTATCTCCTTGACCACAGAGATCTCTGTGGAGAGAAGAGCTATTATGATTCAATTTGGGATTACACCTTGAATATAAAGCTATCTTTTTACACCCATAATTCCTGTGATAGCCACTGATCCCATTTACTATACACTTGTTCTTAAGGAGAGTCTAGTATGGCTACAGCTGCTAACAGTTTGTCTAGGACAGCAGCAAAAGGAAGAACTTGGTAAAATATCATGTGGATTTCTCCTTTCCAAGGGAAACAAAGAACTGGCTCTAGAAAGAGGAAGCAGGCTGAACAGAAGTACAGCCCAAGTCTAACTTGAAAAAAGGCATCAGTGCAAGAGAACTTTCTATATCACACTAGAGCTTTCAGATCTACTTCTCCAGAAACCATGCTCCTAAGCAGTTCAGTGTCTTAAATTATGATCTCTCCAGGACCATCTCTCCCAGCCACTCTGGCTAAGGACAGACACATAAACCGGTTTAAGTGATCAGAAAATGGTTAAAATCTGTAACAGAGCAGAGGTTCAGTGCACATAAACCAGTTTCAAAATGGCTGAAAGTGGTTCAAGATAAACCTGGTTGAATATAATATCAGACTTAACTGATTTGTGTCAAACAGGTTTATGCAATGTCTGTCCCAGACCCCTTGCTGGTTTAAGTTAAACTAGACTCCCCCAGCATCCTGGCATGCCCTGGGCTGGGCAGGGCTCTCTGCTCCACAGCAGAGCTGGCCACTCCCCTCTGCTTCCTGGCTGCAGCTCAGTAGAAACTGCAGGCATCTGCCTGGCTTCTCCCTGCTCCCCACCTCCCCTCACCACTACCTGCTAAGCAGGGATTTCCCAGTTGCCTCTGCCTCTGCCTTACCTCTCAGCATTAGCTAGCGTACCCCATGCTGGCTACTGTCTGTGCTGTGGCAGACAGGACAAAGGCAGAATCCACATGTAGCTGGTAATATCCCTCGGTTGTTTTCTTAATGGCATGATAAACACTGTGTTATCAATTCCCTGCCAGGCTGGTCAGAAGGTGGGGAACCCCACCCTAATCAGAGCATCCTGCCAGGGTCTGGCCATGCCCCACTCAGCTCAGCAGTGTAGAAGGCAAGGGAGTGCTGCTCTAGTGCCCACCAGCTTCTAGCCTGAGCCACTGCAGACACGTTCCTGCATTTCTGTACAGTTACAAACTGATTCAACCTAGTCAGGTTAGGCTAACCTGCAAAGATTGAATGAATTCAGGCTCAGGCTCAGGCTATTTGAGTGTCTGTCCCTAGCCTCTGAAGTACCCGCAAATTCTCCTTCCTCCTGGACACTTTTAGCAACTTCTGCTGCTCCAACACTCCTGCCATTAAAAAACTATGTTGATTGAGATCAATTTTGACATGAAGTTTGAGAGAGAATTCAGGAATGGAAGCATTTTGCTCTCTGTTAGCCTCTTCGGCTAGGGACAGAAGTTTCAAAATGGCCAAAACTGGTTTAAGATAAACCTGGTTGAATGTAGTATCAGACTTAACTGATTTGAGTAAACTGGTTTATGGAACTTCTGTCTCAGACAGCTTCCTTGTTTAAGTTAAGTCAGAGTCCTCCAGCATCCCAGCATGCTCTGCACCCTGGGCTGAGCTCTGCTGTCCACTCCAGAAAGCAGGGCTGGCCCCACTCCTCTGTTCTCTAGGCACCCACTGGCTTCTGGCCAGAGCCACTGCAGGCATGTGGCTGTATTTTCAGAATCAAAAGTGAACGTCTATTCACTTGCAAATTAGTTCAATCTATGCAGGCTAAATTAACCTGCAAAGTTTGAATCAATTCATGCTTGGGGTTTTTGAATGGCTGTACTTAGCCTTCACCTTTGTGTTGAAAATATGCGTCTCTGATTCCTGCCTACATTCCAATGAATTTTATTTGCAACTAAACAGTTTTCACGGGATATTCAGATTTTGACTAACTAATATTCACTGATGGAAAGAAGTCAGAGAATTCCTCACCATTTCCATCCTGTAGGATGGAACTCCCAGAATAACAAGGTCTGAATATCATGAGTCAGGATACAGGGTATTTTAAAGCCCTGGCCCAGAACCAGGAGTCACAGAAACGACTGATGACACTACACAAGCATTTGAAAAAACAAACTTGACTTACTACGTTAAGATGATTAAAGATGAGGCTTGACACCACGATGATGTAAAAAACAAACAAAGCAAAAAAAACCCCATAAACAAAAGACTTTCTAGTTTACACTGATAATTTTATAGTTACAAAATAGTCTAGAATGTAACTGTTTCTTGACAAGAACAAGCATAGTAAAGGATTAAAAGTGAAAACTAATGAGCACCATTCCTACAGATAAATTAAATAAGAACACCAGACATGTTTTTCCCTGAAGGAAATACAAATTACTCATACAGTTTGAGGCTTGATTAATTACTTCCTTAGCCTGGTATTGGTTGTGGTTATGTGCTCCTGAGTGGAAATAATTGCAGCCCCCTCTGTGCAATATTTTAACTAAACAATATCATTTTGAAAGAAAATGAACTTTCTTTCATGTCTTTGCCCATAAAAGTCCAGACAGAAGAAAGCAGCAAAATGGGGCTAACTTGCCAAGTAAACAAACTTGTCTAACACTTTAAAGATTAAACAAAGGACCTTTTACCATCAAATGTAAAGGGTACTTGAGTGTGGAATAGATAGCCTAGTTGTAGCATGACATGTAGCTGTCTGGAGTGCATGTGGTATTTAAATGTCTTTAGACTGAGAAGTAGAAGTTTTCTAAACATGAAAGGAATGCAGCTCTGCAACAGCCTTCTAACAGGAGTAGGATGGGAAGGAAATCTAACTAATTTTGCAGTGGAGCTTGACAGAAGTGATTGTATGAAATGAGTTCCTGTGATAGCAGTAGGTACATCTGATGTGTTAAGAAGTTCCTTCACTTTCTCTGACAGGCTACTCCTAAAACAACAGGTAAGGCCAGCACTTTAAGGACTTGCCACACCAGACATGTTCTGTCATTGCTGAGAGTATCTGTCACCAAAATATATTTTCTGTGACATAAGAAGTAGGTCATGTCAGCACACAAAATACATGTTCTTTTGATGAGACCTGCATTGCTTCTGCAAGCCCTAAAGATTAGCTAGCCATGGCAGCCCCCCTGCCACCCAGACCCAAACTGTATGGGGGTCCTTGTGGCAGGGGGCTCCCTTCTCCAACACTTCCCCTCCAACCCAAGCCTCCTGACAATGGCAGCCAGAAGCTGCAGTGGGGGGCAGCCAGCCAGGCTTTTTGCCACATTGGGAACTGTGGCCAGAGGGGAAAGGAGCTCCACTACTGCACAGACTAAACCCACTCGCCCCCCCACTGTCCTAACTCCAGCCAGCAAGCTATGGGGGGGTGCTCTTGAGGCAGAGCAGGCTCTGTTTCTCTCACCTTCTCCACCCCACTCAGTCATGCAGGGAGGAGACAGAGCCTTTTCTGTCACTTCTCTGTGACATGCTGGGTGCTTGTCTACTTGGCCAAGGCTACCAGGCTACCCAGTGAGAAGCCCCTGGGATGCTCATGATGGTTGTGGTACAGACATTTGATAAAACACTCTAAAGTAAAGTGCTTTAGTCTACTATCATATCCACCAAGGGTTAACTTAGAGCTGGATTTACCACTTCTGAACTGCTTTAAGTGTCATGTTCTATTATGGCTTTAAAGTATTTTCTGCATGCTTCACATTTGTTAAGTATAATGTGTATACCGAGCCTGAGGTGCCACCCTGCCCTTCCTTTACTTGAAAGCAGAGATGAGTGTGAAGTCAAAAGCTGCAATATTTCTATTCAATAAAATAAACTGAAGATGAAGGAGACAAAATAAGATATAATTTCCTGGGTATCATCTGGGAAAGAGGCTTTTTGGCACTGTGTGCATCTTACAGACCTATTAGTAGCAATCTATCAGTTAAAGAAATGGATTATATCAGTAACCAAGTCACTAAGGAAGGCCAAGTCTATACATTTTTGTACCAGAATAACCAAGACATCTTGGGTATATATCTATTTTAATTAATACGTTTTTACCAGTATAACCTCCCTGGGGAGGAGGCTCTTTTCAGCCAGGCTGGCTGACCTGCTCCACCGGGCTTTAAACTAAGCCCGCTGGGGGATGGGGGGACTACTGGCCCTGCTGGCCCGCTGAACGGCCCTTGCAAAGCCAGCGGACCAAGGCACTTAAGGGGGCACTTAAGGGAGCTCACCCCTGCCCCAGCCCTGGCACAATCTGTGGGCAAGGCAAGAGCCCCCAAGGGCACACTTGCCTGCCTGTACACTAATGCCAGGAGCCTGGGCAACAAGCAGGACGAGCTCGTCCTCCTGCTCAGTGCAAAGAAATATGATGTCATTGGGATAACGGAGACCTGGTGGGACTCCACCCATGACTGGACCACGGGTATAGAGGGCTATACCCTGTACAGGAGGGATCGTGTTGACAAAAGGGGCGGGGGTGTAGCTCTCTATGTGAAGGAAAGCTACATGTCCCTGCAAGCTGATGTTGGCGACCGGCATGGACAGGTAGAGACCCTCTGGGTAAAAATTTGTGGGGAATTCGGCACAAGGGACACAACGGTGGGAGTCTACTACAGACCTCCCACTCAAAGTCCCAAACTTGACCAGGAGTTTGCCCAGGAACTGACTGAGGCCGCTTGCTCCAGGACCTTGGTTGTCATGGGTGACTTCAATTACCCGGACATCTCGTGGGAAGATCACTCAGCTAAATCTGAGCGGGCGCAAAGCTTTCTCTCATGCGTGGATGACCTCTACCTGACCCAAGGGGTCTATGGGCCAACGAGAGGCAAAGCGCTGCTTGACCTGGTACTGGCTACGGGGGATGACCTAATCGGCGACCTAGCGATCGATGGGAAGTTGGGTGACAGCGACCACGAGCTGATCACCTTCACCATCCGCCGTAAAGCTGGCAAGACAGTCAGCAACACAGAAGTCCTTGACTTCAGAAAAGCCAACTTTGACAAGCTCAAGAGGCTAGTCGGTCAGGCCCTCAGGGACCATGACCCCAGGGAGATGGGAGTTCAAGAAGAGTGGTTGCTTCTCAAGGAAGCGATCCTCAGTGCACAAGCTAAATCTATTCCAACACAGAGGAAAGGCAGCAAGAAGGCACAGCAGCCCCCCTGGCTCTCCAGAGACCTAGCGGACCTACTGTGGCTAAAAAGGAAAGCCTACAAAGGATGGAGGACGGGATTCATCTCCAAGGAGGAATATTGTGCACTGGTCCGGTCCTGCAGGGAGCAAACCAGGAAAGCCAAGGCTGCAACTGAACTCCAACTAGCTTCAGGCATCAAGGACAACAAAAAGTCCTTTTTCAGGTATGTGGGGAGCCAGAGGAAAAGCAAGGGCAATGTTGGACCCCTGCTAAACCAGATGGGGCAACTGACAACTGATGCCCAGGAAAAAGCCAACCTATTAAATAGGTACTTTGTGTCAGTCTTTCATCAGTCCCATGGGATGCCCATGCCTGCTATGGGACAGGGAAATCTGGGTGAGGGGGATCCCCTACCCTCCATCAATGCTGACCTCGTGAAGGAACACCTTGAGAAGCTGGATACCTTCAAGTCAGCCGGCCCTGACAATTTGCACCCCAGGGTACTCAAGGAGCTGGCAAGCGTCATAGCCCAGCCCCTGGCACGGGTCTTTGAAAACTCCTGGCGCTCTGGTGTAGTGCCCGAAGACTGGAAGAAGGCCAATGTGGTGCCAATCTTCAAGAAAGGGAGGAGAGTGGATCCGGCTAACTACAGGCCCATTAGCCTGACTTCTATCCTGGGGAAGATCTTAGAAAAGTTTATTAAGGAGGCCATCCTTGAGGGACTAGCCCAGGCTAACATTCTAAGGGACAGCCAGCATGGGTTTGTTGCGGGTAGGTCTTGTTTGACCAATCTCATTTCCTTCTATGACCAGGTGACCTATCACCTGGACAAGGGAGAAGAGATTGATGTCATATATCTTGACTTCAGAAAAGCTTTTGATCTGGTATCCCAGGATCACCTCTTGGCCAAACTGCCCAGTTGTGGCCTTGGCTCCACCACGATCCACTGGCTGGGAAATTGGCTTCGTGGTCGGACCCAGAGGGTTGTGATTGATGGCAGTCAATCATCATGGTGCCCTGTAACCAGTGGGGTCCCTCAAGGCTCTGTCCTGGGACCCATACTGTTCAACATCTTCATTAATGATGTGGACATTGGAGTTAGGAGTGTACTGGCCAAGTTCGCCGATGACACCAAACTTTGGGGCAAAGCATCCACGCCAGAAGATAGGCGGGTGATCCAGGCTGACCTGGACAAGCTCAGCAAATGGGCAGATGAGAACCTGATGGTGTTTAACACCGAAAAATGCAAGGTTCTCCACCTTGGGAGGAAAAACTGCAGCATCCTTATAGGCTCGGCAGTGCTACGTTGGTTAGCACTACAGAAGAAAAAGACTTGGGGGTCATCATTGACCACAAGATGAACATGAGCCTCCAATGCAATGCTGCAGCTAGTAAAGCGACCAAAATGCTGGCGTGCATCCATAGATGCTTCTCAAGCAAATCCCGGGACGTCATTCTCCCCTTGTACTCGGCCTTGGTGAGGCCGCAGCTGGAGTACTGCATCCAGTTTTGGGCTGCACAATTCAAAAAGGATGTGGAGAAGCTTGAGAGAGTCCAGAGGAGAGCCACGCGCATGATCAGAGGTCAGGAAAACAGATCTTACGATGACAGGCTGAGAGCCATGGGACTCTTTAGCCTGGAAAAGCGTAGGCTCAGGGGTGATCTGATGGCCACCTATAAGTTTATCAGGGGTGACCGCCAGGATCTGGGGGAACGTCTGTTCACCAGAGCGCCCCAAGGGATGACGAGGTCAAACGGTCACAAACTCCTGCAAGACCGTTTCAGGCTGGACATAAGGAAGAATTTCTTTACTGTCCGAGCCCCCAAGGTCTGGAACGGTCTGCCATTGGAGGTGGTTCAAGCACCTACATTGAACACCTTCAAGAGTAAATTGGATGCTTATCTTGCTGGGATCCTATGACCCCAGCTGACTTCCTTCCCTTTGGGCAGGGGGCTGGACTCGATGATCTCCCGAGGTCCCTTCCAGCCCTAATGTCTATGAAATCTATGAAACACCTAGTTGGGCTTATTTACATCAGTATAAACGTGTACAGTTTTTTCCCTTTCCGCTTGGTAATTAGCTACATGGGTGTGAAACATATTTATACCAATATAACTGCAGCCATGCAAGGAGGTCAAACTGCTTAAGTACACCTATACTTTGCCAGATAGGTGTGCATCCAACAAGGGATTTCAAAAAGAACCATATAAATCCAGGAACATAATATGACCTTATGAGTTTAAAGGTAAACTGCAACATTTCAGAAACCTACCCTACATGATTAGCAATATAAAATAGGTTAGCAATAATTCACAAGAAACTGCCATCACAAGCTAAACAAGAAAGAACTATATCTAAAATACCAGTGTACATCCCAGTCCTAGCCACTTTCAAAAAGTCTAATCATGTTTGTATTTTTTGGGTTGAATTTAAAACTCAAAAACAGGGAAGAGTCAAAGAGGTCAATCTCCAGCATATAATGATGCCTTTATACCTACATATCAATGCTTGCACTGTATAAAATTAAATCCTACATTAACACCCATGCCTCATAACATTATTATTAGCGCATCTTAATAATACTACATCTTGATCATTATTATAGTTCTAATGCTATTTCTGGTCATTTATAGCATCTATGTATATAGTGACAGCCTGTGGTACTTGTTTTCTTTCCCACATCATGATGTTGCTTTAAATATATTATGTGGTAAGGGAACTGGTGGGTAGACTCAACAGCAGTAATGTCAAAATACACTACACTAACACAAACAAAACCATTTTCTGATATTGTTTCCAAACTGGAGTATAATATCTCTTTGCTCCATAACTTTTTGTACTGCCTGCTAAGACACATCATGGTATGGTTTTATTGTATGTACACCAGTGGCCACTATTCTTTTGTGATTCAACCATCAAATGACCTAGCATGTTTTTAAGGGAATATTTTAAAACAAGATTCATCAGTGGATTAACTGGAATCCAGGGGCATCTATACACATGCTCTGGGGTATAGAGGGGGCAATTTAATTAGAGCGATTCCAAGAGCCACTCTAATTAAAGTGCCCGCAGCATCACTGTATTCAGTGTCCTGTGCTTCAAAAGGATGGTGGGGGTACTTGAACTAAAGCTCATTTGATGAGCTTTAGTTCAAGCACCCCACCACCACTTTGAAGCACAGGGATGCTGATTAGAAATGACACGGAGGCTGCTGGAGCGCACTACTTAACACACTCTAGCAGACTTGGTTAATCAAGTTGACTCTGATGTGCTAATTAGCACATGTTCGAGCAGACATCTGGCACATGTATAGGTACCCCAGGTGAGATCAGACACCTTCAGGTCAGTAATTGTCATACCAGTTACTACACCATATTTGGGATACAGTCTTTTCCACAAGGCAAATAAAGGAAGTACATCACAAAATGAGTTGCATTCATGCTACCTTATACTTGGGAAAAAAAAAAGAACTAGAAACATCATTATTTTTACCTTTAGGTGTTGGAATTGGTCTGTCATGTCCATCCACTTGACCTAAAGGGTCATTTGCATCTGGGATCTCCATTTCTCCTAGGTGGAAAATAAATAATTAATATTTTAAATAATGCAGATTCTTGAATAGAATTAATGTTGCATTTTAATTCACTTCAGGCTACACTCTGGTCCACTGAAGTTAAAAGCAAAATTCTCAACAACTTCAGAGGCAACAGGATTTAGAACTGATTTGTTGTCTATCTATGTAAGTCTATGGAGAGCATTGTGCATGACACAATGGCAACATTAAAAAGTGCATTCCATTTTTAGCCAAAGAATAATAACATTCAAAAACTCTCTAAAAGTTGCATTTAACATATCAGGCTAAAGGATACAAATTTAGGGAAACTGGAATTTCAGAGAAAAACCAAGATACTTGCTGCAAGTAAATGGTTTTGACTTTGTTCTGGCAGGTAGTAAAAGGATATAAATGTTGGGGTTCTGGTGAGATGAAAGGGCAGAAGAAAAGGGTTCTCAATATTCCATGTCTCCCTCTCCTCTCCCTTTCAGAACAAAACCCCAAGACTTCATAGAGGGCACAGAGGGCAAATACATACAACCTTCTGAATCCTCCTTGACTCGTTCCAATTTCTCATCCTCTAAGATATGTCTTCTATCTTTTAACTGTGTACATTAAGCGCAAGCAAATTGCTGCTAAGGCACGCCACTTGCAGCACAGTTCAGTATCAGAATAATTCTCTGACTGGATGCGACTCCCAACTGTCTGCGCAGGCAAGGGAGCAGATTCATGGGTCGTGTCTCCACCACAATAAAAAGGCTTTCTCTTTGTTGTTTTACCTGAGATAATCAAAGCATAATAGTTTTCCTGCAGTAAAATCCTAGTGGAGATGAGTCACTTCTAGTTTTTACCACATGGCAGCTGGGCAAGATCAGCTCAAAGCCCCTATCTGTGCTTGGCTTCACCTGGGTATTATGTGGTAAAAACGATAGGTGCCTAGTTTCCAGCAGGTGTGCAGTGTGGGACACCTAATGTATATCACTTATACCACTGTGAAAAATACAATGGCATTGGAGGGGAAAACAGAGTAAGACAAGTGACTTTTTGGTAGACATCTTTGAGTCATACATGCAAAACCCAGCCTGCTCAGTGATATGCGACTCCTGTAGATGATCAAAGCCCACCACAATTTACAGAAGAACAGGATAAAATGTTAGTTATGCCCAATTTTTAGGGCTGCAGAATTACTCTATGCTCACACTCCTCTACATAATTTCTGGGGCTTATGATTTACATCCCTTCTGTGTTTTATTATTGTATGTTCAGTTTTCTTTCCTACTTTTCAGATTCTTCTAGCAGTTTAGTAGGATCCTTAACAAGAACAAACATTAAAAACCTAGAAAGAAATAGGCACAGCAGTCTCTACTCCCTACTCCCAGGACCCACCTCCCTAGCTGTTTTTGGATTTGTTTGGGTTTGTTTTTTTTATTTTTAGTTTCTCAAATCAGCATAGAACAAGACAAAAACATCTGCTGATTTTAAAATGTTTTAATAATAGTTTTGTGTAATTCTTCTTTGTGCTTTGTACGTTTACGTCTGGCAAAAACACTTATCCCCAGATGTGCCTTATCAGAGGATAATTACAAACCACAGACAGTATCTACAAGTAAAGTCTCCATGACTAAGCAATGTTAAAATTGAAAATCCTCTGTGTATACTGTAAAGTATAAGTCCAAAACAGATCTGCCATTTTAACTGTTGCTTTAATGAAGGAGACATTTATCTTTTAAATACTTTAATCTTGAAGAGTCCTCTTTTAAACCATCTTTGTTATAAACTCTTAATTTTAACCCTGAAGTTTCTGAACTAAGATTGAAGCAACACAGAGCCATGCTCAATATGAAATATTGCAAAGATTTTATGCTGTGCATGAGTCCGGATTACAGCTATGAACAAATATTTGCTCACAGCTCTCTTCCCTAGAAATTAAGCCATACAAATAAGAGAATCATAGATTCAAAGTACTGATACTACTCAGAAAAAGAGCATCCACACACATTGGTTCTTTCAGTTCTTCATAATTTTTTATTCCTATGTTTAATACATCCTTTTCTAGCTATGACTGGAAACATAAAGCTAAGCCAAAGTGGGTACCTGCTGTCCCCACCCCTTCAGTCCTCTGTTTACAATGGCAGTGGAGCCATTTGCTAGTTCCCCTGTAATCACTTCATCAAGTTTACACTTTGATACTTGCTCTCAAGACACTACAGAACTACCCCTGGTACTGCTCAGGACCTGTCTGTAAAATGGCATCCTTTCTTCCTTCTACTCTGTCAACATCTTAGGGCTTCTACAAATGTGTGGGGAGCCTGCTCCGATGCACGGGAAATCCAGTGCGTCAGAACAGACTCAATCGAACCTCCCGGAGCACAGAAATTGACACACTCTGGCAGCCTTTCCCATCACATGTATCAGCATCCCCGGGCATTCCCCACACTGAAAAAAGGGCGGCAGGGCATTTTGAAATAAAACATATTCGATGAGCTTTAGTTCAAAATGCCCCACCACCATTTTTTCAACAGGGCGATGCATGGGGACACTGATACATGTGAGGTGTGGGCACTTTTAATTAGTGTGGCTCACTAATTAAAGCACCTGGCACTGCATCTGGAGCACATGTAAAAATGCCCCTAGATGGGATGTCCCATTTGCCTTTCCTTCCCCATCTCTCTAATTTTCCCCATTACTTCCCAAGCATTCTTCACTGTCATTTACACCTGGATTGAATAATTTAGTCAACTAGAATTATAAACTCTCCATTGCATTTTACATGGTAAATTCTCTTGTCCAAACAAAGCCTTCATTGGTGTCTTGCAGCGTGTACAGCGTATTTTCTACTAAGTGAACAAATGGCAACACCAAATATGAAAAGTAGCAATAATATTGTGGCTGTGGCAGTACTGGCACAATAACCTCATTGTGGCCATCTTCCTTGATGTTTGAGAACCCGGTAAATGATAGTATTCTTGATTTTAAACACTTGGTGGGCCAAGTTGTCTCTCACACTGCATACAGAATTTGAAACATTATGCATTAATGGACCTGCTTCAAACATTCTTGCTTTTCATCTGGGGAAAGAACATGCAAAAAGTACCACAGTGCCTCATATCTTAATTGGTGGTAATACAGACACAAACCCACAGGATTTTTTCGGAGTTTTTGCTGGTAGGTAAGTCCTACTTGCATATTAATACATTAATTTCAAATATGATAAGAAAAGAACATGAGATTTCAAACGTTTAAATGCTTTTTCATGTGTTTTATAGCCCTCACATTGTTGCTCAACTATGGAAGAAAGACTTAAATACTTCCACTAGCAAGGAACAGGCTTGAAAGTAAGCAAACAGCATTACAGGAAATGAACAAACAAAAACTAACCAAAGTGGATGATAAAAATCAGTGTATGCAAACAGCTATTACTGGATACCTTTATTTGGAGAGAAATGCTCATGGCCGAATCCTAGCTGTGATACTGTCAACTCACACTGCTTAAAAGTTAGCAGACTAACATGCTGGTATGTAAATACACAGTTAACTGATGTCATACAAACCACCCTGGCTACTGTGCAGCACTTCACATCCAGAGTGTCAACAGTCTCCTTTGAAAATGATGACTAGACCAAGAAGGATGACTTAAAGGTTCAGGCCAAAAAAACAGATCCTCAAGAAATCAAGAATGGAGGAAAGAGTTTGACATATGGCATATTTTCGATTTTAATGCTTTATCTGGAAGACAGCACCACTAGTTACAATCTCTCTTTCTGGACTGGTTAAAGAATGTAGAGATGGAGACAGACACCTGTGGAGGTGTATAAAAATGAATTCCTAACCTTTTGGTGCTAAGCAATTAAAAATGTACTGATAAAATTTGAAACAGGAATGAGTTTCATTATTGTGTTCTAGAAGTTTGGTTAATAGTGAGCAGCATATGTATTGGTTGCATGGAAAGAAATTTCTTAGCTCCATAACAATTTGTATACCATATTCGGATTGTGTAGTTTATAAAAAACGATATTCTCTTTTTACTTCTATAAATTAAAATAAAAGGAAGCAGATTGTTAGGACAACACCCTCTGTTTCTGGGAATGTACAATACTTTGCAAGGATAGACCTAGCACTATAGATTTTAAGAAAAACATCAACGTAAAAAATCACAGCTGCTGCTCAATTTGGCTATAACTCTCTACCTTCTGAACTGAGCCTAGCATTCCTTCTTTTGTTACTTTTATTCCTATCAAAATGCACTTTTAAGGTAAAACATGAAAAACAGTGTGTAAATGGGTAAAGGATTTGAGGGGTTATACAAATTTAGAAATTCCTACAGATTACTTTTTATGGAGAAGCGCATAACTAAACATGAATTTAATTATCAGCCAGATATAAAAATACCAAACACACAAACGCACCCCCACATACACACACTCAAAAATAAAAAATAAAAGCATAAGCCATATCACATGCACAGTGCTTGAATATAATTTGTTTACCATTAAAGAATAATATTTCCAAAATGCAGTTGTTCATGCTTTGCATTTGAATTCTATTCAATTCCCCACTTGTAAATGCATGCTAATTCTGGCACTGAAATTGTTTTCTTGATTTAAACCATAATACATAACCTTTGCCTCTCACTATGTTAACCTTTGACTTGGGTTCTAACTTTCCTTCAATAATATAAAATTCCCAAATGAACAAACTCTTCAGTTTAATACCCTCTAATATTCTGTTCTTTTCTTCGTAAAACTTTGTTGACCTTCTGTCAATTACTAACCTCTAGAGCTCCCCAAACAAAGGGCCCACTGTAGGCTTTGATTCAGCTGCCAATCTGATTACTTTGGCTGTGAGAGGCAGACTACTTAGGTTGCTGAATCAGGGCCTTTCATTGAAATTCCTCTTTTCCAACATCTGCAGCCCCTGGCAACCAATTGCAGAGTGGGCTTGGCAAACCTGTAAGGGGTGTTGAACAGTCTACAAAAGATGCAGTTAGTAGCATATGATCAGTACACCCCTTTCATAGTTATGGCAGATTAAGAGCTCCACCTTCGCCTTGCTTACTGTTGTCATTTCAAATAAAAATAGCTAAAAAGGAAGGGGATGTCTATGCTTTTTGTTTCAGTTGCTCCACTCGTAAGACTAATCCATTTTAATTGTGGACATTTGCTGGTTTGGTGTCACCATAATTCTTAGAACACACGCAATATGCAATTCTTAGAACACACACAAACATGCACGCAACCTAATAAACCAGCTATGTCAATGTAAAATTATTGTTGCTTCATCAGGGAGAAAAAATCCTTTAAAGTCAGCTGAAACTGAGTTCATAGCAATAGGGAGTTTCCACCATAAATGTATTTGAACTAGAGTCAGCCTTTTTATGTCTGCTGTATCATGACATCAGCAAGAGCTAACTGTCAAGTTAACATAATATAGGAATGTTGAAGCCAAAAACAATGCCAAGTTAACATGTGACTAAACCTTCAGAAAGTTGGCAGAGCATACACCTAAACAAGAAGTCATTTTACCAGGGACAGGGTTCAATTATATTTTAAAAACAAATCTCCCTCACTATTCCTAAACATCCCTCTTGGAAGCTTGAACTTTGTTTCCTTTAACACGAATCTTCCTCCCACCACATTTTCTTCTGTTTCTTATAATGGCTGGACTGAAAATACATTATTTCACTAAATCAATAAGAAAAGGAAGGAAGGAAGAAAGGCAGGCAGGCAGACTTTTGAACCTTTATTAAGGGAAAAAGGAGTAGCAGTACAACAAAGGATGGTCCACACAGAAGCCCAGGTACAACAGACAGAGCCTGGAGCTACAGCCCGCAAGGCCTGGCCTCCCAGTCTAAACACAAAAACATTCTGGTACAACATTAACCTGCTAAGATCCCTGCTGGGATCCCAGGAATGGGCAAGCAGTATCACACTTTGAGGATAAAGTGGCCATCTTCAATGTGGCAGAGCACCTCCTGAATGGCCCAACATGCCTGAAAGGCAACTACTGTCCATTGGAGGACTCCATGGTTGAATTCCAGCAACAGATGCACCCAGACCAAGAACTAAAGGAGTCACAAGGCATCATCAGAGATGGCCCCAGCAAGCCAGTTCCTGTGGCTCTTAAGGATGGTCATCTTGGCCTGGCCAAGCAGAAAGTTGGCCAGGCAAATGACACCCCCCTCAGCCACCCAGTAAGGAAAGGAAAGCAAATAGGTAGCCTCCAACAGGTCCAAATCCAATGCCTCAAATAAAGCACCAAGGACAGCTGGGGGCACCCAAGGAAGGCATGGAATGGAAGAGTGCTGGTGGCCAGTATCCCATGCAGCAATCGCCATTGGAGGTCACTCATCCTTTTGGCAATGGGCAGCTTACAAAGCATGCACCATGCAGGGCGGGCTGCTATAAGTGCTGGTGCTACTAGGCACCACTGTCACATCACATCAGGACAAGTGGCAAGGATGTGTGTATGGTGGACATGAACCACCCACGTGTTCAGGGCCTTCCAGGGAGCACATTAAAGTGAATCCTGGACTTGCTATCAGGAGGCATGGGAAGAACCAGTAAAGTGCTGGGCCCACTGCCCAGGTCACTTTCCATAGCAGGGAGCTATGCATGAAGCTCCTGAGGTGAAGGGATAAGGGGATCATAGCTCAGTGTGGGGTAGGGGATGGGGCTTGGGGCCCTGTGTTGAGAAGGGGTTTGGAGCCCTGGATGGAAGGAGAGCCCAATGTTAGGGCACAGGGCCCGCAAGCTCCAGTGGGGAGTGACAGTCCCATGTGAGACTCTGGAGCACAGGTCCCAGTGTGAGGCACTGGAGGAATATGGATGCTATCTGTGAGGCATGGGACATGGCATAAGCCACGTATATGGGCGTTGGGCACCTGGGCAAGTAAATGGGCAGCCTCCCACTTTATTGACATCTTCTAATTGTTATCATCAAGCCGTGGCAGGAGAGGTAGGTGGGTGGTTGGTTTGCCCTTTAGTGGGTGGGCCTACCCAATGGGTGCCGGAGATATTTGATGGTCAGACACCCGGAGCAGATTCTGGAGAAAAGGGGCGTCTCATGTTAGATGCTGGGGGAGAAGATGTCTCCGAAGGGGCAGAGTGAGTGAGTGTTTTGAATCATGGGTGTGGGAGCCCTTAGGGCTGTTGGTGGTGGGGCAAGAATTAGCTATGAATTCCTTAAACAATGGCTAACTAGAGTTTATCCTTTAAAATCCCTATGCAGTTTGATGAAGCCTTTCTAATGACACCAAAAAGACAACACATCAGCAGACCTATAACCCCTGTATTGGAAAAGAGAAACTCTTTTGTGACAAACAGAGGCCTGGTGCTTCAGAAGAAGAAGAAGGTGCCAGAGCACCTTCAGAAAACAATTAGGAATTGAACAAATGGCCCTGTCTTGCGGCAGGGATGTAAAAGCCTCTTATATGTGTTTTGTTGTTATGGCATACTGAAATATTGCTTGAGAAAGACTTTAAGAAGGCTGCATGAGCTGTCTCCTAACTGCACCAGGACAAGGAAGTCATGAGTGTGTGGACTGGACACAAACCTGAGGATATAAAGCCAGACAATTTGAGAACGTTGTACTTAGCTGTGTATGGAAAGCATTCTAAACGCTGTTATTACATTAGGGTACTCTATGTTTTGTCTATGCCTCACTGAGAAACATTGAGCTCAGGGCATGGAGATTATAAACCATATTCACTTGGCTGAAGACCCAAATGCTGCTTTACATGGAGTTATTCACAAGCAGCATAAATTGATTTCCTCAGCACTACCTACATAGAAATGCTGCTGCCTCTCTGAGCAATTTGTTTTAGATTTTGAGTGAAACAGGGATCAACATGAGGAATGCAACTGCACTCTACTTGGAGCTGCCCTGACCTACACTCCACACTGACCCTTGGAAAAAGAATTATTCTTTTCCTCTAAAAAAACCTAATCCCACTTCCGAAGTGAAACAAAAAGAACCCCACCTTACAAAAAGCTTACAATAAAGGTTTGCCCTACATCTAACCTTTTTACTCATTCTCTAGGTTCCTCTTCATCAGGGATCCCTGATTAAAAAAACCTAAATTCTCTGCTAAAACCCCCCAAATCCATGATTAAAATTAAAGCCCCCCTATAGCCCCTCACTCCCCACCCACAGCCTCCACAGCCTTGCTGGTGCCCCTTGTCCTCTACCTACAAGCCCTGCTCACCCAGCCCTGCTGGACGGGACCCCCAGCTGCCAGGGCTATGGACCCAGGTCTGCAGCCCCCTGCCCCCATTCCTCCTTTTGTGGGCTCAGGTAGGCTGGCCCTGTTCTGCTCCCAGCTGAGGCCCTGCAGCCATGCATTGTGGCCCCAGGCCCCACCCAGCTGGGCAGCAGCCTCAGCCCTGCCCAGCTCCACTCCCCCCCTTTATCTGATGGAGCTGCTCTGCAGGCTGCCTGGGGCCACATGCATGTCCATGCACATGGCGCCCCCTGTTTATCCAGCTTCCTCCTCCTCCTTCCCAGCTCCCTGCAGGCTGGAACTCTCCCAACCTGCAGGGAGCTCACTGCAAAATGGCAAAATCTGTGCGTTTCTCTTGTGAAATGAGAAATCTCTGTTTGCCTCTGGTAAAATGTAAAATCTGCAGTTTACTCCATTTTTCCGTGGGAAACAGAAAAACTGGATCCCTGATCTTCATGTACAATGTTAAAATGCACAATGTTAAGAGCAGAATCAAACCAGACTTATACAGTCTTCTACTTCTACAGTCTTCCACAGAGATCCACAGAGTTCAGCAAATCCTGTGATTCATTCAGATGTCCCATACCATTAATGCATGTTTGGTACTACACAGAAGTGTTTCCCACTCATCTGTCAATCTTTTGCCTTCTATTTACATAGCTCTCATTTTTTGAGTTAAGTTGTCAAATGCCATAGATTCTTTTGTCTTGAAATCATATTTGTGGCTTCAAACATGAAGAGTCAAATGGCATATAAACTTGAGTAAGACACAGATGGAATAAATATTTATTCATATTTCCTTTAGAATGGAAGCTTCATTAAGAACTATTATACTACTGCGATAACAATGCTACAGTTATGGTTGAGAAGACCATTTCATTTTGGGACCCTGTTTTGTTTTACAAATAATTATAAAAAATTCAGTCTGTGGGTTGGAAATTCTTGTGGTTATTGCAGTCAAAAAGATCTTTTAAAAAAATTAGGGAATAACTGAATTTAACTGGTTTGTCACATTCAGAGAGAGGAAGATGATCTAGACGGTGTAATGGCTTGAGTGTTAGCCTGGGTCATGGAAGAACAACGCTTGACTCTCCACTTCACTACAGACTTTCTTGTGAAGCCCTAGGAACATCAGTTAGGGCCAGACTGTAAAGGAGGGTTTTCAAAAATATGTTGATACCTAACTCCTATTGACTTCAAAATCTCTCTTAAGAGTCTGTACCTCAGTGGTCTCATCCATAACATGTAGATATGACATGTACTTCAAATGACCCTGTGAGGAAAAATAAATTGTAGATTGTGAGGCACTCAGACACTAAGTTATGAGTGCCATAAAAGTATTTTAGATAGGACAGAAAGATCCAAGCAAGAGAAAGGGAACTGTTCAGCAGTTAACATACCTTTCAGAGTTTTAACTGAAAAAAAACTCTGATGTGCTAGGGACTTAATCCTTGATGAAACATTTAAATACATTTGGTTTAGAAATAATGATTTAAAAGATGTTTTAACCACACTAAGCCATCAAAATAAAACATCATGCAAACCTTTTTTTTCCCTCTCTGCACATGCGTGCACACACACACAAACACACACAGAAAGTGCACCTCATTCAGGCTGATGAGGACTGCCCATAGATCAGTTTCCCCTTCTTTTAACCTCTTAGTCACAAACATGGGATTTCTTTTGGTTCAATCCCCCATTTGGTCTAGGTTTGTTTCTCTGGGCATGTCTACACATTCATTAATGCACAGTAGTTACTGAGCATTTAATTTGGTAATTGTATAATCAAGTACTAAATAAATGCGGAGTACCTAGAATTACAGCACAGTAGCCTAATAATACTGCGCAGCAGCATATTAGCATGGTTTGTGCTGTGATTCATTACTGTACAATGTTATTAAGCTACTCTGCATTAAGCATCTCATGTAGATGCGCCCTCTGATTCCCAGCCCTACCCTCCAGAATATCTACTCCACAGATAGTATTCAGCATGGTGTCCTCTGCAAACTTGCGAAAGGTGCACTCCCCATCCCATCTTCTAGTTCATTGATGAAAATATTGAACAAAGCTGGCCCCAGAACTGATCTGTGGGACATTCCACATGATGCCAGCTGCCAACTAGACATGGAGCCCAACAATTCAGCCACTTTTTTATCCCCCTTACAGTCCACTCATCTAACCTGTACTTCCTTAGCTTAGTTGTAAGAATGTTTTGGGACATCATATCAATCATGCTGACATCTGCTGGGAGTGCAATACAGCAGTGCACAGGAAATCCAGAAAGTTTTGAAGAATGTTGGGGACAAACTTCTGGTGCAAGTGTTGAAGAGGCCTATTTGAGGCCCTGCTTTTTTTAACCTGCTACTTGCAAACAGGGAAGAATTGGTGGCAAATGTAGTAGTAGATGGAAATTTAGGCAGCAGCAACCATGAGCTGATTCCACTTACAAGACTGAGCAACACACATTCCATAAAAAGTACTCAAGAACAAACTGGGTGAGACAAAAGGCAAGTAATCTAGAGTTGTTAGTTTAGCAAAGGACAAGAGTTAATGTGAAAACTCACTAGCTGGAGCAAGAGGCAGCATTAGGTGTCCATAAACTTTGTTTACTGAAGAGGCATATTTTGACAAACTAAATGGGGAAACTAAATTGTCTACACCTACAGTGGAAAGGTACAATGTGAATGTAGTTTGTGTGGATATGATGTAGACCAACAAAACTGTTTCAAGTATCTAATAATTCAGAATAAAATTCTGTGGTACTTTTTGGCATAAACCCTTGAGTCATTTAAGTCACAAAGACACTTAAGTGTAATTTCTGATTTTGGAACTTATAAAATCCAATATACATTAGGTATACTGGTTGAGTAGAGAACAATTTCTTATGTAGAAACTATATCTATATTAAAGAGCTCTGAAAAAGTAAGAACTACTAAGTCAATATATTTAGGAACATATAAATACCTTAAAATATCAACAAAATGAGAAAGGGAACTTGTTTAAGTTTGCACAGCAAAAAACAGTAGTTAAGTATTATACCAAAAGAGGGGAAGGGGAAAAACACTTTTTGGAAGTGTGGACACATTCCAAAACTCTTCCCCACCTCAGCTGTAAAACCATAGCTTAACACACCCAATAAGAGCACCAAGCACACCTGCTGCTGCTCAAAGAACACTAAGTAACATGATAATTATCCAAGACATTATTACATGATTGATTATTTTACTGCTTCTGGCTGTGAAAACAAAACAGTCTTAAGGAAAGGTCTGAAAATAACCATGATTTACGAGTATATTGTTAGAGTATAACACTCCAACAATTAGCAGAAAGAATAATAGTCATAGTGCTCTTTTTCTGAAAATAATTTAAAATCCAAAATTACTAATCTTATTGACAGCCCTGAGTTGAAATATTTAGGGTCCTGATTCAGAATATCATCCTTTTTGAGGTGGTATGTTTAAATATGTGCTTAGTTCTAAGTACATGTTCAAGTATTTCTGTGCATCAGGGCTTAAACAATAATATTAATCCTCAACCTTCTAGGAAGGATCTAAAAATGGAATACAATACAAAATAAAATAAATAAGGCAAGTATTATTTATCTTGACAATTATTGTTATGGCTGATTATTATAGATTGCAGAGCTACAGTAAATCTTAAATCCTTCCTGAGATTAATTAATTAGCATTATACAACCATATTTTAAAAATGAAAAATAAATTCCAGAAGAAAAACTTGTAACTTTTATTGCTAGTTAGTTTACTGTCCTGAAAACAGTAAGTGAAAAGTATTACACAGAATCTTTCATTGAGCAATCTCAGTATTTTTAAAAGGTGGGTAATCTTTAACGTTTGTATCTTATAGACAGACAAGTTGAAACAGATAAAAATTAACAATAAAATTCTCACGTCTGAATGTCTAAAACTCCAATATTAATTTAGATCCCTAAATAAAATATTTGCTTTTCAGAGGTTCAGTCACCCAAACTTCCAAATATGCCAATCATAGTACTGTATCTATTCTCAAATAATAGCTGTTTAGTTGATGCTTAGAATTCTTTCCCTGAAATCAGCTGATGTCACAATGTTAGAAGAGTTCCAGACAGAGAGAAAGTCAGATGTGTGGCCATCCAGTGCACTGCCTGGTTTTTCTTTGCTAGATTGCATTACATTGTAACTTCACAGAAGCATGTTGTTAACACAGTGGGACATTGGCTGTTCTGTTTAAGTAAGTCAGCTACTTACGAATCAGTCTTACTTCAACTCATGGCCAGCTAACATGGGCTAGGGACAGACATTACACATAAACTGGTTTAAGTGATCAGAATAAAGTGGTTTAAACCTGTAACAGAACAGATGTTCAGTCCACATAAATCAGGTTCAAAATGGCTGAAACCAGTTTGAGATAAATTTGGTTGAATGTAGTATCAGACTTAACTGATTTGACTCAAACCAGTTTATGCAATGTCTGTCCCACCCCACTTGCTGATTTAAGATACACCAGACACCCCCAGCATCCTGGCATGCTTTCTGGGCTGGGTGGAGCTCTCTGCTCCACAGCAGGGCTGGCCCCTCCCCTCTGCTCCCTGGCTGCAGCTCTGGGACACACTGCAAGCTGCTTGACCCCTCCCCTCACCACTCCCTGCTAAGCAGGAATTCCCCCTTCCCTCCTGCTTTGCTAAGGAGATGTCTGTGTATTAGCTAGCAGACCACATGCTAGCAATGGTCCATGCTGAATCAACACGTACAATCAACAGGTAGCTGATAATCTTCCTCTGTTGTTTTCTTAATGGGGTGATAAATACTGTTATCAATTCCCTGCTGGGCTAATCAGAGCATTCTGCTGGGGTCTGGCCATGCCCCCCTCAGCTCAGGACCGTGGAAGGGACAAGAGGGCTGCACTAGCATCCCCCAGCTTCCGGCCTGAGCCACTGCAGACATGTACTTGCACGTCTGGTGTGTCTGGACAGTTAGAAACTGGTTCAGCCTAGCCAGGTTAGACTAACCTGCAAAGATTGAATCAATTCAGGCTCAGGATTTTTGAATGTCTGTCCCTAGCCATGATGCTAAACAGAACCATCTCACTCTTGCAGAATGTAAAGTTATTTGTTTAATGCCACTAATTATCATGATCTTGTCTCAGCAAGACTAAATTTTCTGATGAGAGCAACCCATTAAATACAACAGACTTTTTGTTTTGTTTTTTTAAATATGCCAAAAGGTGATCACTTCTATTTTTTCTTACCAGTTAGAATTCTACAGAGATGAATATATAGATTGCCCTGGAGAATGAAACAAGGCCTGCATTGGTCTGAAGCTGACCCAAGGCTGGTAATGACTATAACTCATTATCATGGGGTTGATTTCATGATCTGTGTAAAATTGTTGATTTCATTGCCGTTCCAACTACATACGCGCTCCTCACAAAAACTGAAGTCCCATTACAAATGATACAGACAAGGTTCTTTGAGTAAATGTGATATCTTTTATTAGACGAACTAAATAGTTGGAAAAATTGTTTTTTCAAAGCTTTCGGGTACAAACACCCTAAAGCTGAAAAGGGGTGTTTGTACCAAAAGCTTGCAAAGAACAATTTGTTCCAACTATTTAGTTGGTCTAATAAACAATATGACATTTACCAAAAGAGCCTGGACTGCCTATGACCTTAGACCTTCATGGCTACAACCAACACCCTTGATTACAAATGATGTTAACTAGAATCCCTTTTGATAATTTCAGCACAGCCTAGGCCAAAAGCAGTATCAGCAAAGAAATCAATGGATGAGGCACATTCATAAGGAAGCCTGCAGCACTAGTGCATGGAGAATGGCATAGTCTCCACTGTATCAATCTGCAACCTTCATAAGCAGTCAAAATTTCTTTATCCCTTTTCTCTTACCCTTTGGATAAGAAAACCAAACAAACAAAAAACCTGTGACAAATTACAAAAACCCTTAACCTGAGTATGGAGTAAGGCAGGGGTTTTCAACCTTTTTAAAGTAGAGTACCCCTTCTGGCAGGTATCCTTTCCAGATGCGAAGTGGGAGGAGGGGTGATGATGGCTGTCTAGAGAGTGGGGGAGAGAGAGGGTGCTGACAGATGGACAGATGCAAAGCTGGCAGTACAAGGAGCTCACATGTGGCTGCTACCACCATCCATAAAATCCATGTCACCGCTGGGCACCGCCTTCCTGTGCCCAAGTACCTAGGCTTCTCTGCACCACTGGCTTCACATCCAGCTGGCTGGGGATCCAGAGGGCAGAGAGAGGGGGGTGTTGCTGATGGCTGGCCAGACGTGAAGCCAGCAGCACGGAGAAGCAGAGGTACCTGGGAAGCAGCAGCCTGGGGAGTGGGGCCACCACCACCATCCATCACTCCATATCACTGCTGGGTACCACTTTCTTGTGCCCAAGTATCCCCACTTCTCCATGCCACCAGTTTTGCATATGGCTGGCTGTCAGCACCCCCTCCACCTGGCACACGGAGGCAACACTGAGTGTATAGATGGTAATGGGGACGGCAAGTGCATGCAAACATTGCACCATTGGGGGAGGAGGTGCGGATGGCCAGCCACATGCAAAGCTGGTGCCGTCAAGCAGGGATACTTGGGTGCAGGAAAGTAGTGCCCAGTGGCAGCACAGAGTGATGGATGGCGGTGGCGGCCTGACCCCCCACTTCCCAGGTACCCCTGTTTCTCCACACTGCTGGCTTCACATTTGGCTGGCTGTCAGCAACCTTCCCCACCCTGCTCCCTGGCCAGCTGGACGCGGAGAAACGCGGCTACTTGGACACAGGGAAGCTGCGTGCAGTGGCAGCGCGGAGCAATGGATGGTGGTGGTGGCCCTATCACCTCTGCCACTGCTTCCTGAGTACCCACACTTCTCTATACCACTGCCATGTACCCCCCCGGTACCTCCAGGGGTATGCATACCCCAAGTTGACAACCCCTGGAGTAAGGCATTTGAAACCCCAGATAGGGTGGACAGATGATAGGGCTGAATTTTCTTCTTTAAAAAATGAAATTTTATAGAAATTATTTAAAAGAAACAGTAAAAATCTTGAATAGGTTTTTTTATTATTTCTCCATCATACTGGTAACAATTACATTCAGTTTTGAACAAGTATCCTAAAGAAACATACTAATCTCTGTGTACACAGACACACATTTGGACATCAGACCTAGAAGTTTTGCATCAGAAATACAAGGAGAAACTTACTAGGATAGTCTCTGTTCAAGGATGGTCAGTACTACATTTTATGTTTACCAGTTGCTAATGCTTCTGGAGAGAATGCCATGCAACAATACGCTTCCCAACATCCAATTCCCCCTTTGGTACCCCTATTTTTGGGGGGCTATAGGGATGAACTGATCTGAACAAAACCCAGTCCTACCCACTTTCAGCTTGGAGCATAGGATCATGTGCTGCTGAACTGATTGGTCCTTTTGATTAAGATGGTGTGTATACAGAGAACTGGTAAAGACTGTTTCTCCTACGAGAAATTCCCATTTCCACTCTTAATACAGCTCAGTGAAAGCAGCAGGAAACTTTCATAGCTCAGCAGCCTAAATGGACCTCTCAGATGCTGGCAGTTATTCTACAGCTGGACCAATTAAAATATAAAAAGAGAACACTTTTCTATAAGAGACAAAACATTCAAGATCCCCCCCCCCCCAAAAAAAAAACAAGTAACAAACACCAAGGAGAGGAACTGAACAGTGGGAGTGCTTCCAGCTGCAAACACATGCAGCTTTCAGTGGGTGGACAGCATGCAGCCAAAGGAAAACATGGTCATAGCCCCACAAATACTGGTCAACATGCTCATTTTCTAATGACATAATGTCAGATAGAAATGCAGAGGAAAGACATAGTTTCCACTGTTAACATTTGTGGATGTGTGTGCAGGCGTGCACTTATGAGAGGTTGTTTGAAACAGATGGCATTTTGGGCTGAACCATTATGTTTTCCCTATATCAGGCAAGATTTCCAGAATTCTTCTTATTAATTAGGCTAAAGATGGTAATTGCAAGAAGATCAATCATCATAATTTTATTATGACTTAGTTTTAATGTTATCATTTAAGGAAAATGAACACACTGTTATATTAAGAAACTGACAAATTAACTGGCTTTCCAGAAAGTGACATTATGATTATAAAAATGCATCTTCTTATTTGACAGGACTGTTCTCTATATTTGTATTTGATTAATTTACTGACGAAAACAAATTTTCTGACTTTTTTTTTACTTCCATTATAACTGCAAGCTAAAACAACATAGGGATAGTAATGGGTCTTTTCTGCCTCTGTACCATGAAAATAATTTGATAAAGTTTCTGATTATAGAATGCCTACAGCTGATGGGGCCTAAGCCAGAAACAAAACAGCTTAACTTTTAGATTCCAAGGTGGCATTGTAGGATTAACAATTAGAAAAATCATATATTTCTTTTATACTGAGGAAATTAAATCTGGATGTCATTCAGGTACAAAAATGGAACACCATCTTTGATGCTTTTACAGTAATTTTCAAAGTTGTACCGTGCTTTGAATAAAGGTCACTTAACTTCAACAAATTCACAACCCTCCCCACCGATGCTTATGTTATGCCCTACTAATGTTTGCTCATGGAAGATTAATTAATTTCACTCTTAAATTCTAAAGTGCACAAGAGAGACAACAAGTACAACCAACTGCCAGATGCCTCGGACATTACTCCTACACACTTTTTGAGTCTTGATACAGATTCACTTGCATTTGGCATTTAGATGAATTTGTATTTAAAAAACTCTCAGAAGCAAAATATTTTCCACAGTGAGAATTCAAAATTAGCACAACTAAGCATTTTATTTTAATACCTTTTATTGCATTTCTACATTTAAAAATATGCACCACGGGTACTAAACAGTCCCCCAGATATACATGCATACATTCTAAATGTAATTTTTGTATTTGATACATCTACTTGCAACCACTGTTTACCTAATCAGAATGGACAGCTGTGGTTTTCATTATCCTTAAGCAAATATTTGCACAGGTATTACTTACTTGTGTTATACATTACCATAAGGTTTTTCAAGCAAAAGCCAGACCATGCCAATCCAAACTCTCTCACATATGACCCTTTTGTAACAAGTATGGGCAACTGCCAAAGAAATTGTTCCAAGTCTGCAAGCAATTGACTTCCTTCATGTTAGTTATGGTAACTTTTAAAACTGCATTAACTCTAAGATATAGAAACAGGGTATAGATTCATGGTCCTGATATACAGGAAAGTATGCTGGAACCAGTAGCATTTCTTTACACAAAGCCATAAAGCAAACAGTGATAATAGGTTATGTGACTTTAGGCAGTTGTCTACAAGGCTAATACCTTTTGGTGCTAATTAGGCTTCATATGGCATTGTCTTACTCTGTGTACTTTATATTTCAGAAGCAGAATACCTAAGGATATACCATGCACTGGAAATCACTAAAGTTAAAAGAAGCTTGGAGATTAAGTTTCAACAGCAAGCACTATCAGTTACTATAAATCACTTAGATTTGTGTCCCACTGAGTCATTTTATTAGCCAAACACTTCAAATCCCTTCTAAGAAAAGTGATGTCAAGAATATTGATTAATGTATGGCTCACTGTGGGGCCCATGAAATACATCACATCCTTCCTGCTTTTTCTAGGTTGGGAGGCCAGACACTGTTCTGTGACACTAGCAGTTCGTCCTGGTTTGTGTATCATATAGTCATTTTCTCTGTGCTTCTGAATCATCTCGGATCCAGTGGTTGAACTGGGTCTGGACACAGAGGCTCAGGTATGGATGGCAAGGTGACTGAGCTGCTTCTGACTATCAGAAACATTTGCTGCACATTTCACCCACATTCAGGGGATGACCAAATCAGTGACAGGGGATGACCTAATCGGCGACCTAGTGTTTGATCGGAAGCTGGGTGACAGCAACCATGAGCTGATCACCTTCACCATCCGCCGTAAAGCTGGCAAGTCAGTCAGCAACACGGAAGGCCTTGACTTCAGAAAAGCTGACTTTGACAAGCTCAGGAGGCTTGTCAGTCAGGCCTTAAAGGAGCATGACCCCAGGGAGAGGGGAGTTCAAGAAGAGTGGCTGCTCCTCAAGGAAGCAATCCTCAATACACAAGCTAAGTCTATTCCATCTTGCAGGAAAGGCAGCAAGAGGGCACAGCTGCCCCCCTGGCTCTCCAGGGACCTAGCAGACCTCCTAAGGCTAAAAAGAAAAGCCTACAAAGGATGGAGGATGGGATTCATCTCCAAGGAGGATTATTCTGCACTGGTCCGGTCCTGCAGGGAACAAACCAGGAAAGCCAAGGCTGCAACTGAACTCCAACTAGCTTTGAGCATCAAGGGCAATAAAAAGTCCTTTTTCAGATATGTGGGGAGCCGGAGGAAAAGCAAGGGCAACATTGGACCCCTGCTGAACCAGATGGAGCAACTGACAACTGACGCCCAGGAAAAAGCCAACCTATTAAATGGGTACTTTGCGTTGGTCTTTCATCAGTCCCATGGGACACCCATGCCCACTACAGAACAGGGAGGTCCGGGTGAGGGAGATCCCTTGCCCTCCATTAATGCTGACCTCATGAAGGCACATCTTGAGAAGCTGGATACCTTAAAGTCAGCTGGCCCTGACAATCTACATCCCAGGGTACTCAAGGAGCTTGCAAGAATCATAGCCTAGCCCCTGGCACAGATCTTTGAAAACTCCTGGTGCTCCAATGTAGTGCCCGAAGACTGGAAGAAGGCCTATGCTGCCTATCTTCAAGAAAGGGAGAAAAGTGGGTCCAGCTAACTATAGGCCCATCAGCCTGACTTCTATCCTGGGGAAGATCTTAGAAACGTTTATTAAAGAGACCATCCTTGATGGACTGGCCGACGCCAACATCCTAAGGGATAGCCAGCATGGGTTTGTTGTGGGTAGGTCTTGCGTGACCAATCTAATTTCCTTCTACGACCAGGACAAGGGAGAAGAGATTGATGTCATATATCTTGACTTCAAAAAAGCCTTCGATCTGGTATCCCATGATCACCTCTTGGTGAAACTGGCCAATTGTGGCCTTGGGTCCACCACGATCCACTGGCTGGGAACTTGGCTTTGTGGTCAGACCCAGAGGGTAGTAATTGATGGCAGTAACTCATCATGGTGTCCTGTGACCAGTGGGGTCACCCAAGGCTCTGTCCTTGGACCCATATTGTTCAACATCTTTGTTAAACATTGGAGTCAGGAGTGGACTGGCCAAGTTGGCCAATGACACCAAACTTTGGGGCAAAGCACCCACGCCAGAAGACAGGCGGGTGATCCAGGCTGACCAGGACAGGCTCAGCAAATGGGCGGACGAGAACCTGATGGTGTTTAACACCAAAAAATGCAAGGTTCTCCACCTTGGGAGGAAAAACCTGCAGCATCCTTAATGGCTTGGCAGTGCTACGTTAGATAGCACTACAGAAGAAAGAGACTTGGGGGCTCATCACTGACCACAAGATGAACATAAGCCTGCAGTGTGATGCTGCAACTACTAAAGCCTCCAAAACGCTGGCTTACATCCATAGATGCTTCTCAAGCAAATCCCGGGACGTCATTCTCCCCTTGTACTCGGCCTTGGTGAGGCCACAGCTGGAGTACTGTGTCCAGTTTGGGGCTCCACAATTCAAAAAGGATGTGGAGAAGCTTGAGAGAGTCCAGAGAAGAGCCACTCACATGATCAGAGGTCAGGAAAACAGAAAACAGACCTTACGACGACAGGCTGAGAGCCATGGGGCTCTTTAGCCTAAAAAAGCACAGGCTCAGGGGTGATCTGATGGCCATCTATAAGTTTATCGAGGTGACCACCAGGATCTGGGGGAAAGTTTGTTCTCCAGAGCGCCCCAAGGAATGACAAGGTCGAACAGTCATAAACTACTGCAAGACCATTTCAGGCTGGACATAAGGAAGAATTTCTTTACTGTCCGAGCCCCCAAGGTCTGGAACAGCCTGCCATCGGAGGTGGTTCAAGCACCTACATTGAACACTTTCAAGAGCAAATCAGATGCTTATCTTGCTGGGATCCTATGACCCCAGCTGACTTCCTGCCCTTTGGGTGGGAGGCTGGACTCAATGATCTTCTGAAGTCCCTTCCAGCCCTAATGTCTATGAAATCTATTCCAGTGATGGTTTCTCATTTTAAAATTCTGGTCATGGGTTGAAATATACTTGAGATTGCTAACCACAGAAAGTCACTACCAATTGATTGCTTTAGGGGCTCAATCCAACCACTGGTAGACTAAAGTGAATATGACAAAAGATTACTATCAACACTAGCAATGGCTGGCACTCTTAGCAGTCTCAGTAGAGATGCCAACAATTTACCAGACTAAAGCGATTTTCTTCTGAAAGGGAGAATTACACTGTCAAGGCAGAAGTAATGAAGCAGTCTCATTATATCTACCACCCCTTATTTAACTGTTCAGTGAATACAAAACGTTTTTCTCTGCCTATGCAATCAGGCTTGAATTTCTCAGCACTGATTGTTTTTAATGTGATGTTATTTTGATGTTATAAAATTAATTTTATAAACACCTGAACAATAGAACTATTTTGGAAGCTGAGACATGTAAATGTTTATATTTTGATATAAAAATATGCTATGGCTAAATTATAAAGATATTTTGGTTAAGATGGGCTGCAACAGTTTGCACTAAGTAGTCATAAAAATGAGATAACACTTTTTCTGCTTTGTTGTGTGTGTATTTTGGGAAAATATGCATAAGTACAAAATTCTATTCTAAGCATTAAACTTGTCACGTCAACCAGAGTTATGTATTGTAGGTAGGGTGGTCAAATGATTTAAAAAATTGACTACAATTTGTTGCATGATTAAGAAAATTAATCAAATTAATTGTGGTTTTAATCACACAGCTAAACACTCAAAATTATGTGCAGAAAAAGGCAAAATTATGCAAAATTTCACAGGTACCATGTATGGTTGGGGGTGGATGGGGATGGGGGCAGGGATTTGTGATGCTGTGGGGTGTGTGGGGGGGGGAATTTGTGAAAGTGTGGGAGGCTGTGGGTGTGTGTGGGGTGGGGTTTGGAGCCTGGGGTGTGGGGATCCCTGCACCCCCTAGCAGGATGCAGAGTACTGTGTGTCAGGAGTGAGGGACAGCAGCAGGGATGGGGAACTGTGGCTTGGGAGTGAGGGGGAGGGGCAGGCCACAGGCATATCACTGCCCCCCACAATCATATTAACCCCTCCCCCCACCGCCCACCTCAGGTGTCCTCTTTTTGAAACTGGAACAGGAACACAGTCTGGCAGCATGTAGAGCAGCACATAGCAGGTAAGTCTGTGGAAGGGAAGGAGAGGGGGGAAGGGAAAGGGCAGGGGAGCAGATTAAGTCTCCTATGATTAGGGAGGGAGTGGGGCAGGGGCAGGGGCCACGGTAAATGGAGCCCAACATGGCATCACATGGCTTCTGGGACAAAAGCAGCAGGGCTCAGAGCTGCAGTTTGCAGTGGGGAGCCTGCCTCTGCTGTGTGCACAAATTCAGGGGGCATATGTCCCCTATGCCTCCCCCAGGGGTGCGCACAGCAGCAGGGAGCTATGCCCCCTGCAACCCTGGATGAGCTGCCCACAGCTCCATCCCACGATCTACCCCAGCCCCAGGTCCCATTCACCGCAGCCCCTGCCCCTGTCTCACTCCCTATCTCACCATGGGGGCTTTGATCTGCCCCTCACTTCAATTCCTCCTGCCCATCCCCCTCCACAGACTTACCTGCTGGGCACTGCTCTACATGCTGCTGGGCCTCTCGTGTATGTGTGTGTGCACACCCCCTCCCCCCGCCTTCCTGCTGCAGGAGCCTGGAGCCTGCACCCAGGCTGCCCTGTGGCTCCTCTGCACTGCCACTGCTGCCCCACTGGGCAGCTTGGAGGCAGTGGTGATGACAGTGGAGCAAAGCCAGTGTGCAGGTTCCAATACCATGTGTGTAATTAACACGTTAAAAATGTTAACACAAGAGCCAATTAACATGTTAATCATGCACGTTAACAGCGATTAATTGATAGCCCTAATTGCAGAACTGAAGAAATATATGTCTGAAAAACTCAGAGTGATTATTTGTATTTGTTGTAATTTCTGCCACAAGACAACAGATTATGATATGCAGAAAAACTCCTCCAGATTTTCCATTACATGCTGGCTCTCAGATTTTCTACAAAGAAACTGACATGAAAGAGATTTTATGATTTACAATCCTGCTCTACAAACATAGATAAGATCTGGTCAAACATCTAACACCAAACAAAGAACTCTGTATCATTCCTAGAATGGTTTCTCAAATATCTGAAGCTGCCACGACCCAGGAATCAAAAGATAGATATGTTCCCTTCTGATCTTTTCTTATTCTTTTCCTGGCCTGTTCTGTTTCTGTATCTCTTTTTGTGTATATTAATTTGAAAGGTCTGGCCTGGCTTCCTTGATAGAGTAAGCACCATATCTTTAATAGGCTAGTAAGTGCTCTGCTAAATTTTGAAGCAACTTTTGGTAATATAATTCACCTGCAGAAGGATACCACTAGAATAAGCTATTAAAGTACCAGTAAAACACCTAAAATAATAGTTCAAATGAATTTCAAAGGATGGTTAACTTCAGAGGCTGGTTTTCTAAAGGTGTTATTTGTGTTGATATCTTATTAAATTAAGACTCTCACATAGGTAAAAAAAATCAACATTAAATCATAGATTCATAGAAAACTAGGACTGGAAGGGATGTTAGGAGACCATCTGCTGTGGCTTAGAGGATCATCCCTGTCTAAACCATTCAAAAAAAGGACTTATCTAACCTGCTCTTAAAAACTTTCAAGGATGGAGATTACACAACTTCTCTGGGTAGTCTATGACAATATTTAGCACTCTTATAGTTAAAAAGTTCTTCCTAATATGCAAACTAAAAGTTCCTTCACTGCAATTTAAGGGCATGGACCAATGTCACATCTGTAGCACTACAAACAACCTTGTAGTTGATCCCCGTGAGAGGTAAAAGAGGTAAAGGGGCCAGAAGGCTTCCCTGGCTGACCAGAGAAATCCAGGGCAGACTAAGGGCCAAAAGGGGAGCACATAAAAAGTGGAAACAGGGAGAGATCACCAAAGAGGAATATACCTCTTCTGCTCGTGCTTGTAGGGAGGCAGTTAGACAGGCCAAAGCTACCATGGAGCTGAGGATGGCAACCCAAGTAAAAGACAATAAGAAATTGTTTTTTAGATATATAGGGAGTAAAAGGAAGGCCCAGGGAGGAATAGGACCTCTGCTAAATGGGCAGAAACAATTGGTGACGGACAGAAGGGACAAGGCTGAACTCCTCAACGAGTTCTTCGCCTCAGTGTTCCTAAGCGAGAGGCATGACAAGTCTCTCACTGGGAGTGTAGGGAGGCAGCAGCAAGGCACCAGACTTCCATGCATGGACCTTGAGGTGGTGCAGGGTCACTTGGAAGAACTGGATGCCTTTAAGTCAGCAGGCCTGGATGAGCTCCATCCGAGGGTACTGAAGGAACTGGCCGACATCATTGCAGAGCCACTGGCGGGAATATTTGAACGCTCGTGGCGCACGGGTCAAGTCCCGGAGGACTGGAAAAGGGCCAATGTGGTTCCCATTTTCAAGAAGGGGAGGAAGGAGGACCCGGGCAACTATAGGCCAGTTAGTCTCACCTCCATCCTTGGCAAAGTCTTTGAAAAAATTATCAAGGCTCACATTTGTGAGAGCCCGGCAGGACAAATTATGCTGAGGGGAAACCAGCATGGGTTCATGGCAGGCAGATCGTGCCTGACCAATCTAGTCTCTTTTTATGACCAGGTTACAAAACGCCTCGATGCAGGAGGAGGAGTGGATGTCGTATACTTGGACTTCAGGAAGGCCTTTGATACGGTATCCCACCCCATACTGGTGAACAAGTTAAGGGGCTGTGACTTGGATGACTGCACAGTCCGGTGGGTGGAGAATTGGCTGGAGGGTCGCACCTAGAGAGTCGTGGTGGATGGGTCGGTTTCGACCTGGAAGGGTGTGGGCAGTGGGGTCCCGCAGGGCTCGGTCCTTGGACCGATACTCTTTAATGTCTTCATCAGCGACTTGGATGAGGGAGTGAAATGTACTCTGTCCAAGTTTGCAGATGACACTAAGCTATGGGGCGAAGTGGACACGCCGGAGGGCAGGGAACAGCTGCAAGCAGACCTGGACAGGTTAGACAAGTGGGCAGAAAACAACAGAATGCAGTTCAACAAGGAGAAATGCAAAATGCTGCATCTAGGGAGGAAAAATGTCCAGCACACCTACTGCCTTGGAAATGACCTGCTGGGTGGCACGGAGGTGGAAAGGGATCTTGGAGTCCTAGTGGACTCCAAGATGAACATGAGTCGGCAGTGTGACGAAATCATCAGAAAAGCCAATGGCACTTTATCGTGCATCAGCAGATGCATGACAAATAGGTCCAAGGAGGTGATACTTCCCCTCTATCGGGCGCTGGTCAGACCGCAGCTGGAGTACTGTGTGCAATTCTGGGCGCCGCACTTCACGAAGCATGCGGATAACCTGGAGAGGGTCCAGAGAAGGGCCACTCGTATGGTTAAGGGCCTGCAGGCCAAGCCCTACGAGGAGAGACTAGAGAAACTGGACCTTTTCAGCCTCCTCAAGAGAAGGTTGAGAGGCGACCTGGTGGCTGCCTATAAGTTCATCAGGGGGGCACAGAAGGGAATTGGTGAGTATTTATTCACCAAGGCCCCCCCAGGGGTTACAAGAAATAATGGCCACAAGCTAGAAGAGAGCAGATTTAGATTGGATATTAGGAGGAACTTCTTCACAGTTCGAGTGGCCAAGGTCTGGAACGGGCTCCCAAGGGAGGTGGTGCTCTCCCCTACCCTGGGGGTCTTCAAGCGAAGGTTGGATGTGTATCTAGCTGGGGTAATGTAGGCCCAGCACTCTTTCCTGCTTATGCAGGGGGTCGGACTTGATGATCTATTGAGGTCCCTTCCGACCCTAGTATCTATGAATCTATGAAAATAAAGAGTACAGACATTCATACTATCTGTAACACCACAAAAATGGCAGATATGCCACAAAAATATTCCTTATTCAAAAGAGGAATTTTTGTGTATTGGCACATTTTGTGGCACCTCACATCTGCCTACATGTAACATCTGCCTATATGTAGCATTACAGGAGGTCCCTTGGATCCCAGCATCCCATGGTTGTTTGCTATCCCTCCCCCTCCCCTCACAGATGAAGGACGGAGAGTGAATAGCTCCCTGACTGCCTGCTGCAATGAGTGGTCAAAAAGCCCTTCTGGCACCCTGCTGCCACCTTGCAACAGGAGCATCAAGACCTCGTACTCCTGCAAATTTGCTGGCGGCAGGCTTAGCTGCTACTGCCACCATCACTGCAACAGCACCAGCAAGAATTGATGTTCTGGTGATGGTAGCACTGGCAGGAACAGCTACTGTGGTTGTTCCCCTTGATTTGCAAACCACAAGTTTCATCACTTCCCTTTACTTGCTTCTGACACTCCCGTTAATACTGCCCAGTATGATACTGGTTCTTTTTGAAACAAACACACACTGTTGATTCATATTTAGCTTACAGTCCACTATAATCCTCCTGGTTCTTTTCTCCAGTACTGAAGCTCAGCCAATCCTTCACCAGTCTGCATTTATCTATTTATTTATGTGATTTATATGCCCAACAAAGTGTCGGGGCAGCTTACAGCAAGACAACAGAACAACTTAAAAGAGCAATAAGAATATCACAATAAACAGAGACCCCTAACCTCTCAGCCTAGCTTTGTTTGCTAAATGCCTGCCCAAATGGGAAGGTCTTGCAATGCTTCTAAATTAAGCCAGGCTTGGGCTCTGATGAACCAATGGGGAGGGTGATTTTAAACTGAGGTGGAAGTGCCAAGAATTATTTCCTACATGTTTTTTCCTGGTGACTTGACATATTGGTGGTACTTACAGGAGGTGTCGCTCAGATGACCTTAAAGATGATGGGATGAATGGCACCCAGAAACCTAGTGGGAGCCAGGGCACACTCTCAAGGACTAGAGTTATGTGCTTCTGGTGACCCATCCTGTCAGAAGATGGGCCACTGCATTCTTCACCAGCTACATGATCTGGATGGTTTTCAAGGGCAGCTTTAAGTAGAGCGCATTACAGTAGTCTAGACTTGAGGTAATGGATGATGATGGCCAGATCTGAAACTGAAAAAAGGGTCGCAGCCTTCTCACCAGACAGAGATGGTACAAGGCACTAAAAGCCACCTCTGCCACCTGAAGATCTAAATACAGCAGAGGATACAGCATCAACCCACAGGTGTGAAACTGAGTCACAAGAGAAGGCTGAACCCCATCAATGACAGGTGCCCCAATTCTCCCCCATCCCAGTCAACTGCCTACCACCATCACCTATAGTGCATGTTACTATTTGATCCAATACAGGACTGTGTATTTAATGTTATGGAATTTATTTAAATTAATCTTGTATCATTTTAACAAGACATCCTAATGCTATCTTTCATAGTGTGCAACTCCATTCTGCTTGGTAACATCTGCAATTACACACTCCTTCCCATCCTCCAAATCATTAATGAAGATATTGAATAGTACCAGATCCAGGACCCCCAGAAAACACATTATTTAATACCTTCTAATAGACACAGATCTTCCAATTTGAGAAAGCACACATTGTAGAACCTGGATCAGGTTTACGTGGCTTAGTTAAGCCACCAAAACCTGACTTGGGAACAGTGCATGCTACCATTCCCTGCTTGCTAAGAGGAGACACAGGTGCAGAGGGGAATAGCCTGGTCAGGGCTGGGGGTGGTAAAAACAGCACAGCCTCAAGGCTCTGGGGAGTGGCTGAACTCTCCCAGCCCTGGGGCTGTGCCGTGAATGCCTGCAAACATTCACTAGACTAGGTAAACCCTCGCTAGGTTGGGTTAACTCAATGCTCATCTAAAGTTAGTTCACATCAGACTAACTTTAGATTGGGCATGCTATTTTTAGAGCAATCTAAGTCTTGTGAACATTTGCACACTGGGGCATTTATATCACCTTAACTTTGGTTAGGTCAATCTAAATGCAGTGCCTGTATGTAACCAAAGAGAACAACCAATAGCTATGCAATGAACTTAGCCAATTGCTGGAGTACCCCAGGATGCATCTTGTCCACTACTACTGACTTGGAAAATATCCAGCTTCTTAAAATAATCTATAACCTGTTCTTTCCCTACTCTAAGCTACTGGTCTCCCTGTCCTAATCTTTGCTGACAACGATGCTTATCAACTGATAGTTGACCTTTCTCAGGAAAACTGAAGTAAAATAAAATTACTACATCCATCGTACAGCCTTCTCAGCATGATCCATCATTCAACAGTCCTCTGTAAGTTAGGAACCTACAATTTTCTTCATCTTCTATTTACTTCTGATGTACTTGATTTATTACTTTTTACATCTTTTGCCAGCAGTATCTCAATTCATGACCTGACTTTCCTGACTTAGAATTTTAGCTGATTTTTTAAAATGAAATCTTCATGTTTTCCCAAGCAGGAAGCAACTGTGACCACCTGAAACCTGAGATCCTGCTCCTGCTGTTGGTTTAAGGTAATTTGCATCATCACAGATCCTCACAGGAAGTGAGAGGCTTCATACCAGCTATGAACAGACTGCCCAGTTCTCCACCTATTGACTCCTCTGTGAAATCCTATAAAATATGAGCTTTCATTTCTACCCAGGAAAACATCTACAGTCTTTTCTCCAATGATTGATGAAGGGTGTTTGTGCCCAAAAGCTTGCAATTAAAGACTTTTTTTTGCAAAAATCTTGTTGGTCTAATAAAAGATATCTTCTCTACTACAAGTCCTGATTGACTTTTCCTCTGGACCAATATGGCTACGTCTTGGATACCTGACTTCCTCCCTGCATGCCCATACTGCCCATCCCCAGTAATATGGCCACATTTCCACTTTTTGTGAGAATCCTTTTGAATTTCAACTCCCTGAAGAGTTTTCTGTTTAGCCAGACCAGTCTTTTGCTGCATTTTCTATTCTTTCTTCACGTTGGAATCATCTCCTTTTGTGCCCTTAATAGTCTCTTTAAGTTACAATGTGCTTTCCTGTTACACTTACCCACCTGTTACTTCAGCTTGTTCAAATCTACTTTTTTTGAAGTCCAGTGTCTTTGTTCTGCTACTCTTCTTCCTTCCTTCTTTTAGGATCTTGAATGCTATAACTTTATGGTCATTGATATGCAAATTACCTTCCACCTTCCAACTTCACATTCTCAACCAATTCCTCCCTTTCCGTAAACTCAAATCAAGAAGAGCTTCTACCTTAGTTGGCTTCTCTATCATCTGTACCAAAAATTATCCCCAAATTACTCCAAGGATTTGCCGGATTGCCTGTACACTGCTATGATAACCTACCAGAAGATGGCATGCTAATAAAAGTCTCCCATCAACTTTAGTTCCTGTGATTTAGATGGGCTGGTTCATTGTTCAAAAGCCTCGTTCACATCCTCCCCCTCGTTTGATAGTAAACAGCAGACCCTCACCATGACATCATCCTTGTCATTCTCCCCTTTTGCCTTGCTCCATATATCTTGATTGCATACATAAAGCTGGGTGCAAATTATCTGATTACAAAGTTGCTGAAGCCAGTTAAAATTTTAACTCGCCAATTAATTCCATTATTTTTTTCTGCATATGTGGCTCATTGATGCAACACAGACAAAACTTTATAACAGAGGTAAGCAATGTTACATAGACATGACTCATGAAATTAAATAAATGTAAAGAATATAAAGGTATTCACTGTGTTTGAAAGTAATAAAAAATATGTATACATTCTGTATGTGCTTCTGAGCTTCTGTTTACCCTCACCATGCATAAACACACACAAGTACACACATATACATGCATATGGACACACTTGCACACACAAGTAGAAAAAGTTAGAAAATAACTAAGTTTAACAGCTGCTGTTAAAGCCAAAAGAGATGCTTTAAAGTTTGGTCATGTAATTTCTACAAATAAGATTTTAAATATAGACCAATAGCAGACTGAATACTCATTTGGCATAAATTCCCTTCCATGAACAGGCCTACAAAAGTAGAATGAAATAAATCATGACAAAGAGGGATTCTTACACTGCAACTGTCAAACCTAAGAAATAACAATCTTAAACATATCACCACAACTCAAGGCTTAACAGTCATAGAAAAATTACATTCCTTTGTCAGCAAGCAGTTCTACTTTTTTATCAATTACTATCTCAATGGATAAAGGTCAGAACAGAAGTTCAGTCACTCAATCTGGCATGACTTACTTAAATTAGTAGATAAACAAAAGAAGCAATGAATACACTGTATTCCATTACAGCAACAGGGTTTTAAGCAGATTAGAAATTACCTTATTGGCCTAAGTCATAAAAAAATGATTCTAGTATACCTATAATTTATGGTCAAATTTAATTAATTTGAAATGGTCTTTTGTGACTGTAATTTAGCACACCAAGTTAAAACACCAGCTATGGGTGCATCTACATGTCGCTGTATAACGATGCTATTATGGTGCTGTGCTTAAGGAAGTACTAAAGCACGGCACAGTATGGGTGGTTACTGTGCCATACATATGGCGCATGGTTAGATGTCACCCTTATGTTGCCATAGAGGCGTGCTATGCCTGGGGAGCGTGCTACTATGGTGTCATAGCTGGCAATCATGCGTAGACGCACGTGATTGCTATGTCACCATAGTACACTGTACGGTGATGTAGTGCATCGCTACATTATTTAATTTTGATCCTGTGGATGTGCCCTACATTATTTAATTTTGATCCTCATGTTTCTTAATTGAAAGGGAGATATAACAACATTGCCATTAACAAAGATCAAGCATGATGTTCTGAATCAAATGGCTAATATTTATTATAAGCGGGGCTGCAAGGGTTTAAATCTAAGGATTCCCCAAGATCTATTGAAGCTCCCCAGAAGCTAAAAAAAACCAAAATCAAGCAAAACTACATAGCCACAGTAAAGTGTAGAACAGATAATATCAGACTTTATCTTGAGTATACAATTTTTTTTCTCCTGAACACCACTGAATTTATAGCAGGACTAGTGTGGAAAAAAATGCAGCAAAAACCGTGAAAAAATTAGATTAACATAAAAATCAGATGCACTGGTGAGAGGCAATATTTCAAAGCCCAAAGTAAGACATTGGCAGGACTAATATAAATACTTACAGCTTCAATAAACTTTGCTAAACAAGGGTCTTGGACCATTATATGTAATGCCTTTTCTTTTTAAAGAGAATATTCTAAAGTTGGAGGGGGGAGGAGAAAATAAAGTTAAGGATTCAGAAAAGTTATTTCAGGTCAGAAATAAACTAGAGATTTGCATATACAGTCTGTATCGCTGCATGCTGAACTCAGGGGAAATGATCATTTACTGCTAAAAAAATTGATCATGATGTAGACACTTACCAATGTATTTACATTTAATCATAATTAATCATGTGAAATGTAAGTTTGGTTAACAAAATGGGGGAATAATTTGAAGTGTATTACTCAACTTGAAAAAGAGTAGTAGAATCTGGCCCAGAGTTTTTGGGGAGAGGATGGGCATTCTCTCTATTTTGTACTATTAAAATATTATGGTTTGGTCTTCATTACGTATAGGGGAAGTTCAGCCTGTGAGAAGTTAAAAAGAAAGCTATGCATAACTGAAAGGTAAAAGAGACTACAGGGGAGGGCAAAATATGGCCCACGGGCCAAACCCAGCCTGCAAGACCATTCTATCCAGTCTGCAGGGCCCCTAAAAAATTTAGAAAATTAATATTTATCTGTCTTTGGTTGCTGTCAAAAATGACAGGAACCAGGGGCAGCAGGACCCAAGGGAAGCCTAGTGGGGTCCTGCAACAGCAGGGCCCCCCTGGCCCTGCCCCCCTCAGCCTGGGACCACATGGCTGCACCATGCCAGAAACTCAGGTAAGGGGGAGAGGGATGGCAGGGGAGGACCCCAAGCAGGGAAGGAGCCCCGGGAAAAGTGGTCCGGGGAAAAACTGAGCCTAGGAAAAAGTGGTCCCACCCCGACCTCATGGCCCATGCTCCCTGTTGCAGCTGCTCACAGCCTGCGTGGGGCTATCCTGAACAGGCACAGGCAGCCCCACACAGGCTGCGAGTGGCTGCAGCATGGGGCACCATCTCTGAGGCAGGCAAGGGGCTGCTTTTTCTCATGCTCAGCACCAGCTTATAACCTGTCCCTGCTGCTAGCCTGGGCCCAGAGCCAGCTCCAGGCTCGCCCATCAGGGCTGTGCCATGGCAGCAGCAGCTGCGGCCCCCCACTTGCTGCACCAGGCAGTGTTTGCTGCTGCTGCTCACACAGACCTCGCATGCTGGGCAGCCCAGAGGTGGCGGTGACAAATGCTGCCCAGTGCAGCAAGTGGGGGCGCTGCAGCTGCTGCCGCTACAGTACAGTCCCAACGTGTGAGCCCAGAGCCAGCATGTGGCCCAGGCTGGCAGATGGGGTGGGTTACAAGCTGATGCTGAGAATGGGGAAAAGCAGTCCCCCCCTCGCCCCGTGGCTGGAGCTCTGTGCTGCAGCTGCTCACAGCCCACGCTCAGCACCAGCTGGTTCCCTGCCGGGGAGCAGGGGGTTGGGGCTGCACACTGCCCCCCGCCTGTACTGTGGGGCTGGTGGGCACTGGGAGTGAGCACTTGCACAGGGCCAGCACCAGTGGGGCCCAGAGCAGGGTGACAGGAGTACAGGGTCCCAGCTGACAGGGGCTCTATAGAGGTGGGCCAGCTCCCCCCTCTCCCTGCTAGTGCAGCCCAGCCTGGTTCCACAGACCCTTGCCAGCCTGTGCCCCTCTCTGGGCCCCTGAGACATTGGTCCCAAAACATTGGGACATTGGTCCCAAGATGGTGACCAGGGGTGGGGAACCTGTCAACGGCTGGGGCTACCCATGCAGCTCTCAAAAGCTTGCTAAAAATGGGTAAACAGCTCTCTGCCCAAAATAATTCCCCACCCCAATATACTATCATAGTACTTAGGGTTAGAAGGGACTTAAACATATCATCAGGTCCGACCCCCTGCCCCAGGCAGGAACAGGTCCCAGGATCATATCACCCCAGCCAAATATCTGTCCACCCTCCTCTTGAAGACCCCCAAGGTAGTAGAGAGCACCACCTCACTTGGGAGCCCCTTCCAGAGCCTGGCAGCCCTAAGTGTACAGTAATGTCTCCTGATGTCCAACCTGAACCTTCTCTCTAACAATTTGTGGCCATTATTCCTAGTAACCCCGGGTGGTGCCCGGGGGAACAGAGCCTCCCCCAATTCCTGCTGGTCCCCCCCAGTGAGTTTGTAAATGGTCACCAGATCTCCTCTCAGCCTTCCCTTGTGGAAGCTGAATAGGTTCAGGCCTTTTAGCCTCTCTTCATAAGGCCTGCCCTCTGCCCCTTGACCAAGCAAGTGGCCTTCCTCTGGACCCTGTCAATGCTAGCCACATCCCTCTTGAAGTGCAGTACCCAGAACTGGATGCAGTACTCCAACTGTGGCCTGACCAGTGCCACACAGAGGGGAAGGATCACCTCCCTGGATCTGCTTGTGATGCATCTATAGATGCATGACAAGGTGCAGTTAGCCTTACTGACTGCTTCCTCGCATTGGCATATTTTAAAACAAGTACTTATTAGCATTAGAGTGATAACAAATTAGTCACACCAGGAAAACGTTTGTTAATTCTCCAGTTGTACACTATTGATCATATTTATAAAAGTGACCACTTTAGACAGATGAAGAAAATTTTTGTATTTTTATACAACTGACAGATATTTTATATTTCATGTTGTCTATACATATTGAAAGATCCCAAGGACAGGGATCATTTCTTCAGTGTTTGTTCAGTCTCTTACCATGGGAGGTTTTTATACTACAAATAATAATCCTCATCCAATCAAATATCCTTTCAAAATAAGAATATTTAAATATTCTTTCGTGTGTGTGTGTGTGTGTGTGTGTGTGTGTGTGTGTGTGTATTCTTTCACATTTTTAATATTAGGATAGCTTAAGAGCAGAACTCACTTTTATATCTCACACATGTGAGGAAGAGAAAGAGCCACAGGGAGCAAAGGAGCACCGGCCAAAGATAGAAACAGTGGTCCCAGCCCCAAAACTCCAAAGAGCCCAGCAGAGATTCTCCTAACCCAGGTGTTTCTGGAGGGAAGGGGCCAGGCATTCAAGCCCCAGTATAAAGAGGAGCCTGGAGCAGGCAGAGGCGGAGAGCACAGGACTGGAAGGAGAGGAGCCGGCCTGAGCAAAGCTGCAAGAAAGCCTGAGAGCAGCCTGGAAAGCCGGAAGGAGGCTCCTGCAAAGAGGGAGCTTCCCCCAGAAGAAACCTGGAGAAAGGAGTGGTGAAGTATCAGCACCAGAAACTTACAGTGATCTTCCTGGCAGCCTGCAGAGCACGGCTGGAGAAAATACCATAAAGATCCTAAGAGGACACTCCAAAGACAAGGTACCGTAAAGACCTTAAAACGGGGGTAAGCAAAAATTTTCAAGCGTAGACCTGGTGAGGTGAGGGTACCATAATGACCACAATAGGAGGCTCATGAAGAGGTACCATAACAACTGGAACAAGGTGAAGGAGAGAGTGACCTCACAGAGCATTTTTTTCTTTTGTTTGTTAAAAGCCTGGTGAACAATAATTCCAGGCCAGAAGCACTTGTTTTTTTTTTTGATATAGACAGAGGCCCCGGGTGAGAACATGCCAGCCGGACCAGTAACGAGAAGACAATTCAATACCCGGTGGAACGGGCGAGGGTGTAAGGGATGGTGGAGCCCTCACGAACATAGGAAAGTGGACGACAACCAACGGGAACTACGCACCCAGGTACAGAATTCTACTCCCATAAACATCAAGTCATGGCAGGTGAGGACTTGGGAGTGTGGACCTCTGGTTGGGACTCATCACTGACATCAGCTGGCAGGCTGAGGTCCTATGATGATATCAGAAAAAAAATTATATGTATATATATAAGAAAACTAAGACTCCTGGGAGCTATGTCATGAGTACAGTGACAACACACTACATACAAAGCATCACTAGAATGTAACTTTTTTGTATAATAAACGTTACCATTTTGAAAGGGTGCTACTTATATTAAATTAGCAATCAGCAGTGGCTACAGCTAAGAAGACATTGCTATTCCCCTAGTGAATCTTCCTTCCATCTGTCAGTCCTTCCTTCCTTCCAGTTTTTAACCAGGCCATTTTAACTCACTTCAGACTAAGTTTCTTGGGAGTTCTGTGTGGAATTTCTGACTTTGCCAAAAACTTTCTATGAGACTTTGGGAAGACATCTAACTTCTCTGTTCCTCAGTTCTCAATTTGTTTCTTTTCTTGTCTGGTTTATTTACATTGTAAGCTCTTAGGCTAGGGACAAACATTACACATAAACCAGTTTAAGTGATCAGAAACTGGTTGAAACCTGTAACAGAACAGACATTCAATGCACATAAACCAGTTTCAAAATAGCCAAAACCAGTTTAAGATAAACCTGATTGCATATAGTATCAGACTAACTGATTTGGGTCAAACTGGTTTATGCAATTTCTGTACCAGACCCCTTGCTGGTTTAAGATATACCAGGCTCCCCCGGCATCCTGGCATGCTCTCTGGGCTGGGTAGGGCTGGCCCCTCCCCTCTGCTCTCTAGCCGGAGCAGGGACCTGCCATAGCAGAAACACCGGTCAGCCTTTCTGCTGGGGAGCAGAGGGAAGGGGACTGCAGCGATGGCCCCTGGAGCTGCCAGACCCTGGCTGCAGGGAAGGGAGGAAGGAAGAATTAACCCTTCTCCCTGTCCCCTTCACCTTAACAGGGCCATGCTGGGTAGGGTATCCTGCAGGGTTGAGACTTGGAACTTATTCAGTAGCAGAGGGCAATATAGCACATTCATGGTAGGCACTCATTAAGCAGTTAAACTAAAGTTTCTGGTTAGCATCTTAGAATGCTTAGAGTTTGCTTAGTGTTTAGTACACTTTCCTAATTTTAATGGGTTTGGGGGTTTTTTGGTTTTATTTTTCTTTTTGTATTTACTCAACTTGGTCTCTTCTTAATGAAGAAAAAGGGTTTTTTTCAGGAATCTACATAGTTCTCAGGCAAATACCTTTATCCATGAAAACCTGAGTTCAGGGTCTATTTTGCACACCATATTGAGCTGCTATGCAAAATGTTACCATGTCATTTAAACAAGGAAAAAACTGTCAGAAAATGAACTGGGCTAATAAAAATAGAGTTTAAAGAAAAGTTCTGAATATTTGTGGAGAAAAAATCTTATGAAGTCATTCAACAAGCCAAGATCCCTACTACCAGTGATTCAAAAGCAAGCCCATTAAATACTGCACCATTCTTTAATTCCGTATTCCTGCTCACCAATGTATTATAGCTCATGCAGAGTTTATGATTACTTGTGTGGTCACAATCTTTAACTAACTGGCAGTATGGACTGAGCTCCTCCTGTAAATACTTTGGATGTAAGCCATAAAATATGAACCATGTTTTTGTTTAAAAAAAATCCTTGAACCAATGACACATCACACCTTTCCTTACCCCCTTTCCATTCTCCCTCCCCCATTTTCTTAAAATGGAAAATTTTTAAAGTTCTCCCCATGTTGTCATTTTTGCAGTCGCATCCAACAGACTCCCATAAATCCTGACCAAAAAATCCGGGTACACAAAGTCTGGCTTTAAAAGGTTAGGTATTTTAATAAAAGGAGCCTGATTTTCTGAGGTATTTATCATTGCCAGTTTCCACTACTAAAATAACAGGTGCTCAGTACCTGGAGGGAGCCATAATGCAACTTCCCCTTTGGTGCTTAAATACAGATTTAAAAGTTGACTCTAGAAATACAGGTTTGAAAATGTTCTGCTGAAATCTTTTTATTGAATTGTAAGGTGGATTAAATATTTGTCCTTATGTTCTAGCTTCATGAAGTGCAGTTCTGATTCAAGTATTATTTTTCAAATTAGCCTTTTATCATTATTTACAAGGAACTTTATACATAAGTATGTAAATAAATATGCTTAAGAGTACTTATTTTCCTGTTTGTCTTTTTTTGTAATTTTATCCAAATCGGAAATGATTACTAGCCAGACTTTCCAAAAATGATGATTTATCACTAATAGTATATTGAAGTGATTTTCTCTGTTTATAGAAGCATATAGTTTAATACATTTTGTGGAATTCTTTTTTGCCAGATGTAGCCCCATTCAAAACTTGTACACAGCAAAGGAAACATAATAGTAAAATCTTGCCTTTTGGCAATATGACAACATATACATACATGTCGACTTTCTACAGTTTACATCACTCACACCCCTCAGTCTACAAGGACCTACAAATTACAGCTGTTGAAATTTTTGCATAACCTAAACTTTCAGCTCTAGAGAACTCTTACTTGTCTAAATTTATTTATATTCTTGGTAATGGACTGATTCATTATTTATACTAGCTGTTTAAACAGTAACAGGATTGTTTTAGGGGTTGTGTGTTCATGTAGAGATGGGTATAGATTTTTATGTATGTGAAGAAAGTCACATCTCAATAATCATAACAGAGTTAATTTAAACTTGAACAATCATAACAGCAGTTAAAGTCTCCCCCCCCCCCGAAATTTTTGCATGTAAATTCTATATGGATTAGGTTGTTTCTCACCATTACTAGTCCTACAGCTTCATTGTTTAGACTCAAGGTTGTTTCATCTACAAATAATAATATACTGTTCTTTGAAGGATCCTTTAAAATTTGTTTTAAAACATGTAACTTTGTCCATATGTCAGCAACTTCTTGGAGGAAATGCAGCATCAGAGAGCTACTAAGTATATACTAAACCTGAACCCCAAGCTGAAGCTTCATAAAAGCTCAAAAGACAGATTGATTAAGCTTGTTGGGTTGGGAATTTTGCAAAACTCAAACTGTTTGAGGGTCAATAATGTGCATGCATAGAACAAGGTGAAATTGATAGATTATTTTAAGCTTCGTTTTTCTGAAGCTGTATTTTTTCCAAAGTTGATTACATTTTAAAAAGCAATCATAATCTGTAGTTAGAAAAAGGGCTGGGTTATGTATTGGCAGTAAATAGATGATATCTCTGAAGTTGGGTTACCACAAATAGACATATGGTGTGATATACAAACATTCATGTGCTAGTGCACACATTGTTATTTATATTTTTCCCCAAGCAACTCCACCCCAAGTACCTCTGAAGCACACGGGAAACTAAATAATGCAGGAACTTTAGCCATTTTTTTAAAAACCTCAAAATGTTTAAAGAGTTCATAATAGTCAAATGTCTTTTCTGTCTATACTAAGAGAAACATTTCTAATTCTACTCTTCAAGAGTTCAAAAGATCTTTTGCACCTCACTTCTCAAACCTTGAACCAACCTAACTAACAAAGATGTTACAGATTTCATATTAAAACACTGGTAGTGACCATGTACCCAGCACAAAGGTGAGTGTTTATGACCTTAGTGAGATGGGATTTCCATTTCCTTTAATGAGCCAAGACATCAGAACAGCACTCTTAATTCACTCTTGTACAGAAGCTGCCCCTGGGACAATACATCTGTTCTAGCGGAAGCAGAGCAAAGTAGTAGTATATTTGTATATCTAGAACAGGGGAGGGAAGATCTTTGGTGTGGATGACATTTTTCAGGGCACTTTTTGATGAAAACAGTAAAGGAAGAATCTACAGTAATGAAGTTTTTCACCAAATTCCAAAGGCACTTGTGATTCCACATATCTCTGGTTCAAGGTACACTGCAACAATTGCACAGTGTAATGTTAATTATTTATTTTTGACTCATCATTCCACCTCAAGTGTTGTCTCAAGGAATCTCTGTCCATTTATACTACCATGGAGCAATGATGGCTCACATTGATGGGGCAGTGTGTTTTCTTACAGCAGCAGGGTCTTTGGCACGATGGGGGAAGACTTGTTCTTTACCATTTGTTGTCATATGCCATTTAGCATTCTTCAGGAAAGAAAGAGTGTCAACAATACCCAAAGTGTTTTGGACAATTTGGTAGCCGTGTTGGTCTCTCAAATACATCCCCGAAACACAGAAGATGCTGAAATTTAGCTGATTTTTGGATTATAAACTTCATTGCTGAAAAACAAGAAACCCTTCTGCACCTCCCTGCTTGCTTCCTGACACCAACAGGGAAGGAATTCGTCTTGATCTGCACAACAAAGAGCACCTCACAAAGACACTCTGATGGACCCAGAGGGACAGATTTCCAACTTCAGCTTCCTCTGTGCAAAAATGAAGTTTATTTCCTACATATAGGGACTTTTTTACCATCTTTAACTTTCCCTGAACCTGATGGGTGTGTGAACCCAAAAGCTTGCAGAAAAAGATTTTTTTGTGTGCAATTTCTCAGTTGGTCTAATAAAAGGTATCATCTCTAAACCAAGAGTTCTAAATTTTTGCATTTATTTTGGACAATAGAAGGAATTTTATTATGTCCTTCTGCAATTCACCGTTTTCAGCTATCAGGAGCAGATACATCTGCTACAACCAGTATTCCTAAACCCTTTACATGTGGCATATGTGACTAAAAGTATCTAATCTAGTACTAGCAGGTAGACCTTGTGGGGATCTGGAAAACTGGAAAGCTCTTTAGATGGCTACGACAATGACAAAAATGCAAATGAGCACAATCCCTATGGCATTTAGTATATCAGACAATTCCAAAATGACCCAAGTTATAAAGTCTTAGATATATGTAGGAAATATGACCAATGAGTGCTCAGCATGTTACTAGCAAATGTTTCAGATACCCTAAATGCTTCTTTGATTCACTTTGTCATCATTTTCAGTAAAGGAGGAGAAACTGATTCATCGAATTATAGGATCCTGCATGGGGGGAGGGAGGGATTGTCAACCTATGGTCAGTGTTGAACTGGTGAGTGAGCCCTTACAGCTGCTGAACGTTTTCAGGAAGGCAGGACCAGATGGACTACACCCGAGAGTGCTAAGGGAATTGGCTGGAGTCATTGTGGGATTGTTGACGAAGGTATCTGAAGACTAGTGGTGCTTGGGAGAGGTCCCAGGAGATTGGAAATGGCCAATGTGGTGCTAATCATTAAGAAGAGGATGAGGGAGGATCTGGGAAATTATAGGCTGGTCAGTTTGACCTCAATACCGGGTAGAATTTAGGAAAAAAGTATCAAAAAGTCCATTTGTGAGAGATGGGCAGAAGGCATGATGCTGAAGGATAGCCAACATGGTTTCATTACAGGCAGGCTGTGCCTGACCAACCTTGTCTCCTTCCATGATCAAGTAACAAACCACTTAAATGTGGGAGACACAGTTGATGTCATATACTTGGATTTTAAAAAGGCCTTTGATATAGTGTTCCATGATGCTCTTATAAAAAAACTAGGGGACTGTGGGCTGGCAGAGTCCATGGTCAGGTGGGTTAGGAACTGGCTAAGAGGTCAAACTCAGAGAGTGTTAGTGGATGGTATCATCTTGGTGGGAGGTGGCCAGTGGTGTCCCACAGGGTTTGGTTCTTGGTACTTTGCTGTTCAACATCTTTATCAATGATTTAGATGAGGATATGAAAGCACGCTGGCCAAGTTTGCAAATGATATTAAGTTATGGGGGAAAGTGGTCACGCTACGGGATAGAATGCGGAGCCAAACAGACCTGGACAAGCTAGAAAGGTGGGCAGGGTGGAACCAGATGCAGTTCAATAAGGATAAATGCAGAGTGCTTCATCTGGGGAGAAGTAACCAGTGGCATGAATATAGGTTAGGAGGAGATGTCCTGGCCAGTATGATGGCTGAAAGGGATCTCAGGGTTTTGGTGAACATGAGCCACCAGTGCAACAGAGCTAGTAGCATACTGGGATGCATTAGCTGATGTATTGCAAGTAGGGCTAAGGAAGTGATACTGCCCCTTTACTTGGCATTGGTGAGACTCCAGCTGGAATACTGTGTCCAGTTTTGGGAGCTGCACTTCAAAAAAGACATGGAGAATCTTGAAAGGATCCAGAGAAGGGCCACAAGAACGATGCACCTGGAGGACAAACCTTATGAGGAAAGACTAAGGGATCTGGGACTGTTCAGCCTGGGGAAGAGAAAAATGAGGGGGGACTTGGTGGCCATCTGTAAGTATGTAAGGAGTGAAATCAGGAAGAAAAACTTTTCACTAGTTCCAGAGAAGGACAAAGAGCAATGACCATAAACTGTTAGAGGATGGTTTCAGGTTGGATGTAAGGAAGAACTTCATTACGGTAAGGGTGTCCAGAATCTGGAATAGACTTCCCAAAGAGGTGGTGCAGTCCCCATCCTTGGAAGTCTTCAAGAGATTTCCAGACAGACACCTTGTTGGGATCATTTGATCTCAGCAGTATTCCTGCCCAGAGCAGGCGGTTGAACTTGATGAACTTTTGGTGTCCCTTCTACCTTTAATTTCTATGATTCTATGAATTACTTCCATTTTTAGAAGAAAGTATTATTGGCTTAATTTTCAGCATGAGAGATTTAGGACTGATATCAGGAAAATCTTTTTGACTATAAAAGAGAGCTAACATTGGAACAGGTTACCCAGGAGAGGGGTTTGCAATTCCTGTCATCTGAAGTTTTTAACAACAGGGGAATACACATCTAGGTGGTCAGGGTATACTTGGTCCTGTTCAAGGGATGGAATAGATAACCTCTTGAGGTCCCTGCCCTATATTTGTACAGTTACTCAAATATCTAGTTTGTCTCTGAACAGATATGCCTTTTAAAAACATTTACTACTAGCTTTCAAGTTTTCAGACAACTCAACAGAGTAGCTTTTTCATCATTTGTGGTTCACTGTGGGCATGTCTATATGTGTATTAAAACACCATAGTTACTGCACATTAAGTTTAGTACCTGCAATAAGAGGTACTAACTCAATGCGCAGTAACCTGCACTAGTGAACGGTAGTGATTTTTTTAGTGATGCTAATACGCAGTAGATTAATTCTACTGCAAATTAGTCTACTGCGCATTTAGCATCTCGTGTAGATGTGCTCTGTGAGAACTAAGCCTAGTTCCCATCTTTATATCAAAAGATGAGTAGCATCTAACCAGCATTTCCCAGATTGGTTAAATTTAGGGGCAGCAGCCAAACTAGCAACTACCATATAGTCTGTTCCCTGCCTCTCCCCTCAGCACTATCTTATTTCTACTACACCCAGTCTCTCAAGTTGTGTCCAGTAGCCAACCCCTGCATTTACCCTGTAGGAAAAGGGTTTCCCTTCCTGAATTGTTCATCACTGCTGCTGCCAGTCTGTTTCATTTTCCCACAAGTGTCCTGCAAACCTTGGCTTGCACCCTGTAAGTCAGATCATCACACCCATGGGACTGTGAAGTGGTTTTAATTTTCTGTCCCCTGTGTTCCCATAACTCCTCAACTGTATTATTACCTTTAAAAAGGTGTTTCTGCTTTATTTCCATGATCTTTATTACAGAAAAAAACCCTAAAATATTGGTTTTTAGAAACAGAGAGCTAATCTAAGGCAAAAAGATTTCAGGAAAAAAAGTTTTTATGTCACTAATTGTTTTTAACAACAGTTTGAAATGGGGTGCTCCCAACTTCAGAAAAATTATGGTGGAGTAGGTTGAGTCTGAAAAGGATGGTTTAGACCATGAAAAGATGCTAATGAGCCTGCTACTGCCTCTAAATCAAGTAAGTTGGTCCTTTAGCTGATGCAACAGCGGTTCGTGTTTTTTAAAATCCCAGTTCAGTTCATGTAGAGATTCCAGCAGAGAGTGGAACAACAAGCCTTGTAGAGCACAGAAGGTTTTAAAAGCAATATATCTGACTAAACCTAAGTTTTTAGCCCTTTTTCATGGAGACTGGGAAATCTATATATACAACAGATGAAGATTCTAGTACAAGGAAGTTTTCATAGGCATTTGCCTCTGATTTTCAACAAGACATTTGATATAACCTCCTCCTACTAACCCGTAATTTCTACTTGCCTGAACTGTTTCACAGGAGAATAAAGAAAACCCTGTTATATTTCTTATGAAGAAAAAGTGGCTCAGGACACCAAAGGTGTCCTATATTTTAGTCCCAATATCTGGGTGGCTAGGACACTTCCCAGGAAGCAGAGGACCTGGGTTCTAGACCTTCCTTGCCTAGAAGTATCTTGAACTTCTACCTCTCTGACTTCCAAATATATTAGGTTAACCACACCTCAGATCAAGCATTTATTCAGACTCTCCAGCATAGAAGCTCTTTGACTATCCATACTGCTAGTAGTAAGGTTATGTGTTTATACCTCCCATCACATAATGTTTCTTTTAAACTGCATGCTTATACAGAGGCCAGCTGGAAAAGTGAGTGTACCTGCCCACCTGGTGTTGTAGCCTTACTGAGAATGCTCAGTTTATGCACACAGCTTTACACATTCAGTGTGAAGCAGGAGTCAAAATGGCCAGGTAGAAGGCTAGAAAACTGCTATGTAGACATGCAAAGGGATAGATAATTCTGTCCTTAGACTCTTATATGTCCATTTTGTGTAATAGTCTAAGGAAGCAAGCAGAAGGTCTAATGGCACAAAGGATCTAAAAAAGCAAACATTAATTATAATTGTGAATATTCAATTTTCTTCTTACTGTTCTCCTACTATTTTTCATCTGATATTGCATACACCATCATATGCATTGAAACGATGCCCCTTTATAATTTATTATTACAGTCATATAGCACATGAGGTGGTGTTTGAAGAAATGTATAGTAATTAAACAGTGCATTCTAACTCAGTAGCAGCATGTTACAAGCATTCTTTTTCAGTAAGAGTTTTTAGTTAAAAATAACACTCAGGCCATTTAAATATTGCAAGAAGCTATAAAGCAGTACTTGAAGCCAAGCATTAAGCATTTAAGGTAAAATGTGTACATTTCAATATAGAATGAGGTACTAAATCAACTAAAACTTGCTTCTGACAGAGTAGTGATGAATTATGGGATTTTCACTAATCCTCCGATAAACAAAGTGCATACTGTTCTTGATGCAGAAACCGCCTTTTAAATCACACAGAGCATAGATCTGGTATATTAGCTGGAAAATATGACATTACCTTGATTGTCAGACAGCCTTTTTGAAACACTCCATTTTCCAGCTGGCCTCTATATAAGCGTATGGTTTAAAAGAAAAATTATGTGATAGAAAGTATAAACACATAAAAATACTACCACTAGCAAATGTGGATATTAAAAAAGCTTCTATGCTCAGGATCAAGGGAGAAACTCGCTTTTAAAATGTATTAAGCAGGAAGTAAAAAGGAACAGATGAAGCTGGACTTATTTTGTACAATAAAGCAAAGCTCCAAAATCTTTGGCAATTAACATGCTACAAAGCTTCTCAGTATCACTATCAGGTTGTTCCAAATAAGAGGCAGAAATCTGCATATTATTTAGTGTGATGTCTGCACAGCACAGGTAATCTTCCTTCATGTTTGGCAGTGATACACTAACACCAGCAATTCAAGAAAGAACTGCTATATTTGTGTGTAAGGCATAGGATTACATAATTACCAAACAAAACATTTTTTGTTTAAAAGAAAAACCCAGTGAAAAACTGTCATGTACGTAGGGCTCTGCATTACAAATTGATCAGCCAAGATAGGAAGTCATTCTAGCTTAAGCATTTAACTTTAGTCAGTTACGTTGGGCAAAAAATTAATAAGTGTAAATGGCAAGTTATCTGAATTAGATGTCATCATCCTCCATCTATCTGTTTCTAACTGACAAGCAATAATATATTTAGTAAAACAATAAACTCATCCACACTTTCACACAACTTCTTTTTTTTTTTTTTTTTTTTTTTTTTTGTAGTCAAGTCCCAAATTCTCCTAGGGACCTTCAATAGGGTGGAATTGAGAAACTTTTTTTAATGGTTTGTTTCAATTTTAACCAGATTTTTTGTTTTAATTTTGAAAAAAAATCTTATTTTATAAATGTGAAATTAAAACAATTTTATCTACAGTCTAATCTATTAAAAGATAAGCATTATGTTTACTACTAAAACTACAAAACAAAGTCAAACTACTGGTGACAGTCACTAGCTAAGCAGCTAGAATCAATTTGTTCATATCAGAAGTCCTTTCTTCACATGAAGAGAGAATATTTTCTTAATTTCAGCTATTTAACTATTTCAATTCAATGAGTAGTCTATTCAAAATGACAGATCGTGAATGTACTATCCTTTATGTAAGAAGTGCCATATATTTGATGGGAATTCCTTTCCACATGCCTTACAGGGTATTTGAACAGTCATGTTCCTTAATAACAATGCCCTACTATTCCAGGATCTGATGAAGGCCTAAGAAGAGAAGAGGAGGATTCTGTGCACAAAGAAATCACCATTCTTTGAGAGCCATGGCAATGACCCCATGGAATCAGTCTTTCCAGCACCAGCACATAAATACCGAAATTCATTCATACTAAATTAATGCATGTACACACATACACGCAAGAATACTGTGCATAGTACGTAGATAAACTGCTGTTTCAGGAATTTAATGTGTTTGTAGTACAAGACCCAAACATCCTGTTTTCATTATTTAGCCAAGATCAGATTCTCTTAAAAGGTGCATAGGATGATTCTCAAAGGCAGCATACATAACAATCCAACTGAATGAATAAAATACAGCAACAATAAAGCTAAAAAAATTATTTCAACAATTCTCAAGGAAAAGAAAAAGATGTTGTCTTCATGCAAATAGTTTAGATAATTAAATGTGAGCAGTAAAGCTTATGCTTAATTCAATAAGAAGTAAATGTATGCAACCTTGCCTGTATGGGGTTAATACCAATGAATAGCAAACCATGAGCCATGCAGAATGAACAAATATTCCACTTCCACGCTTCCTGTTATCTGGTTTATGCATCCCCCTGCGTAGCAAGCTGTGAATCCAAGCCAAAATGTACTTAAGTATTGCCTGCTCAATGTAAGGAGACAAAGGACTCTACTTTTTTTTTTTTTAATTTTGCCTATATACCTACACATAGATATGTGCAGCACAGCAATGACTAAAAGCTTAACAAATAAGGGCCTGAGTGAATCACTTCAGTTCACTAGCCACAGGTAATATTTTCTTTATTTACTGAATACTCTTCAAATCAAAAATATATTTTGATAACTTCATTTTCTCTTGCATATCCAGCATCTAGAAAGCAGATTTAGTTAAAGAATTTGAAAATGCTGCTTTGAAATTAATTTAAAATGCATTTCAATTTCAGTCCAAATACAACTTGACACAAATCATCACTAAACAATAAATTAAGTAAACAGCAAGTGATACATTCCTGGTTTACTAACATAATACAAAAAAGTAAAGATTAACAATCTGAATAAATGTATATTAAATTATACATTTTCTAATATGATATATCATAACTTCCTGATTATCAAAAAGTAGAACTATTAGTATAAACTCTATAAATACTTGCAAACCATCATGTGTTAAGTATACCTATCAGAGTCAACTGTTCTTTAGAAAGACATCTAAAAAGAACAAATGCATAAAAAGTCAATGATTTGAATCAAAATTTCCAAATCACAATCAAAATGAGTCATTTAAAAATGACTTGTTTAAATCACCCCTACCTGATGTTCAGTCTGACTAAAGCTTGAAGACAAAAGACAACCTAGTCTTGCAGTGGCTCAGCACCTCTCAGGTGACAGTTTTACTATGTCCATGTGGCTCCTCAGCTGCACCGGCACAGGAAACTCAGGTAAAGGGGGGTGAGGGAAGGGCAGGGGTGGACCGCGGGCAGGGAATGAGCTGGTGCTGAATGCGGGGGGAAAAGCAGCCTCTCCCTCATCCTGTGGCCCATGCTCCCTGCCACAGCAGCTCACAGCCCATGCGGGGCTGTCCTGAGCAGTCACAGGCAGCCCCACACAGCCTGCGAGTGGCTGCAGCATGGGGCACTGGCCACAGGCTGTGGGAAGAGCCACTTTTCCCCGTGCTCAGCACAAGCTTGTAACCCATCCCTACTGCCAGTCAGGGCTGTGCCATGGTGGGAGCAGCTGTGGCCGGGCAGCAGCAGCAAATACTGCCTGATGTGGCAACAGGGGGGCCTGCAGCTGCTGCAGCCATGGTACAGACCTGCCATGTGAGCCCGGAGCCAGCACAGGGCCCAGGCTGGTAGTGGGTGCGGGTTTCAAGCTGGTGCTGAGCATTGGGAAAAGTGGCCCCTCCCCCACCCAGTGGGTGGCGCCCCATGCTGCAGCTGCTCACAGCCTGCCTGGGGGTGCCTGTGCCTGATCGGGACAACCCCACATGGGCTGCAAGCAGCTGCAGCACAGGGCTCTGGCGATGGGGGAAGGGGGCCCCACCTTTCCCCCTGCACTCAGCACCAGCTCGTTCCCTGCTGGCAAGCATGGGGTCAGGGCTGCGCACTGCCCCCTGCCTGTACCGTGGGGCTGAGTGGGGCACTGGGAGTGAGCAGGCATGGGACCCAGCAGGAGCGTGGGGCCTACACTGGTGTCCCAGGGCCAGAGCAGGGCAGCAGTCCAGGGTCCCAGCCTGCAGGGGCTCTATGGAACCAGGCCAACTCTCCCCTCTCCCTGCTGGTGCAGCCTAGCTCCACAGAGCCAGTCTATGCCCTACTCTGGGCCCCACCACCATTGGCCTTGGGACACTGGTCCCAAGATGGTGACCAGGGGGCAGGGCACCTGTCAAAGGACAGGGCTACCCATGCGGCCTTCGACAGCTTGCCAAAACTGGGTAAGTGGTCTTCTGCCCGAAATAATTGCCCACCCCTGGGTTAGACTGATTTCTAATCACTGAGACTGGGTCTGAGTGTAAGGTCTGCACCCAGGGTGAATTAAGATTGGGTGGCCATTCTGAATCCGATTAACCTCCCTCTACCCCATACCCCCACCAATTATCTGCACTTAGCCTTAAAGGTAGGAATCATAAAGATTTGGGAGCAGAGTTATTTTCTCCTTTGGACTGACTTCTCTATGAAAACAAATACTGCTCTTATTTTGGCCCAACCCTTTCCTCCTTCATGTAATTGCAGTAGAACATTTTCCTTGCCTGTTCCTTGCTATGCCTTGAACAAAGAACAGCCTTGCTGCCATGGAAAAAAAAAACATGTATACAATAGCTGCAAAGACTGAGAAACACTAGTCTACCTCATCTGAAGCCATGGAATACAATTTCTGTAATGTCCTGGAGTTGGGAGGATAACAACCTACCCTGGCATACATTCCAACTCTTGCAGAACCATGAGTACTGAGATTATATCACAGTCAATGTGGATCAGAAGTACTGCTAACAAAAAAACCTCCTCCAAGTCAGTGATATTCAGGTAAGATAGGTTTTGAGAAGATCAATGTTTAAGAGAATTGCTAAGCAAACAAAAGCTTTCTGGTTTGTTTTTCATTACTGTGTCACAATCTCTCTCTCTCTGCCTGAAGCCTTTGCCATATATCTTAGAGGGAAGGGAACACCTAGTCTTAAAGACTCTGCTACTTAAGGATTTGAGGGGGGTAAGCAGGTGATTCAGTAATATAGCTATGCAAATGTACTATTCCAGAACAAACCTCTGGAGAAGACATGATGTGATTTAATAAGAAATATTCACTGGTGTAACACAGTCCAGTTTCCAATGACTTGATATTTATATTAAAAACTATTGAACTTATAAACACATTAAGGAAGGCCCTGTGCAAGACACAGTAGCAAACAAATAGCAAAATTATTTTTTCAGCTCACCCTTCAGTTGTCTTCACCCAGGAGTTATATACGATATACAAATGTAGGTAGAGCTAGGTTAACCAATTCTGTTAGAGCTTAACATCCTATAACGGATGTTATAGCATCTAACGGATGCTTCTGATCCAAAGATCTGTGTCTTAAGTAGGCTATCTCACTAATTTCATCAGTTCCATTAGATCTTCTAATTGTCCTCTTTCCTTTAAGATAGGGAAGAAGGATTTTGATCAGTGAAGCATGTGATGCAGCCTCACTTCTCTGGAGTCAAAATACATGTGCTCATCTTTTTTCTGTTATGTAAGTAAGTTGATTATGTTACTTTTTACAAGCTAGTTTTGCTTTGCTGTTTTAAACTGAAATTGATTCCTCTTCTATATCCAAAGCAGCATCAATTTAATAATGGTATGGCCACAATTAAACTAGTTCTAGGAAGTAACTGGAATAAAGGACATATAACATCTTTTGCAGCTGCTCTGTGGTAACTAGGACTTTTTTTGTGTAACCAGAATTTTAATCAATATAAAATGCTCATAGTTCAAATTACTGGAATATTATACCTTGTTTTTCAGTGCTTTTCCAAGCAGAGTGTGCACAGTTCTAATAATCCATACTATGGATGATGATCCAGATGTTATTTAGCAATGACATGGCTCCACCCTAAGCACCCTAATGACTAGAGCAATTATTTTGATCATTCTGGAGAAGAAAATGCATGGTAAAAAACCATAAGTAACTACTGAAGTAAGAATGATACAACTCTTTAATTTAAAATTACAATATATAACAGCACTTTGTGTTCTCAACAGAAAATGGTATCCAGAAGGTGTCAGTGATTTAAAGCAGTCTGTTTCCAAAGCCTGATTATAACAAACATACTATACAAAATAAATAAATAAATAAATTACACTTTGATGAAAAACCAGAAAAGCCTTCTTCCTTGCTTACAGTACGGAATCTTTGGTGAACATCCTTGCAAAAGCTTGTTGAATGAAGTATGTTAGAAAATACAGGTTAAAAGCCAAAGGCAAGATTTTCAATTCAGTTTAGTACCCAAGAATACCTTTTGGTAACAGCAACAAGCAAAAAACATTTTTGAAAATCTAGCCTTAAGAGTTTTACACATTAACTAAAACTGTATAGTTTTTTATGCGTCTCCAGCTAAGAAAATTTCAGGGAATTAACTCCATTTTAGCCATATACAAAGAGGTAAACTATATTCATAAGGTATTTTAGGTACTATGAATTGAAGCATTGTACCATTGAAAAAAAAATCAACAGCAAACTTGTGTGCAACTATGAAACACAACATTTCTGATTGGATTCCAGAAAGCAATATCACCTGAGTTCCAATTAGCCATATTTTCAATCTCCATAAATCTCCACCAGGAAATACCTGACACAGCATAGAATATTACCCTAAAAATCTAACCTATTTTCTCATGATCCTTAAGATTGTTCAAAATCTAGTATTTAATCTAGCAAAATGGGCGGATGAAAACCTGATGGTGTTTAACACTGAAAAATGCAAGGTTCTCCACCTTGGGACGAAAAACCTGCAGCATGTCTATAGGCTCGGCAGTCCTACGCTGACTAGCACTATGGATGAGAGCAACTTGGGCGTCAGGATTGACCACAAGGTGAACATGAGCCTTCAATGCGATGCAGCAGCCAGTAAAGTGAGCAAAACGCTGGCTTGCATCAATAACTGCTTCTCAAGCAAATCCCAAGACATCATTCTCCCATTGTACTTGGCCTTGGTGAGGTCACAGCTGGAGTACTACATCCAGTTTTGGGCTCCACAATTAAAAAAGGATGTGGAGAAGCTTGAGAGAGTCCAGAGAAGAGCCACACACATGATCAGAGGTCAGGAAAACAGACCTTATGACAAGAGGCTGAGAGCCATGGGACTTTACAGCCTGGAAAAGTGCAGGCTCAGGGGTGACCTGATGGCCACCTATAGGTTTATAAGGGGTGTTCACCAGGACCTTGGGGAACATTTGTTCACCAGAGTGCCCCAAGGGATTACAAGGTCGAATGGTTATAAACTCCTACAAAACCATTTCAGGCTGGACGTAAGGAAGAACTTCTTTACTGTCCAAGCCCCCAAGGTCTGGAATGACCTGCTGCTGGAGGTGGTTCAAGCACCTACTTTGAATGCCTTCAAGAGAAACCTGGATGGTTTGCTTTCTGGGATCCTATGACCCCAGCTGACTTCTTGCCCCCGGGGCAGGGGGCTGGACTCGATGATCTTCCAAGGTCCCTTCCAGCCCTAATGTCTACGAAATCTATGAAATCTATAAATTGGCAATAGGAAATTAACTGAATAAGTGAGAATGCTTTAATATTAGAGAATAATCCAGGTAAGAAGAGTACATAGGAACAAAACAGAAGAATAATCCAAGTGACAACAGCAGTTACCTATAGAGAACAATGAAGTCTGGTGGTTAATTAAATCTACAAGTCATCTACAACTATGGAAAAACACAGAAAATATATCCTAGACCATGAGTATGCATATTGTCCTCTGTATCTTTCCTTAAAGTATAACCTAATTGTTTTAACCTCTCTGGATGTAGCCTAAAGATATAAACACCATGCTAAATTCACGTGCACTTTAGCAAACATTTCCAAAACACCCCTCCCCCCAACATACACTGGAAATGTGCTTCTGAAGTCAAAACAGCTCTCTAGAGTCACATGAAAAGAGAACCTTAGTTGGCATGCAATTAACCCAACTCTTTGGCTAAGTGCAAGAGCCCAAGGCTGAATCAATTTAGTCTTTGCAGGTTAGTCTAAACTGCAGAGATTAAACTGAGAAGCAAGTGAACAAACATTCACTTTTGATTCAGGAAATGCAGCCATATGCTTTCAGTGGCGCAGGCCAAAAGCTGAGGGTGGGGGGTGGTAGAGTATGCCTCCCAGTCTGTCAGCCATTGCCAAAGGGAACAGACTGAAGCTCCAAGGCCTCCCTTCCTTCTGCCACTCAAGAGGAGGATGTGTCACTACGCCCCCTGTTCTCCACACTCAAGTGAGGAGGAAGGGGAGAAGAGCTTGAGAGGGACTGCCCCCACCAGGCAAACCCCAGCTGGGATCTGGGGCCAGAGATGGGGTTTAAGCCCCCCTTCCCTGGCTCAGTGTGTTGGCCCAGGGCTGGGTGTGGCCACACACCCTGCTCTCAGCTGTGTGCATGTGCTTTGGTAGACTTGATGCTGGTGAGGGGACGGAGCCTTTACAATGAGCCGGTCCCTAAAGAAGGGGAAAGCTGCCATCTGATAACCCCAGGTAACCTGTCTGCATTTTACCAGCTACATTCTATCCCCCGGTCAACATTCCCCCTCCCCCGTACCCACCCATCTCACACCTATAGTCTCCCATTCCCTCTAAACCTCAATGCCAGGCATTTGCGTTTTCACAGACCTGCATTTTGCATATTGGCTTCTATGCTACAAAGGAGAGCACGCAAACACCGTCAAACTCTCCCTATGCCTGAAGAAGGGTGTTCGTGCCCGAAAACTTGCAAAGAACAATTTTTTCCAACTATTTAGTTGGTTTAATAAAAGATATCACATGTACCCAAAGAGCCAAAGCTGCTTCTCACACTCTGCCTCTGTGGCTGGACTCAAGGCACTAGGATCTGACTGCTTGATGCCAGTTCAAGTGAGAGTGGAAACAGAGAACAGAAGCAGAAAAGCAAAGAGAAAATCTGCTGCAAAAGAGGTGAATGAGGGCAGAGAAAAGAATAAGGAACAATGGAGAACGGAATGGCTTTGAGGGGGAGAATATCTGAAGGGAAAACCTTTGGCTGGATGGAACAAAAGATACTATTTTCTCTGTAAGTGAGTAATGGATCTAACTTGCTACTGTAGCTAGCAGGAGACTTTGGGCTTTGCCACACGAGCAGAGAGCTGAGTTTCCCATCCCCACACCCTTGTCAGCCTGCCCTCACTGCTCTGTCTAGGGAGCAGAGGGGCAGGGCCAACCCTGCTCAGCTCAAGCAGACAGCCCAGCTCAGCCCAGGGCTGCAAAGCATCCTGGGATTCTGGGGGACTGTGATTTAACTTGAACCAGGAAAGGGTCAGGGGCATGTTTCATAAACTGGTTTGACCTAAATCAGTTAAGTATGATAGTACATTCAACCAAGTTTATTTTAAACCAGTTTCAGCCATTTTGAAACTGGTTTATATGCCCTGAACTTCTGTTACGTTTAAACCAGTTTCTGATCACTTATGCCAGTTTATGTGTAACTTCTGTCCCTAGCCTTTCTCAGTTCCTGTCTACTTATCACACATCTTTGGAGATGCCTCATAAACAGTAGTATAATTAAAATGGCAAGTTCAGTCAACTCCACATCATGATTTAGGTAAAGGACCCAAATAAAAAAAAGAGAGTTAATGGAGTGCGTACCTTCAGAACATTAACAGGAATTTACCTTCTGTGTTTGTAGCAGAAAGGAATAATTTAAAACAAGCAAACCCAAATGAGTAATGAGTGAACTTCTGCAAGATTGTTTTACTTGCAGTAAGACAGACATACGTGACCTTACTACAAAATGACAACTAAATACCCTGGAGAGCTCTAATAAATCTTTAGACCACTAAATGAGATGATAAACATCTTCAATACCTCCCTTCAAAATGTATCTGTTCCCTCCTGCTTACCTTCAAGCAAAACAAAACCACTCACCTCCTGTTTTCCCAGGCCTGCTCTGCCCTGCTTTTTCATATTGCTGGCTTAATGACCTGGTCTTCCCTGCCCGAAACCTGACCTCAAAGCATAATATGCCCTTTCCTTCCTTCTCTCAAATGCAGAAAAAGATCGGGAGACAGGAGAGAAAAGAGAACTGAGTAAAAAGAGAAGTATCCAAACACACCCTAGGGAAACAGCTAGTTCTCAATAAATCTGAGGTCAACAAGCTTAACAATCCAGCTTGTTAAGGGTTAACAAGTTTTTAGCCTTTCATTACTGTTGTTCCAGACAACATTAAATTACAGGAAATCAGAAAATAAGCTGAGTGCATTGTGCAACTTTTTAAAGCATTTACTTTTCTCTAGGGCCAAAAATTATGATCACTTCAGTCTTTGCTTTTTCAAAAACACTTTTTTTTTGTAGCTTTTGCCAAACTAAATCAATTCAGCTTGTGGCATCTTTTTAAAGAATCATAATTTGCTCAGCCACACTTAATTTGACTTTTTTACAAGAATGTCAATAGAATTTATAAAAGTTTCACGCTTTACAATTAAACCCCCCTAATTATTCTGATCTGGGTCACATAATAATTAATTAGTTAATTGTGAAGTGACAGATCCTTGAGGTCCAAATATGTTTCTTTCACTTCATACCAGAACAGTAATAACTAACTTCCCCCTGGATTAGCACTATCTTTGTTATAATTACCTCAAGACAATATTGACAATGTAGTTATTTCCTACTGAGGAACCTGGCCAGCAGATTTCATAAAGTATCTTCAGAAAAGAACATACGTGGGTGTTTCATAAAGTAATGGCTCCTTAGATATAAAACCACTTTATGTGCAGTGAGCTGGAAACTACACAGCAGCAGGGGAACACTGATGGTAGCAAATGCACCTATTGTTTATAACAATGTAGAAAAGTGCTGTGGTCCAGTAAATGATCATTACACACAACATTATTTTGTTTTGAAATCATTGTTACTTTCTAAAAAACACTTGCGCTTAAAAGAAGAAATAAAAGAATGTTCTTTGCTAACCGAAGAGAAAAAAAGGTAAGCATGATATTCAGATATGTTCCAAATACCTGACTATGCAGGTAAGTAATGTGTCTACAGCAGGGGTGGGCAAAATATGGCCCAGCAGATTATTTCATCTGACCCGCAGGTTAGTGCCTACCAGTTCACTGCATCCAGCCTCGCTCCCTGCTGTGTTTGCATGGAGCTGAACCCTACTTACTCCCATGGGGGCAGCACATGCTGCACTCCCATCCTCACCTGTGGGATAGCCCTGATCCCAGAGCCACAGATAGGGAAGTGGCAGCAGCAGGCAGGAAGGTACAGAAGCAGCAGGGGAAGGGCAGTAGCAGCAGCAGCAGCAGCAGGTGGAGCAAGAGAAGTGGTTGCAATGGCGGACAGGCAGGGGTGGGAGAGGGGAGTGGTGGTGGTGGTGGGCATGAGTGAAGCTGTAGCTGGGTGGGAGCACAGGGCATGTACAGGTGTCCCATAGCCGGTGGTGACACAGGGCGAGACATCAGGATCACAAAGCCCTGGCTTGTGGGGTGCAGGGTCCACCTGGCTCCATCTTGTGGGGTTCACATGTTCCAGGTTCTCCACCCAAGCCACATGCCTCTGTAAGGAGCCCTGTATGATGGCACCAGAGGTCTGGCTCTTCTCACTGCTATGTGCAGGTCATGGAGAATGGTGGGGAACTGCATACTATGGAGCCAGGCCAGCTCTGCCCTTCTCCCTGCTGCCCTGGCCAAGCCCTATGACCTGCACTGCTGAATTCATCATGCCAGCAGCACAGGGCTCAAGCAGAGAACCCAGGAGCTGCATGTGAGCCCCACATGATGAAGCTGGTGACATGGCCACGTACAATCTTGGGGCTCACTGAGACTACATGGTACCGGGGACTCTGCCTGCCACAGGCTATGAGCACCCCAAGGGCCTGCTGCTGCTGGCCACAGGAGCTGTGTGCAATGGGCATGCGTCTGTGAGGGAGGCATGTTTGTAGGGGGGTCACCCACACCTCCCCACCATACATTGCATCTATACCACCCATGCACACCCCACACCCACATACCCCCAGATAATCTCCTCCTGCACACACCCAACCCCCCACAAACCCCATACCTACCTGCACAAACACCCACACATCCCCACAAACCCCCATACCCCAACCCCCTCATATCCTACACATACACATACATACCCACACCCTCTCCCACACCCCACATACATATCCACCCACCTGCAGCTCCCCCCAGAAACCCCACAAATACCCCTGACAAACCCCACACATGTACCCACAGCCCCCACAAATCCCATACCATCCCACATCGTCCACAATATATACAAGAGTAAAACTTCATTTTGAGCTATTATGCAATCACCTCTATATACATGAGGCAAACAAAAACAAATCAGGACCAAAACTTTAAAAAATAAAATTATAATATGTTACTGTAGATGTTTGATATTTAGAATATACTTTATTTCTTTTTCTGGTTTCAAGATGGCAAACCCCTTCCCACAAGGAGTACTTTTGGGGGCAAGGGGAGGGACTTCCAGTGGCAAATGTCAGGGGTTGGGGTAAGACTTCCAGTCCCAAGATGGCAGCCAGGGGACATGGCATCTGTCAAGGAGTGGGGCTACCCTTGCAGCCCTTGACAGTTCATCAAAACTCATTAAGTGGCCCTCCAGCCAAAACAATTGCTGCCCCTGGTCTATAGTGTCTATTAAGGAATTCAAAAACTTCTTTAATATTCTTTTTAATGTTTTAAATAACATGGGCATCTTGGGCTAATGCAGACTTTCAAAAAGCCAGAGGTGTGAATGCTCTACGTATCGCACTTAAAGTGCTTTAGGTTAGGTTGGGAGCAAACAGAACAGGAGTCTGCCCTTCAGTTGGGTGGGGGGAGGGGAGGGCTCAGAGCCTGCCTGCACTAGCCAAGGCCAGCAGGCTGGTGGTGCTCCTGCACTCTTCCCAGGAGGCTGCTGGAGAATACCAAGCCCAGCCTGGCAGCTGGCCTCCCCTCATTGGGCAGCATGGCCTCTCTCCCCAGCCCTGTCCTCCCCCCCCCCCCACGGCAGTGAAAGCAGTTGCAGGCGGGCAAAGCCCCTTGCTGCATGGGTCCCCCAGCTATGCTGGCTAAGGTTGGGGGGGGGGCAGGCCTGCACAACAGGGAGCCTTTCTTTCCCCATGCCTCGTACCCTCAGTACCTGGTGCAATGAAAAGCTGGGCAGCTCCAAGCCGAGCTGTCAGGAGGCTCGGGCAGGGGGTGGGAAGGGAAGGGACAAACCCCCCTGCTGTATGACCCCAGCCCAGCCAGACCCACTCGTCTAATCCAGCAAGGTAAAGTGTCCACGTAAGACGAGGGTCTGTTCAGCCACCTTCCCCCTGCACCTCCATCCAGCTGAGCAGGGAGGAGACAAAGCCTTTTCTGTCTCCTCTGTGACAGCCTATGGGTGGGGCTGGGCCAGTGCCTAACTGGAGTAGATGAGCACCAGCTCAGGCTAGCAGGACACCCAGGGAGGGTGCAGACATTCAAAACAGTGTTCTAACCTAAAGTGCTTTAGTGTGACACTACATCCATCTAGATTTATCTTAGACTAAGATCCACCATTTTTAAAGCACTCTATGTATGGTGAACATCTGTTCGGTTATAGATGCACAGCACTTTCTGAGAGCTTACTGCACAATAAATATAACTTCTGTGCCTGGCCTTGGTCTCTAACATAGAATATTCCATTTTTAGTGAGCTCTAAAACTTCAAAAATATCTGAACATCTTGGGATGTTTTTTCCAATTAGCATGTGACAGATAAGGCATAGCAGATATTTTACAAAAAATGATGAGTATCCATTTCCAAACAGGTTAGGTAATTTGGGATTGCAGCTCAGATATGACAACGTCATCTGAAAATGATAACTTTCCATTTTCAAGAGTTCACATGTATCTATATTCATTTTTCAAGATTCTTAAAATAAATTTTTCAGTAAAAATTGCCATAAAGTGGTACAGGTTAGACTAGCATTACTATAATAGCAGCACAAAACTTAAGTGAGAATGATGACTCAATGTAAGTTTGCAGAGGACAAGAAAGTCAGATTGTTATATTATTGCATAGGTCTAATATAAAGAAGCCTTTAACAGTTTGAACAGGAGTCTATCAAACAAGATGCAACAAGAATTCAAGCTTTTTTCAGCAAGATTAATTATTTTATTTTTATAGCATTAGGGCCCAGGAATTATCCCAGTTTTACTTTTTTCCATTCGCTAAGATGTAAGCTATACATTTCTTTTTTTGGTAGCAGGTTTGCAGTGTACTGGAAAATATACAAATTGTGCACCACACTCCTGTTAAATAATACAGGTTTTTTCTCTCTTTTTCCATGGCCATCATCTGGCTATTATTTATTGCTCTGTCTATACTGAATGCACGATTTGTTTAATATCATTGTGTTTATGTACCCAACAGCGTAAGGCATAACAAAAAGAAGTTTTATCACATTGCAAATAAACTGAGACTGAACCAAGCTGAACCACTGCCTAGCACCATAATAAGAACCTTGCATATCTGCTAAGTCAAGATAAATTCCAACAAATTCCAACATACTTGTGTATGCAAACCAGTATCTGATCCAAAGTCTGTCACAGGAATCTTTCCAGTTACTTCAATGGGCTTTATATTAAACTTCAAGTGAGATATGTAAGCAAAGGATTTAAATATTTACAATGCAGTACATTTAAATTATTAGATGCCTTTAAAAAAACCTGAAGCTATAAAATGTATATACATACAACCATTTCAGGATAAGTAACTATAACAGTACAGTATGTTCTATTTACTTATATAATAGTAGAGCATGTCAGCTCATCTGTAACTAGAACTTAACATAGTCAAATGACTTTAGAAATATTCTAAATTAGCAAACCTATCTTCCACTCAAAACACATCTAAAGTATTAGAAAAAATATTTGCTCCTGTACACAAGAAAAATTAAGTACAGTTTCAAAATGAAGTCTGGTGACCAAAGGAAACAAAATAAGTTAATCAACATCAAACTTGCAGCCAATCCATAAGAGAACCCAAGGTTCTCCAACGACAGAAAATAGTTTATGACAACACTTTGGCAAAATTATTTGCATCTTAGAAGTCTCAAAGAATTTAATCAGTACAGTAGATTCACAGATGAGGTACACTGTGAACCAGTGTAAAAATTTAACTCTTCTAAACTTTGAATATTAACTTGCAGTAACTGTGGTGAGCTGCTTACTTCACTGGTGAATGTAAAGTCATAATTCAAGGTACAAATCTGCAGTTGATCTACAAACAGCTCCATTTGACTTCAGTAGAAGTTCCAGGCTTTCAGTGCTTATAAAATTGGGTCTACAAAATGAATCAGAGAAGTTCAAATTTCCAACTATTAAGGAAAAGAATAATCTAATACATAAGTTCTGAGAGCTATCTCTATGTACAGACAGTTTGTATTCAAGTGGGTTTTTAGTCTAAGCTTCTTGCTTGATGTTTTGTATTAGTAAATATGCACCTAAGTGGATTAGCTCTCTTTTGGCTACCCTCTGTCACCATGAAAAACAATGGGTTAGAAGCCTGGGCCACAGGAAAAAATAGTAACATCCAACTGCTACCCAATTCAAGCTTCTGACGGAACATGCTCTCAGTATTGATCTTTGATAAAATGAGAGATATGCAACTGGTTTTATTCCGTTTAGCTAAAATAACCGATAGCTTAATCTCTATATCAAAGCTTGCTTCTCTTCCTTGTAACCTCATTGCTATCATCCATCCTCTGGCACTTTCTAATGACTGTGGGCATGAAAGCAGAATGCCATATATAAGAAGACGGTCTGTTCTTGAAGAATTTCTGTTGCAGATTCTGTCCCAAAAAGGACAGAAATGTTTTCAATAAGGTTCAGGTCAGTACCAAAATATTGGGTGCTTACCCCAAGTTCTAGGGATCAGTTCAGATAGTTTAGCCAAAAAAGCAATGAAAAAAAATGTCAAGAAAGTGTTTGGAACTAAGCTGCCTGATTAAACACTCAGGATCATCAGATCACCATTACAAATAGGAATTAAAGCTTCTTAAAAATAAAAAGAACAACAAATATTATTGAACTGCAACCTGAGAGTCAATTTACATCAAACAAAACTGGCCCTTGTACATGGACTAAATCAATACAGTAATAGTATTTACATAGCAAGAATCAGAAATTTGACACAGTCATTTTTCCTTCTAGGCAGACTAGGTTCTGTTTATACTAAATATGAAAGCTTTTTGAAGAACACAACATGGGGGTGGGGGAAAGAACCAATCTTACTGAAGTACAGAAGCTATCATATTTGGGCTCTGCTATGGAGAAGCTGGCATTTGAACTGCAAAATTTACTTTTGATAAAGGACAGACTAAAACAAGAAGGAAGGTGGAAAACTAGAGATTTTCAGGCTCTCAACTCTCTAAAGTCAGGTAAAGAGTAAATAGATGATGGAAGCAAGGAATAGTTATACTTTAAGTATCAATAGAGTAACTAATTTTTCAAAACCTGTTACTTTTAACAGAGTCTCTTTTTGTTGAAATATTCTGGGGTGCTCAGTGCCTACATAACAGCTGTACTTTTTCACTCACCGATGGACCAGAGCACATCTGACATGGAGCAGGACTGCAGAGAGCTGTCATACATATATACACTGAACTGGAGCAGGAGATCAGTCACTTTTTGAGCCTGTGCCCTGGTCTTTATAAATACTCCCATGTGTTTGTAATTAGTTAGTGGGCTATTCTGGCAGAAAAAGAGAGGTTACTGAAGGCCATATTCCAGACAGATTTTTTTGCTGCACAACTAAAACCCAACCTTAGCATGTTTAATAATATTGCAACAAAACAGTAGGCTCCCGTATATATATATCATCAAAGAAATTAAATTGAAGAATTCATCTCCTTTTCTTTGTAAAAAAATGAACATACTATAGATTATGTTATAGAGAAAAGACTTGTATAAATTCTAGAAGCTGATGGCAAACAACAGAAGCCTCAGAAAAGAGAAATTTTTATAACACCCATATGCATTTTTACCTATTGTAATAAGTTTGTAAAACAGTCTCTCCTGATACAATTTTGTAATAGTAATGGTTTGATTAAAGCATGACTTTAGTTATCTGTTCCCTATCAAAATTCCTAAGCATTTGCCAAACACAAGGCCGTTGGTTACAATATAGGGAATGTATTCTTCTATTCTTTAGAAGAAGACATTGGAAGGAGACTTCATTTTCTTAAAATTAAAACACAATGGGAGCATCCAGATGTGCGTGGACATTTGGTTTCCCAGGGACAACTAGCAGAGGTGCACCTTGCGTCGCAGCTACCTGTCCCCAGGGAACGCCTGCGCTACATGCCTTTTAGCACACAGCAAGTTACCCCAGGGGTGGTAGGGAAGTCTCAGGCCAGCACTGTGCTGGCCCAACAGTCTTACCTGGGATCCTGGGGCTGCAGCCACAGCAATTCTTCCACACAGAGCCTGCTGGCAGTGAAGTGCAGCTCCAGGCAGCCCAGCGCTGCTTCTCAGCAGTGCTCGCTGCCCAAGCATGTGCTGCGCTGGTTATTTTTTCTGCAGGTTTTTTTGACCCCTGGATATCCAGGAGTCAAAAAAACCCATAGAAAAACAACTGGCACAGCACATGTTTCGGCAGCATGTCCTTGTAGTATGGAGAACACTGGGCTGTGTGATATGTGGCACAGCAAACGTGTTTGCGATGCCACATATTGCACAATGTCACCCATCTGGACACGCCCAATAGGGATGCATCCATCAACTTACTAGAGCAAGATCTTGGCCTGCAAGAAAGATTGTAGATGTATAATGGTGCTATGCATTATCTTCTGAGTCACCTTACCTTAAAGCAACACATAACATCTATGCTTTGTCGCTTCCATGTCACCAGGTATTTCAACAAAACACCATTGTATAGATTAATTTTGAGGGAGTTTTGTTATATGAACATACATTGAATAGTCCAAGTGCTACAATGATAGCTCTATAATACTGGTGTTAATTCATGCCATTAAATCATATCCAGTGCATAATTTCTGGTCATGGAAAGTGTCAAACTGAAAACCTAAAGAGACACTTAATTGGAAAGCATACAAAGTTTAACTAATACATTATAAACAACTTTCAAATTTTAGATTCTAATCTCAATTACTAAGATTTAAACTGTACCACTTACCTAAGAACCCCTGTATACAACAGACTAGAAATAAATTAAGTGCAGATTCAGCCTGTATTACATCCTAGAAAAAGGATTGAACAGGTTTAAAAATGTATGAGTAACTACAAAGAGAACCAATACTATTTTAAATGGCTTGTTTGCCACTCAAGCTTTTAAAAAATATAAAGATTAACATCTTTTTTTTTTTTCCATAATCTGTTTTAAACCATAGCCTTCGAAGGCTCAGCTGAGTAGGTACTACTGGTGCCTTCAGATTATAGTCAGTATACTGGGCAGAAACTGTCCAGCCAGAGGACAAGAATAAATTTTATATCTAATGCCTATGCAAGTCATCTCCCTTTCACTGGGTCATCCCTTTGCTATATAGGGTATGTCTGCATCATTTCCCCAGCACTCCCAGGGGCGCTGCTTTCAAGTACTCTGTCCACCTATTTGCACATACATGTAGCAGACTCAGAAATCTGTCAGTTAAGGCCTGCTGAGGGTGTGCCCTGTCCCATTATTAAGTCCACCAAAATCAAAATCATCAGATGAGGTTGTGAAGATGCAAACTGCCCAAATATTTCCTAAAACATAGGGAGAAGAAGAAAGTGTCCCTAGAACCTAGTCAGGCCAATGATTCATACAAACTATTTAAAATGCATATCTTGCTGGTAAGAGTTCTGTTTTCTATGTTAATACATGCTACCAAGCACTGGATTTAGACACATGCAGTCACAAGGTAAACAGATGATTTTTATGTGCATAGTACAACTTACGATTAAGTGTCCAGAAAGGAATTCAAATCACTGGGGCTAATTCTGCCAAAGCCATTCACAATCAACTACCTTCATCTGAACTACTCACGTGAGTAAGTTCTACTCATTTTAACAGTTGCAGAGTCAGGCTCTAAATTTAGAAAAGAACAAAAAGAATAGACAGCACAGGAACAAAAGGGTAGGACAAAAAAGGGAAGACAATAAAATTATGCAGCCCCTTGGGACACTAACATAAGTATCTTGGTGGTTAACATAAGAAAAAAAATACTGAATGATACTAACATTCAGTATCCAGCCAAAAATCATAACCAATTACATCTAAACCACATACTTTAATTATACATTTAATACATATGGGTCAAAATCCAAAACCTGAAATCTATAAGTCTTTAGAGTCTGGGAGGAAATGGGAGTTCGATCTAGGTTGGATCCAAAAACCAGATGGGATGTAATTTTCCAGTACTGAGTCAGACAATCTCACAAGGTAATCTGATCTCATGATATTTTCACCTTTGGGGGATGAAATGCTCTGATAACAGTTTCCAGGAATTCAGCATAATTAAAGCCAGACCCAAATCACAGCCAGGATTTGGGCTTGAACCCAAATCCTAGGTGAAACCTAACTCAGATTCAGACACTGCATCCTCAAGCTATTTCTAACATCTAAGCACTAATGGAACTGTAAGAGGAACAAACCTGAACAGAAACATAAGAACATTAAGTGAATGTATGCTCTTCTAAAATGTATAAGACTAAAATGAAGCCACTTAAGGCTGCATATTACCCCTACCTATTTAGAAACGGTCACAAATGAACACTAAGAGCAGAATCCTATGTCATTTCTTGTGCCCAAATGGCACTTCCTTAGTCACCTAACTGTCACTTCAGGCACTTCTGCACAGATTGTGATCTTATTCCCAGTGCAAAGTAGACATGTAAACATCTACACAGCTGCTCAGTAAGTTGCATTTGGGATGGGGAAGTATGCAGCTCCATACATGGGTACCTGGGAGAACGCAAGTCATGAAATTGTTGCTGGGCAAAAAAAACTTCATGACCACTTGCAAGCCCATTTACAGTCCCCTAGGCAAGGTGTGGAGCAGCCCCTATTGCCACCTGACTGAAGAGCATAACTTTCCAGCAACTCTGCTGCTCTCCAGCCAGCAGGTTTTGCATGTCCCCCCCTGTAGCACTTTAATTTTTTTGTAGTGCTACAAATGTAGCAGTACAAAAATAACGACTGAGGACGGGGGGGGTTGAGTCTGAGTAGGTTCAGCCATGTTTTCTTTCCTTGATCTCGATCACACTTCCTGCAGGCTCCTTGCCAGCCTGCAGGAAGTGTACAAAAACAGGACTTCACTGGTCCTACGTCCTCAGGACCAGTGCTGAGTTTCTAGAGATACCTCAGTTTGTGACGTGCACACATTTCTTTGTGTGGGGCCTCTGGTTTCCAGTTCACCTTTTCAAAGGGCCCATGACAGTGACAACAAACCCAACACATTCCAACACCAATTGCTCTTTAGATAATGCAAGAATTAAACAGATCCAGGCAAAATAAGGTGCAATGTGCTATTTCCTGCCTCAGTTTCCTCACCATTCTTGAACATACTTTGGACTTGCAACAAAATCCTCTAGGGAGTCCCCCATCCTGCACATCATCTTCTCCAGATAATGGAGTCTCTTGGCTCACAGCAGCTTTCTTCTTCCTTAGCTTATTCTGCAGTTTAAGAGCCCCCTAACTATAAAAATGTCCGTCTGCTTCTCTCTCTTACCATCCATCCATCTGAATCTTTCTGAGTTTGTGAATTTTAAGCCCTAGTGGTGCTATCTCGTCTTTTTCTCCTCCTGTGGAAATCCCACTTCTTCAAAACCCAGTAAAGAGGCTATGAAAAACTGGGACAACCTTAAATTAGGTTACTCTTTCATTCTCCTCAGGTAAGACTGAAACAGGAATCGACTGTCTTTTGTGACTGCCCTATTCATAGAGAGGCAAGCTATCACCACTCCCCCAGAAGGAAAAGGAGGCAGAACCTAATAAAGATAGTTATACGATACAAGGCTCATAAAATAAAACTGGACTATATAGGTTGTACATTGACTGCTTCAAATCATCACTGTCTCGTAACATGGCATTCTTGAGGGAAAAAATACCACTTCTGCTTGTCTACTCTGTTTATGTCAAGAGGATAGAACACACATGGCCACAACAGTAAGGTGAATCTGCACCCTGTGTCTGTTATGAGTGGGTTATTAATTTCCCAGCAATTTGTTAGTCCCTATTACACAAGAGGTAAGGATTTTTGTGGGTGATCTCTTTTACTAAAACAACCGCATGGTTGGGATAAGTTAGACAAGGTTTTGAGCATTGATAACAAATGTTGTGTTTTGCAACATGTCAAACATCATTCAAAAAAATAAAATAGAAAGACAAAGACAAATTCCAGACAATAAGATTTGTAATAACTGCTTTACATGTAGTTCCACAAATAAAAGGCATCAGTAGAAATCTGTCAATAATTTACACTCCTGACTTACTAAAATTTATCATTTATTGAACTGTACGTAGAGGACTAAAAAACAAGAATGTATGCTGCTGGTTAAGTACAAGGTTTGATTTTATTTACCTCATCCACTTCTTAAACAATAATTGGTTTACAAATCTTTTGACCATGGACATTAATTGAAAATTTCTGCATTGAACATACAGTATTATCAGATCTCCACCATCTCATACACAGAAAGTTTCCTTTTATAAGCAAATGGTGCAGCTTGATGTTGTTATAACACAGTGACCTCTGATGTCAATGGTTTTCCAGACTTCACAAGCCTAAGGCCTCACTAGAATCCAGCAAAATATCTCATTTACAGTTGATTATAGTTAAGGAATGTTTGTAGTAGGAAGGCACAAGCAAGCAAGCAGACATAATAATAAGTGTAGCCAATAATATGAGTATGCAGAGCATAACAATGGGCAGATTGGGGAGGGGTTGGGGGTGGAATTGGGGTGCTATTGCACCCCCTTTTGTTCCTGCTCCACTCAAAGTATAAAGCAAATTGTTTTGCAGAAACAGCTGAAGTAATATTCAAGCAGAGCTGGTGTGGGTCACTTGACTTCATGGCTCTTCATTATCAGCTTAATTCCTGTAATCGCTTCACTCCACACATGTTAACTATCCTTGATCTTCCACAAATCAAGCTAGGCTTTCTTCTACAATTATCCTATTATCTATTCCTGGTAGTGTTTCTCTTCTCCGTCCCCACCCCCAGCATGTCCAAAAAAGGTGTGTTGCTACTTAGGACCTGTACTGGGCAGCTTCATTCCTAGGAGATTCAAACCCATAACAAAACAAAGACAGGGAAAGGAGGTGCATGGCTGAGGGCAGGCTGAACTATATGGTAATGGGGGTGCAGGGAAGGCAGGAGGGAGTGGCAAAGGCGATGCAAAGAAGTAAGTTACTGAGTGACCCTTTCCCGAGTTATTCACTGCAACAGATGGTGGGTGTTGTGTGTGGCTGAGCCAGCTGCCACAATGTAAGGCTGCATATGAGTGGATGAAAAGGGTTGGTTGCTTCACATAGGGGTGCTGAAAATGGGCAAAACAAGTCTTCCCAACTGTATGTTTCTGTATTAAGGGTGGAGGGCGGTGGAGGCCAGCTCTACCCTTCTGTAGGGAGGAAGGAGGCAGAAGTGCAGAAGGTTGGAACCCTCCTTTTACCTTCCCTATTGTCAGGTGCCACAAGGAGTGGGGGGCTCTTCAGGAGAGGTTCTAAGGAGGAGCTCCAGGGGACAGTGGAGGGCTGGATGGTGGGGCTTACAGATATCAAGGGGTTTTGTGGGGTAGGAAACCTGTGAGGCAATGGGCTGACGGGTGAGGATGGACTGGGATGTGCAGGTTGTGAAATGAGGTGTGAGTGGGATTAGGAATAAAGGGAAATGTAAGTGACGGACCATGGGGTTCACAGGGAGTCCAGTAAGATCTGGGTGCTCAGGAGAGAGCTCACTGGGGTGTGACAGAGGTGGTGAAGGGTCAGAGGGCTGGGGCATGATGGGGACAAGTCTGTGCAGGATGCAGTGGTTCATTGGGCAAGGTAGAACTGAGTGGGGCAGGAAGAAGATGGTGGAGTCTGATGGATTTTAGACAATGGGTGGGACTGAATGTGGGATAAGAAGGGACAGAGCAGAGCCAGGGGGCATTTGGGGTGGGGTGGGCAGGGACAATGCATAAAAGGCAGTGAGGGGCACTTCTGGAGCACTTTGGTGGAACTGCCTGGAGGACCCCTGTGTGGGAGATGCAAGTACAAATTCTGTCTGTGGCCAGGTTGTTGGGTAACAGCTATTTACCAGGCACCAAATGCCTGGAGTTGGCAGTCAGACCCCCAAACTCTGTTATACTTTTTGCTTGGCTCACAAACTGAAAAAAATATAGCCCCTACGCTATTCTTACAGCTTCTAGTTTCTTTTTATTTGGGTAAAAATATGTGCTGCATTATGTAATGATATGGCCATACCACCTGCACCCTCCTTTTCAGAATCCTAGATCCATCCCTGTACAACCACCATTCATTTTGAATTCCAGATCCAAAGTTCAGTTCTGATCAATACCTGCCAAAGTTCGTTTCTAACAATATTTGCCATCTGTGATTAATAGGTGCTAAGAGATGATAAAATATGCAAAAGATCACCCACTCATCTCCCTGCCAATACAAGATTCTTTTATACAGTATATTTTCTAATATTTTATCCAATCCTGTTTTCCAAGTCTCAAGTAATGGGTTCCCTTGAGAAACAAAACCTGACAGTGACAGAAAATTTCTGGCAATTAAATGCATTGGCCTGACAATAGCAATTGAAAATTGAATTGCCTTAATTTCATTCCATTATTACTCTTAGATCCTCTTGCTGTCCCACAATAAATCCCTCAACCTTTGTGGTTTACATTGTCAAAACTCATGTAAGCATCTGTTTCCCAACACAGTCATAATTTAGGCAAGCTAGGCATATTTAACACTTTTGCTTTTCCCTCAGAAGTTCATATTTCTCCTCCCTGATCACTTTTATTCCTTCTCTCTGCACTCTCTAATGTCTTAGTATTTTTTTCAGTAATGCAGTACATAGAAGTAACAAAGTATTCACTTCCTCAACTCCATTCAAGAAGGATCTGAATGATAAAGAGTACTGTTTATTTACAGCACGCTTTAGCTTATATTTCAAATCTGGCAATATATACAGTTATTGCTACAGACAAAGTGTCAGTTACACTTGTGCCATAAGCTGGACTATTGTGTTGATGAATCAAATGGTGCAGTTTAGTGGGCAAGTTCACTATGTTGTCATACTTTCAAACTAAGTAAATTGCTATAAACAAATTTCCATTGCAATTAAGTGTTAGAAGTGTTCTCTGCCACTACTGTGTTCCAACTTCTTGCTAAATGAAAGTGTAAGGAACACAGTGATCAGTACTGCCAACTTACAAGGTTCATTACATTTTAAAGGTCCTTTAAGGATCCCGTGGGTCAAATGTGGCTTGCAGAATTCCCCACATATCAAACAATTTGGTGACAGGGGAGCAATGGCCATTAATATGGTCATGCTCTCCCCTGTCATATTCCCAAACCCCAAGCTCCACGTGCCCAATCAGAGCCAGGCCAGGTTGGGGCTGAGCCACACCTTCCCCCCATGAGGATGGGCCATGCTCCCTTCTCCCCCATGGGGCTGGGCTACATTCCCTTTCACCCTGCAAGGCTGTGTTGAGGTCAAGCCACAGCCCCTTCACCCACCTCCCAGCTGTGTCACCCTCCCCTCTCCTCCTCCTCATAGTCAAGTGAATCTCCCTTTCCCCCTGTGGGGCCAGACTGCCCTCCACCCCCAGCCCCCAAGATGCTAAGTGACTGGATGGTGCTTGCCATGCCAACTCCAGGCTAGATTGGAACTATGTGGTCCACAAAAAAAGATGTCTCATTTACACCTGCAATGCTTAAAAGTGACATGGTAGCAATCCTCCTAAGGGATGTCTGTGGTTTCCATTGAAAGCATATGAGACGGCTGTAGTTTTGGTTACGAACGGAGCTTTGAAGCTGGAAATTCACAGGAATCCTTAAAAAACCCCATATGTTGTGAGACACGAGATTAAAAAAAATTGAGGAATTGACAAGAAACTTCTTGCACACTCATCCTGTGCTTGTGCGCTGTACAGCAGCCAGCCACAGTCTGGGTTTTGTTATCCTGTTTGTATTTTTCAGCCCATTTCTTCTTTCTGAACCAAAGTTTAAAATATCATTTTGATAAGGACATATGAAAATGTTTTGCTCTGCTATATATAAACTGGTAATAATAATTAATATTAATCTAAACCAGGAGTCTCCAGACTTTTTAGACCAAAAGACCAGTGTCATCAATCCTTAAAACTTCCTGAGTATTATCATTCATAATTTGTGATCACATTTTTAATTAATAAGGTGTGGCAGAGGACCAGGTATGAATGATCCTTGAACCATTTACTATGACCTCAAAGATGGCAGTTTAAGAATCTATTTTGATATTGTTCTCTGTTGCCTGTATATTCTTACAATAAAAAAGGAAGGTGGCCTGAACTATTTCCTTTCCTGTATCGGTAGACCTAACAATATTGTTTGTTGGAGGGGGGAAAATCAAAATCCTGATATTTCTGTAATTTGAGCTGAATTAAATCATCAACTGAGCTGACTACTCGGAAATGCCTCAAACGTGTCAGAGATCAAAGGTTTAGAACTTTCTCTCACCTTTTCCCTTCAAAGACAACAAAGCACAAGTCTCACCATCACCGACAGAGTGACTGCAGAGCTGATCTGATACAACACACACTGCTGCTTTGAGTATTTATAGAACTTCAAGCACTCTGGTATCTCATTTTACTTTATATAGGTCAGAATGGTACCAACCATCTACTCAAACACAGGGAGCATTTACTTCACACTTACAGATGACCCAGCTTCTCTCAGAGGATCTGTGATAGCAGATAGTATTCAGTAAAGAAAATTTCAAGAGATACTAGGGTCTGCAGTTAGTGGTAAGTCTGAACAAAGATGACTCTTAAAGCTTGCACTAAAAACCAGCCAGGTTCAACAGCCTGTCTCTGGAAACATTCTGCCTCTTGCTTCTCTAAATTTCAGCCTTGGGATAGATATGCATGTCTTCCAAACAGAGGTCATTATCGATTCAAGACAACTGGGCATGTTAAGTGAACTGGCAGCCACTAAAGAACTGGGAGCACAGGTGTAACACCTTTTCATCAATCTGTCTTTCCTAAATGGTAAACAGCCATATTTTGTGTTAATTGAAGCAATCTTCAAGGTTAATCCCAGGCACAACACATTGCAATAGCTTACTCTCATGGTAATAAAGGCATGAATGATATTTGAGAGGAATGGTGTAACCTCTCACCCTCTTAAAGATGAAAGGATATTAAAGAAAGCCAAGAAAGTGTTTTGTGATTATTCTATGCAAAACAAACTATGCAATAAAACTATACCTCTGTTTGTTTTAAGATTGACAAATTATGTAAAAGATGAACGTTGTTATGGACCTATCTTGCCCAGATGAATCAGTCAAACAGTACGGGTTGGATGTAATACTGTTGATAACTCAGGTTGAATAGAAATTGTAAAGACTTCATTGCCTAGGATGCACAAGTCGATTAGCTTTATCCCTATCATTCAATATTTCTTGTTCTAGGGCTGTGTTTTGACAATGTTCTTGTGAGAACGTGTAAACTCCCATTCTGTGTGGCTTCTGTTGAGATATCATACTTTTGTCACCCTTAGGGCAGCAGCTGCCTTTGCGCAATTAGCACAAATTGACCCTGCAATTGCAGCTTAAAGAGATTACCTACATTCCAGCCATGTTCTTTTTGTTTGTTATGGACAGTTTGCCATCTGAGAGGGAGCAAGAAAAACAGCAATTCCACAATTAGGGGGTTGAGCTACCATGACTGTATTGTGTAAGACAGAACTGTAAAGTAAATATCACAGCAGGCCCAAATAGCCTGTATGGTGCCAAATTATCTTTGATGGTGATTAGTGGTATTGCTACCTATTTAAAAAGGGAGCTACAACTAATCAGTTCCAAATTTGTATAATAGGGGTAACGGAACACCTGCTTTGCATTTTTTGAGATACTTATGGCCACATACCCATTACAATATAGTGTAAAGATGAGCACAACACCCAGGTACAGACATTACACTTGTCCTAGTATAAGTGATCAGAAACTGATCTACACCTATAACCGAACAGAAGTTCAGCACACAAAACTATTCTACACCCATAACAGATGTTTGGCACACACAGAGTGTTTTAAAAATGGTAGAACCTGGTCTAAGATGTGCACCCCCCCCCCCAAGGGTGAATGTGCATTCTGTTCGCTACCAATCTAAACTACGCCACTTACAGAAAACGATGAAACTTGGATCAATTCTGCTTCAGGCTTTTTGAATGTCTGTGCCTAGCCAATAAGATCTAAGCCCTACTTTTTCTACTGTAGAGTTCAGCAGCTTAAAGGTGGTTTTGATATCTGCTGTATTCCTTCCTATTTCCCCTGCTATCAAATCATGGAGAAGTAGGGCTGGAAGGGACCTCTAGAGCCTGAGGCAGGATGATCCCTATGCAAACCACATGCAAGTAGACAGTTTTGAAAACTCACAAGTATGACCATCAAGATCCCCAGTGTTGAGAATGCTTTGCCTTAAGCATTTCTAGGTACTTTACATATTCTAATAAGCAAAACCATAAGTAATGAGGCAATCCTAGACTCAGCACAGAATAAAACCATATAAAACCTTGATGATTAATACCAGAAGTAGAAGGGAAGGGGAAGCTAGTAGTGTGTTCCACCATCCACCTTTAAGATGTTAGTTATCATGTACTGTACAATACAAAGAATTTTTGGAGTGGCTTGATTGACAGAGGAAGCTACAATAATCTAACCTTGAGGCAACTAATGTGTGGATCATGGCTGCTAGCTCCTCTTCCAAGTTTCAAATGTGATTTACATCAAATGGCCGGGTTTTTTTAATTTAAAGAACACTTTGGAGCACATTCCTCTGCTGACCCTAATGCAAAAGTTGTCCTAAATTAACCCAACTTATTCTTTATATTTAACTTACCTTTCCCTTCAGTCAGCCAAGCAGTACATAACTCTTTGTGGTCCATATTAGACATTATGAATAAGCATTTATTTATTTTCAAAATATCTCTCTTCAGGGGGAAAAAAAGCAGTTGACGTTTGTGTAGACGTAATGCCACTCTCCCTTCTGAACTTCCAAACATGGGACTTTGCAAAACTTATTCCTGACCTTTTAGACCAACAATTCTCAACCTGGGATGCTGCCTCAAGGTCGAAGGAGATATCCAAGGTGTGAGGAGATAAGCAGATAAATCCAGGCTCACGCTTGTTCCTGCCTGGTCCCCAACCCCAACTGGCTGCCTGCCCCAGAAAGAGGTAAGCACTGTAATATTTAAATTAGTTTTTGAAACTGGGTGTCACTCAAGTCACAAAATTTATGAAACTGGGTGTCACTCAAGTCCAATGAGGGGGTGCCTTGAATACAAAAAGATTGAGAACCACTCTTTTAGACCAACAGAAAAGTTCTCTCTCTTGCAACAGGAGGGTGTCTTGTGCAGAAAGTAGATTCTTTTTCATCCCCATCCTACAGTAGGACTAACTCTCAAATCAGCTGAAAATCTAGCATTTTAAATCTTCATCAAGACATGTTTTTGAGAGCAGATTAGACCAAGACTTGATTGGGATGCTTTAAGTTAGGGACAATGCTGCCATCAGCAGGGCACTGGAACTTCAGTATGCCAATGACTGTGCTGTTGTTGCACATACAGAACAGGACCTAGAAATGCCCCTTAACTGCTTCTCTCAAACATACCAGTGCCTGGGGTTGACTCTCAACATTGGAAAAACAAAAGTGCTTCACCAGCCTGCTCCAGACCAATAACCGCCCCCCAAGCAAAGATCTGCATTGATGGACATGAGCTGGAGAATGTTGAACACTTTGCACACCTCAGCAGTCATCTCTCAAAGAAGGTCAACACCACATTTACCAAAACACCTGCTATACTCCCAACTCAGCCAAGGACAAAGAAAATGCAGGGCCAAGAAGAAACACTTCAAGGACCCACTCAAGGTAAACATTAAGAAATATATCGTTTACATCACAAATTGGGGAAAAAAACTAGCCTGGGACAGGACTACATGGCAATGCCTTGTGAGAGAGAACATACATCTTCTTTGTAGAAAACTGTCTTACCTTGGAGGGAGAAAATGACAGAAATGAAAGGATGGGAAACAAGACCAAGAAATCCCTGGTTCGACCCTCCCTTTAACCACCGCCTGTGGCATTTGCCAGAGAGTTTGTGATTCTAGGATCGGCCTTCTTAGTCATCAACGGACGCATCTACAACTCTTTACTTGATCCATGGGAGTGACCATCCTCAACCATGAGGGATCGTTGCTGCTTCTGACACACTAGATGACCTTCTGAGGTCCCTTCCAACTCCATGATTCTATGTGGAGACAGTTGCTTTCTGCCTTCTCCAACTTACATATCAAATTGGTTTTGTATGTGATATTTTGTTTGTCATGAAAATAACTTGCTTTCAAAGGGAAAATAGCAAAACAATTCTTTCACCAAGATTGTGTTATGTAAAATGATTTACAGTAGTTTTATTGTGGCATTAAATAATGATTCTCTGTGTGTGTATATATGTGTTTGCCTGTGTGTGTATATATCTGCATGCATTCACATATTGGGTATATACTTAGACTTTACACCAGGATTATGGAGGTGACAGAGGTTTTGTAAAAACTCAGTCTAAATCAATGGTCACAACCTATAGACCAGGGACCAGATCTGGCCCCCAAAGCCAGATTTGGCTTCTGTGGCAGAGGAATTTGGTGGTAGGGGGATGGTGCAGAATTCAATAGTGGGGGAATTACCCATGCCATGGCTGGGCAGGAGAACTGGCAGTGGTGTGGCAGTGGGTGGTTCCTAGTGCCAGCTTGCTCAAAGCAGAGCTAGATCATTCCAGCTCAATACCTGAATAGGTTCCAACGGCTGGCTGAAATGAGTACTTTTTGGTAGATAATCTGTCAGTATCTCACATCATTTAGCAAGTCTGTTTGTTTCTTCAACATCTTTTATACTCTGAAGTTAAATTAATTTTTAAAATTATTTTGAAAAAGCAGAATGATTCTACGACCCAAATCTCTTCCTGTTTCAGATTTAAAATGATGCAATGTTTCTGTTTGAGAGAAGATAAAAAATAATTTACTATATATACTCTGTTATATAATGCGTGTAAATACCAGGGGATAACACTGTTTTCCTCCCTGAGAAAGTAACGACATTTCATGAAAAACAATATGATGTGCATTTTAAATAAGTTTATTATTAGTTAAAAATCAGGCTTTACAAGAAGTTATTTTCCCAGCAAAATTTCTCCCTTCCTAAATTATCTGCTATGAGTATATCTTTGTATTTACAGTTTTACAAATAAAAAGTACAACTGAAAGGCATTTTTATCACATTTCCTTATTTTTCACCTAGGTATTTACCTGCAGATATAGCTACCTCCAGCTCAGAAGAAAACTCTGCAGCCTTCATGGTAGCAAAACAGTCATCTGAATACAAACAGAATTTGCTATGGATGGCTGCTAGTCTCACAGGGAACAAAAGATGATAATTACTAGCATTATTTTATTAAAATAAACACTCTCTAGACCACCTGAATTGTATCTTTGTTGTACTACTCTAGACTATAATATATATATAACTGCATTTTTCTTTTAATTTTTAAAACAAGGCAAAATTAGTACTGTCAAGACCTGTGTTATAGTCAACATTCAGGCATCATATAACCTCAGTAGTTCCATCTATCAAAACAGTAAAACCCTCTGGGAATAAAAAAAAAACAATAAAAAGTTTAATTTGGTTTACATTTTGAATATTAGTCATTTTCACAAAGGGTGATCTCTAAAACTGGAAAGTTAAGTGATTTCAGAATAAAACACTTTTTCTCATTCCTGAATTTCATAAAGGCATGACCCATTAGATGCAGCTCAAAGGTTTACCTAAAAGTTCCATTTGAACAACTTCTCTCAACTCCCACAAGGCCCAAGATAAACAGTGCCCTAATAAAAGTTGATAGCATGGGCTCTGTTCAAGTGAAACCACTTTATAACTTGACCAAGTGTGTTCTCTGCCAGGAAATGATTGCTTTTCCAGTTCAACCCAAGAATGCTGCTCTGCCTTATGTCTGCTGGCAACAACGTCTGTTTATGGGTGGGCTAGAGAGGGAGGATTCAGAGGCTAAGTTTAGGCCTTAGATAATGGCAGTAGGATTATGATTTGGTCCTGATTTTACTGTTCCTGTCATACTGCCCTTGTTAGAAGCTGCTTGCATACAAGTAGAACACTATAAGTTATTACGTAGTTTGCTAAGCCTCTATTTTTCTTCCCCTTAATTTATACTTAGTACATCACTGCTCAAATCAGAACAAGGTTTACAATAATAAAACCACAATCATGCATGATTTATTTAACTTTCTATACAACATTAAAGCTGTCATGTACTCTTTTCTAAGTCGTTACAATTTCTTGTAAGAAAACACTTTTGTATCTATACCTTATAGCAATTTCCTTGTAGTGTGACAATCTCTTTGGCATGCCACAGTGTAAAACCAACCCTGACAACAGGAACACTCCTAACTCTCTGTGCATTACACACTGAGGCACCATTCTCTGTCTGAAGACCAGATACAGGTTCTTCCCAAGCATATAACAATTCCTCATGGCTAGTTTGAACGGGTAATACAAAACATTCCACCCAACAGAGATTACTGCTTGGCTACAAAGCTCCCACTATGTTTATTATGGTGAATCAAATATAAAGACTGGATTGAATATTTGTATGCATTCCCCCATATGAAAGCAGGGCTGTACTGTTAAACTACTCATTTGAAATACATATAAGGAAATTTGTTCACGACATTCAGAGGCATTATGCAGGATATTTTACACGGATCATGATATTCAATTGAAGAATTATGCTCAACTGCCTGGTGAGAATTCTGTGCAGCTGCCAAACTCTACAGTGTTAAGTGACAAGTATAGGTCAGTTATATTACATTTCTTTCTTAAGTCTGTACCATCCTGATTTAACTGACCCCTATGCAGTGGGCTTAATGCCATGTTATACTTAGAAATAGTTACTCAGCATAAAAGGCTTTCAGTGCTAGGTCAGAAAGAGTTCCAGAAAGGTTCCAGAAAGGTACTTCCAAAATACTGGCCTGTAGGGCAGATGAAAATGAAGATGAGGATAGTTTCAGGTAGCAAATGGCTAATCAAGAACAGAGAAGAGGAAGAGAGCTTAAAAGAACTGCCCCTCAGGGAAAATAGGAAGTGAATGTCTCAGTAGTTTTTTCCATTCAAAATACTTTCACCGTATGGAGTTCCTTGGCAGTCCATAGAAATGCTCCTGTTTCTCTGAGACATTCTTGGACAATTTTCCTCCTTCCTACAATGTGTGCAAAAGTGTATTTATGGTGCTTGTAATAAATGGTATCTGGTAAACTCTTCTACCTCCAGAACTGGCTTCCTAGTAACATTTGTAACATTTACAAAGTTGGACAAAGGGGCTGGGTGCAGTAGTGTGGGATCAGGGCTTCTGCTGAGAAATGAGCAGTGAGACAATGCCAAATATGGGTTCAGACTGTGCACTGAGTGGATGTGGGCAGTAATGTAGGGCATCCACACCAGAATTCCTGTTGGGCAAGGGGCAGCCACAGAGAGAAAAAAAAAACATGACAAAATAGAGAGTAAAAGGGACAGAAGGAGTAAGTGAAAGCAGGGAAAGAGAAACAGAAAGGAAGGGGAAAGAGAGAAAGAAATGCAGAAGGCACTTAAAGAGAGATGGAGATAATCCAGCTAGATAATCCAGCTGTACCCCCCGCCAAAAAACAAACAAACAAAAAAACCCAACCAAAATCTTCTTGAAACAAACAGGAGTTAAAGGAATTTTTACTTTTGAAACTACTTCAGGTTGAAGACTGCAGGAACAATAGGGGAGGTTATAACCACCTGACGCTGCTAGATGCAAGTTTATAATATATACAACTAAGCAATTTAGAAAGTAATAATATCACTGACCTTCCTAAAGTAAAATCCAGAGTATGCCCATTTGCTAAAACAGCCCCCTGGTTGTAACCACAGCCCTTAAGAACCTGAGGAAAAATATAAACCTTATTAGTAGGCCCAGCAAGAATTTAGTTGGCTCAGGTATGCATCTAAGGAAGGAGAGAAGAGACGTCTTTCACTGCTATACCTAAATGATTTTTCCCCACTATCCACAGACCAAAAGGACACAGTCAAATTCATCTTTGGATTGAAGTACCTCTTACAATTCAAGAAAAGATGTAAAAAGGCATGTAGAACTATAACTCATTCATGAGTTTGCACAAAACATTATTGAAAATGATCCAAAATATTATCTGGGCAGACCTGTATCAAACTGTGGGTAGCGCAACAAATAGTAATGAAATAACATTAGGAAAAGTTAGATTACCTGAACACTAGTATCTCAGTATAATGAACACAATGAACAGTTGGGACACAAATACCTAACACACAAATTAACCTACGTATCTTGTTTTCCCCAAGTCTTCATAGTATGTATTTAAAGACCCTATCCCTGTATTCCTTGATCCCTTCCCTGATCTGTGGCATGCCACACATAGCGGCTGTCTGTGCCACTTGTGGTACACACAGTACAGGTTGGCCACCTCTGTAGTAAAAGAATAATAGTAGATGATTAATTATTTTGTATTACTGTCCTATTTACAAAAGGCTTGAAGAAAAAAACTATCTAGTGATTTACCAGTGAAGTAAAAGAGTACGTAATAAATCTGGGCAACTATTGTAACTAATAAATTGTCATTGAATTACTATTAATTGCTCAGGAGCACTTTATTGCCCACAAGATGTTATCAGTGTTGTGGCTTGCATATCAAAGCATATCCTCTTGGCCCCAAGTGGCCAGAGGTCAGCCACCTCTAGCTGGGTCCCACATGCTAGCCCTGAGCAAGCTCCTCTGCCTGGGTCCTGCCACCTGCCTCACTGGCAGCAATCCTGATGTCCCCTATTTAAAAACTGCAAAATCGCTGATAAAAAAATTCCCAAATTCACTCCTTAAAATAACCCCAAATCCATGTCATTCCACAGTTAAAACCAAAGACCACTATATATATATATATATAGAGAGAGAGAGAGCAAGAGAGAGAGCGAGCGAGCAAGAGATCAGTTGGGCAATGTTTTATTCATAGTTTTACAAGGTTAAAGCAGTATGGAAGCCTATCAGTGTCTCTATCATAATAAAATAAATTCTAAATATCTATGTTTTGATGTTTGCTTTAGGTTTTCTTATCATAGAGCAGTTAGAGCTCTCCCTGACCCTTTCATTAACTAGGATGTGGGGACAGCTGCCCCGGCAACCACAGATCCTGCCGGCAGTTCTCGTCCTGTCTGGCAGCTTGGCATGACGGATGTATGATGGGGGGGATGTGGGGTTTGCAGGAGGGGGTTGGGAAGGGGTGTGGGGGGAATCTGGGTGGGTGTGAGGAGAAATGTGGAGGGACTGTGGATGTGGGAGGGACTGTGGGGGGGGCTGTTCAGGAGGGGTGGATCCTCTGGCCCCCCACAGGGCACAACTCCCCACACAGCACATGGACTGCCCCCCACAACAGGGCCTGTCATGCTGGGATGAATCCTGCATGCATGCAACCAGCCTGGCCCAACAGCGCGCAGGACCCATACACACAGGACCTGGCCCAGCGTGACACACAGTCCCCGTGAGTGGCACGCAGCCCCAGATGACAGCCCGAGCAACCCAGAGGCACATGGCGCTGCACCAAGCCAGGCCCGGGCAGTGTGGCAGAGGCAGTGCCGGGTGCCAGGCAGCCAGGGCCAAGCTGCACTGCCCCATGCTGCATGGGGAGCTGTGCCACAAGGCCCCAAGGACCCTGATGGCCACTGCTGCTACTGGTGAGATGTGGGCCATGCAGGGGGTGTTGAGGCCATGCTGGGAGGGGGCTGTGGGCTCTGCGGGGGGTGGGCAGTCAACCCACCTCTCCCAAGCTGCCCCCCCCATAGTCCCCCACATCCTGACAGCCCTCCAACCCCCCTCTTCCAGTCCCCTTACCCCCTACTTACCTGGAACAGACTCTGGATCCAAGTCGCTGCAGCCTGCATCGGTGTTTGGCCTGCATAGGGAGGCAGCATGCTGAAGCATCGGGACAAGGAGGAGGCATAGAGACACTCTGGCCAGCTACCACAACATCTATGTGGAGGATCCAAGCCCTTGGTTGCCTGCCCCGCTTTTTTTTTGTTTTTGTTTGTTTGTTTTTTTGTACCTGGATATCCAGGTATCAAATGTAGAGCCCTTGCTGCAGATATGCATCATGGGAATGTTTTTTTGTTTTCATTGTGCTGCTTGCAGCATCTCAACCTGCTTTGAAACATGGCAAGAGGCACATGCAGGCTCATCTGGACACACCCATACAGTGTAAACAAGAAGGGTCTTAAGGCAAAACTTTGATTGAGATCAACACTGGGAGCTTTTCTTTATTTAAAAAATATCAAATATAATGCAGCTGGATAGAATTTTCCAAAAGTACTCGCTCCTGGTCTAATCCTCACTCCCACTGATGTTTTATGAACTTCAATGGAAGCAGTCAGGCCAGCAATGAATGTTTTTGAAAATTCCATATGTGATGTTTCACCTTCTGACTGGGTGCATCTACATGAGGCACGTTACTGCACAGTAGACTAATCTAGTGCCAAGAAATACAGTACTAGATTAACTCTGCATTAACTACTGTGCAGTAGTACATGTGTAGACAGCTGACTGGACACAAGTGGGACAGTTCCCGCCTGCCTCCTGCCAAGCTGGGAGAGCTCCAATCTGTATGGGGTTGGCAGGGAGTGGCACCTGATGTGGAACAGCTCTCCTGCCACCTCCCCCCCATCCTTGGGAGCCCAAGCCAGACCTCTGTACCTCCTGCCAGCCCAGGGCTGGCACCCAGAGGAACCCGGAGCTCCCTTAGCTTTTGCAAGGAGGCACTGAACTGCTCGTCAGGAGCAAATTTGCTCCCAGTGGGAACATGTGTAGATGCATTCCTGGCCACATGTTAACACGCCTTAAAGTCAGTGCTCAGTAACCTTAAGGCACATTAATTGCACATGTAGACACATCCACTGAGAAATAATTTCTGTTTAGTCCTACTGGAGATATTAGGTAGGTGTCAGATATGTATACAAAAATCATGTCATGATACCATTGCTACACAGAAGGAACATCAGGAATTGATGGAATAGCACTCATTAATTCCTATAAGATGCATCATCAGTGTCATGGTGATCATACACTACTCCTTCCTCAAGGGTCTTCAACTTCTTCAAGTGTGATGCCTTATGAGGATCACTGTTATTTTTCTCTCTGCAACATTTATATAAACTTCAGAGACAGTGAGATGTGTTGACTTCAGTGTTAGCAATGCACTAATGATACATAGATCTTTTCCAGTGCAGAAAAGAGTAAGATATCCAGGTCCTGGAAAACAATGTAGCCAGATGAAAAGTAACTAGCTTTAGGTGAATTCAAAGAAGACAGAAATAATGCTGCTAGGAAGAAGGAAGGAAATCTATGCATTATTGCAGATGCGGTTTTCTTAAATCTTCCAGAAGGTCAACAATGAGAGACTTTTTAGGTAAAAAAGAATGAAGCGCAGGGTTTTAATTTAACCATGCACTGTAGTTCTTTCTTTCTGTATTACTATTTATGTTAATGTTCCACAGTTATATTCCACAAGATGCCATGGGCAAGAATTATAATGAAATCTCATGATCAAGGAAAGGAAATTTAGCTTTCCCTTATAACAAGATAGACCTCTTGGGGAAAGGGGTATAGAATATTACTTTATACTGGTGAAAACTGAAAGCAGTACTACTGGACAGCAATGGTGGATCATATCATTAAAAGTGAATTAAACAGCATTTTAATTATCTTAGGAAGTCACAAATCTCAGTGAGAAAAAAGAAGAACAGGCAAAGTACAAGTTAGAAATAAGATATATGTTCTTTTTGAATTACTAAATATGACATTTCTTAAGTAAGAACTTTTGTCCTATGGCATTTCCTAGTCTCAAAGGCAGATATTTTGTATGTGATCAGATCTGCACTAAATAAACCAAAAAATGTAGCAAGAAATGTGTGCATGTGTCCATCCATAAATTCACAGAAGCTACAAAGGGAAAAAAAAGAGTAGATTTTAACCTCCATCTATGTTTAAAAAATACTTTTCCCTTTGATTCAGAAAAGTCCTGATGAAGCAGTTTGAGACTGAGAAGATTCCTTACCAATGTAAGCTATTATTCCAGTACATTATTACTCCCAATAGCCTTATACCATATTTTCTTGCTTACAACACACACCTGTGCCTTTACACATGTTCTGGAGGGTGTGTGTGGTGGGGGGTGGGGGCACTTTAATTAAATGAAAAGCGTTTGCAGCGTATCGTGTATTCAGCATCCCATGCTTCAAAATGGCAGCGGGGGGAATTTTAACTAAAGCTTGCTTGATGAGGTTTAGTTAAAGCACCCCCGATGCCATTTTGAAGCATAGGGATGCTCAATACATGTGACACTGAGACCGCTGGAACACCCAGCACATGTGTAGATGCCCCATTTTTCCAAAAATCAGCTGCTGAAAACTGGGGTGTGAGCTGTAAGTGAGGAAATACAGTGATATCATTTCCAGCTGCCCAGGCCTCTGCCAGGTAAAAGTGAACATGTGCTCTACCAATGAGCAGGCTATGATCTTCAGCTGCTGCTACTTAATTACTTACTGCTACTTACCAGTAATTCCAAGGGAAGATCTTTTTTCTCCTTTATTCTGCCTTTCAAAAACAGGGTGTGTATTTCATTTGGAGTTGTGTGGTATGTTAGAAAATATGGTGTTCCAAAACCTACAGAGATCGTTTTAAAAATCTGAATTACTGAAAAAAAACCTGCCTTATAAGAGCACAGAAAAGACCATTTTATTATAGTATTCATCATCCAAAATGTGACCATCATACACATATATGAAGCTACTCAAAAGTGACCTAATTCTGTCAATTAATTTCTGTAATCATCATTATATATACATATACACACACACACACACACACACACACATACATATACACACATGCACACGCGCACACACACACACACACTTCCATGATAGGACAGAAGGTCTCAAGCCTGGAAAAGGGACAAAACTGCAAGAGATAAACTTTTCACACAAATAACTGTGAAAAAAATTATGCATATCATGGCAACAATTATGTAAATTAATCTAGTACTAATCTCTGTACCACTGAAAACATATGAGAAGTGAAAAGTACAAACAATCTGGAATGAAGTACTGGCATCAACATCTATGAAACTCTCAAAGCAGGTATTCAGGCCAATCACTACAAGAAAAACCTAGGATAGAACATTTTTCTAAAACTTCCAGTTTCTATTGTCCAGCTATAGACTTTGAGCTATGTCTAGCACACAGACGTCCTAGAGGGCTCAGGAATTCAGGGGCAAGACCAGCAGGGGACAAGGCCTGCCACAGAATTTGGGGCTATGGGGCTCCATTGGGGATGGCTTCAGAGGTAGGTGGCAAGCAACAGCTGTGCTGCTGGCCCTACCACCACCAAATCCGAATCCAGCCCATGAGGAGCCTTGTAGATTGGATCCAGCATGGGTACAGAGTGAATTTGACACCCCGGGGATAAATCATCCTATGTAAATACAGCACAGAATTAAGAAGTGGTGCAGAACAGTATTGTACGACTAGAAATCCCAGAAGACCTCTGAAGTGTTACCAGGAATTTCCTGGTGTGAAAACAGAATGTAGTTGCTGCAAACACCCTATTATAATGGGTAGGTTTCTCTCTTCTGCATCTAATTCTGCACCATGAGTCATGGAGGAGAGCAACAGAAATATGTTCCTGCCAGCACTTCATCCATATTTGGTTACCATGCTGTACACCAGTAAAGGAATGCCTTCCAGAGCTGGAGCAATTAACACTGCCACTGCTCTTCTGCCACCAAATTTCCAAACACATGGAGAACCTTGAAGACCAGGTTACATGGCACTCTACAGGGTCATTCTGAGGCTGGATTTGGCATGCAGGGCTGGGCAGGTATGTTGAATAATACCTGTGGACCAACCCCAGGCTGGATCTACCTCATGGACAAACCTGCCTGTGGGATCCAGCCTGCAGACTAGCTCTGCTCAACTCATCCAGCCCACAGGGCTGGAAGGTGGAGCACCACTGATGTAACATATTGGTGGCAGAAGTGTTAACACAGATGTACTTGAGAATATCATATATTACTTCTTATGGTGCATGAGATTAAAAGACCTGAGCTGGACTCAAAATCCAGGTTATTTTTTGTAGGTGGTGGTAATTAGAGGGAAAGAGATGATGTTTTTCTCTTGTATAGTAGACATTTATGATACAAGTTTTAAGACGAAGAGCTCCATGATATGTTCAGTCATTTTTCAGTAGGGCCATGCTCAAAGCTAATCTGAGGCAACATTTTTTTTCTATCTGTGCCTTTATGTCACCACAAGCCAAAAGATAAATAATTATATGTCAAGAGAACTGGTAACTATTCAAGCTGCAAATCCATAAATCTCCCAATGCTACTGATTTAGTTTTACAAGAGTAAAGTGAGCAACCCAACTTCTGAGATTATAGAGAAGCACATATTCCTCAAGGTTTATTGCACTGTTTAAGTGTCTGATTTCTCTGGCCAAGGAATTAACTTCACTTTCCTGCAATTGACATCATTTTATATTTCATCACATTATAATAAATTCCTGTGTCCAAAGGGAAAAAGTCCTCTGAGAAGCTGTTCTTTTTTGTGTATCCTATTTTTATTTAGCTTATATTCCCTACATATATATCATGCACCTGAAGCATGACTTAAACAACAAGTTTAGGCCAGCGCTTTGTATAATCTTTCCTTGAGTACACAGTGAAGAAATTCACTGGATTATAAGCCATTTGCTACTATAACTAAGCCTTGTTTTTATTGCACTTTCCTACTTGGAACATATCATCCTGAGAAAGAGGTCTTTTCTGGTTGAATGAGGGATCAGAATATTTCAACACACAAAAAGGAAATGAGGGTGCACGATCAGCATCTTTAGCAGAAAGAAGTCATCCCATGTTTAGAAAAGAGATAGAAAAACGCTAGTTTCCAAAAGAGTCACCATTACCCAAGCCAAAAGTTTTAACAGGATTAAAAACTAAATAGAAAATCCACACTGGAAACTTCTGAAATCGCGGCTGTAAGGCTTGATAAGAGTCTGTGAGTGGTACAAGCCTACTCCTTGATACTTATATTTTTTCAAAGATACCAAAATACACATATCTCCAAATGAAATAAAGTTACTGATGTGAGAAGCAACTAAAGAGTAGAAAGTGGAGAAACAGTGTATGTACCATATCTTCCTTGAAAAATGAGGATATAGACAGGATGTTTACCATTGCCCATAGCACCTGCAGCCACATGAATCAGCCTTACTTCACAGCATCTTCTGAAGAAGCTCCAGGTACAAAGTGATCTTTCCTGCCACAGGGAGGTATGATACTGTGAAATTCCATGCAGCACATGCTGAAATGGCTATTTGAGCAGTGTAGTAAAATATACCAGTCTTACAAGTGTTCCATCCAGGCCTGGGAAATACCCACCAGTCCTTTCCCAGATGTTAATGTTGGGGTTTGTTTGTTTGTTCGTTTGCTTGAGGGGGGTTGGCAGGGGAGAGAGGGAGGAGGAAGGGCATGTCTGCAGCAGATACTGCTCAGTGAAAGTATTAGTTTTTTACCTGCCCATTCTTAGTGACAGATTGGGATCTGAAGAGCTGATTCAAAGCAAATACTTAAGCATTTGTCTGACAGGATGTTTTTTCTGAATTGGTATCTCACTTTCTATAACTAAAGAGAAAAGTTAGGAAAAAAACATGACAAACTTTTGCCAGATCTCTCTCTCTCTCTCTCTCTCTCTCTCTGTATATATATCTCAAATGATTAAAATTTTTGATTGTGATTAGTTTCACGATTAAAAAAAGTTAGTCACAATTAATCACAATTTTAATCACACAACTAAAAACTCAAAATTATGTGCAGTAAAAATGTTATGCAAAATTATGAAGGTACTTTGCATGGTTGGAGGGATGGGTGTAGGAGCAATGGCAGTGGGGCAGAACCCAAACCCACATCTTGCTTCTACCCTGCACACAAATTTGGGAGGTGCATGTCCCCCATGCCTCCCCTGGGGGTGTGTGCAGGGTGTCTGTGGGGGGGAATATGTGACGGTATGGTGGGCTGTGGGTGTGTGTGGGGGGGTTGAAGCCTGGGGAGAGGGATTCCCACCTACCCTGGCAGGATGTAGGGTACTGTGGGTTAGGAGTGAAGGGTAGCAGTAGGGCTGGGAGGGCTGTGGCTTGGGAATGAGAGGCAGACACACAGACACATACATACCCCATCCAGCAGGTATGTCTGTGGAGGGAAGGGATGTGGGGAGAGGGAAGAGGCATAGGGATGGTAGATTGAGGCCCCCACAATGAGGGAGGGAGTGGGGTAGAGGTAGGGGCAGGGGCTGGGGTAAATGAGGCCCCAGGACCAGGGCAGGTCATGAGATGGAGCCATGGCTCATCTGCGGTGTGGGAAGGGTGGGGGCTCTTGCCACTGCACGTACCCCCATGGGAGGCATGGGCCCCCAAGATTTGTGTGCAGGGTGGAGGCAGCCTGTTGTTTCAGGGCTCTGCCCTGCTTTCATTGCCCCAGGAACCACACAATGCCATGCTGTGCCTCCCACTGCTGGGTGGGCAGGGGATGTGGCACAGCAAGCATGCGAGTCCCAGGGCACAGAGCCCCAGCCCACAGTGATAGCCCGCCTCTGCCCTGTGCACAAATCGGGGGGGGGGGGGGGCACATGCCCCCTGTGCCTCCCTGGGGGCACGTGCAGCAGCAGGAGCCCCCCGATGTCCCTGGATGAGCCACAGCTCTGTTCCACGACCCACCCCAGCCCTGGGGCCCCATTCACCCCAACCCCTGCTCCACTCCCTCCCTCACCAGGGGTCATGGAAGCCTTGATCTGCCCCTTCCCTCCCCCACGTCCCTCCCCCTTGACAAACTGGCCTGCTGGGCACTACTCCACATGCCTCCAGGTTGCGTTCCTGGCCACCTGTAGGCTGCAGCTGCTCATCTGTGTCTGTGCATGCCTCTTCTCCCTTGCTGCAGCTGCCCGTGCCCCAGCTGCCCTGCAGTCGTGTGTGTGTGTGTGTGTGTGTGTGTGTACGCGCGTGCATGCATGTATCACAGAGCACTGCAGGGCAGCCTGGGGGCTTTTGAAGAAATGACATTTGAAGAAATATACTATATTCTTATGCATATATATATATGCAAGAATATGGTATATTTCTTCAAATGTCATTTTGAAGTCTAAAGTTCTGCCTGACTATAAGGGCCTTCCATAATGTGAACCTTTGACTTTGAAAAATAAGGGGTGATAGGAAATATCTTTTTTTTAGGAAGCATCTTCAAGACTCAGTATGCAAAAGCTACTCTCTCCTCCAACTGGAGGATCCTGCACAAAATGCTCCCTAGTAAAAAAACAACTGTTTTAATAAAAACGGCTTACAGTCAATGTTAAGGACTGAAACACATTTACAGCAGAACTGGTGAATCTATCAGAATTTAAAAAATCCACTAAAAAGAGGTAAATGGTAAAACTGCATGTAACAATACTAAAATAGCTGATCATTAATTATCCATACAAACCTTTCTATACAAAGTAAAATTAAGGGGTTATGACATATTTTTAAAGGCAGTAAAATGATAAAATGAAAGGAAATGCTATATAGTAACTCAGACTTTCCCCATTCATCCCATTTACGTATAGACACAGGAGGGCTCACATCCAACATTCACATGAGTCTGGTTGCCCATTAAGTGGCTCCTGAGAAGCACTGTTCTTCTAATAATGTAGTAACACCTAGAATGAGTTAGGTTTTTTCCAAGCAGAGGAGAAAACTATTGTCCCTATAGTGAAGGAACTCATGCTCCAAGTGTTATCCCTGCACCTGAATAGAGGTTGCACACTGCAGTCATGCATACTTATCATTGGGGGGACTCTCTTCAGGTGCAGAGGTCCATGTACATCTGAGTGTAGAATGCAAGTCTAAATGCATGTCCATAGGATGTCTTTTAAACATATTTGATACCAAAGGCCCTATCCATTATAAAACTGTTTCATCCTTTGTCAGTTAAATACTGTATTAAGAAAAAAACCTGAAATGTCTTAAAAGCAGGGCAGTCCAACTGGTGGCCCATGGGCCACACACAACCCAGAAAATGTTAATATGCAGCATCCAGGCTGCTGCCTGGCTACTGCTCACCCTATCACTCCAGCAGCTGCTGCATCAGGGTCTCTAGGCTTGCCATGAGCTCAGAGTTTGCTTCCTGAGGGAGCCGGGGGTGCACAGCTTTGAGGGAGCCTGGGGTGCACTGCAACAAGGGAGCTGAGGTGCAGGCTTCCCACATGCATGTTTTGGGCAGGTGCCATCTAAATGTAGTACAGCAGTGGGACGGGAGGAAGGCAACAAGCTGCTGCCCATGTGCATGGTGCAAGCAGCTCACACAGTACAATGGTGTTGGCTGTGGGGGCACTGCTTACCTGCATGATACAGTGGGTGTGGGGTTGTATTGCCCACAGGCCCATGGCTCATACTAGTGTAGACTCCACTGGGTCTTTACATATGAATAAATTAATTAGATGTCCCAGTAGGAAGTGTCATCTCAGTATTTTACATTTACAAAAACCTTTTCAAGACATTTTCATCAAGACATTCATAAAAATAAGTGGAGTGTTTTCAAATTATTTATATATATATATATATATATATATATAAAATGAATGAAGAAGCATGCAGCAAAACTGTATTCCACTAAAACTGAAAGAGAAGGCTTCTTTGTGCACTCTAAGGGGAAAACTAGATTAATTTCTGTTTTAGCAGAGAGAAAAACCTAGTAACCAAATCCTGGGCAGAGAGTCAAAAATGACATTAAAATAAAGATACAGAAAACACACACTGCACCAGATCCTGATGACATCCATACTTCCTAAGACCAAGGCATACCTCAAAGCCTTTAATGATCCAAATATGGAACAATAGCACTTAAAACTTAATAATGTAACCAAATATGAAGTAATTTTTTTTTCTTTACAAAAAAACCCCTTTGGACCAATTCCTGGCGCCGCTGGTTGAGCACAGAACCACAGGCACAGTATATTTACAGCAAGCTTTCCAGATCACGCTGCAAGAGCCAGGAGCCATTTCTGTAAACTGAAGTCTCATACCATCCCACGCAATCACTTCATGTCGTAGTTACATGCATGTAATAAAGCTTCTCATTCACTTCATTCACATTTTCTTGTTCCATTGTTTATATTACTCCTTATTAATATCCTCTTTGTAAAATCCCCTAAACTGCTTGTAAAACTGCCTTAAAAAGAAGGGAAAGGATCCAGCTTGGAAATCAAGGAAAAGATATGGGGCCATTTTACACTGGAGATGAAAAGAACAAAAAGGAAAAAAATATTTAATAACTGATTGATGTATTGAGGCTTCCTGGCTGATCCAAATCATCCAACAGGCCCTGTAGAATATGTTGAACAACCGTATTTTAAACGACCACACAGAAAGCACCAAAGGCCATATTTGTCAAGGTATTTAAGAACCTCAAGAAGATAGAAGCCAAGCAGAAGAGAAAAAAAAGCACTTTAAATGAAAAATGAGGCAAAGCCAGAGTAGGCAAGAGCTGCTGAAAATTAACTGGCACAATACAAAAATAAAAGCCCAGCCTTGTCATGATGGAGTACGTAGGTAACAGTGATGATTATTTTCCAACAGCTATCCTATAAGAGACATGTCCTTAACTCCCTACTTTCATAAATCTTCACTAGTAAAAATAAAAAATACTTATGCTGATGACAAGCGTACTTGGCATGAGTTATTACAAATATTGCAAAGTTTCCATTTCCTTCTCTTTTCTCTAAGAAAAATGACATATATAGTCCATTTCTGTTTTCATTTAAGTAATCATTTCCAGGTTCCATACAGACCCATCCCAATGAGCATTGCTGTATGTCTGTCATTAGGAACTAAGAGGATAGGACTGCCCTTTAGCAGCAGTATCACTTTTGTGCAATCAGGCATTTGTATGTCTACTGTTTCTTTCTTTGGCTTCCATTCTTTCAATAACCACTCAAATGCTGGCCAGACTTCTAACAACTGGACCACCAATCCCCCGTTGGTTGGTGGTCAGAGGAAGGTCGAGAGAGGGGCAAAGAAATCCTGTATTTTTGGATCTGAGTGCTGTGCAGTGAAAAAAAACAAACCACAGAATGGTTTTGAGTCAGCAGAACAGCAATAAGCAACAACGGCATGTTTCCTAGCAACTTTCCAGCCACAAGGGATGTTAGGGCAAGAGATAGAAGATTATCTATAGTGCTTTGGCTTCTTTGATTCTTCTCCAACAGTGATTCACCATGCTAGTTTGATAGGAATATTTAAAATGCCTTATCCTGAAAATTGTAAAAGACTGTCACCTAAAATATGGTAAAGTTTTGATAGAACATAAGCCATTCAATTTTAATTCAATGGATACTTAAGAGCCAGTAAGTCCTATAATTCTTTTAAGATTCCAATACTTGTCTCTATGCTCTGTCTTCTTCTAAATGATAGATTTGGATTCTCTTTATTCTAAAATGGTTCCTATCTTATTTGAAAATTTAAGTTTTACAACAATACCCAGGATTGGACTAAAGTTCAATGTGGACCTAGGGCCAAAATTTCAAAACTAATAGTTTTGGTATTTAACTTCAGACATTTTAAAGGAGCCTGGTGTCAAGTGGATGGGTGCTTAGCACATTCTGAAAATGGAGTCTCTGTAAAAGTGTCTCCAGCTGAGTCAGTGGCCAAAATTTGGCCATAGTTTTCAAAAGGTGACAGAAGAGAGAAAAGGAAGAACAATGAGGCAAACAGCAGAATGCGAGATATTTACGCAAAAGTGACAGGGCTATATAGAATAAACAATAACATTTTCAAGCACACAAGCACACACTGAGTGCATCTACACAAGTTGCTAACTGCACAGTAATCTAATAATACTGCACAGTAGCATGCCAGGCAAAACCCATGCTAATATGCTACTGCACAGTAGTATTAAGCTACTAAGCAGTTACTATCTGAAAAAACCTGTGAGCCGGTGCTACTGTGTAGCACAAGTGTAGTAGCACAAGTTACTGTGCATTGATTTAGTACTTGGTTATCCAAGTACTAAACTTAATGCACAGTGATTATGGCATCACAGATGAATGTGTAGACGCAACTACAGTAAGTTATAAAACTTAATCCATACCACTGAGAGTTGGTAAGGTATCTCTCAGGACTGGAATATAGGTATAGCAAAGTACAGCCAGTACAAGAAGGACAAACAAAGGGGAGAAATATATACAAACATATACATTCCTCCCCTTGAAAACTGGCAGGCTTTGTGGCCTCTGCAGGGGCTACCATCCCTGCAGTTTTGACCCCACTGTGGCTTAACAGATACACGTGACATGAGTTTTGCTTTCAAGACTTTGGGGTACAGTTTCCCCCAAATCCCTGCACCTATCTCTTTGAAACTTGGCAGGCTTCATGCTCTCACCAGAGGCCACCCTGAAAGTTTCATCCAAATCAGACAAAAAGCAACAAAGTTATAGATATTTTATTGATTCCCCATTATACCTTATGGCCAGATCTCCAAAGCAGCTCCAAAGCTTTTCTGAAGCGGTTCAGAAGCTCTGAACCGCTTCAGAAAACCTAAAAGAAGCCACAGCCTTGATCCAGACACTCTGCTTCGATGTCCAAAGCGTTCAAATTTTCTCCGGATCTGAAGCGCGGTCCGAAGCCTCGCACAGCCCTACTGGTTAGCCAAACATCCACACTCAAAAGGATATTACAAAAACACTATTGATCCATAAGTATACAGCGAGTCATTAGATTAATATTAAACAGAAAACTGAATTTGTCAAGAACAAATAATGTCAAACCAATCTAGTGTGCTACTTTGACAGGGTAACTTGCTTAGTGGTTATAGTTTTAACTATTTATTTTGACTTTGGCAAAGTTTTTGACATTGTCCCACATGACATTCTTATAAACAAACAGGGAAAGATGGTCCTGATCACTGGTCTTCATTGACTGGCTCATGAGAAACCCTCAGGTACTGTCCAAACCAAAAAAAGTAAGAAGTTAAAATTGAGGTTTGCAGTAGGAATGAACTTTGATGTTGCCTGCACTATGTTACATGCTCTGTATTGTTGCCCAGGGGCCATAAAAATTGGGGATAGGTGTTCAGATGAATCATCAAAAGACACATATAACTGGTTGAAAAATCATACTAAAAAATAGTTATCAATGGATCATTCTCAAGCTGGGAGAACATGTTGAGTTCAGTTCTGCAGCTGTTTATACTGTGATTATTTTCACAATAACTTGAAGGATAGAATAAAGAAGATAAACATAAAATTTGCAGATGATACCAAGATGGGAGGGATTGGAAGCACTGAGGAATAGGGTCATAATTAGAAGTGCACTAATATATTGGTTGCATATCGGATCAGCACTGATAACAAGAATATTAATATTATCGGCCATTGGCCTTTTTTGGCCGGCGTAGCTGATAACATCACTGATAAATGCCACGTGCATGCACATAGCCACAGCATGGATGTAGTCACAAATGCAGCCTGGCAGCTTGGAGTGCAGCATCTGGCCAGTAAATCAGTGGGGGGGGAGTGGAGGGGAAGGAGCAGATCAAGGCCCCCACAGTGATGGAGGGAGTAGGACAGGGGCAGAGGCTGCCCAGCCAAGGCAGTGGATGTGACCACGAGGCCAGGAGCAGGACAGAGCTGCAGTGGCTCATCCAAAGGACTTGGGGGCCGGGAGGAGGTGGCTCCCTGCTACAGTGCACACCCCCAGGGAAGGCATGGGAGGCATGTGCCCCGCCAGTTCTGAGTGCAAGGTGAGGGCAGGTTGCCAGCTACAGGCATGGGGCGAGAGTCTGGGCTAGGGTTGCACTCAGGGCAGGTGGGCTGAGCTGCACAGGGTGGGGAATGGCAGCAGTGCTGGGAGGGGTGACTATGGGGAATTCTGGGGGGGCTATAGCTCCCCAAGACCCCTCTAGTGCCACCCTGCTTGGGGCACTTGTGCTCTGCTGCCTTTCCCTGGGGAGTCCTATACTGACTGTGCATCCTCTGTCCACCCTGCAGCAGGGGGCTCCCAAGCAGGGACAGTGCTGGGGAGAGCTATAGCCACCCCAAAACCTCCCATAGCCCCCTGTAGCCACTGCTCCCAGCACTGCCACCTGCTCCGCACAGCTGAGCCTGCCTTGCCCCCACCCACCCCGAACATAACCCCAGCCCAGCCACAAAGAGGCCAGCATAGCCCCTGGCTCCAAGCCCACAGCAAGCAGCCTGCCCTCACCCTGCATACAAATCCAGGGGTAAACATGACCCCACACCACCCCTGGGGGTGCATACAGCAGCAGGGAACCATCCCCCTGCATGTCCTCACAAATGAGCTGCTTGTGCCTCTGTCCCACTCCCAACCCTGGGGTCACATCCACCACCCACACAGACTTATTGGCAGGACACTGCTTGCCAAGTTGCCAGGCTGCATTCCTGGAAATCAGCTATCACTATCAGCCAAGAAAATCTTTATCGGTGCACCCCTAATTATAATTAGAAAATTTCTTGATAAATTGAGAAATAAATATAGAAATGGTCCAAAATCAAGCAAGAAGAAATTGAATCACAATCTGAATCACTTTTTATGTTCTTATTGGAGGAAATGTCCTTTGTGAGCTATTAAATAGAATAACCAGAGATGTACCTTCTGACATCCTAAACCAACAGTGGCTGATGCCATGGCGGGACTTGATAGGGGCTGGATTACATTAGACATCTCTTGAACATATGCTCTTCCCCTGTAAAGTATCTGTTATTTGCCACTGTTGGAGATAGGAGAGTAGGCTATATGGACCATAGGTCTGACACAACATGGTTTTTCTCATGTTCTTATGAATATATGTCAATAAAGTACTGAAGTGTTAGCCACGTTAGTCTGTCAGGAAGAAAGTAGAGCAGGATGGCACCTTAAGCAGCATCTACACATGCAGGCATGTGCAGTTTGTGGTGCCACAAACTGCAAGCTTTGTACACTAAACCATGTGTGGCACTCTTAATTTGCAAGACGGGGGCAAAATTTGTTACCAGAATTTCCTGGTAACAAAAGAATACCTAGAAAAAATGTGGCACAAAGCACACCAAAATAGCATGCACCAGGACAAATACAGAAACAGGAGAGAATGCAGCCCCAGCTCAAGGCACGCTGCCTCAGTGCAGGGTCTCTACAGCACATGGAGATGGGGGAGCAGACATCCCTGGGCTACCTGCTCCCCTATCTCCATATGCTGCTCCCTGGCTGGCTGGGTGCATTAGCCCAATGCTGAGGCACTCTGTGCCTCAGGCAACCTACCCCGCAGCACATAGGGCCCGGCTGGAGCAGCACGCCTGTAATTAGGAGGAGCTGGGCATGAGAAATTTGCCCACAGTGAGACAATGTATCCCACAACAAAGCACATGTGCAGGGGCATGTGAAGTGGCACAAAGTAGCAGCACAAATCTGTGGTGCTGCGAGCACACCCCCCTGGTTAACTAAACACAGTCCTAGGGCATTTTTACACGTGCTTGGGGGGGGGGGGCGGGGGAAGATGCCGTTTTAATTTAAGTACCTGAAGCATCTCATGTATCGTATCTCTGTGCTTCAAAATGGTGGCAGGGGCACTTTATCTAAAGCTTCTCAAACAAGCTTTAGTTTAAAAAGTGCCCCGCTGCCATTTTGAAGCACAGGGATGGTGATACATAAGATGCAGAGGCTGGCTGGAGCACGATAATTACTACTAATTACTACTTGTGAGAGAGTGAGAGAGCCCGTGCCAAAACCAAAGGCAGCTACCCTAGACCCACAGCCCCAGAGGACCCGGCTGAAACCCTTCATACCAGGTGTTTCTGGAGGGGAGGAGCTGGGAACTTGAACTGCAGCATAAAAAGGAGCCCAGAGCAGGAAGGAAGGGAGAGCACAGGACCGTAAGTGGAGGAGCCGGCTGAACAATGCTGGAGGAATCTGTGAAAGTCACGTGGAGGGCTGGCAGGAGGCTCATGCAGAGAGGGAACTCCCCAGAGGAGCTCTAGAGCAGTGGTCTCCAAACTTTTTTGATTGCACACCCCTATCAATAAAAAATTTTTGATCATGCACTCCCAATATATGTATATTTATATAACTATAAATATGAATAGAAGTTCTAATATTTTCTTTCTGTACCCCAATGGATTGTCTTGCACACCCCCTAGGGTGCACACACCCCACTTTGGAGACCACTGCTCTAGAGGAAGGTGCAGTGGAGTGGCATGGTCAGGAACTACCTGCAATCTCCTCGGCAGCCAGCAGAGCCTGACAGAGAAAAGGTACCATACAGACTCTAATAGAGGGGCACTAATGACCCTAAAAGGGGTACAAGAAAAAATTATAGTGATGCTCTCAATGAGATGAGGGTATTGTGATGACCCCAATAGAAGGCACAAGAAGCCTGATCGTAAGGACATGAACAGGGGAAGGAGAGAATAGTCGTACTGACGTTTTGTTTCTTTGTCTATTGGCAAAAGATGGCCGACAATCCTCCAGGAGGCGAGCACTCCTTTTGGGGTTTTTTTGTTGAGGTAAAGGCCCTGGGGAGGAACCCAGCAGCTGAATACAAACCCAAGGACACTTAGACTACTGGTGGATCGGACAAGGGTGTAGGGGTGGTGGAGCCCTCAGCATCATAAGACAGCAGATGATGACCAGGTGGAACTGCACATCCAGGTACTAAACACCAAAGACGTGGCAGGCGAGAATATGCGTGTGTGGATCTCCATCCAAGACTTGTCCCTCACTTCAGCTGGTGAGTTGAGGTCCTATGGAAATACACATCTAGATCATCTACCTATTTTGTGTGTATAGTTCTCTGGAGGAGGAGAAAACAAAAGAAAAGGTTGCAAGGACTCTTGGGAGGGCGAGCTACCCAGCTGGCCACTTGACACTACGCAATTAATCAAGTCCACTCCAATGCATTATGTGAGTGGTGTTGGAGGTAATCCTGTGCTGCAACGTGCATAAGCCAGAGTATCACATCTTGTAGGCTGACAGCTTGAACACTGACGTAGTCCACCATTTAGGAGCTGCCCTCTTCACTTTGCTCTTATACAATATGTGGGAGATTCCTACCTGTTACAGGGCTCCTCAAGTATATCTGCAGGTGTCCTTTCTACAAGGCTTCTCTTTCCCTGGACCCCATATACATGCCAACCAGGTGTTACATTTGTTTGTTCTTAGCCCACAGGATGAGGCCCTGGGCCCTTTATTTCAACTACAAGCACGGCCATCAAGTTGAGATGCTTAGTACTTACGTCTCACACTTAAATCTGTCCCTCCCTCAAGAGCTACCAACCAGGTAAATGAATAACAGTCTGCCTATCTTCAAATGAACTTGTGCCTCAAAGCCAGGTACAATAAACAAAATTAATTAGCTGAATCAATTTCCAATAATAATTCATTAATTTAGTCACTCAGTCAAATTGTCCTCAACTGCAGTATCTTCAGTCAATTGAGCTCCTTCTTCCTTGCTCATTAACTCACATACTTGTCTGTCTGCCAACTCCTCCAAGCATTCACCAGGCATATAGGAAATAAAAGTCTATCAGTAGCACTCACATACTAGGAGCTTGTCCCACGTGTGCCTATTTTTGCTGCCAGGAGGTTAGGTTCCCCATCGCCTGCTTGACTCTGGGGAGGAGAACTTCCCCAGCCTCACCTTCCCTTCTGCTTCTCCGGGGTTTGGAGTATCTTGTGCTGAATGCTCCTCTGAGCTCTCAGACTGCAGATTTGCTTCCCTGCTGGGGCAAGAGAGACTAACCGGAGGCTCGCCATGGTACAAGGCTGAGCTCAGCCTCCATGCCACATTGTCTCTCTCCCCTGCCGGCATCAGATATTCAGATATACCGTCTGCTGCTGTGCACCCACCTATGGGCAGAGAGCAGGCGCTTACAAAGCAGGGCTGCCACTGCACCTGCTGCTCCTGCTACTTTGTTGCCACTGCTGGCACCCCTGCAAGTGTGTGGGGAACACCTCTAGCCCTTACCGGGCCATGCCGCACTCCCCAGTGTGCAGAAGAGGCTTGCCCAGGGTTCCCATCCCCAGGTTTCTCAGGAGGCCTTGTCTCCTGCTCTCACAGCTGGAATTACAGTGCATCTGAGCAGCCTCCCAGCTCATGTATGGGCACCCTTAGAGTTTAACTGATTTAGAGCGGCATGAATTTTTGTAGGCAACACCTACTTTGTCAGATGCTAGGTTGGTCCATTCTAAACATCTGACAAAGCAGGCTATTGCCTAGAAAAGCTCATGGTTGTCCAATTCAATTAGTCTCTAAGGTGCCATCCTGTCCTACCTTCTGCCTAAGTCAATAATGTGCTGCTGTTACAAAAGAAAGGAACATCTTATTTTGGAACATATTTGACTTTGTCCAGTTTGCATTTTTGAGAAAGGTATTTAAAAAAATAGCCAAAATCAGAGGACAATAATAAGGAGGAAGAAAAGTTGAAAGAACTGCATATACTTAACTAGTGGAAGGAACCGTTCTTCGCCCAGTCATTGTTTTTGTAATTGCAGTGTTTGTTTATTTTCAAAGAACTTGGTATAACATATTTAGGTGAAAAATATTGTTTATTTTTAAAGAACATAGTACAACATATATAACATTTAATATTTAATATGGAACAACATTTCTAATGACATCCAAATAAATTATCTTTATTGTAGAACTTCTTTGTAAACAATGCTTGTGGTGTTTCTTGTTGGCACTGGTATGTACAGCCCTCTTCAACTACCAACTCTGGAGCAACCCACATATAACTGCCTGTGTGAAAAGCATTGTTTCCTTAAATAGTCACTGGTAGCCCCAAAAAGGGTCAAGTGAAAAATAATCTGCCTGTAATTTTCTTTAGGTGGTATTCAGTGATGTTGGAAGGTTCAGAGTAGATAGGACCAGCCATTCTCAAGTTATAAGTGAACATACATACATACATACACTTCATTTTATATACACAGATATAGGCGAGAAAAGAATTACCAGGAACTTGATAACACTCTTCAGATTTAAAAGGCTTTTTCATAAACAGATGACACTGGCCATGTCTAGTAAGAATAAGACCAGAAGTAAAGAGCTTAAATTGCAGCAAACAAGATTTAGATTACATATGATGGAAAACTTCCTAATGAAAAGGGTAGTTAACCTAAGGGGGGGGAGGGAATCTCACAGGTCACCTAAGGGAGATCTCCTTACTAGAGTTTTTAAGAACAGGATAGATAAACATCTTTCAGGCTTAAGTCACAGGCAGCATCTGTTTGGCACCTGGAAGATTAAGGAGGGAGCAGGGAGAAGAGTGGCAGATAATCCAGGGAACAGAAAGCATAGCAGCAGATGGAGCAGGGGAAGCGGATCAGTGGCACTTAGGGAAGGCCTGTCAAAAAGGCTGGCTGCCACTAGTACATCTGATCCTGCCTCAGAGCAGGCCTTGGACTAAATGGCCTCTTGCAGCCTTTTCATATCTTATTTTTTAATGAAATAAGATGTTTATTTTAGCTTAATTTCATAGACTTGTGGTTTCTCCCCCGCCCCACCTGAAACCCAAAAATCTTTGTGTTCCATTTTACAGATTTCAAAATTTAAAATAAGCAGCTACAAATTAAGCTCCTAAGGTTTAACACTGTTCATTCCCAGAAATTGCTGGACTGGCTAAAGTGACAGAAAATACTCCTTTCTCTACCAGGTAACAGCTTAATGGAAGAACAGTGACTACTGATTTATTTTCCAGTTAGTTGTTGGGGGGGGAGGGAACAGTACAAGTACAAACCTACCAGAAGCATTACAAAAACAAGCACTAAACAGAAGCATTACAAAAACAAGCTAAAAACAAGGCAGGAGGGTTTTTTTCAGGCTGGCAACAGGGAAGTTTGGTGGCTAATTCTAAGCTCCGCTGGTAACAGAGAGGAAACAACACCCTGTATGCTAACTCTTGGGTCTCAGCATTGTCAACATGCATGATTTTACTGCAGGCCTCAAGTTATTCAGGAGTATTCCGTTGGTTTTCTTTATTATTTTTTGTTTTCAGATCCTATCTGGAGCAATGCAACTAGGTGAGAATTGTAGCTTTCATTTAAAAATAAATGATATTTGTGACTATCATAATGATGTAGAAAAGCTTGATTCTATTTTATTTAAGTGGGCACAATGCAATCAAAAAGTAGAAGTGGAATAACATGAACACACAATTATCTTAAGACTTGTGATTTTTAAATCAATGTTATCATTTTTCTTAAAGCTAATAGCACATCTACATCATAGCAGCATAGTGTCATCATGGCATGGAAAGAAAGAGGGTTCCAGCCCTTGTCCAGGAGCTGATTTAAAGGGGAAAAATTTCTGAAGTCACTACTTAGTTTTTAATTTAATCTTTCAGTGGAAGGAGGTGAAGGATGGAACTTTCCAAAGTCTGGATCAACTGACTGAAAATCAGGATTATGTACAAGAACAACTAACCAGTCCTACTTTGTAAGTACAAATAAATGAGAGGAAAAAAATAATACATCATGAAATCTCTCATTATCCAAAGTGAAGAGATAAAGCATTATTTTTCAAATATTTTTCAGGAGGATATTTTCAGTAGTTATGAATGGATTCTCAAAACAATGTAATAGTCAGACTTCAAGCGCTCATCTATCCTAGATGAGCTGTTGGAGTTCTGCATGATTAAATACTAATACTATATGTAATTAAATTCCTAGGAACTGACTTTTAAAGATATTTAATCTGAACTAATTTAACTCCAGTAACATATTGCAATTCTGGTTCCTTCCCCTGTTTAAAATTGTTCAATTTTTTAAAAATAAATTAAGTCTAGTCTAACAATGACTGTGGCAAAGAATCTGCAACCATTAATCAGGAGTTCTACTCAAATAATTAGCCCCAGAGTCATGTAATTTCAATTGTAATATCCTGTGTCATAAGTTCTTTTTCACATGCCAACGTTCTTCCATCGCCAAGATTCCTCCACAATCCACCTTAGTACCATATTATTTTCAGCTACTTGCCTTTAACAATTGCCAGATATGCAGAATGTAAAACAGAGTATATTTTAGTATTTTTGCATGTCTGAAGTTATCTTAACTAACTTTCTAGCTAAAAGTTATTTTTTTGATTTAAACTTCTGCTAGGAAACAGACTATGCTGGTACTAACTTTAGGAGGTTTGTCCTAAGAGATTCCAAGCATAAAGAAATCCATACTCCCTTTGTGTCTTCACAGCATGCTTTCCACACACTGAATTGTTCACTGGGTGGTCCAGCTATACGACAGCATATTTCCACAACTGACAGTCCACTGTCTAGAAGGTGGAAAGTCAGAACTGGGAGGATGTGACCTGACCCTTACTATTCAGTATTTTTTATACAAATTATTTCTGCCAGTTGCTTACACACCCTTTGTAATACTTAGCAATGGTTTTCTTTGGAAACAATCAGGGTTTCCAAAGAGTGCACAGATCTCATTCTGAAAACACTTCATAGAAGCATATCCAATTCTCAGAAGTGAAGAATGAAAGACGGGTCTTAGGTGAACTTCAGGGTGGGAAGGATAGAATTTTGCAGAAAACCCGTGATTGTCAGCAAAAAACTGGTCAACAACTATATCTTCACTCCCTTCACAAATTTCCTCAAAATAAAGTGACTGACTACAGAACACTTTTGTCATGATGAAACGGTTTTCAGGAAGAACAAGAGTGCATTCAAGTTTAGCCACACAGGAGATCAGTCTTGGAGGGTGGGTGGGGAATAAAAAAATAGACATGTTACACAGTAACAACTATGACAATGTTGCCATAGTTCAAGTACCTGAATTTTGAGCTCATCTATTTTTACAACGCAAGTTAAAATCAGCAGCTTTGCACTACTGAAATTAACTGGCATAATATGGACATTCATATGCCAGCTACAATTTTTAATGGTACAAAGTTGAAAAGATTAAGCCCCAAAGAGTTTAAGGAATCTGACTTGATTCACTTCTATCCTACTTAAGGTGGTGCCTTTTACACCTGCTGCCAAACTATCAAGTATTGCCCTATACATAAAATTACTGCATTTACTTAAACTGAAGACAAGATATTTTTCACCATTTAACTGGGGGGGGAAAGCCCCTTTCCATGGATTCTGGTAAAAGCAGAGGCAGGGGTAGGGCAGAACAAAGGTAGCTGCTGAGACTCTGACTCCATTCCTGACCTGGGGTCTGAGTTAGAGTTGGACCTGCGGCAGCTGCCTGCTACCCACATCACCTACCTTCCACAACATCTACCACCCCACCTGCCCCTCCACTGCCACCTCTGGTTTTGTTTTTTTTTAACTTGCATGGCTCTGGCTCGGGCTCCAGCCCTATTCTGGCCCAGACCGTAGAGCATGTGGACACTCCAGCCACGGCCCAGCCAAGCAGCAGCAGTAGCAGCAGCAGTCTGGCTTCAGGATCAGGACCACTGCCAACACAACTGCTCCTACATAGCCAGGTTTGGACAGAAGAGAACAGGTTCTTTATGCCCTCGGCTAGAGCAGGGCCTGAGCCTGAGCTAGGATCATGGAGGGGGGTGAGGGGGTAAGTGCCAAACAACACAGGCACTGGGAGAGGGTGAGGGGGATGGGGACAGAGGTCAAGCCACTGGACTCCCCCACTGCCTACCCCTCTGCTGCTGCTTTCTCCTCTGCAGGAGTGGAGAGAGGAGGAGGGGATGAATTTAAGATGACTGTCCAATAGTTAGATTGTGTACATGAATAATTATAACAAATTTACAAATTTTCCTAATATACAATGTAATTATTGGGGGGTCATCTTAAATTCAAAGTAATCTTGGATTTAAGTAAATACCGTAATCCCCTTATCAATAACAATAAAAATTGCCAAAACTCTTTTCCCTCCCTGTCCTTATGCTTGTGAACCCCTGAACCCCTGTTCCCCAAATTGATGCCTGTACCTCCATATGTTCCCTAATCTATCCACAGATGACTTTCTTTGACTTAATATTATAAAAAAAATGTTTCTAACTTTAAACTTCAATACTTTGGGCTGATACTGGACTTGTCCATTGTTCTAGGTGTTCCAGTGGTCCATTCCACAATGCAATGTTACTCAAAACAAGGGCAAAAAGTAGAGAAACCAGTAGCAGAATAAAGTAACACTGAGTCACGAAATTAACTCTGAAAAGTTTAAGTGTCAAAGGATCACCTCAGATGCTTATATAATTTAGGACGATCTGCTTCAAAAATTTTGAGGATCACCCTGACAACTACATAATACAGGAACTGCCAGATTATATGAGAAGTCCTGTATCCAACTGCCTCAGGAATTAGCCTATGTTCTCCTAATATATGTTAAAGAAATCTCATGTGACCTATTCTAAATCTATGCTGTATGAAAGGAAAAGGAAATTCCTTCCTGACCCCTTTCAAATGATCAGGCTGGGGTTTAATTAACCATAACATGATCTTCATTTGCAGTGATGCAAATATTTTGTCATAAAATGATCCAACTATGATATTTGTCTGATAGCCTACAAATGCAATGAACTATACAGGTTAAATGTATGTTGCATAAAATACAGTATTTCCTTTGTTATTTCCACATTTACTGCCTTAAGTTTAGTTTCACTTTTCCTCCTATCATGCAACAAGGCAAAAAAAAAAAAAAAAGAGCCATTGATCATCTTCACTCAACATTTTAGCCTCGCATAACTCTTCATGTGTCAGTGAACAGTGCCAATGTAAGAAGCTAAAGGAATATGAAGGCCTTTATAATGCTACATTCATCAGGAAAGTCCCATATAATTTTACTCCTTTCAATGCCAAACAATTCTAGACTGTAACTGAAAGCCAATTAGAGGTTTTTTAAAACCTGAGTTGACCCAAAACATTTTTAAATGAATTTTTGTTTATTCAGGTAGATGCACAAAGGATGAGCCAGCAGAGCTTTCTTCCAAACTGATTAATTTTATTATATCTGATCATCACCATCTCTGAAAAAATATGTTCATTAAAAATACTTTATTCACGTACTTCAAGAAAACAACAACAGCAGGAGATCATCTTTCATTGCTTCATACTACCAAGAGTTATATATCCAACAATGACCAGAGTCATGGCTGCAGAGTTCAGAGTTCTCCTTTTGATGTTGATGGAAACCTGCTTTCTGATTAATTTACAAAAAAAGTGAAGTACATGTTTCCACTGTAACTCCCATGCTAACATCTCCTGGTATATAAACTCCCTGCTAAATGCAAAACAGATGAGCCTGAAAAGAAAGTTATTTATACCATGGATTCTTTCAGTTAAATTAGGAACTAAGAGTGACTTATCACCTGTGGCTCACCACTAATAATACTTCAGTATAGACATTAAAGCAATACATATGTTGAAAAGAAAGAGAAAATATGTATGTATATTCCTTTAAAGACAGGGATTTTTATAAACATACGATGAAACTACTAATCTGTAATTTTTGGCAGAAGTTAAATTTAAAAAGGTTAATATTTTATTTAACAAAAAGAAATGGGCACAATGAAAATAAAATAATGGGTTTTTTAAAACTTCCCATTTCTAATATTAAGTCTGGTTCTATTCTGAGAAATAAATTTATAAAATGGCAACGTGGGATTCCACGTTTATTTGACTCAGACAGATTCCCAAAGCAAATGCACTCAGTTGGCAAGTTTTTCCCTCTAACTTCCAACTCTACACACTGTAGTTAGAACCGAGAACCAAGGAAGACTGCTTCCATCTAGGTGTAAGATTAGCAACAATGAAGGAAAAATTCTACCTTCTTTGACACCTTTGCAACTTCACTGTCTTCACTGGCGTAATATAGGATAAAGCCCTGGTTTTCAAGCAGGGTGCAGCATGACCATATGAGAGCTGCTGCGGCATAGGTGCTCCTAATATCACCAGATGAAACTACCCCATGTGCTTCATATGGAACCAGACTGGGAAGGGCTGAGACACGGGTCAGTGCTCCTACCTAGTTTAGGGTTATCTGATAAAGCTAATGCAGGCAGAAGCTCATGCTTTTGCTGCAGACTGTCCTGGTCTGGCCCTGAATGCTCCTCTTACAGAGGTGCACACAGGGCAGTTTCTACAGGCAGCAGTGGCAGCCCTGAAATGGGACCCAGGTAGAGTTCCACCAGGTGGGACTGCCTCTTATTCCTCTGTTTCCAGGAACAGCATGGCTCAAATTCCTACTGAAGCCCTCAGTACCATAACTAGGGCAGGAAGAAAGAGGCTCCAGCCCTGGGTGCCAATTTGGAAGGGGTACCAGAATAGCAGCCCCAGAGCCCATGCCATGGCAGCTATAGCCAGGCAGAATGCAGGGAACTCGAACCAGCCCCAGAAACAGACGTCAGCCAACAGCCTTGAAACCAGTGCGTTGACCTGGTCAGTGCGACCACCTATCTGAACCCACCACTCTGATGCTGTTCCCAAAAGCTAGCTGAGGCCTACCTAAAGTCTCCATCAGTGCCTGAGTCTCCACCTAATCCCCAACACCTGAGTGACTGGCAGCTGTCACATGACCCTACACTTCCCCTATGTAAGTCCACAGAGAAATGCAGGAATCGTTTTGGCAGCACAGCATGGTGCTTCTTGACCTCTGACTATATTTCCGGTAACTCTACTTGCTTCCTGATCTGGTTTCCTGACTTGGCTTGTTTGTGGACTCTGCTTTCCATTTGATGTTCTTGTTTCTTTATTTGGCTCACTCATAAACTTTCTTACTTCATGACCTCCTGGTCTCCTGACCTGGCTTGTCCCTGGACTCTGATTACCTTCTCCAACAAAAATCACTAGTTATGCCTCTGGTCCCAATCTCACTCAGCCCAGGGCACACAAAGCTGTTTCACTTGGCTGTGGTGGTGGTGGCATCCCATTTGAGAACCACTGAGGTAAGCTGAGGCACTGTAACAGTGACTCTCAACTGAGTTGCTACCAAATTCAGAAAAGTTATGGTCTGAATTTAAATAAGTGGAGAACCATTGGGCCAAAGGATTGCCCTATAATTAGCTGTTAGTGAAATAATCTGTAGTTAGTGTATGGGGAAAGATAATATTCTGCTGACACACTCAACTGTACTATCTGCAAGACAAACATGAGTAACAGTTAGTAAAAATGTATTTTTATCAATTGTATCCACAAGAGAAACCTCTGTAATACAGCATGCATTAATATAATCCTGGCTTTAGTAAATGTAAACTTTAGAATTGCAATAGTCAGTCATCTAGAAAATTAAAAAGATCAATTGAAAATTTCAAGTCAGCCATGCAAAACAAAAAAGATTAATAATGAACTGTAATGTGTTGTGGGGTGCAGTGGCAGAGCATTTCATGTGTTTTGCTATGATTCAAGAGACATAAGTTTTGCAGACCCACTGCAAAACTGCCAAGGGCTGTCCCATGTTGACCCAACTCTAAATGAGTACATGGCCATTCAGGCAGATAAGTGGCCCTCACTCCCTTGTATGCTTTTGGCTACAGAAATTCATGAGCCACAGTCATGCTACCACTGCAGATCACTAGGGTCATGCTAGCGTTGTAGCTTGGGATAGCGTCCGATGAATCTTTTCCTGCCTCTTGCTCCCACATACCAATTCCCAAAACAACAGTTAGCTGCTGTACTTTCTCAGCTTTGGATATACCAATCTGGACTGATAGCCTATTAACTGATGTGCATCACATAACTGATGAGCATAAGGCTATTCAAATCATGCTAGATATCTTTGCATAAAAAACTTGGGGCATTCCTGTCTCCTTTTCCCCCTCTCAATTAAGGTTTCAATATTGCAAAGCACAAGAAAAGAATATTAAACAAGATCTTTCCATTAGAAAGTCTTAGGGAGAGCAGACAGATTTGTGTTTATATGAAAGCAGTAAGATTTCACTAGCCAGGAATCAAAATATCTTATTATCAGCAAAGTGCTGTTCCAATCAGCAAAGTGCTGTTCCAATGATGTCCCCATCATCAGAATATTGAGTGTAATTTTAGATAATGAGCTTCCCATCCCCTTGTAAACAACACCAAAGAAAGTTTCCAGTACCTTCGCGAATACACTAAGATGTCTCTGACTCTCCTCCTTTCCAAGGTCACAGGAAATTATTGCCACCACAGTAGACATTTGAGAAACCAGTAGATCTTTCCCATATGAGCATATGAAAATCCTCAAACAAGTGCAACCCATACTAGAAAAAAACCTCTCTCTTAAAGAGATTTTTCCAGAACCACCTGTCCTAGCCTTCAAACAAGCACCAAAACTCGCTAACCTCAGCACCAGAAGCAAACTCCCCATGACCCAAAGCACGCCTAATGGATTCTGACCATGCCAGGACAAGAAATGCAAAACCTGCCAACACATCTGCACCACCCCCATTATAACTACACCCACAACAGAACCATCACCATTCTTGGATTGTATAGCTGCACCTCTAGAAATAATATATATCTCATCCAATGCACCAAATGCCCTGCTGAAAATATGTTGGAGAAACCAAACAACAACTGTGCACTAGAATGAATACACATGAAAAATCTATCAAAGACAAGAATACCCAACTACTTGTGGGGACACACTTCTCACAGGACAATCACCTCTCTGACCTCTCCTTTCTAATCCTCAAAGGAAACTTACAAAACACCTTCCACAGATGAGCCTATGAACTTCACTTCATAAATCTACTGGATACAAAAAATCATGGACTCAATACAGACATTGGTTTTATAACACATTACAACCTGCCTGACATCTGATTCAACAGGTATGTGCCTGACCTGACCTCTTACATTCTTCTTTTCCTCCACCTTTTTCCCCTCCCCTATTTCTTTCCCCTTTGTTTCCCTGATTTCTTATTATTTCCTTCCTCACTGAGATCCCCTTTCTTACCCTGTATTATTACCTCTGATGTTTCCCTTTGGCCTTTTCCCCCTGCTTTCTTTCCTCACCCTCTCCTGCTTTACCTTTTGTTTCTCCTTTCTACCTATTTATATTTTCATTACAACCTCTCACACTTTGAGCTTCTCTCATTCCTGTTTTCCTGATCTCCAACTATTTTCTTTTTCACTGACAGCCTCTTTTCTACCTTGTATTGCATCACTGTCAGGTCTCCCTTTAGCCTTTTTTCCCCCTGCTCTCTTTCCCCTCCCCTTTCTGCATTTCTTTTTGTCTTTCTAATTTCTACTCATTTAAATGCTCACTGAGATCTTGCCACACTTTTAGCTTCTCTCTTTCCTTGGAGCCTCAGAACAGCAGAGATTCCCTATGCCTGAAGAAGGGTGACTGCACCCCAAAGATTGCTAAGAACTTTTTTTTTCCAACTATCCAGTTGGTCTAATAAAAGATATCACATCTACTCAAATAACCTTGCCTTCCCATATGAACAACATTTTTTACTCAAGATTCCAGAGACTCTGTGAGCTAAGGCAGAGTAGTCATTTTTGACAGAGGAATAGCACGTGAGGCTTTGGATACATTCTCATGTGTCCAAGATCAACTATGCAAAATTACCTCCTACTTACACTGTTTTCTTCTGAGATAGATTTGCTTATAATAATCAAGGTCCTTGATTGCTAGGAATATCAGGCACCAACTTATTAATGGTTCACGACTAAGAACAGAAGCAAATAAACCCCCCAAAGACCAGCTGAAGGAAGACCATACTTGAGGCACTTCAGTTTTTCTTATTCACGTTCTTTCCTACAATAGGAATTGCTACTATGACCAATTAAATTGACTGAGTGAGAAGTGATGAAAATAGAAGAAAAATGTCACTCTTGGTCCTCAGAATCATAGAATCATAGAAATTAAGGGCTGGAATGGGACCTCAAAAGATCATCAAGTCCAACCCCACTGCTCTGGGCAGGAGTACTGCTGAGATCAAATGATCCCAGCAAGGTGTCTGTCCAGTCTCCTCTTAAAGACTTCCAAGGTTGGGGACTGCACTATCTCCTTGAGAAGTCTATTCCATATTCTGGTTGCCTGTACTGTAAAGAAGTTCTTCCTTACATCCAACCTGAAACTGTCCTCTAACAGTTTATTTGCTCTGGGGCACCCTGGTTTTTCTCCCATCTCCTGACATTCACCCCTTATATATTTATAGATAGCCACCAGTTCCCCCCCTCAGTCTTCTCTTCCTCAGGCTATACAATCCCAGATCCCTTAGTCTTTCCTCACAAGGTTTGTACTCCAGGCCCTTAATCATTCTTGTAGCCCTTCTCTGGACCATTACAAGATTCTCCACATCTTTTTTGAAGTGAAGCACCCAGAACTGGACACAGGGTCTCTCAGTGGGTGCATTTACACATTCATTGAGGAGCTTTTGCTACTGCACATTAAATTTAGTACCTCTGTGAGGTACTAACTAAATACACATTAGGCTGCCCAAATACACAGTAGCAAAAGCACACATTTTAGTGATGTTTAATTCACAGTAGCCTAATTTTACTGCGCATTAGTGTATTAACATGGTTTTTGCCATCACACTCTAATGCGCAGTAAAATAAGCTACTGCACATTAAAGCACATGTGTATATGCAGCAAATGATATATTCTTTAATACAATTTGATTGGTACTTTATCACTCACAAAATTTAAAAAAGCATACTTGTATGTTCAAGCACAGAAAAATATATTTAGTCGTAAAGCATTTCTTAGAATATCCTTATTTATAACCCCCATCGTTTATGACCATATCTTTGTTGAAATCATTAAATAGGGCATGGCATAAATTGTTAGCACAACACAAACTGAAACTCCAATTTAGATTTCAACCAGCTCTGTTTAGACCACTTTGCCTCCGTTTGTTTCAGTAGGTGCTAATTATGTGACTTAAACTTATTAAAAGTTTTTAAAATTACAAAAAGCATCAAAAATATATTTCCCATGTGACATGAAAGCAACAGAAAGCAATATATACAGCCTAAAATTCACAATCTATTTATATTAAATCTGATTTAAAATATGGAAACAATTTTATGCATGTACAACTATAAACTTCTCTCTTATATAAATATCTTGGATGTCACATTACTTTAAGACACCTAAGCAGTCTGATATACCACAGAAGTTCTGTTATAATGTAGCAAATAAAAAGTAAAAGTACAAATACAGGTTTTCCAAAAATGATCAAATAAAAGAATAACTTTCAGATTCCTTTCCCCCTCCTTTACCTGCCCCATACTTCCCTCTGCCCATTCCTCCCCCACTTTTTTTTTTTTAAACCGTTTGGTGTTCTATCATAATTTTTACACAATGTGCTATTGTTTTCAGGTAACTGCAAATAGCTGGAAGTTGACAACAACAGTGGAATTAAATCTGCCAGAAATATACACTAAAAAAATTGCAAGCAGTCTACGTTATTTAAAATGAGACTCTGAGGCACCATGAGGAGAAGCCCTTTATAAATCAAGAGTACTGTGTACACAGTAATTCACTTATCGTACTAAAGAGAGATATTGTTAAAATCAACCAGCCCATTTTTGGCATGAACTGCAAATGGGCAAGATGGTTTACAAATACGAGTTATGAGCACTATGCTATAGCTGCCATTCCTGTGATCTCAGGCAAACTGCAGCATGCAACTTCCTTTCTGAAAAGCTTAAATATGCTCTCCTTCCTCCTTACCCCTCAGCTCAGGACAGTTGAGTCATTCCCACAGTAGATAAATCTTTCTGACTGCTGATTATTCAGAAAAGAGGCAAAGTGTGTGACAGGGTCTCTTTTGTTTCGCTGCAAGCTGGACAATCTGTTTTTCATTGAACAGTTTTTAGCTTACTCTCCACAACATTTTTCTTTAATTATGATAAAAGACAGTAACTTAATCAAGCATAAATCCTGTTCAAGGGAACATAAGAAAATAAAGGGGTTAAACTTTGGAGGGAACAAAAAAAGTTATGCATGTGGCCTTCTCTCAATTACAACTGTAGGTACTGCTAAAGCACTGACAAGTGAAAAATTGTTCATTCTCAAAATGTTGCATTAGTATCACAGACTGGAAGAATGAATTAAATAAACCCAAGATCATGTTTGTTTTGATTAACATGTTCTGCATAGAATGTAACTATTCAGTTATGAAGTGATCTTTACTCTTACTCCAAAAGCATATCATTATGCACAGTTGCTCCCAGAGACAAGAATTCCCCGATCAATACACTAACTGTTTACTGCACATAGACTGGAGACCAGCAGCACAGTTTGCCAATTAATTCAGGCAAGGGAAAAAGAAGGTAGAGAGGCGGATTATGACTAGTAGAAGTTGCATTTAATATACATCCTTGCTACAGAATAAAAACAAAGATTTCTGTGTCAATTTGGAAACAGAAACATCAAAATATAATTATCTGTTTGTGACAGATTCTAATGCATGGCAGATACTTTCCAGACAATTAAGAAGAAATAATCTAGATCAGTGTCTTTCAACTAGTATACCACACCATCCTTGAGGTCCTTTCAAGGATGCTGCAGAGTGCCACACAATGTTTGCACTATTAGGTGTGCAAACATAATTCACAAGACAAACCCAAAGATTTCAAATAGCAATTCATAGTGTGAAAACATTCTGTTGTGGTCTGAGTTCTTTGCAATGGAAGAATTGCTTTATTATTTTTTCACACTCAAAAAACAAGTGGAAAGTGAAAGCTGCCATTTTCAAAGGGTGCCTTCACTCCAGAAAAGGTTGAGAACTACTGATCTGGGTGCCAAAGAAACTCAAAATACAAAAGTAGACAGGGTGGGAATGAGAAGAAATATAGTACTTTCCCCTTCATCTTTACTTAATATGCAGTATGTTTGGTTTTGATACATTATAGGCAACATGGATGGCAAATATGAGTGCATCTTCCAGAGGGACTTGCGTGTGGAAATGGTAGAGCCCTTTAGATATGCGAAGACAGTTGTGCCATGCCTCAGGAGCAGCAGAGAAGAACATGCTCCGAGGTGTTTAGACTATCTGCACAAGGAAAAAAGGTGCCAGCCATCATGATGGCTAACATGGTGTTACATTTTAAAGTAGAGCAAGGTTCAGTTTGGTCTTGGTTTAGTTGATTGATATACTTAGGCAGCTGAACTGTAGTTGACCTCAACCATATTTAATCAAAGAAACTGGGGCACCCTACCATAGATGAAGGAAGGGAGCATATAGGGCATTTATAGACATGCTCCAGGAGGTGAGGGAGGGGGGCACTTTAATTAGCGCAGCTCTAGAAATACCTGGAGCATCATGTATATCAGCGTCCCTGCACTGAAAAATGGCAGTGGGGCACTTTGAACTAAAGCTTATTGAACAAGCTTTAGTTTAAAGCAGTGGTTCTCAACCTTTTGCACCTTACATCCCACCTACCTAAGGTCAAAAAATCCTGCCCCACCAGTTGACGAGTGGGGGGAGAGTTCCCCAGAGGTCAGTTGAAGAGCAGGGGGAAGGAGGGAGAGTCCCCCAGCGGCCAACTGAAGCATGCAAAAGCAAAACCGGAAGTCCCACTGTGGCACTTTCAGTTGCGCCGCCACGACTCAAGTCCCACCTAGAGGATCTTCGCATCCCACCAGTTGAGAAACCCTGGTTTAAAGCACCTCTGCACCATTTTTCAGCATGGGGATACCGATACATGTGACACTGGAGTCTGCCGGAGCACAGTAATTACTAAGCTCCAACAGACTTGATTGAGTCTGCTCCAATGTGCTGTAATTACAGCGCATCAAAGCAGCTTCCTTGCCCATAGAGCCCCAGCAAGGGGAGGGCATAAGCAGACCCTAATGAGGGGGCGGGATAGAGGAGAAGGGAGAGGAGGAAATGACAGCTCAGACAGAACACCTGTTTGGGGATGGGAAAGGACCTTTATAGAGCCCCTGACATGGCAGAAAGATGGACATGGACCAGAAGAATGACAGGGATACAATCACTGGCAGGGGAGATTGGGGAAATTGCAAGGAATACATGAAAAAGAGGATGGGATGATGGCATGCTGTCTATGGGACAGGATGGAAGAATGCATGGAGCCCTGGTACATGCAGTGATCTCAGCTATGGGTGCTATAAAGCCCGAAAACTTTCAGTATATTTGTGAATAAGATTGACTACCATTCACAAGAATGGAAAGGAATCAGCAAACACTAAGCTGATCTTTCCCATTAAGACTTTCGACTATTTTATAGTTAGTATCTTCTATGCATTTCAAGTATTTGTGGCAGTTTTTTAAGGTAAGTTTTATATAAAATATATGTTTGGTTTCTTAAGGAAAAGGCTTTTCTTACTTAAACCTGAATAAAATGTTAAAAACTTAAACTGCAGATGTGAAAAGGAAGAGAATTCCTTTGGGTTTTTTAACAATCTGGAGTACATTATTTCAGGCAAGCTGGAATTGCCCCTGGCTACAGCTATGGAATCGATTTTAAATGAAAGCTGGTGTGCATAATATTTTGCACACCTGGGAAAAATATTTATCTAAGCAACATTCAAATCTAAGGCCACCAAACATGTAGAGGATTTTCTTGCAGTTTCTCCAGTATAATCCCCTAATTTACCTGAAGCTTTCATTAAAACAACTGTATATTCTATTTCATTTTTATGATCCAAAGTTATTACTAATTACTTTTTGTAAGAATAGTTACACTGAGCTCGTTACAAGGTAGGATATAAACACAATGTTGCCAAATTTGATATGCAGTTCATTTCATGGTCCAATATTGTCAACAAACTGACTTAAAGAAAAATGGCATCACACCCAGGTGTGAAGTTTAAAAATTGAAAAATATATAGTTACGATTTTTAATATTTATCTACATTAGAATCTTATTTATACAGATCACTAGTCCTTTCAGAACTGACATCAATGATATCCCATGTCAGTTTTGTAGTAATACAAAATCCAAGCCCAACTATTGTGAATTCATATCCTTCTAGAACAGTGGTTTTCAATCTTTTTGGACTGGAAGCACCTATAACTGAACTCAAGGCACCCCTCCTTACATTTTATGAACTGAGTGGAACCCAAACTCAAAAACTTATATAATACAGTGCTGACCTCCTTGCAGAGAGGCTGGGCAGTGGGGGTGGAGGATTGGCCAGGCCTGGTTAAGGATCACTTCTCTAGATGATGTTGCAGCAGCAATGTTTCCACATTGTCCAACTAAGAACACCAGTGTTGTAAAATACCAATATTTTTGTTTCATTTTATAATCCGGAAGTGATTTTCAGTCAGGGTACTGTGGCACCCTAGGGAGTTACTGCAAGATTCTTTTAAGGGTGCAGTGCGATAATAATAGCATTAAGCATACTAACCTCCTGCACAACTCACAAGATAAACCCAGAGACTTCAAATAGGAATCCACAGTCAAGTACATTCTAACCTATTATGATGTTTGAATTCTTTGCAACAGAAAACTTGCTCTATGTTTTTTCCATAATCAAGGAATTACAGAAAACTAAAAACTGGCATTTTTCAAGGGGTGCCTTGAGTCTAAAAAAGTTAGAACAGCTGTATGTAGGATGTGGACTGCTTCCCTTTTCCTCAGATGACATATCATGATAAAGGCTCCAAGAACGCATAGATCACATAGATCAAAACTGTGGTGTTATCCTTTAGAAAACCCTTTCATAATTTAGACACTATATATATTTTTACCCATACATATGTATTCTTCCTACTACTGAAAATTTGCCAAAGAAAGTCAGTCCACAGAGTTTACTGAAGTAGCATATGTTACTAAGTTCTATGAGTTCACTAAGTTCTATAAGTTCACTGAGTAGATGAGCATTTTCCTAACCAGTAAAGTTTTTTATCTTAACAACTGTAAAGACCAAACTGTTGACAGAACTGTGATTTATGCACTGCAGCACAGCCGGATCAAGCCATGTCAGAAACCATCCAAGGCACATCATCAATGCTGGCCTGTTCTTTAGCCACATGCTCCTTAGAGCAACTCCTTTTTCAAAAAAATTCAAGCTATAAATTACCAGTGACAAATTGACTTTCACTTTGTCTTCAGAGGTAACTAAACCAGGGATGGCACTCAAGGCTACATTAAAGAAATTCCTTCAGTGTTCATGTTGCACTGACTATTGTCAGTCCTGTATACAAGCCTTCTGTTATTATTTATGACCTGCAATTTATTTTACATCAATAGGTAATCAAACTGAGGTGGCAGAAAATGACAATGGCCACCTGGAAAGGTGAATTAACAAGCCCCCTACTGCAGTAATTGCCTTGAGGGTCTATTAAATTCTTACTAAAAACTAGAGGTGGAAACAAATCTGAAACAATAATTCTAGCAAATTTTGAGGAAGTGTGAAACAAAAACAGATTCATACTGGGATTATCTCAATGGGAATATAATCTTACAGCATAAGTAATGCTGGAAATGGAATTACCATATAGTTGTTATTATTCTAGAGTGTTATTTTACTATTAACCAAAATTGCTGAAAATGTCTTTAGCCAAAGTAATTGCACTGCAGATCGAGAACAATACAAGCCTGGCTACTGTGGCGACCAAGTTGGTCGGTCACAATCTGGGCTGACACAATCGAGCAGGTGGGGGCTAGCGGCGGAGAGTCAGGCGGCTTATATTCGTATGGTTGCAGAAAAATGTTTTATTTTTACTTATGCTACCAGAAACAGTGCAGTGCAGGTCAAGCTCGGTTACAAACGACAGCTGCAAAAACAGTTGATAGTTATTAGGCAGATGAATCACTAATAGGATCGAACTTGAGCATGCAAGGGCGGGGGTACGCCAGGAGATGACAGTGGCGGAGAGACGTTCACAAGTGGCCAGCTTATGAAAAGGCTCAAGGCGTGTTCTGGTGGGTCTCTGCCTTGGGCGGAAATTATGTTGGCTTATATATGTCGTGGTTAGCCAATTACAATGCGAGTTGTATGGAATATTCTGGTTGATCATGCACTGGCTGTGTGCTTTGTGCACGACTGGGCATGCGTAACTTAGGTTATTTGCTACATGGGACTTTCCGTTTGACAGTTTGGACTTTCTGCCTATTGCTTTCTTATTTCAGCTTCTAGCTCTGTGTCATCGGCACCTATGCTTAGTTTTGGCCAAGACATGCCCCCATGCTGATGGCACAAGAGCTAAAGCTCATCGTCCCCTTCAAGTACATCCTGGTTTGACAAGTGAGTATATACAAAAGCAGACAAACTCATAACTTTGCGCTTAAGCCAGTCGAATATACAACATAAGCAGGTGATACTGATCACAAAACACAACAATATAAAACCAAACATTAGTAAGTATCATTTTAACCCTCCAAACTTGAACCAATCAGTCCACCCAAAAGCCCAATCTAACCAACTTTCCTTTTTCCCGGTTATCTCACGGAGTTTGGTAGTTATATCTTTGAGACCTCCTATAACTTTGGTTAGGTTGCCTCCGTCTTGTGGGGTAAACTCCAAACAGCAGTGGGTGTCGTTTTTGAACACAGCACATAGTCCACCGTGTTCAACTAACAGATAATCTAGGCCTAAGCAATTAAAATACACTGCTGCTTGAAGTTTTTTAATTGACTCATCGACGTCTTGGAACCCCTCTGTAACGAGTGTGGTGAGGCTGGCAATGGTTTCGGATAAGAGAACGATTTTATAGGAGTTCCAATTCTAACCCCACATTGGGAACCAGAGGCCATACACATCCCATCTGTCCATGAGTGTGTAGGCATAATTCTCTGGTTCGTTGGTTAACGAGCATTTTGTTCTGGCCCTGCGCTGGTGTGTGGTATTTCGCCAGCCAATCGTTAAGCCCTGCAGACTTCACAGGGAGGTTACGGGGATAACGGTTTCGTTTTCTTTAAGGTCCGGAGCTAGGGCAGTGGTATTTTTGTTTAGGTTAAACCAGAGCCAGCCTGGGGGTAAAAAGCCATCAGGTGCTTTAATTCTGCAACTTTCTCCACTAAGAGCACCGGTCACAAGGGGACGCGGTTGCTCAGGGTGGAGAGAAGCTGGCCTAGCATTAGGGAAGCAGATAAATTTCCAGTAAAGGGGGTGGAGGCATTTAGGAAAATCATGTCGTGAAAAGATGAGCCTCTATATTGGGCAGAATCATTACACAATTTTTTGGTTAGGTGAAGAATGCTGCAAAGCATTCAGACGTTGTGGCTTTGTTTATGTGGATTTTGCCATCCGGAGTGGCGATAGTGAATGTTTTGCAGACAATTCCCAATTTGGTGAATGGGACACCTGGCTCTTTCATTTGAGTCAGTACAGTTTGATAGGGAGAGATTGAGTTTCTTAGCTACTTGCATGATGGTGGTGGCACAATTAATGGTGTTACTGGGGCAAGTTTTCCCAATACACACATACGGCCAATTGGATGAAGTGGTATATGTGGTGACATTAATAGTATAGGGTAACCCAGAGACTTCTACTGTGGGGAGGTTACAGCAGGTAAGGTTGAGATAGCTGGATATATCGGTGCTAGATTTTGGTCAGCCAAGATGAGTAATGATACCAGTCTCTTCAGCTGCACTGAGCCGTGTGAAACACAGGCGGTAGGTCATCATCGTGTTCTCTCCAGGGTCAAAGCATTCAGTGGTGGAGAGACCCAGCATCATCAGGAACAAGTTGTCTCCGATTCCGGACTTGCATAATAGCAGACCAACGAAGCTCAATACAAGTAGTACTTCGAGCCTCATGGTTGGCGTTAGCAGGATGGGGCTGAAAGACAAAGCAAGACACAGCACAGTTTCCACACAAAATTTTGGGGGTCAGTTATTAGTTGGTAGGGACCACCTCACTAGCCAATTGTGGTGAACAAGGATGTTTTGCGTGCTGTCTTCTAAAGACACTAGGTAGGTGTTGGGGTATCTTTCTGACGTTCGCACCATCCCTTTGAGTACTTGTGGATGGTGTTGACGAGGGTCAGGGAAAGTGACCCAAACTAGCTCCTATGGAGAGAATTTTGGTGTCCAGGGTGTTGCGGTTTGTGGAGTTCTCTCGTTCCGGAGCTCTTTTCCGGTGTTGAGTGTGATGAGGACTTTGCGATTGTGCTTTACCCAATTTTTTATAACTTCTGCTCCCTTTGAGTCGGAGGCTTCCTTTATACTGTCCGACTTTCCTTTCTACTACTCCGTTGGATTGTGGGTGATACAGAAGATGGTGATGCCAGTTGATATTATGGAGTCGGGTGAATTTGTCTATGGCTGTAGAAGTGAAGGGTGGTCCACCATCAGATTGAATTGCCATTGGAACTTGCCATGTGGCAAATGCACTTGCCAATGCAGTCATCACGGCTGCAGCATTTGTTTTTCTTAACCGTATAACTGCTAACTGACGAGTGCCAAGGTCTACGATCACTAGTCCTTTATTTGGGGGTTTTGCCCCAGGGAAGGGACCTAACAGGTCGATTTGCCACGTTTTTCCGGGAGCAAAGGTAAGTGGGTCTAGTGCCCCCTTGTGGCTAGTCGTGGGGTGACATTTTTTTTTTACGCAGGCTTCACACGCTTGTGCAATTCACTCCCAGTCTGTACAGAGACCATAAGGTAATTTCTCCTTTATTGTTCAGCGCCACTGGGAGTGGCAGGCATGGGGAGAGCGGGGTAGCCCCAATGTTCATGGAGCCACATCAGGAAAGGGTCTGCTCGTATGCTGGTGTCAATTTCTTCGACAGTAAGGACACAGCACGGAGTTGGTCTCGTAAACAGTTGTCGATTGTTTCGTGGACTGGGTCAGTTGAAGTGACGTGGGACCTTCTGTGTTTTACGAGTGATAACACTGTAAAGGTTGAGAGCATTTCCCAAATTTCTTCCCAGTTGTCTACATACTCCGTGGCCATAGCACTGCCTGTTACTACTTTACAGATGAACTGGGAGTTGACTGCCATGACGGGAACGGGCAGAGTTCCGTCGTGGTTCTCGAGGCAGCGTCGGACCATGTTTCTGAACCCCAGAAGTTCGTTTCTTTGAGCACGGTTGTACCCTGCCCACAATTTAACATCATGGCAGGCCTTGCAATAGTAGCCGAAACCTCCTCCATGCTGTGTCGTCCCGTCTGACGCCATCCAAGCAGGGGCAGTAGTGCTATACAAGGTATGCGTTGTCAGCAGGGTTTCAAGTGGGGCAAGGTCCTCGTGTTGCCAACCGTGCCAGTGGTACAGATGGTTGAGAACTAATGTACCCCACGTCGCTGGTTCTCCTTGGAAGTTGGGGTCTGGCTGGTCATGGAGTAGACACGGTAGCAGGGTTGTGCCTACAGCTTGAAGTTTCCCTTTTCCAGTTGCTAGCGATTCAGCCAGCTGTGCAGCCAGCAGGACCTTCCCTGCTGTGCCGTAGCGGTGTTGAGCAGTTTGTATGGTGTGGTGAGTGGTGTAGACTAACTCTCTCTGTGTATTGCGTGCTGTTGAGAACAGGTGTTCTTCAGTGTACCCAACTGTGATAGTCAGTGGGGTTGTTGGGTCGATGGCTTGTAGTGGGGTGTTTTTAACTGCCGTTAACAATTCTTGGAGGGCTTTGGTATTTCGTAGGGTCCATGGAGTTTTTTGGCGAGTCTTGTTTCGAATTTGTCGTTGGACACGTGCGAGTACAGGTAAATACTTTGGCTCGATGTGATAGCGGAGCCAATTTAAATGCCCGAGTAAAGATTGGAACTCAGTTTTCATCGTCAGTGGTTGTTTTTCCCAATTGGAGGTGTCGATCGGGTCATGGACAGTACCACAATGGGTAGTTCCTTCGAAGGTTGTGCCAAGGAAGATAATGTTGTTGGTGGACTCGAGGCAAGATTTCACTGAGTTAACTGTCCAGCCAGCTTCTGTAAGGTGCTGTACTAGATGCTTTGTTACGTCTCGTACCACCATTGTATCGCAGCCCATGATGGCTAAGTCATCTACATAACTCCAGATTTTACTTGCTGGGTTTTCCATACGAAATTTTTGGAGACTCTGGTTCATAGCACCGATGGCCAGAGCAGGAGCATTGCAGTACCCTTGTGGGCAAACATTCCACCGAAACATACTTCCTCTGATGCACATGTTAAGAACTCCATCTTCATCATGGATCAGGATTGAAAAGAACATGTCTTTAAAGTCAAGGGTGGTGCCAACCCATTCACGGGCTTGGAACTGTGCCATTTCTTGGACACACTGGAGTAGAGTGGTGGGAGTCACTAGGGCGAGGGGGTTACAGCGCTTGTTTACCTCGCGGTAGTCCACCACTAGTCGTACCGCATCTGGTTTCCCAGGTTTTGCTATTTCCCATCCGGGGGATAGTTGGGTGCTGGTTTGGACTGGGATGATACAATGCTGTTGGACTAGAAGTGTAAGTAAGGTATGTAGGGGACCTTGCAGGTGATCCTTGGTGGGGATGGGTTTATATCGCCATGTTGAGGTGTTTTGTAATGTCGGTTGGTGTTGATCCTCGGCTGCAAGGGTAATCAGTAGGGCCTCTAGAACTTGACGTTTGAGATTGAGAGCTCGGATGCCAGGTATACCTAGGAGGTTGATGCCCCCTATGACTGTGTCGAGGTACTTGTCGTGGCTATTGGTGAGGAATTTTACTCTCTTCATGATCGTGATAGCATTGAGGCCTTGGACCATCATGGTTTTGTTGGTTTTCTTGTGAGGAACATATGACTTAATGATGTTTACCTGAGCTCTGGTGTCGAGGAGGAATTTCGTTGGTACTATACTATGTGGCTTGTTGGGGTCTTGCACAGCGATAGTAGCGTATGGGCGAGGGTCAGGATAGGTGGATTGTGGAACACCGCTGGTCAAGCCGACGGCGATTACTCATTTTTTTGCCTTGCTGGGTGGAGGAACATTAAAGTTGAATCCCAGCTTCACTGCAATGGCTCTCTGTCCTTCATCCCCGAGTGTTCTGAGTTGGGTCTTTGTGAGGCCTGAGTTGTTCAACAGGAATCCAAACATTGCTCATTCCTGCTGTGTCTGTTCTGGAGGTGGGCCGCGTGTTTGGGGTCTCTGGTTGGTCCAACTAGAACGAGTAGGAGCGTATGCAACTGGGTAGGCTGATGGGGTGCTTGATCCGTCATCGGTGACTGGAAGTGCAGTCTTTCGGGTTTGAATGTTCATCGCCCCTTGGAGTCGGCCCATTTGGCCCAAAACATGTGCTACTGGGCCGTTGACAGACGGCTGTAACAGTAGGCATGCAGTTAGACTATGGCTTCCCCCATAGACTTCGGTGGCAGCTTCTACTGCTTCAAGCAGAGTGGGGACATTTCCCGATTGGTTCAGATAGCGTTGAGGCCAGTTACCTGCCGCTTGGGCGACGGTAAGGTTTAATGCCTGCTGTTGCGGGTTCCATCCAGTGTAGGAAGCTCCAAGGACTGCGTACACTAAGGAGCTTGCGTCTGGGTGACCCGGTGCACCTTTGTGCCAAGCATGTATCCTGCGTCCTAAGGCTTCAACTACTAAAGCTGGGAGTGGTATCGGCCAGTGTCCGTTTGCCAGGATGGGAACGGGGTCCTTTCCTCTGCTCCAAGCGGTATTGTGAATTAGTTGCATCACTTCATCTTAGTTGACTGTTTCGCTTCCTGCTTCTGCAACTAGGAGCCCTAGCCAGATGATTGGGGTTTCTTCGGGTTGAATGCTGGTCTATTTCCTTAGATCGCTAATTTCAGTTCGAGTACGTGTGCGGGTAGTAACAGTGATGTGTGTCCCTTGGCCCTGAGGGCCCGTCACATGCTTGCGCACTGAAACAGGCAATGCCGTCGCGAAATCAGGATACAGCGGTGGTGGAGCACCTGGTGAAATCAAAAGAATGTTCAGTTCTACGGACTTATCTGTATCACTTTCGGTTTTGCAGGCCTCCGTGGCTTCCATCCTTTCTGGGAATGGCTGTGTGTATGGCAGCCGTGACGGTGTGGGTGGTGCTGTAGAAGGTGGGCTCCAGGCGGATGGTGGCATGGGTTTTTTCATGGGGTCTTCCAGGTCGTTCAGCTTCCCCTCTTCGCCGGCACCATCTTGGGGCAGTGGCATCACTGCATTTTTCACCTCAGCTCAGCTAACAGTTTCTAACTGGATTTCTAAATTTGCATTCTCTCACAGCAAGCCAGTAAAGGTGCGGAACAAGACACTAATTATCTTTCCCGTGTCCCATTTTGGGCCGAACCATTTTGTGGCAGTCCGCCCATCAGACTCCAAACTTCCGCAGAGCTGGGTCAGCAATTCGTGCCCCCTAGACACCTGTAGGAGGCTCAGACAGTTGAACTTATCCGGAGGGGTACTCTCGCCTCCTTCCCATACATGCTGGATGTATTGGCTAAACTCTTGGGTGGGGCTGGGGTTCACCACGCTCACGGGACTTCACGTGGCTGAGGGACAGGGAAGCGATCTCTTCCCGGGGGTGGTAATTGACAGTAGGGCAGCTCATCACACACCTGAAAGAGCTTGGAGCTAGTTGGATAGCCCATTCTTTCCCTCCGGTGTTTTCCTCTCGGAGGGAAAGGTACCCGGTTACTGTGGCCAGGGTCAAGCTGGCCACTTGGTGGTAGGCGATGTGTGCCCACAGATCATCTGAGTTGGTCATGGGACACTCTCCACTGCACCATGGGCAGTAGCGGATCAGCTCTGACTCCATCTCACCTCCCCTGGATCCTGTTCATGACACCATGTGGCGACCAAGTTGCTTGGTCACAGTCTGGGCTGACACAATCAAGCAGGTGGGGGCTAGCGGCGGAGAGTCAGGCGACTTATAGTCATATGGTTGCGGAAAAACATTTTATTTTTACTTACGCTACCAGAAACAGTGCAGCACAGGTCAAGCTCGGTTACAAACGACAGCTGCAAAACCAGTCATTAGCTATTAGGCAGATGAATCACTAGTCGGATCGAACTCGAGCATGCAAGGGCGGGGGTACGCCAGGAGATGACAGTGGCGGAGAGATGTTCGCAAGTGGCCAGCTTGTGAAAAGTTTCAAGGCATGTTCTGGTGGGTCTCTGCCTTGGGCAGAAATTATGTTGGCTTATATATGTCGTGGTTAGCTAATTACAATGCGAGTTGTATGGAATATTCTGGTTGATCACGCACTGGCTGTGTGCTTTGTGCACGACTGGGCATGCGTAACTTAGGTTGTTTGCTACATGGGACTTTCCGTTTGACAGTTTGGACTTTCCGCCTATTGCTTTCTTATTTCAGCTTCTAGCTCTGTGTCATCGGCACCTATGTTTAGTTTTGGCCGAAACAGCTACATACATATATTATAAATGATGTCTCTACATTACGAAACATTTTACATATTATTAAATTTATGGAACAACTTTCACGCCAATGCATTTCCAAAGGCAATTTTACCAGTTTGTATAAAAACAACTGTTTTTATGAGTCCTAAACTAATCAAAATAAGTAACATAAACTCTTGATTTAAAAAAGAAGTGATTTTGTATGACAAGCCTTCATGGAGAGATTTTTTTTTTTTTAATAAGGAGATTGGGCAAACTCATGAACCTTTGACTCAGTGGATTTATGTTTCTAAACCATGAACATAGTAGATAAGGATATGGTGTCTATAGATGAACAGGAAAAGAAGAAAAATGTGTTCATACAGTTTTCCATCTGAGAGGATGAATGGTTATGTAATTAGATTAACTGCTTAACGAATTTCCTTGGTTCTTTTTCTTGTCTTACTGTGTGTTAGAATATATTACATATTGGGGAGTCATGAGACACTTGTATCAAAATGTAAGGCAACAATCCTGGTAAACACATGAAAATATAGGCCTTAATCTTTGATCTCAGGCAGCTTGCCATTCAGATTACCTCTGAATATAAAGTATGGCGGCTGCCATACAAGTGATAATGTGCACTATGAGGGCCCCAAACTAGAAGCTAAAGGTAATGAGAAACAGTTAACAATCAAAATTGTTTGACAACTCACTAGTTTCCAGAAATTGAATCAGAAAAGAAAGCATCTATAATGAAAGTGAGAGAGAATAAATATTATTTTTAAAACCACAAATATATACTATACATACACACGCATACACAGTGTATGAGCCCAACATGTTCATAACAGAAATTACCAATAGGAAGGAAACCTCATAATCTACACTTTAGAAAAAGCAAGAATTGAAAGTACATAGTGTAGTAGGATCCTAACTTTTTCATATAAATTTTGCTTCAACAAAAGGTGTATGGGAAATAGCACATAAACCAGACAGGCTTCCTAAAACTATAGTATAATTGCTATCTAGGCAGTCTCCTAGATGTTAAAGCAGAAGTGCTCAAACCCTGACTTATGGGGAGCCCTGGATCATGGTTACTGGATCAGGTGTCCAATCCCAGCATGTAAGGTCGGGTGGGGGCAGTGCTGGGCCTCAGGGCCCAATTCTGATGTGGGGGGAGCAGGGCTGGGAAGGGCTGGTGCTAGGCCTTTGGAGCCCAATCCCAGCACAGAGGCAGAGAGGGGCTCAATTCTGATGCAAGGGTACAGTGTAATTCTGGCACATGGGGCTCAATCCAGCTCCAGGCCACTTACCTGGCCCACGGGGCAAAAAAGCTAAGCAACACTATTTTAAAAGAGTTATATAACCTCAAATACTATATCCAACTTCACCAATACCCATCAGCAACCAAGAACATTGGGTGCTTTAATACACAAACTCAACACTAAATTGAGAATAAAGTGCTAATGGTGCAAATTTAAGTCCAGTAGGAAAAAGATACTGAAATGCAATGTCCCAGACTTGTCTTTGATAATGACTGATTTGCAAGAAAATGAGCTAAAATGCTCCTGGAGAGGCACAATGTGCTATCAATTCTAGAATTTTCTCAAATATTTGACATGTCTTACACAAATTGTTAGTGATTCTACAAGTTCAGCAAGTATTTATATGATGTTATTAGGTCTTTAAAATGTGAAGTCTTATTGCCTGCTTCTTTAATTCCATTTTTATTGGGGCGTGGGGAGTACAATAGAGATTTAAATGCTGTTTAGATGCCTTCCTGTTGAGAAATAGCTGGATCTAGCTTTCCTAAATTTACTTTTCCCCCCGCTGAATAACCCATTTGGCACCAGCAACAAGAGTTGATTACTAGCGAGAACACATTGCGAAATTCACAGTTCTGCCAGCAAAGCCACACATAGCTCAATAATGGAAAATACAAAACGGCCATGCAAAATGCAACAAAACAAGACAAAGCAACCCGTGAAATTATTTAGGGCAGTGAGTTATGCATATCTCCTGTCCTGTAGATTCTCGGGACAACTTAACACCAGTTAAAAATCAAGATTTAAAAAATTTACACACTAGCTAGCCAATGGCAAATGGGCACTCTCCCAGGTAACTGGGAGAGAATAAACTGTTTTTTCAGTATTCAGTCTTTCAGATTTTTAGGAAAAATGCAGGCCTTATAGCTGTAAAGATACCATTTCAAGTATAAATTATTGCAATACTTTCATCTCACATCTGCAAACCGATAAAAGCAGAGCACTATTAAAACTCTGAAGAGGTTTAGAACTTCTGTTCAGAATCCTATGGGCAACAGTGAAACTGTCATGAATCCTCTCAGTTGTGCACTGCTTAGGAAAACTATAAAACACAGACTGGAGTTCTTCATTGTGGAAAAGGACTCAAAATATACAGGGATTGTGACAGATAGAGTAATATGATCTCTCCTGTGCAACTTCTCCATCCTCATACTTGGCAGACAGCTGGCTCTGAGGAGACAGAAGTTCCCACATTTCACAGATGGTAGAAAAGACATAAAGCTTCTTCCTACTTCTGGAAGATAGAAGGGGACAGTAGTTCAAAATGTTAACAAGCAGAAGCTGATACAAATGGTGGAGCCCATACACATTGGGTTACTTACTCTGGCTTCCCTGCACAGAACCTGGGACCAGCAAACAACTATACATGGTGGTCCTGGTCTATGTTCACACAGCTAAAATATGCCTTGTGAATCTAGATCAGGTTTGGTAAGTGGCTGTATGTATCCATTTTCTACAGCAGTGGTCTCCAAACTTTTTTGATTGCACACCCCTATCAGTAAAAAATTTTTGAGCACGAACCCCCAATATATGTATATTTACATTCACGCACCCCTATCAGTAAAACATTTTTGAGCACGCACCCCCAATATATGTATATTTATAAAAATAGAAATAGAAAACAAGTTCTAATATTTTCTTGCCGCACCCCAATGGATTGTCTTGCGCACCCCACTTTGGAGACCACTGTTCTAGAGGCAGCAGCTTAGAAGGACTTTCCTAATCCACTGCAACAGGAGAATTATGTTTTTCATAAGGGCACTGACCCTAAGCTTAACTCCTCCTATCCCTCTGCCAAAACTGGCTTTTATGTCTTCAGATTGATAGGCATCTGGTAGATATTCAACCTTCTCAGAATAATCTATTTAAGTTCTTCAGCAGAGTACTTTAAGTTTCATTTCTAAGTCTGTACAAAGTCACATATTTTCTGTAGGTTCCACCTTTACCCTCATGATTACAAAGTTTAAAATATTCTTCTGAAAAAAGATATCCTAGCAAGCATCCCTGGACTATACTACTTCATTATAAAGAATCAAAAAGGGGTTGTTAGCTTGTGTACACTGGTCTTAGCACAGTAGATAAATTTGTGTTTGATTTATAAATGTCTATAATACTGATTTAAGATTGATTTGCAGTACTGGACAGGTCTGGCTATGCAACCTCCAGTAATTAAAACAATAATCAGCTTCATAATGATGTCATGTAACTGAGCTTTTGTCATGGGTGTTCATAGCTCAGAGTCCTCAGTTATAGGAATATGATAGTAATTTAAAATAAAGGCAATTCATTAAAAAGTCAAGCACAGGTTTCCTGAGCAGAAAAGATTAACACTACCAGATACATTAGTCAAGTTGATTTAATGGCTATTTATAAAAAAAAGGACAGTAAAGCAACTTAACTACTGGCTACTTCATAACCAACTGTGAATCAGTGACAGTCAACCATAGAAACACCAAAGAATTAAAGTCTGAAAAAGGAAGCATACTTCCAACATTGAACAAATAATATATTCTCTATACCAAAATTTTAAGCCAGTGTGCCACACCCAGAAGACTTCAACTTCAGATGTTTGAGCAAAAAAGAGGTGAGGAGAGAAGAGGAGTATTAAAAAATGGACCCTTTCACAAGCCATAAGTGTTTAAGATGTTGTTTCAAACTGCCAAATCACAGATGGCTAAATTACTCCTGTTTTGGTTTTTCCTTAATACAGCTTCCTCCAAAAGGTTTTCAGCACATTAACCCCCTTCTTCATAATTGGAAAGATATGTGCTAAACATGAAGTAAATATAGTATTAAAAAGGGTTTCAAATGTATTACTAGAATGGACTGACATTAATGAATCTGGTTGGAAGATTTCTTTGATCACTCAATGAAGTTTTGAGTACTTTCCAACGGAGGGGGAAGGGGGGGGAGGACTTCACATGAATCATGACAGATGTTATATTATTTCCAGAAAAAAGAACAAACATTCTTTTTTAAAACTAAGACTGAAAATATATTGCCTTTTAAAAAAATTAAACTGTCATACCTTAGGTACTCACATAAGAAACTCAGGAAATTAGTAAAGTTTCTAGCACCAAACTTAATTTTAATCATCTTTCCCTAACCACCTTCCACCTTGGGAAGTTGAGAAAACAGAAGATTTACAAAAGAACTGAGGAAGTTGTCAACATCTTCAACATTTTGAAAAAAAACTCCAAACATGATGATGAAAGTGAAAAGTGACTTATAATGAAAAAAATGAATGTGGCAAACATGTATGTCTAGTAAAAACACTTAATATTTTGAAGTCAGCTTCCCAACAAAATGAGGTAATTTTTTTCTTCTTTCTTATAAATCAGAACTTAGATGACAAAAAGTAGAGTCTGTAACATTCACCAGACCTCTCAACAAAGTTATAACACATGATAATATTACTACTAATAACTTAAAGCTTTGCACTCCCATTTGGTAAAAACAAAATAGGCCTTGTGTGCTAGTTCTTACTGAAGTTTTTACATGAACAAATTTCTGCAGAAAAAAACGTAATAAAAACACACCTTTTCTTCAGTTATCCATAACTGACATGTCCAAGAACCTCAGACTTCCCAAAATAAATTATTCTCTGAGCAAAGAGTACATGAGAATCATTATGAAGAAAAGGGCTTTTCTATAAAATAGGGGGAAATCAAAATTAGTTTTATAAAAGAAAATGGTTTAGGACTTCAGATACTGAATAACTTCAGTGATTCCATAACAGTCTTAGTACTCAGCAAAATATCTTTTCAACACCTTTTAAAAGAATTCATAACATAGACCCAGGTGCCTTTTGAAGGATATTAAGTCTGTTTCTAGCTGTATGTTGTGAGAACTAGTTTCAAAAAGAAAATAAAAGATATCAGAACTGGCTACACTTTGACTGCTCTAAACCAAACTTTTTAAAATCTCTATTCAGTTGTATCCCAGGTGCAATTTTTTGTAAAAGGGAATATTAAATTGAGTGAATCCCTCCAGTTCAGCGCTGGTAATTGTATACAAATGTCACTAGTACTTGCCTGCCAACAAGTAACAAGAATATAAATGTGCATTTGTAAATTTTCTAAGGTAAATTATTTTTATCCTTTTTTGGAACATAAAGTAAATAGAGCTGCAGGAGGTTAATAAACTCTTTTTCCAGGCCTGGTTTACTTTCTTAAGTAGCTTGCAAACTATACTGGAGTTCTCCAGGAGTGCACATTTTGACTCCATTTCCTGTTGTATTCTAAATCTGCCAAGTAGTGTTTCAAAGCAGAGTGTAGGATGAAAATATACAACAGAAAGTTCACTGCAGAAGTAGACATTTGTTTAAAAATGAGATGTTGCAAAATTCCTAATTTCAAAAAAGTTAATAGGGTAAGTCAGTGTATAGTGCGATCCAGCAAGTAGCATTAGAAGCAACTCTTCAGCCCTTGATTTTTATTTTACACAAAAATTTGGCTGTTTCATATCTGCACAAATGAGCACAAGCATTGTTCTGTTTGCATCCTCCTGCCATGCCTCACACCTTAATCTTTTGGATAAAACTGTTTCCAGTGGCAATCTTATTTAAACAGAGTTTACTGTGGACCTTGACCTGCTTGAGATTTGTTGACTCCCCCCCTCCAAAAACACAGTTGAGGTCTGTTCACAGTGAAACCAATGGAAGTTTTGCCATTGACTTTAACAAGAGCCCTGCAATCTAGTTGAGTCCAATGCTCAGAAGAGAGCAATCTGAAAGTCTGCCCTTTTTTAGAAGTTAAATTTGCCCTGCAACTCATTTACAGAGCTGAACTTTTATAACACGTTACAGCAGATTAGTCAGCCTTGTCCATTTAGTCCATTAAATAAACATCCCAGAAAGCAATCCAAAACACTGTTGCAGAGGGAGCACTTGACAAATAGTCTGAAAAAGATATCTGAGGAACTTGTCTGGAATTTGAAGAGCAAAATATTAACAGGCTTTCACTTCATAGTAAAGATTTATTTTCTGTACAGGCTATTGTTATCTTAAAAGACAAGGAAAAAGCTACCCAATAGCATAAATAAAAGATAGGACAGCAATCAGCGCAACAGCTGTGAATACAATCTTTGCTCTGGCTTTCTGACATTCTGATGGTGTTTTCTGTGTACGCAGTGGTGCTTAATTACACACACAAATAGAGATGTCAACTAAGGACTCAGTCTTGCAGGCAACTAAAAACTCTCACCCCAGCATGGCAATGTGCTGAACTTCAAGCACGTGCTTAAATCAACTCTGCAAATGTTCAAGGACAAAGCCGGGAAGACAAAATCCTGTATTGCTACTTGCATTCAACATTTAAATTGCTCCTTAGGATGAAGATCTGCAGACTTGGGACAATGGAAGGATGAAGAATGACACTCTAAAGAGCAGCATGAATGTGGTAGCAAGGAAGGGGAGGGCAATCGAGTAGAAGTGAATTTTTGCAGATGTTTACACTGACAAGGAGAAGTCACTTAGGAGACAGGATGCATTTCAGTGAAGGTTGTTCTTCAGCCTCTAGCTGGTGAGTCTGTTTTTTTGGATTTGGAAATCACTGAGGCTACTTATGGAAAACAGAAGCGGTATTCAGCACATGAAAAGAAGAGAGATCATAACAGATACACACAAAGAAGACATTCTTCCACATACAAAATCAAAATGGCAGGAAAGTAGACATAGGCTAAAATGATCAGATTTCCCCAGGATACTCACTACTATGCAAGCGTGGAAGAATACAAGAACAGACGTAGTTTCATACAGTCAGTACCAAGGTTTTGTGCTTTACTTTGTTTTGTCCATAATACAGTGTTTGCAGGATTCTTAATTATGTTCCCTCATACTTCATACTTCAACTATGTAAGTAAATCCAGCTTTTCTTTCCCCTTATTTCTGTATCCAGTTACTAAGAATTAACATGAAAGTATGGGACTAGACTCACAAAAGGACTTTGGCACCAACAGACTTGTCTACACATCTTCCATGCCAAGCCCATGGGTGTCATCAAGAAGCACATCCTAACCATTCACATCTCCCTTCCTCCCATTCTCAGAAGGGATGAGCACACACTCAGAGCCCCTCCCGGGTCCTCTCTCTTGGGCATTGTTATTGACATCCATGCAGGCTCTGCCAGAACAGCTAATGTCAATTAATTTCTGGGATTTGGCTTGTACAGAGAGGGAACAAAAGGGCAAAGAATGCTTTGCAGCCCATTATGATGGCAACAGAGAATCATAGGGAAAAAAATTAGAAGAGAATCCTAATGTTACCACCTTCTCAAGGCAGGAATATCCCTAGCTAAACCGTGCCAGACAAACACTCATCTAACCTGCATTTAAAAATGTCCAATAATGGATATTTTACAACCTCTCTAGGTAAGCTGTTCCAGTGCTTAACCACTCTCATAATTAGCAAGCTATTTTGGATAATCAAAACTAAATCTCCCTTATTTCAGTTGAAGTCCAGTACATATCTTCAAAAACACCTTTTGAAAAACACTATCAAATCAAGTTATCAAGTCTTGTAGACTAAACAGTCCCAGTTCTTCCAATCTCTCCCCATAAATCATCATTTTGTTGCTCTTCCCTAAATTCTTTCCAATTTGTGTGACTCTTTCTTGAAATGTGGTGCCCAAAACTTGACATAGTACTCTAAGTGAGGTTTTACCATTTTACCAATGCTGAATACAGTAGAGCGAAAGAATCGTGTCCTGTGACATGCATACAACATTCTTTTTAACACAGCTATTAGCCTTTTTGTGATGTTATCACATTGTCAACTCATATTCAACTTGTATACTATTAGAAGTAGGGGTCTACTTAAATTGTGGTTTTTACAGATTTTGTGGAAACCGTGAAAATCTGAGATTAGCCACGAAATCAATAACAACAATAAAAAGTTAATAAAAATAAAATGCTGGCTCCCCAGTGGGGGCTGTGGCATGAAGGGAAGCAGAAAAGATGGCCGCCACCCCCTCCTTTCTCCTCCTCTCAAGGGCCTCTCTGCCAATAAGTGTCCAGGCATGAGGCTGCACAAAGAGCAGCCAGCAGTCAAGATGGCGGCTGCCCCCTCATCCTTCCTCCCCAACCCAGGGCCTCTCCACCAATCAACACCGAGGGGTGGGGCCACCAAAGCACATTCATGAATGTCCATGAAATGTGCTCTTTATGCCATGACCAATGTGCAAAAGTTGGAAAGTCTAACTGTAATTTAAGTAGACCCTTACTTATAAGCCCCAGGCCCTTTTCTGCTGTACTACAGCTTAGTCAGCTTAGACTTTCCCTTTTTGTATTTGTGCATTTGACTGTTCCTTCCCAAGTGCAATACTTTGTATTTCTCCTTATTGAATTTCTTCCTAATTCATACTATTTTTCCAATTTCTCAATGTCATTTTTAATCCTAATCCTGTCCTCTAATGTCTGCTCTGACCTTTGTTCAAAGACTTTCAACAGACCTACTCATATCACACTTCAGAATATGCATACATCTCCTTTATATATACAGAAACATCTCTCTTTTTCCCCTGCTGTCCTTCCTGAAAAAGTTATACCTATAGCTACTCCTCGCTTAACATCGTAGTTACATTCTTGAAAAATGCAACTTCAAGCAAAATGAGGTTAAGCAAAACCAATTATGTCAGTAGTAGTTACCTACTAGCAGGCGTCAGCCAAACAACTTAACCAAACACTGTGCAACTTTAAACAAGTATGTTCTCTAAGAGATCAGCGACGTAATAATGAAACAACGTTAACCAGGACGATGTTAAGTGAGGAGTACCTGTCCATGACCATACTCCAGTCATGTGCACTATTCCACCACATCTCTGTTATCCTTATTGCATCCTAATTCCTTGATTGTATGAGGACCTCCAATTCTTCCTGCTTTTCCCCTGTGCTTCTCAAATTAGTATATAAATATTTCAGGTAACTAATCAATGGTACTAATATCTCCTTAAGAACATTGCTAAATCTTCACTTATTGCCTCCTCTTCCTAGTTTTTTAATCCAGGTCCCCTGGCTCTTTACTTACCTCCTTTTGTCTTCATTCCCTGGTGACCCTAATTAAAAGTCCTATTCACAAACAGATTTGCCTTATTGTATTGTAAGTATATTATTAGTAACTAATTGCCTGTATTCCTACAGATCAAATGGTTTAAAGATGAGGGCAAAGTACCTGAAAAAATCTTTTGGGATGGTTAAAAAAGTTGCTGCCCCTGTTAAAACCAATTTAATGCTTCTGTTGTTAATAACAGGTTAATTCTGGTTTCCTATAACTACTAGTCTTCTTGTCTCTTTCTAGTATTATAGACTTCCCTTGCAATCACTTAATAAGAAAAATATTATTTCTTTGATGTCCTGTGATAAACATGTTTTAAATAATACAGGGGTTTCTTCAGGGGGATATTTTTTAAATTCTGTAGCTGCTTAGAATTCTGCATGTATTAATATTTATTTCTAGAATTTTTGAGAAACTTGTAATTATGAAAAATTAACCACCTGTGATTTTCAAATAGGTCCCATATCTCTCAAAAGCTATTCCCATAATCCCCACTATTGTATTATTTTCATGTAGGAGCAAAGAGAAGTACCACATTATTTTGGTCCAAGATACTCTAAGTTTAAACCTGTTAAATAGATTAAACCACATTTTTTAAAATTTTAAGTTGGAATAACTTTGAGTTAGTTCTAGGCATATTTTTTCATTTAGATTTACAGCTGATTAAAACAAAATAATGGTCTGTCCAAACCTGCATTTTTTATTACTTTCCAATCATTCCACCATCATCATAAAGCACTGTACTTTTACACTGCACAATTTTTTAATCAGTCCTGACATGCATCCACTTTTCACTTGGCCTGGCCCCAGCAAACACAGTCGTGCTCTACTACACATCATTTCTCTCCATAACCTCTCTTTTCCTTTGGGTAACATACCTCATTTCAAAACTTACCTCTTGCCACATAAAGAAACTCTAGGTTTCTATAGGGGTTAAATTAGAGGAAGAATAACTGGTGCATGAGCAGAATCCTATTTAGGTTCATAACTACTACTGAATGTGCAGTAGTGAAATTCTGTTCCATCTGAATATTGGCCAAACCAGCTGCAATTCTAAAAGAATATTTTTGTGCTGACTTGTTGCATCACCTGAATTTCCATGGTAGAAAGGAAGTCTGGGCAACTTGATCTCCTGTTCTCTAGAAGAGTAGGGGCCAACCTTTTCAGCAGGCATGTCACAAATTAGCCCCACACACCCCCTGAGTACCACTCAGATCCTTTTCCCATGCCGGATCCACTGCTCAGCTTAATGCTCCCTGCGCTACCTGTCACTGTACTGCTTATCCCCTTCCCAATCTGTCATGCACACAGCAGCTGCCTGTGCCACTTGTATCACCGATGCCTCAGGTTGGCCATCATTGTCTAAAAGATTTCAAGTACTGGAGCAAGAGAATGCTCAAGAGAAAAGTCAAGAGAATGCTCCACCTTAATGGTTCCCAAATTCTGCCGATTCATATAGCACCTCCTTAAAAAGTTGTGAGGTAAGCCAATGAAACATCAAGATCATATACCACCAACAGCACATGGAGAGAGGGGCTCTAGAAACACTACAGATGTGCCAAACTTTTCTCAATGTTGTTGTCACAGTAACAACAATGGAGCAGTATATAAGGCATATAAGATGCTCTTCTCAAGCAAGGAAAAACTTTGTTCTCATAACAATGAAAAACTGGAAAAAATATGAGTGCTCTAACACATGCTTAGAACAAACCTAATGTTTCCTGATAACCAATATCCAAAGATGTGGGAACTTTGCTTTTAAAGCTTGTGATTCAGCACAAATAGCAGCAATTACAAAGTTTCAGGCATAGAAATAATATCTGGAATTCCTATTTCTCTGCACATTACAAGAGTTTTTAGTAACAGGGAGACACTCTTCCTGCTAATGCAAAAAAAGTAATAAAAATGTTGCAGAGGCAAGTCCTTTCAAATGACTGGTCTTCTGTGGCCTATAATTATGGCTCCCATCCCAGGGAATTGGGATAGTTAAAGTTATGTACAGTTTTCTTAGGCCCTATGGGCATCAGCCAAAGTTGATTAAAAGACTACCAATGACTTTGTGCATTTTGGATCAGATGCCACTAATACTAAAGCTACAGGACACTTAGGGAGGTGAGAAACCAAATAGGCTTTGAGATCCCCAAGACTCTACTACCTGGAAAAAGGGACTCTACTTGGGAACAGTGCACCGAAGAGGCAGAAGCATTCTCAGTCCTTTGGTTTAAGGAAAGGTGGCTATTAATAAATGTAGACATACCAAGGGACAAAGAGATAATCTGAGAGTTTTGATCCTTAAGCCAATAGAGAAAAACTCTGGACACGTCCCACATAAGCAGCTTGTTTTTCCAGGTATCAAGTGGTTTCCCCACCACCTTGCCAGGATTTTCTCTCTGAAGGTTTTATGTCTTCTTTATAGAAAAACACCGAGCTTCTTCTACCGCTTTGTTCCCCTCCTGCTGCTAAAAGTGCTGGTATTGTCTTTTATAGTAATAGTGCTGGGGTCTTTGTCAGTATCATGGCTTTTCTCTGTGCAGTCTTCTCCAGGACAGTTTTTGGTATTACTTGTCTGCTAGATGGGACACTGAATGAAGCTAGCTCATCTGCTAGCAGTTCTCAACAACCCATTTTTCTCTACATCTGTTGGGACCTTACTGGTTTGCTCAAGGAGATGAAGATTTAACTTTATGTTGTAATTTATAGATTTTCGTGAGAAAAGACAAGCACGCCTAACATCTGCTCGGAGTATGGGAGTCAACTAAACAGAGACACCTGCTGAATCCCTCTTTTTACGGGAATAAATCTATTGTATGATTGATAGGGTTTGAAACCATCAGAATAGGGTTGAAACCTCCACCAAGTGGCCCTGAAGTAGAGGTGGGACTAGCTCTCAATACTCAATCCAGATGGGTCAATATACATCACAGTGTTCAAAAGCAGAGACAGATTAACCCTTTAGTGGTCACTAGGCAAACTAACTCATAGGCCTCTACTTAATACTGTATATTTAAATTACTTTTTCACTCAATAATTATAGTATGTAAAATAAGCACAACTGGGCCCCTTCTTCACTTAGGGCCCTTGGTAGATGCCTAGTTTCACTATGTGTTAATCTGGCCCTGTTCAGAAGTAGAAAAACCATAGACAATATTAAAAAGATTTAGGCTACACTGTAAATAGCCTACTGGACACTCTTTAGGTGCTGTCTTAGTGCACTGAGAATGAAATAAGAGGCTGGAGGATGCCCTAGTGTAGGAGCACATGGAGGTGCAGGGTACATGTACAGCTCTGGACACTGCTATTAAAAAGAACTTATTTCATGTGCATGAGGCGATCTACCACCATGGTGAGGATCCACACTGACATGTAATCACAGAAGAATTCAAGATTCCTACATGGAATGAACCTGCTGTTGGGTTCCTTGGAATGGAGTTTTTCATGGCCCTATAAAATGTAAAGAATCTCCATATACAGAGGTGAAAAATATAGTCTTACTCCTCATTTCCTCCTGAACTGTAACATCATTCTAGATATATTAGAAAGCAAATTTATGAGAGACTGCTGATTTACTTTTAATGCACTCATAATCTAATTTCTCCTACTCAAAATTCTTAATCCATCTTCAGAATAGTCAGATGATATAAACTTACTTGCAAAATGCTGGTGACAGTGTGGTATGCTTAAATATGAAAGAAAAATACAAGAATATTATGCCAATAAAACTTATAGTTGAATACAATAGTTTTCCCTCCCTACAAGATACATTTGTATAAATAAATAGTAATGCAGAGATTTTACATACATGTAGAGTTTGGTTTCAAAGTAAAAATACTTTTGCTGAATCATAGGAAAAAAGGAAATTAAAATTTAAAACGTTTGCAAGGACCTTTCATTCCTACTTCATATCAACCATATGTTTAGGGTAATATGTCATCATTATTGATGCAGTGGTTATAGCATATTAACCAGGGAAACCAGTGTACACATTTTATAAATAATAAAATGAACAGACAGGCAAAAATGACCCCCCAAAAAAGAAAAAAACCCAGACTTGTTGATGTGCAAGCTACTACTGCCTCAGAGCAACATGGGAGACAACCTGCTTTTCAGATGTGTCTACCTTCTTTTAGAGCTTCATCCTCCACAAAACAGGTTGGCAGCACTACGTGCCTTGTAAAGTTATTCTTCATTTGCACATTAGACCCAATAGCTGGCTATAGAAACTACTAGGCAATGTTGAGTCACAGTTTCAGACAGAATGGCTGGATTTGGACACATTAATCCTTGTACCTGGTCTTTTAAACAAACAGGATTTGTACAAGACAAAATACATAACTTGCCAGTCTTCACAAAGGCAATGTTATACTACATTTCTATAGATAAAGTAACTCCTGTATTTGATAAGACAAACATTAGCCTGTTGCCTAATGGAAATATCTTTTGATCATTGTCTTTTTACCCGTAGCTGATGCATTCTAGGTTCTGTTTAAAAAAACAAAAAGAAAGATAAAAACATTTCACCTTGAGAAGTCAATAAAAACAATCTTATCATGGATTCTGTTAAACAACTGTAAATATTTAAGAACCATGGCAAAAGAGAAATTAGCTTTTCAATCAGTTATATAAACAGATTGTGGGACATTTTAATTCCTTTGTAGAGGAAACATACTGCACACTCTGTTTTGTTGTCAGAGATAACATTTTTTAAGTAGGTTAAAGAAATCTTTCTGCTCTTATTTAGACAAACTATCAATGCAATCCATACAGGATACACTAGCAGCAGAATTTTGATTTATTTTGTGTTAATTTACATGACTCAGTCCACCAATGAAGGCAACAGTAAAAGAGTGACTGTATCTGAATCAAGCTGACTCGAATACAGACAAAGAAAAGACCAGACTCGTTTTGGATGAAACCACAGAAAAGCCACGTTCATTTTGTAACAGAACAGCAATGCTTTATTAAACACCTGTTGTAAAATAACCTGAAGCAACCAGGTTATGTACTCGACAGGTTTTTCCTGTAATATTTTAAAATCCTGACAGGACAGGTTTGCCTCTAGCAATCAGTATGAATCATCCCAGACTCCAAACATTTCTCTTAAGAATTATTGCAAAATGCTATCCGCATAAAAGATACTCCCTTTCTTTATTTTCTCTCAACCAAGATTGGAATAAAAATACTGGAGCAGACTTCTATTTATTTTCAGTGACCATACAAAAATTATTTCATTCACAACAATATTTGTTATTGTAGATTAAATGGTACAATTAGTACTAAAAAGATACAATGCAACTCATGATTCATGACTTAAGAAAAATAAATTCAGAAAGGAAGAAAAAAAAGTGTTTTTCAAATTCTCCAGGGTAAAGTTTTGTTTGTTTTTTTAACACTTTGTAATTTAAAATGGTTTTAAGCAATTAGAGACTATTCAAACCAGGAGCCAAAGCTGCAACTGAACTCCAACTAACTTCAGGCATCAAGGACAACAAAAAGTCTTTTTTCAGATATGTGGGGAGCCGGAGGAAAAGCAAGGGCAATGTTGGACCCCTGCTAAACCAGATGGGGCAACTGACAACTGATGCCCAGGAAAAAGCCAACCTATTAAATAGGTACTTTGCGTCAGTCTTTCATCAGTCACATGGGATGCCCATGCCTGCTATGGGACAGGGAAATCTGGGTGAGGGGGATCCCCTACCCTCCATAAATGCTGACCTCGTGACCTTGAGAAGCTGGATACCTTCAAGTCAGCTGGCACTGACAATCTGCACCCCAGGGTACTCAAGGAGATGGCAAGCGTCATAGCCCAGCCCCTGGCACGGATCTTTGAAAACTCCTGGTGCTCTGGTGTAGTGCCTGAAGACTGGAAGAAGGCCAATGTGGTGCCGATCTTCAAAAAAGGGAGGAGAGTGGATCCAGCTAACTACAGGCCCATTAGCCTGACTTCTATCCTGGGGAAGATCTTAGAAAAGTTTATTAAGGAGGCCATCCTTGATGGACTGGCCCAGGCTAACATTCTAAGGGATAGCCAGCACGGGTTTGTTGCGGGTAGGTCTTGTTTGACCAATCTCATTTCCTTCTACGACCAGGTGACCTATCACCTGGACAAGGGAGAAGAGGTTGATGTCATATATCTTGACTTCAAAAAAGCTTTTGATCTGGTATCCCATGATCACCTCTTGGCAAAACTGCCCAGTTGTGGCCTTGGCTCCACCACGATCTGCTGGCTGGGAAATTGGCTCTGTGGTCGGACCCAGAGGGTTGTGATTGATGGCAGTCACTCATCATGGTGTCCTGTGACCAGTGGGGTCCCCCAAGGCTCTGTCCTGGGACCCATACTGTTCAACATCTTCATTAACAATGTGGACACTGGAGTCAGGAGTGGACTGGCCAAGTTCGCCGATGACACCAAACTTTGGGGCAAAGCATCCACGCCAGAGGACAGACGGGTGATCCAGGCTGACCTGGACAAGCTCAGCAAATGGGCAGACGAGAACCTGATGGTGTTTAACACCGAAAAATGCAAGGTTCTCCACCTTGGGAGGAAAAACCTGCAGCACCCTTATAGGCTTGGCAGTGCTACATTGGTTAGCACTACAGAAGAAAGAGACTTGGGGGTCATCATTGACCACAAGATGAATATGAGCCTGCAATGCGATGCTGCGGCTAGTAAAGCGACCAAAATGCTGGCTTGCATCCATAGATGCTTCTCGAGCAAATCCCGGGACGTCATTCTCCCCTTGTACTCGGCCTTGGTGAGGCTGCAGCTGGAGTACTGCGTCCAGTTTTGGGCTCCACAATTCAAAAAGGATGTGGAGAAGCTTGAGAGAGTCCAGAGGAGAGCCACGCGCATTATCAGAGGTCAGGAAAACAGATCTTACGATGACAGGCTGAGAGCCATGGGACTATTTAGCCTGGAAAAGCGCAGGCTCAGGGGTGATCTGATGGCCACCTATATGTTTATCAAGGGTGACCACCAGGATCTGGGGGAACGTTTGTTCACCAGAGCGCCCCAAGGGATGACTAGGTCGAACGGTCACAAACTCCTGCAAGACCATTTCAGGCGGGACATAAGGAAGAATTTCTTTACTGTCCAAGCCCCCAAGCTCTGGAACAGTCTGCCATCGAAGGTGGTTCAAGCACCTACATTGAACACCTTCAAGAGTAAATTGGATGCTTATCTTGCTGGGATCCTATGACCCCAGCTGACTTCCTGCCCTTTGGGCAGGGGGCTGGACTCGATGATCTCCCGAGGTCCCTTCCAGCCCTAATGTCTATGAAATCTATGAAATCAACACAAAACATTAAGGGCAGAATTCTGTTACTCCTTATGTGCCTAAATGGTAGTTTTCCAGCTGCGTAAGTGGCATTTCTGGAATTTAGGCACAGTGTAAGATTCTATTATGCATGCAATGTGAATGTGTAAATGTACACATGTATATTGTGCATGCTGAGTAGGTCATGCACTGGCCAAGCAGGTACGCAGCTACATATGAACAAGCATGGTATGTATGTAAGTCATGAAACTGCAGCTAGACAACCCACCACCCCCACCATGACTAGTGCATGTGAAGCACCAGAGAATGTTCCTTCCAGGTTTTAGACACAACAGCTGAGTGGTTAGGGCATTCTACCTAGGTATTAGGGAAGCAAGGTCCTAGGGCCCCTACTAGGAGATTTGAACATCTGTCTGATTTTCCAAACAAGATATCACAGCTTAGGCGTTAGACAGTCCACTCTCCAGCATTCCTTTAAAGTAAGGTGAACATCTTTTTAAAAGGGGAAGGTGGGACACATGCCCCAAGCGGGGTGGGCTCTGAACTCCCCAGCCTGCTGCCTTTCCTTTGGGAATCCCACACTGGCCATGTTCTCCCTGGCTGCCTGGAAGAAGCAGAGGGCAGAACTCCCTGCTGCTGCCAGGTGGGCAGGGGGCTCCTCACCATGGCAGCATGGGGCCCCCAGCTGCAGTGCAGCAGCTCCATCCCAGTCTTCACCCCAGCCCCATGCACTACTCTGGCTGGGCAGCAGCCCCAGCCCCTGCCCCATTCCCTCCTTCACCATGGGGGCCTGGATCTGCCTCCCTTCTCACCCCTCCTACATCCTTCCCCCCATAGACTTACCTGCAGGGAGCTGCTTTCCACACTGCCCAACTGTGGTCCCAGCCATATGCGTGTGTGTGGGCATGTACATGTAGGCAGTGCCCCTTACGTCCTACTTTCAGCAGCCCCTTGTAGCCTGGAATGCTACCAGCCTGCAAAGGGAAACCTGCAGACACTGTAAATCCAGGACAAATGCTGTCCCCTACTCATGCAGCTTGAGACTAGGACTTCAGGTTCCCACTTCAGGTTATGAATGCTGAGCCACTGTACTTTGAATTTAATATTCACTGGAGAAAATGAATGGAGAACAGTGGGGCAGCTTCTGTCCCATTAGAAGCAAGGCTCCAGGCTAGAACCCAGGATCTACTCCCTTCTACAACAGCCTATGCCAGGCACCCTCTAGCTTGTTCTCTTTCCCTAGACCCCACATATCCTCCTTTCTTGACTTCCAGGGCATGAGCTTCAAAAGGAAGCTCTGGAGACAGGCCCAGAAGATGCCACACCTGTGGTAAGGGGTTGGAACACTGTGCTGGGAAGTCTGAGAGACAGAGGTTCAAACTCTCTCTAGGCGAGGGGGCTTGGGACCCGGTTTTCTCACTTCCTGGGCAAGTGCCTATTGTGATTTTAGTTATTGTGGCTAAAACATGGGAGGACCCACCTGGCCAGTACACAGCCTACTGAATACACTTATATGTCCCACATTACAAGGGTAACAGAATTGCAAACTATGTCTAAATGCCAAAATCTCCACTTATGCTGCCATTTAGGTGCCTAAGAGGTAATAGAATTTTGCCCTAAGAGAGTTAACAAGTTTACCAAATTATCAATACTACGTCATTTATATAAAACTTCATTAGATAGCTACAAAATAAATAACTTCAACCCTGCTGTTTGTTGCCCCTTATCCCACATGCTCCCCAGTGGCATTTAGGAAAAAGAAACTTAGCAGCATACCCCAGCAGTTAACAAAGCAGGGTTTTGATGGGCAGCTTTGGGAAATTCTGAAACCATGGATCTTTCATTAAGAATATAGTGCCAGAAATCCCTGCTTGTTTTACATAGAGGCGGCTCCGTTTCAGGCACCTCTAGGGATTTCAGTTGAAATGATGCTGCACAAGCAGGAAGGCAGTCAGTTTTCTAACATTAGCAATTCAAAAGTTAAAAATCAACATCCTGACCACCACCCAGAGATTGATGAAGAGCCTGGACTGATCCCACAGCACTTCTGTGATGTACCCTTCTGCATGAACTCTACTTAACAGGAAGAAATCTGCATTGGTTTCAATTTCCAAATGAACCTTAAGCAGTTAAATCCTCAAACAGATTCTAACCTCTGAGAAATGCTGGGTTACTTGCCCCACTACACCAGGCAGGTCAGACAAAATGAAATCTACAGCTCAGTGCTATGAACGTAAGGGCAACATCAAATTACAAGTTACCTCACTCACTCACTGTGCCAATGACCTTGTACATATACAGGAACACTGAAAAGGTGGGGAATTATGTAGAAAGCATCCAGAACAGAGTAGGATGTACTGAAATGCAAATAATAGTCATAACATCAATAAAACAAAACACTCATATACCCCATAGATGAGATTGCATGAAATAAGAGAAGTAACTACTCCACATTTCCCTCCAAGACTTTACTGAAAAGAGAAAAAAGGAACTGTTGTTGAGAACTGAAATCTTCTCAGAGAGCCTTAGATGCAATTACCAGGAACTCTTGATAATGAATGATCTTCATATCTTGGTAGTTCAACTAAAGTTAAGCCCACAACCTGGTCTGTAACACTGACAGGGTATTGCTATAAGGGTATGATGCTAAACTGAGAACTGTGGGAAATGCCAGAGTTAGCAAGGCCACCACACTGTCCATGAGTTTTTCTCAAAATGGGAATCTAGATATAGATAAGATCTGATAAGGTTCCCAGACACAAAAGCTAGCATATCATTCAGAAAATAGGGAGAATTCTTCCATCCATCACATTTCCAATAAGAGTATGTTGAACCACTTCTTCTCTAACAACCTTCTCACATAGAAAGGATTTGGACACAACTGATGGCACCTCACTGAATTAACACTTGTAACATTCAGGCAAAGACAACTTAAGACAGCAGAACACTAAAGTCTATTTCTATGTAATTTTTATCTGTAAAGAAACCAACATTCTTAATGCAGTTAGGATTCTGTAACCAAGTAGAGACCTGATTATCTAGGTGATAAAGTACCTAAACAATATTGTTGCTGAACAACTTCTAAGGGTTGAGCTCCCCTGAGAAGTTTTAAAAATGAAGATGGCTAGAATTCTAACATCATGGCACTTTAATTCCTCATGAATGGATAATAGTACCCCCTTTGTAAGAGATTGTCATTACAAGCAAATGATCACTTTTAAAAAAGAAGATAAAAATTCATTGGTTTATTTTCCTCACCAGCAGCTTGGTCACACCACCTAATATATGGTTGCTGTAAGTGGCCAGTGCTTTAGCATCTCAGTACGTGTATGCAGTAAGGAAGAATTCAGGCTCCCAGACCAATTCCTTTTTTTCTGGGCTGAAAATATATGTTGTAGAGAGCAAAAGAATTCCTGGATGCTTTGACATTTTATCTCAACTAAAAAGACTAATTTGTAAAGCAACGTAAATAGTGAAAGTAAATACAGACTTTAGTTATCAACTTATATTACAGCTGTCTACAAAAGCAGCATAACACGCAGGAGTCTTATAATGATAGTAACAAGAAAACGTCCCATCTTGCAAACAGAGGGTGAAGGAAGGTACCAACAAAGACGAAAGAGCACAAAAAGACTATAAAAGACTTATAAATAACTGACTTTATCATCTGTACAGATTTAAGCTCTTTTTGATTAAGGCCAATTTTTACTTATTACCTTAATGCTGGATGTCAAATCTGAGACTGCGAAGCTGAAAAAACACATGGCCTCTTCAACATACCTCCACTAATCCCAAGGCACACAAATATCATATTTCCAGCTAAGGATTTATTGAATACTTAGTTGGAAAATGTAATTTTGGTACAAACTCAGTGTGGAAAGGGAACTCCAAGTCTATATGCTTAATAGGTTACCAATAGAGATTAGTCAAATGAACTATTACTTCAAAAAAATCAGAGACAAAAAAAAATCAGAGGGGCCAGAAGGAAAAAAACCTAAAACGTACTCGTTCTTTTCTGCAACTTTTTCCTCCTTTTTAAATCCATCTTTCAAGAACAAGCTCCTTCTGTCTTTGCTTATTAAACAGTGCCCATAACAATGGCTGCTGAAAACACTGGCACATCACAAAAAATATGTTCATCCCCCTTTGAAAAAAAGGCAAAAATGGGGATGGTCAAAAATTTTGCTTAACAGACAAAACCCAAATTAAATCCTGGGAATGATGCGAAGTGATAGGGGAAAAAATGTGTACTAAAAAAGTATTTTTAAAATTCTATTAGCTATGTGTTTTTATTTTTGGCTAGGAGACTTTGGGCAAATACTAAAGAGACTACACATTAAAAAGAATTTAGAAAATTATAGGTTAGCTTTACATGCAAGTATGCATGGGGTTTTTTGTTTTGTTTTGTTTTTTGGGGACTTTTTAAAAATATAACAAATTTAGGCCAGAACATGCCAAGGCCATATCACTCATACAAAAACAAACAAACAAAAAAACCCAACAAGTTGTTCAAACAATAAAATAATTTGTACTAAAGACACTCCACCAAAACTTATGATAATGACACATGTACAAAGATACATTTTGGCATGGCAAACAAAGAAATGGCTGGCTCTCTTGAGGAGGGAAGCCAGGTCATTGAAGGAAAAAAAATGCCAGAAAAATGGAACCAAAATGTCAGCCATTTTCCAAGGTATGTAGGATAAAATGGATGACTGGAGTGATATGTGCACACTGACCTTTTGCCTCAAGGACTCATCACATCAAGTCACAACATGCAGAGAGAGATTGTTTATACCCTGACCTGAAATTTGTATATGACCATAACATTGTAAATTTGGTAAGAAAATGTTAAATTTTGTTGATATGTGAAGTTAGTGCCCACAATTAATTCAAGCCTGGGAGGGTAAATGAAGTCTACCAAGAAATAAAAGGCCCATCTCTTCAGACAAGAGAGTGGAAACAGAATCCAGGATTTACTTGGTTATAAGTAGGGGACATTTTGCAAAAATGAATGAGATAAGAGAGCTTAGGTCACAATGTCAAACTAGTGACCTAGAAGGAGAGAGAGAGAGCAGAGCAGCCCAGATAACACCAGCTGTTCCAACAAGGAATCCAAAGAGCCAGAAGATGAAGCCCAGATGAGATCTGTATATATGGATAAAGAACAACAATGGTAGAGAAACCATCCCATCCAGTTAATTCTTCTTGGAGAGATAACAGTGCTAGAAACAAATGCCCTTTGTCATTCCCCGGCACAGATAATAGATCACAACAAATGCTTGGAGAGACCACTTATAAGTGGATGGTTTAAGGGTTAATATATAGTCCAACCTAGACCCCTCTACAGGGTAAGCTAAGGACAATTCCAAACCATAGTCCTATTTGATATAATTTGGAAAAACAGTTGACTGGGAACTGGACTTAAATCAGTCTTCCCCATCTTCTATAATACAGAACAACACTTAGGGCATCTTTACATGTGCTCTGGGGGTAGGGAGGGAGGCTGTTTTAATTAGAGCTGTCCTCAGAAGCCACTCTAATTAAAGCGCCCACAGCATCTCATGTATTCAGTATCCCACACTTAAAAATGGCGGCAAGGGTGCTTTAACTAAAGCTCATTCGATGGAGCATGCTAATTAAAGTCTGCATGTCTATAGGCACCTGTAGAACCTGAATTCTGAGGGTGAAGCATCCGGATTCTCTGGATAAAATGCCTTCAAATCTAAAGGTCTCTCAGTAAGAATAAGTTCTGTCTCTCAATACAATTAACCTTTTCAAGGAGCACCTTAATGAACCTGATGGTGAACAGAGGCTCTTGAGGCTAAAGTTAAGTAGCATCACAGCATGTTATCATTATACCACATATGGAAAAACTGTAACTGAGTATGATTAAAAGCAAGCAATATATACAAGCTTCAAGGCAGAGTGTAACTTTCAGTTCTGCAGAGACTGAAATGATTTTGGATTGCAAAAAAATAAGAGGATTCTTGTCCCTTTCCCCCTATAACTATTTGCAGAAGTCAGGAACAGAGCAGTGCAGGGCAATCTAGAAGACCTCAGTACCATTAAAAAATCTTATTTTGATAAGATGTTTAAATAATATTCCAGTGTTTGGGAACAGACATCTTTACTGTGCACTACATTCCTGCCATTCCAACATGTCTACAGGTTCCTATTCATATTCTATCTTTTAACCCCCACCCCTTTTTTTTGGGTGTACAGAGGGCCTCTTTCCATAAAAACACATTGCATTGGGAAATTTCATAGCAAACTAAAATTTTCAGATGACATGTCTATGTCTAAAGTTTCAAATATGACTTAAAAATACTTTTTTTTATCTTAACCACTCCCCCCCCCATACACACTCACCACACAAACTTGAGACAGGGACCAGATGGTGTGGAAGGCAAATCAAAGCAGCACTAGGTTATTATATTGCAGCTATCTGGAACTTTTAACTGGCTGAAAACCAATGAAGACAGAGTTCCAAATAAGCCTGAACATGCAGCACTAGAATCCTAGGCCCTAATTTCATTACAGCATCTTAAAATAGAGAGCCCCATTGTTAACTTGTTGCGGGAAAGATATAATTTATTTAGGATGTAAGCTGCAAGAAACAAAAAGTTACAAAGCATACTTGGTACACAACACAGAACTATTCTTTTGATGGAAATCTCTGAAAGGTGAAAAAGTATGCACAGGAGTTTGCTTTTATAGAACCTATCTTCTCACCTTCACGTGGAGTAGAAGGAAAAAGTAGGAGCCAGAAAATCTATTCTGGAATTTATACAGGGTTTTTCCAATGGAACTGAAAAGTGCTCAGTACTGTTTTAGACACCCAAGTTAGAAATGCTGCCCCTCTTCATAGGCCAAAGGATGAATGAAAAAAAAAGTAAGGGGATTTTCTGCCATTCCACTGCCTTTTATTAGTGTCTTAGCTTTTAGAAGACTAGAGAGACCTAAGGCAGAATTCTGTTTTACTTTACGCAGCCATATGATGGTTTTCCAGCCGTTTTTGGCATTTATGCATAAGAATCCATACAGCTACGGGATGTGGTCATGCTACAGTGGGCCAAGGACATCACTCCCAAAAGAAGGACATCCCAGGTTTTATATCCAGTAAACTGACTGGCTGGAGACAAGTTCTAGGACCCCTTCAGGCAGAGAGGATCTAAACCTGTGCATCTCTAGCTTCCTAGCATAGTATTCCAAACATTACACCACAATTTAAGCATTATTAGCCAGTCCCCTCTCCAGCACTCCTTTTGAAGGTGACCACTGTGTCTTGTGTTTAATAGTCATTGGATAAAATGAATGGAGAATGGTGGGAAGGTTTCTGCCCCACTAGGAACAAGGGTCCAGACTAGAACACAGTGCCTCAGTTCCTTCCATAGGAATAATCATTTTACTGTGCCAGGCAGCATCTAGGTTGCTCTCTTCCTTTTACCCTTATATATCCCATTTTGCTGGCTGTGGAGAGGACCACTGCTTCAAAAGGAGCAATGGAGACATGACTGGATACTGCCCAAATAGGAAGCATGAAATATGCAGGTTCAACACCCTGTCCTGGTAAGGAAGGTGCTGAAACTTTGGTTTCCTGCTTTCTGGGCAAATGCCCTAACTGCTCAGTTATTGGGACATGAGAGACCTACATGACAAGGTCTTTCTCCTCCTTTTTTCAATGTAAGTTTTTACCAGGTAAACAAACTAAACTCTCTTACAGAGGACCAAAAATAAGTGCAGCACACCACAAGCTATCATTGGGTTACCTGGCCAGCTACAGGGGTGAGGCCTCATGCTTATATTCCATCCAGCCACCACAGCTGCTCAGACCAGTATGTTACAGGAACAACAGAAGAAAAACACAGTTAGAAAGTGAGGAGGAGTACACTAGGTGATTTTACTTTCCAAAGTGTAGCTGGAAAGTAGCCAATGAAAATGACAGAGAAATCAGAAGTGAAAGGAAAAAAGTTGAAAGGGACAGTTGAGGAGGAAAAGGACTTAGATAATTTGAGATTGTTTTAAATATCTAACAGCTATAATTCTTCCTCTTCAAAGCACTTTACACTCAGACTTCTGAATTCCCCACTGAAGTCATAAAGAATTATACATACTATACCTATTTTGCACGTATGGAAAAATGAGGCACAATTGCCTAAGACCGCAAAGTCACTGGAAATTAAAGACTGCAGAAAAGTCAGAAGTTTTTGGTTCATTGTGCGGGGGGATGGGGGGGCGCAGTCCACAAGTTCAGAATAAAATCAAAAATAAGAAACAGAAGGACCAAAGCAATAACACTATCAGGAAGAACTGATGAAAGAAAAAAACCATATTGTCATGAAATATCTCTGGGAGGTAAGGGGGAGAGAGGATTAAATTAAAAAACAAAGAAGTGATTGGTGAAAACACAAAAGACTGAGCAGGAGACAGCAAAATGAGTGAAGAGCCACTAAAGCAGAAGACATGAGAAAAGGAATGTGTGTTTTAAGGATTTCTTCATTTTTTTTTCCCTAGTAATCCAAAGGACTGGGAAAGGGAATGTGCTAAAGACTGTCCTGGAACTCAGCTTTTCCTTATATACCTATTTTCTGAGATCTTTAAATCTATGTTTATATCCCTTTATTCCTTTAGTCACTTATTTCATGGTAACAGTGATGAAAATGGCAAGGTATGCATACAATTAAAGCTCTCTCAGACCTCTGCCTCTATCTTGACTGTCATACTAAAGTTCGGTCTATCAAAAAGCATCAGGAGTGTGACAAAACACTTCATACATACTGGCAGCCTCTGGCGGGAATTAATGTCTAAATGATAATAAGGGCCTCAAATATAATTTTATCATCACAAGAGAGATGAATTTGAACATAATGTCACTAGTAGACAAGGTTCTTTGCATGAATCTGATATCTTTTATTAGACCAACTTAAATAGTTGGAAAACAATTATTAAGCAAGCTTTTGGGTTCAAAGAGCCACCCATCCTAGCCTTCAAACAAGCACCGAACCTCGCTAATCTCATCACCAGAAGCAAACTTCCTCAGGCCCAGAAAACACCAAAAGGACCCAAACCATCCCATGACAAGAAATACAAAACTTGCCAACACATCTCCACCACCCCCACAATTACTACACTCCACAACAGAGCCATCAGCATTGCTGGATCCTACAGCTGCACCTCCAGAAAAAGTAATATATCTCAACTAATGCACCAAATGCCCTGATAGAAAATATGTAGGAGAGACCAAACAACAACTGTGCACCAGAATGAATGCACACCAGAAACCTAACAAAGACAGGAATACTCACTTACCTGTGGAGGCACATTTCTCACAAGAAAACCACTCTCTCTCCAATCCCTCAGTCCTGATCCTCAGAGGAAAGTTACAAAACGCTTCCCAGAGACAAGCCTATGAACTCCACTTCGTCAACCTCCTGGATACTACAAATCATGGACTATAGACATTGGATTTATGACACATTATAACCTGCCTGACATCTGACTCCCTAGGTAGCTCTCCACTTTTCATCCCCCTTCTCTCTCTTCCCCCCTCCCCACCTGTCTGTCATCCATTGACTCCTTAATTTACATTTTCACTGACTACCTGTTTTGTATGCATACCAGCCCAGCCTCTGGCTTCTTTACTTTTCATTCCATCCAGAAAGAGCACACACCAACTGCTGAAACTTCCTTAGCCTGACGAAGGGTTTTTGAACCCGAAAGCTTGCTTAATAATTGTTTTCCAACTTCTTAAGTTGGTCTAATAAAAGATATCAGATTCACGCAAAGAACCTTGTCTGCCTATGTCCTTAGACCAACATAGCTACAACCTACACCCCTGTAATGTCACTAGTGACTTTTAAAAATACAGTAATTTTATGCGTGTTATCTCTATTGCAATGGAGGAAAACCAAAAACTTGATTTAGTTTTAAATACTGTCCCCAATATCTTTACAATGAAAAATGAATATGCAAGTGAAAGATACTGAAAGAAATGCAGTCTAGAAAACCAGTAAGCAAAACCCTGGTCTCAATGAAGTCAAAAGAAAACAAAAAGCTTGTTGACTTCACTAGAGCCTACATTTCACTCTGTGCTTATAAAAAAAACTTATAAGTTGACCTAAATTCATAAGCACCTTCACATTGATAACTCAGTGTGAGAAGGCACCATCCACTTTTTTTTTGAATATCTTTCATCCTAGTAAGCTTTGCTATATTGTCCTGCTATCAGTTTAAATTATTCAAAGCACAAAGCAAATTTAAACAGTGAGTCTGTAAATAAATAAACTAAAATGTAATATCTGTACATCTCTATTACATGCTAAAAGAAGTAGAAAGAGCCAATGGAAAAACTAATATAAATAAACCATCGAGAAAGGATACAAAAAATGTTGAAGATGAAATTGAACACTTTACCTCAATCCATAGTTGTTATTTACTATTTTGGTGGTTCTCCAAGGGTATTTACACTGGCCAAAAGACAGACTTCATAAATCAAAAACATTCTCAGCAATTAAAAAAGTTATCTGTCAACTTTTAAGAGTCCCAAAACTTAAGTCTCTTTGAATATTTAATGACAGATCCTCAGCTGGTATAAATCACAGTGTTACTCCATTGGTTTCAATGGAATCATGCCAATCTATACCAGCTGAAGATCTCTCTCATATTTTTTAAAATGTCACTCTGATCCAAGAAATGTATGTACAGCTTTCAAACTACATCTGTGTCAATCAAGGCAGAAGAAAGAACAGAAAGCTAAAGTAAGGATGAGTTTTCCATCTCAGTCCTTTGTTCCTTTTGTGGTCACAGCATATGTAGAAAGCCACTTACATTGTGACTGAAGGAAATAAAAAGGGAAATTCCTTAAATTTTGTGCCTGTTCCCTTGCCTCCATCAAAAAGGCATAGGCATCTGCCTCCTGTAAAATCACCAGAAAAAAAGTCCTACTTTAAGCAAGCTCTTTTTTTTGTTTTTGAGGTGGGTAGTCATTCTATCATGATCTCTACACTTGTATTATAGTCAGCCTCACTGCAGGGTGTTGCTGTCAATGCTGTGGTACACTGGTCCCCGCTCCAATGGCTGGTAGCCTGCCTTGTGCACCATGGCTAGGGACAGACATTACACATAAACCGGTTTAAGTAATCAGAAACTGGTTTAAACCTGTAACAGAACAGATGTTCAGTGCACATAAACCAGTTTGAAAATGGCTGAAACCAGTTTGAGATAAACCTGGTTGAATGTAGTATCAGACTTAACTGATTTGGATCAAACCAGTTTATGCAATGTCTGTCCCAGACCCCTTGCTGGTTTAAAATAAACCAGACATCCCCCATATGCTCTCTAGGCTGGGCGGAGCTCTCTGCTCCACAGCAGGGCTGGCCCCTCTCCTCTGCTCCCTGCTTGCAGCTTGGAAGAGACTTGCAGGCACAACAGCATCTGCCTGGCTACTCCCTGCTAAGCAGAGATTATTCCCCCCTCCCCTGTACCTTATGCAGACATCTCAGAATTAGCTAGCAAACCACATCCTGACTACAGTCCATGCTGTGGGAGATGCCAAAGGCAGACAGACTCTTTGGAGCTAATCAACAGGTAGCTTAGTGTCTTTCCTTGGAAAAGTTGTTTAAGAAGAGCTGTTTTCTCCCCCCCTCCTCCTCCCAACATTCCCTGCTAAGCAGAAAATCCCCCTTCCCTCTACCTTGCCAAAAGTTGTCTGTTTATTAGCCAGCAGACCACATGCTGGCTACAGTCTGTGCTGAATCAACAGATAGAATCAACAGATAGCTGGTAATGTCCCTCTGTTGTTTTCTTAATGGGGTGATAAACACTGTTATCCATTCCCTGTTGGTCTAATCAGAGCATCCTACTGGGGCCTGGCCATGCCCCACTCAGCTCAGCACTGCAAGGAAAGGGAGGGCTGCTCTAGCACCCCCCTGTGGCAGGCCAGTAGGGGGTGCTTCTGCATAGAGCCACCTACCTCATTGCACCCAACCACCTTCCAGGCTCTGAGTGCCTCCCTGGGGGTGCCTCACATCTGGCCGACCCCCTTTCTGGAACACACCTTCAAGCTTGGGGGTAACATGACACCACCCAGGGTCTGGACTGATCTTGGCCCTGTGGCCCCTGGGAAACACAGGCCTAGTAGTCCTTGAAGGGTACTTGACCCACTACAAGAACTTGGGGTGCTTCCCTCAGTCTGAAGCACAAATAGTGGTCTCCCTTACTCAGCCGAACCAAGGGGACCCCAAGATATAATCTAGACCCTCTCCCAATAAGTCTCCCATGCTAGGTACATAGGAGAACTTTGTTGGTTACAAGGAGTAGGTTTAAAGTAGGGTACAGGGTAGAACAGTATCAGAGAAATACCTTAGAGCAAACAGTGGCATGGTAGCCTTTGATCACGCATCTTAGTTACTGCAAGCTATACAGCTAGTTAGATCTCAAGTAGCTTACTCACAAGTATCATCCAGAGGCAGGTGGAGATTCCCTCTGGATGCAAGCAGATCACTGAACATGAGTTTCAAGAGAGAGAGAAAGTTTCAGATAGACCAGCTTCTCCGAGAGTTCTCATCATGGCTGCCACCCCGCCTCCTGGGTAGTCCCTAACTTATATAGACCTTATGACCTCATTTACCTGATCCAATGAACGCCAGCAGCTGTTGGCTGCCAGTCAACCAATTTGAAATGCATCATTGGTTGCCGGGTAGACTGGCAGGATCTCTAGCCCCCAACCAGGGGTGTGAGGCCAGTCACACAGGCAGAAGGAGCAGGTTTTCCCCTCCCTCAGGAATGTATCCAGCTCAGGTTACAACTCAGGGTTACCTGAAGCCAATGGGGCCAGAGGCGTCTGCCCTCTGCAGTGATCATGGTAACCAAATTGTCAGATTGGTCATCTGCTTGATAGCAGGATGTGCTGTTTGGGAAGAGACAGAGATGGCATTCTGCCACACCCCCAACTTCTAGCCTGAGCCACTACAGGCATATGGGATGTCTCTACAGTTACAGAGTGATTTAACTTATCCAGGTTAGACTAACCTACAAAGATTCAATCAATTCAGGCTTTTTGAATGTCTGTCCCTAGCCCATGAGCTCAGTGGCAGGGATTGAAGGCACTCCAAAAGCTAGATTCTACGGGCCTGACCTCTGGCGAGTTCCCAGAAATATTCATATTTTGAATGACAGTCATTTTCCTAGTGCTATCAAAGGAGTATTTGCATAATAAACACAATTACATTTTACAGTTAGAGTTAAATGAAAACAACTGTTCCAAGCTCAATCCTGAGGGCTATTCAATACACCAGAATAATGTACCAAAATCTGAGAGTTCATCCTACCTACAGAGTGCTTCTGTATCCTTCTGCTGCAGCTACTTATGGTTCTCTGTCAATCTTTACATGATGCTCAGCCATTCAGTTCCAGTGTTCATGCTGTCTGCTTCTCAGCCTTCTTTTCTGAATATGCTGCCATGCCACTGTTAATATTCTTTTCTAGCCTCTAGTTACCACTTCAGCTTTGGCCCTTCTGACTTCCTTTCTCATTTGTTAGGGTTCATACAGCCTTATAAGCTAAGGACAGACATTCAAAAAGCCTGAGCCTGAATTGATTCAATCTTTGCAGGTTAGTCTACCCTGGCTAGGCTAAATCAGTTTTGTAACTAGACTGACATCCCAGAAATGCCTGAAGTGGCTCAGGCTAGAAGCCGGGTGGTGATAGAGCAACGCTCCTTTCCCTTGAACAAAGCTGAGCTGAGGGGAGAGTGGCCAGGCCCTGGCAGGATGCTGTGATTAGAGAGGGGTTTCCCCCCACCCCCCCGCTCCTGAACAGCCCAGCAGGGAAAGTTTATCACCTCTTATTCAGTGTTTACCACCCCATTAAGAAAACAGAGGAACGTTACCAGCTATCTGTTGATTCTGTCTTTATCCCATGTGCCACTCAGAAGTAGCCAGCAGGCAGTCTGCTAGCTAATGCTGAGAGGTGTCTGTGAGGGATGAGGGAATGCCTGCTTAGCAGAGACTGGAGGGGTGGGGAGCAGAAGCCAGGCAGATGTCTACAGAGACTGCCAGAGCTACAGCCAGGGACCATAGGGCAGGAGCCAGCCCTGCTGTGAAGCAGAGAACCCCACACATCCCAGCCCAGAGAGCATGGCAGGATGCTGGGGGAGTTTGATGTAAATTAAATAAACAAGGGATCTGGGACAAACATTCATAAACCAGTTTGAGCCAAATCAGGTAAGTCTAATACTACATTCAACCAAGTTTATCTCAAACCGGTTTCAGCCAGTCTCAAACTGGTTTATGTGCACTGAACATCTATCTGTTCTGTTACAGGTTTAAACCAGTTTCTGATCACTTAAACCAGTTTGTATGTAATGCCCATACTGATTACACATTACATGAATGATAAGTAGGTTAAACAATGCTTAATAAGCAGCCAATAGATTCGTTTCAGTAGCATTAGATTTGTAGTTAGAAGTCAGAACTGCCAGAATGGCTCTTTTTTCCCCCAAAAAAATCAGAAACACTTTTTGCTCTTCCTTTTTTAAGTACATTAGAAGCCAAAGAGCTGCCAGTTAGTCAGTTGGGCCTTCAGCTGACAGAGCCATTGCTGAGAAACTACACAAATTCTTTACATCTGTCTTGTGGAAAATGTTAAGGAGATTCCCTCACCAGATCCACTCCTTTCTAGGGACAAGCCAGTGGAGCTGAGACAAACTAAGGTTCCAATAGAATCACAAAAAATTAGAGTTGGAAGATGTTAGACCCCGACTCCATGCGGTGCCCAACGACAAGGGAGACAACAATCCAATCACTCATGAGTCCTGCTACACATTAGCCAGAGCAGACAGGGAGCAAATGCTACTTGCACACATTGCTCGCAACAACTTTATTTAGAATGGAGACAGCTTCAGACAAACTCCCAAAAAACTAACAAACAGGGGAGCTGCCCTGAATAATAGTTCTTTTCACATTTTATACACCTTGGTTTATACATATTAACTTTCACTCCACCCATGTCCCTCCTTGGGTTCCACCCATTTATCCTTCCATCTCAAGCTCCTCCTCTGTTTACTGTTTACTTCATTAACATGGAATTGTCTATGCATTTCCTTCATTTACATGCCCCTCTGCTAAAAGCGCATGTGTAAGGCCATGAACCCTGGTACTCTCAGTCAACCACTGGTTCTTTCTGGTTTTCTGCTTACTTCAGCAGCCTCTCCAAGGTTTTGCTTCTGCTTTATCTCCTAATGATAACTGGTGGGCTGCATCTTGTTCTTCTTACACAATGTGCTCTAACACTACTTCGTTTAGAAAACTGCTTGCCTAAGCATTTGCAAGGTTATTTTCATACAACATTCTGCCTTGTGGTCAGCAGCTTTTCGCTGAGACACTGATTAAAGCCGTGTTCCACCTACAGATCCAATGCTCCCCAAATAATCCAAATTATTGTCACTCTAACAGAAGGGATTTCAGGAGGTCTAGTCCAAAGCAGGACTATCTCCAACTGGATTATTCCAGCCAGGGCTTTGTCGAGCCAGGCCTTAAAAGCCTCCAAGGATGGAGATTCTACCACCTCTCTAGGTAACCCATTCTAATGCTTCACCACCATCCTAGTGAAAAAGCTTTTCCTAATATTCAGCCTAAACTTCCCTTGCTGCAATTTGAGTCTATTGCTCCTTGTTTCAACATCTGTCATCACTGAGAACAGCCTAACTCCATCCTCTTTGGACGGATCCAAACATATAGGCACATGCATTTCTCCAGAGACAAACAGCAGCACCACAATATATGCCTCTCCTCTTTGTCCCCAGGCTACACACCTGTATGAGAACATTGCCCTGGGTGTGGTAGGGAAGGCTGGGGCCAGCACCTGGGCTGCCCCAGAAATGCTACCTGGAGTTCTGAGGGCTTCCTGGGGCTCCAGCAATGGTGATCCAGCAAGCAGCATAGTCGGCAGCCAGAGCATAACACTAGCCGGCCAGGCTCTGATTTCAGGCAGTGCATGCTGCTGCCACATGCACCGCCCCATTTTTTTTTACTGCAGATTTTATTGACACCAGGATCTCCCAGTGCCAAAACCCACCCCTCCCATGCTGCAAACTAGCAACACAGGGAATGCTTGCATGTGCAGCCTGTGGGGTATGTGGCACCAGAAATGGGCCTGTGGCACTGCATACCGGATGTTCACACTCATTTGGACATGCCCTTTGTAACCACCCTTCAGATAATTAAAGGCTGCTATCAAGATGAGGTGGTACAGGAAATTGATAAACTAAACAGTAGCAAATCACTGGGATCTGACAGCATTCACCCTAGGATCCTGAAGGAGATCAAATCAGAAATTGCTGCATTCTTAACTGTATGAAAAAGAACTGCATTTTGTTAGTTTTAAACTTACTACCTAATAGTTTAATTTTGTGGCCCCTGGTTCTTGTATTGAGAAAGACAGTAATTACTAAATCCCTATATACTTTCTCTTCATCATTTAGAATTTGTGAACCCTTATCATGTCCCCCGTCAAGCCTCTTTCCTAAACTGACCACACCTAGCCTCTTTAGTGTCGCTTCATATGCAATCCTTTCTTGTCATCGCTGTTGCCCTTCTTTGTACCTTCTCTCATTCTTCTATATCCTTTTTGAGGTATGGAGATCAGAACTGGGCACAGTATTCAAGGTGTGGATGCACCATGGATTTATAAAGGATATATACTTTCAGTTTGTTTATATTTACATTCTTAATAATCCCTGATGTTTTGTTTGCCTCTTTCACATCTGTGGGCACTAAGCTGATGGTTTTTACTAAACTCTCCATAATGACACCCAGATCACTTTCTTGTGTAGTAAAAGCTAATATAGAACCCATCACAGTAGTGGTACAATTTGGGTTATTTTTGCCCTGGTGAATCACTTTACACTTACTTGCACTGAATTTCATCTGCTATTTAGTTGCCTATTCACAGTCAAGCCAGATCCTTCTGTAGTTTCTCATAGTCTGCCTTGGTCATTGCCACTTTGAATAATTTTGTGTCATGTGCAAATTTGGCAACTTCACTACTTAATAAATTTTCCAGATGATTTATGAACAAGTCTGGACTGGGCACAGCCAGTCCAGTCCAGTCCAGTCCAGGCCCAGCAGGTACAAAAGGAGAGTCCCCAAGTGACCATGGAAAACAGGGAGCGCAAACAGGGCATTCTACAAGCAGTTCACTAGGAGGAAAAGGAATAAGAAGAAGAGCAGGAGAAGATGCCAGGCACCAGGTGCCAGATCTTGCTCTGGGAAGGTAAATGATCCAATGCTGCCAAATGTTGTGGAAACTGACCATTTAGCCAGATTAAAAAAGGGACTGGACAAATTCTTGGAGGAAAGGGACATCAGTAGCTACTGTGCATGGGAATTAGGGATACAGCCTCTGAACTAGAGCTTCCTAGACTTTATATGCTAGAGGCTGCAAGTGAAAGAAGAACAGTGGAAAAAACCATGGTCAGACCCTGCTCACTTCCCCTTTCAGCATCCGCTCTCTTCCACTGTGTGATACAAGATAGTAGGTAAGATGGATCTATGTGGTCTGATCCAGTAAATGGCAATTTTTATGCCACAAATGACTTGAAGCAATTAAGGAATGTTCTAACCATCATTACCTATCAAAAAGTCTTTAAAATATTTATTTTTCCAAGTGTAACATCACAAAATTATATAAAAGGTTTTCATTATTGTTGTATTGCTAATATATATATATTTGCCCTGCTTTTCTTCTTAAAAGCAGATTTTAAATGAGATCAATGGTGCAGCCATTTTAAGGCCATTGTTGATTTAATCTCTGAGTAGGCCTCCATTTTCTCTAGTATTTTCTGCTTTACCCTTTACACCCTTCTTATACCCCTACCATCTGCTGTTAGCATTATGTCTAGATATTTCCCAACAAAATTAAACACTGCGAGTATTTCTGACTGGCTCCTTCTCCCCTCACTAATAGTATCTACTCTCATTAGAAGAGTATGATAGTAGTAGGCCAAGGTTTAAATTCATCAAAAATACTTACAATTCTTACTGAAATGCTCAAAATCTTGACAAATTCAGCACTAACTTTGTTGGTCAGTTTATTTTCTATTTAAATCCAAATAAAAAAAAGTTGGAAGCGTTTTTTAGGACGTTATCAACTTATCCTCTTTTTCTGTCACTTTTACAAACTCACCCATTATACATCACACAGACAAGTACATAAATAAGAGGCCAGCTAGTTTCAAATAACATTTAAGTAAAATCAATAAGGAAAATGTTAAGTATAAGATTATTTCAAAAGTTTCTCAACAAGAATTAGAAGATTCATGGCCTTTCAAAATTCTCCCCATTCACGCTGTTAAACAGTATTATAGTCTCTAAAGATCATTTACAATTTTAATAGTCTCATTAATATTTTTCTTACTTATCAAGTGCAAGCACTGGTTCCTAAAGCACTTATACAGTTACTAGTTCCCATCAAATTAGTTCTTCTCGCTCTTTACCCTTACCTTTTTTGTTAACTTTTAACAAATCTATGGGAATCTGCAGGGAATATTTTCCTTTTATAATGGATATGTCTGGCACAGAAACTTAACTGCCATACTGAATTAGCCAAGATCAAAGCCAACCTCTGCCATTCTCTGACAGCAAAAAAATCAAATAAAACACACACTTAAAGCTGAAGAAGAATGATTTTAAATCATGGTGTGAACCTGTGTAAGATCTTTCATCATTATGTTTTAGTTTTGGCACCTAATGATACTCCCCTTACTAAGTCAATGGAAGTTTCAACATTCTTCTCAACAAAAGCAAAACTGTGGCTCTAAAATTTACAAACACATTTAAACAAGAGTTCTTCAAATGTCCAGAGTTCTTACTTTTGTGTAAGAAGTGGCTGAAGCACAGGACTGGGAGAAAAATTCTTGCATTCTAAGTTGGCATTAATAAAATCTCTCTGTCATCTTGGCCTACTTACTTAACACTCTGCTGCAGTATTCTTATCTAAAAAACTGAAAGGATTCCATGGAGCTATGCAGGGGGTGAGATCAGAGGGGTACACTGGTGCAGTTGCACACCTCTGAATCCTACTCCACTCAAAGTTTAAAATCAATGGCTTGGCAGTGGCAGTGGCATTTCTGTTCAGGTAGGAGTGAGTGTGTCAGTTGAATTCATGGCTCATTAAAATATACTTGATTCCTTCTGAAGTCTTCATTCAACAGATGTTAATGACCCTCTTTCCTTTTTAATGGTCTTGATGTTCTACTAATAAAAGTACCCTGTATTTTGCAATTCTGCTATCTGTTAGCTACTTCAGGTAATACAATTCAAACTCCACAGACCTGAAGACTGTTTTTAACTTATTCCAATGAAGTTATATTTGTTTTTGCTTTGATGTTAAGCTGAAAATATAACAGAGCCCTAGGCCTCTGGCATATTAATAAAGCTTCTGGTTTCTTTTTACCTGAATAAAAGTATGTACTGTGTTATATGGGATGATGCACCACACCATCTGTGCCCACCATTTCAAAATCCTAGATCCACCCATGTCACTACCTCATGAAATTTGAAGATGCAGTTAAACTTTGTGAAGTTCTTTTAGACCTCTGGGTTTGGAAAATTGTTACTTAAATCCAAAGTATTATTGCTTACATGCTAACATAAGGTATTAGTTGCTCCTAAAGCTGTGCACTGAATGCAACTCCTCTGCTCTGTTTTAAACATTTTAATGTTTTAAATATCAATTTTTGTAGAAGTGACACGGAAATCTGGACTCCAGTCTTGGCAGATAAAAAGACTTTCAGTTCCAGCCTTATGAAAGACTGTTATTTCTGTATAGGTCTTCCTTTATTTTTCAACTCTGTTAAGTAAACTGTAAAGTTATAAATGTTCACTGACATAATGTGTTCTTTCTGTGAAAAGAAAAAATTATCACATCCCGCACTAATCACTGATATTTAAGAAGATATTTTATTTTCCAAATGACAATGTAGAAAATGTCCTCAGTTTGGTATAGCATTGACAAAGTCATGTTATCTGTGGCAGTATGTAGATTTATGAAATTGTTGGCAACAAATGGCAGCTTGTTAACCAGCAAAATCAGAACTCAAGACACGAGTTCTGAGCCATGAATTAAGTTCAGTTCAGAGTACAAACAAACATTAGCTTTACCTGGTTTAGGTTTACACAGCATAAAGTAAGTCTTGAAGGCTAGGGATAGACATTCAAAAAGCCGGAGCCTGAATTGATTCAATCTTTGCAAGGTTAATCTAACCTGGCTAGGCTGAACTAGTTTGTAACCACACAGACCTCCCCCTCTAGATTGAACAAATGCAGGCACATGCCTGCAGTGGCTCAGGCTAGAAGCTGGGGGGGCTAGAGGAGTTCTCCCTTCCCTTCCACAGAGCTGAGCTGATGGGGGGTGTAGCCAGGCCCCAGCAGGATGCTCTGATGTCCCATCCCTGCCCTCCCCACAACAGCAGCGCATCAGGGAATGTTTATCACCCCAACTCACTCTTCATCAGCCCATTAAGAAAACTGCAGAGGGATATTACCAGCTATCTGTTGATTCTGTCTTTGTCCTATGTGCCACAGCTTGGAGGTAGCCAGCATGTGGTCTGTTAGCTAATGCTGAGAGTCATCTGTGAGGGACAGGAGAATGCCTGCTTAGAAAAGAGTGGGGAGAGGAGGGGGGGAGCAGAAGCCAGGCAGACATCTGCAGAGACTGCCAGAGCTGCAGCCAGGAAGCAGAAGGGAGGAGTGAGCTCTGCTGTGGAGCAGAGAGCCCCACCTAGCCCAGCCCAGAGAGCATGCCACAATGCTGGGGGGGTTTAATTTAAACCAGCAAGGGGTCTGGGACAGACATTGCATAAACTGGTTTGAGCCAAATCAGTTAAGTCTGATAGTACATTCAGCCAGGTTTATCTCAGCCATTCTCAAACTGGTTTATGCACTCTGTTACAGGTTTAAACCAGTTACTGATCACTTAAACCAGTTTGTGTGTAATGTCTATTCCTAGCCTACACGAGATGCGTTATTGCACATTAGCCTAATTTAATGCGCATTACGGGTGTGCATCTACATCTGCAAGCCCTTAATGCACATTAAAAATGGCAAAGTTAAGCTAATAACACCTAACTTTGACACTTGTAAATGCAGGTATCAAATTTAGGTGTGATTAGTTAAAGTGCATTGAGGCACGTGTACATGCAACCGAGCACTAACTTTCATATAGGGTCTATGCAGCCACTAGGGGCACGTGGCAGGGCTGCAGGGATTTGGCACTAACTTTAGTGCCAAGTCTCTGCACATGTAGACATCTGCTAAAAATTGCTTAATACGTATTAAATTTAGTCACGCTTAAATGCATGTATAGATGTTCCCTAAGCTACTTAAACCTAAACCGGGTGTGATGCATGCATGTATTATTGATGGCTGCCAGGAGGGCAGCCCAAGGTACGTAACTGATGTGCATTAAATTTAGTCATGCTTAAATGCACATGTAGATGCACCCTAAGCCACCTAAAACTAAAACAAAGTGGTGCATACAGGTGTTGACCACTGCCAGGGCAGCCCAAGGTAAATCACTCATGGTGTTGGGAGGGACTGCTGGGATTGGGGAGGGCAGGGGCAGGGGCAGCCAAGGAGCTAAAGATAGCCTGTTAGGTTAGATTGCTCTAATTGTAATGCTTGTATGTACCTTTAGTGACTGGAAAAAGCACTGAGAAAATTTTTATAGAACTGACTGACCATCTCTGAAGTTTAAAAAAAGGTTCATGCTCTTTCCCCATGGTTCAATCTTGTGAATACATGAGCAATGTTTGGCTTCAGGAGGGTTTGTGCCCACTCTCTCTATTTTGCTGAACCTGCAAATTGTTAATTAAATTAGACCTCATCTTTATTGCAAAAGCAGGGTCCTTAGGAATATAAGCTTCTTTTAAATCTGAGCTGTAATTATAGAGCCAAATTATAAAATAATAATGAGATACTTCCCAGTAACTGGAGGAATTACACTACAGAAAGTACTCATGTAGAAGTAAGACAAGTGAATACCTGAATTATAAAGGAAATTGATTTTTCTCATTTTTCCAACTAGACAAGAGCTCAGCTAAAATACAGGCTGAAAAACCAATCAAAAATGGCTTCTGCTGGGCTAGACTGACACTGTTAAGCAAATTAGCTATGTGTAGCTTATTAGTGATATTGAATGCTGACCAAGTTCTGCCCCAATACATCAAACTCAAAAGGCAAGCACCACAGTTCATTAAAGTTTGTAGCTATACAAAGGGGGAAGAACATTTATAGAGAGCTTCTACAGGGGTTGTGGATATAACAATATTTAGGAAAAATATACTGCTGGTTTATGGATACTACTGGAAATTACACCAAGGCTAATTTTTCAATACTTTCTCACTATTCATAGAGAATAAACTCTTTCACACAGAGATCATCTTTTCATTATGTGTGTAGAGTACTTAGCACAATGAAGCCCCTATTCCTAACTAGGGTCTTGGGCACAACTCCAATAAAAATAAAGAACTACAAAAACTAATTAAAGATGAAAGAAATATACTGCGGGTATCTTAAAAATGTAGCTTGTCAACAAACTACCTCAGGGAATGCCAATTATAATTAAACAATGCAGATCTACCATCAAGCAAAATTCAAGTGAGGCAGTCAATAGGAACTTTGTCTGAGAGCTGTTCAGGAATGGGCCCTTTATTTTCAAATAACTTTTACAGTTTATAAATGGTAGAAAAGTATGAAATTAAGCTGGTCTCTAAACCAGAAACTGTTTCCTGGAATAATTTCTTGCAATACTAATCTAACTGAAATAGTTTTGGTCCTTCTTATGGTAAAGATTTAAAGTTACAATACTTCTGAGCAGTTCCAGAAATTCAACTGATTTAAGTGGTTACTAAAAGATTGAAATTGTGGTATTTAATTTTAACATATCATTTTAAGTTGTACTATTTTATTTGCTAGTTAAACAGCTAACATTCTGCTCTACTCTAGAGACTAAATTCACCACAGAGCAGAGAAATCTTACCACTTCATAAATATCTTGTTAACAGTTAAAGTATGACCTAGACAGGACACTTCATCACAAGACAGAACATTAAATCAACTAAACTCATTTTTGTTAAAGCAATGCAAAAAGGCAGTGCAAACTATAGGCAATGCAAACTATACCTTTTCAAAGGGAGGAGGAGATCTATGGCAGGGAAAACAATGACTAATATACTAAATGAAAGCACTGGTCTTTTGCTCTTGAGACCCAAGGGGAACCATTCCAAATTATGGTTTTAAATTAAAGGCATTTGGTGGTCTCAAATCTCAGCCTCTTTTGGACATTCACTTAAATCACTAAACCACCCCACATTTCAGTATAACTTGGCAGTCTTTGCACAGAAAAGCCCAGATCTGACCTGACTGACTCAGAATTACCAAAGGGAATGGTCTCGCTGGTTCAAAGACAAAAGGCACTGAGAGAACAGCATGAGAAAATGCACACAGGAACTGCATATAAGTAGCACATGGATATGGAGTCCACAGATTTCACTTTTTTCATAAACAACAGTATTAAATAAAAAAAAAAAATCACTCTAAAATAGTTATGATGAGCCAAGCCCATTATTTTTCCTGTAACATAACTCTGAAACTAAAAAGAACTGATATGACAGAGAATTGGAAATGGAATATCATCATCATCCACATCATCACTGATGTTTCTCTTTTAATCATCTGATAGCTGCTCTGTAACTTGAGGTCCCTACTCATCACAAGAGACGCCATTACAAGTAGTTCAAGAACTCTGCTGTCTGTAAGATAGAGTTCAGCAGGGCAGCCTCATTAGTGGAGATGCATGCATTGCTTGAGTTATAACTGTTAACCAAAGAGAAAAACAATCAAAATGTTTTTGATTGTGGGCAGAATAGCGAGCAGTGGGCAAAAAAGTGGCCAGAGTGACATTCACTGTGGGCACAGAAGAGAACAAAAAGAAATTATGTAAAAAGGAAAGGAATTTTGGTAGAATGAAAGAAGAGGATGCATGAAGATGAGAGTTAGAGCAACAGCAAGGGCAGAAGAAAATGCATAAATCTATAGATGCAAACATTTAAAAGTGTATATTTATTGTAATATTACATGGTTTTAATTTTAAGTTTTAATGTTTATTTTTTGTAGACCCTATACTCTTATGATGATGTTTCATAGTTATGTTTCATATGTTATATGTGCTAAACAGTGTAGTATAGCAGAACATGTGATATTTAGTTTCTCACAGTTAAAAAGATTTTAAGCTCTTCTTTTCCACACTGGTGAGAAGCAGGAAAACATAAACCAGCAAAAGACTAAGGATTATAGTTAGTCCATTAAAATGATACAAACATTAATTTTCAGGCATTTTTTCTTTCTTTTCCAGAGAGAAACAAAAATTCAAAAACATTTGCAGTAAACCTAATCTGAACCAAAAATTGACAAAACCTTTACTATTTTACCTCACAAACAATTACTTTCTTTCTTTGGTTTAAAATTATGACATTTAACCATACTTTACTACAAAAAGGCATACATTTTAAGCAGAACTCATAGGAGCATAAAGCTAGAGATTTTGGAATCATGAATACATACTACAAGGTCAGTTTACTTTTTTGGGACCAGTTTGCGACACTTGGTTCCTGGCCTGCATTAAGGTGTGAAGATAAGGCATCTCAGAGGGAACAAAGAAGAGACTTGATTTAAGGAGGGACAAACACTCCCATAGCTCTTTATCATACAGGCTAAGTACAGACAGTCAAAAAGCCTGAGACTGAATCAAATTCAATTTTCCTAGTTTAATCTAAACTGTGTAGATTGAACCAATAAGCAAGTGAGCAGACATTCACTTTTGATTCCAGAAATGCAACCACATTCCTGCAGCGGCCCAGGCTAGAAGCCAGGGAGCAAAACAGCGCTACCTTCTTGTCGATTGTGGCATCGTACGAGAGGACACTCCCAAGGTAAGTGAACCGCTTGACAGAATTTAGCTCAGTTCCTTCAAGTCAACTTTGGTGGCACATAAGCTTGGCATGGAGTTGGCTGATGAAGAACTTCAGTCTTCCTCAGACTGATGGTGAGTCCAAAGAGTCATGTACTGCAGATCGTGTCACCAGAGCACAATCATTTGCAAACAGAAGTTCACAGATGAGCTGTTGCAAGGTCTTTGTGTTGGCCTGTAGTTGTCTGAGGTTGAAGAGGTTTCCATCTGCCCGGAAGCAGATATACTCTTCTTTCTCACCTTCCCTAAGATTGGCCAATGCTTGCTGCAGCATCATGGTGAATAAAATGATGAACAAGGTAGGGAATAGTACACAGCCTTGCTTAATTCCACTGGAGATCAGGAAAGAACCCAGAGGCTGTTGTTGTACCTGACTTGTCAACGCTGACTGTCACGGAACTTAGGTGGGCACCGAAGCTTCTCAAGAATCTTCCAGAGGCCATCTCGGCTTACAGTGTCAAACACCTTAGTGAGGTTGATGAATCTGGTCCTTAACTGCCATTACCACATCCTGAGTAATTTCTGTCTGGCAAATATTTGATAGGGGTTTGAAACATCACATTAAAATATATTTTAAAGAGAAGTACATTTTTAAAAGTGTATTTATTTTAAAAACTGATAATTCAGCAGAGCCTTCATAAAACATGGGGGGATTTTTTTCATCTGACATTAGAAATCACACATACCACATGCAATGGAAATGACTATGTATTCGGTGAAACAAGATTTTTTGGGCAATACTTTTTATTGGACCAGTTGACTTCCTGGACCATCACACCTACAAAAACACTCCCACCCTGCTACAGGATGAAGAATATTAAAATTCACCACCTACAGTGGAAAATCCAAACCAGAACACACAGCAACATCTACTTCCTAAGTTTGTACAGGAATTATAACATTATCCTCAGGACACTGACCATCTGCAACCCTCTGGCTAAAACACACAACTCCAAATATCAATATAACTATGCAGGAGAAACTCGGAAATACTTGAGAAACCATCTTTTTCACTTAACCAAATCATCGAACAGGGTCAACTAAAACAGGACATATTTACACACTCCACTAAACTGCGAAAAATAAACCCAGAGACATATTGGATTATTATGAATCAGGTCCAAAACTTCAAAGCAAAAAATGTTTGATGACAGCCATCCAAAACAAGAATAAAAAGTGGAACCAGCTATTACAAGAGCCATCTCAGGATCAATGTGATGTGAAGAGGGGCACTTATGCTCAAAAGGTCTCCTTAGCATCTCTCCAAACTATACAGGTGGTCCAATAAAAGACATCATCAAAAACCTTGTTTCTGATGTATTTCCTGAATTATCATAGCTACAATAATGTTCCAACCCTACTATATATTCCATGCTAGTTAAAACTACTTGCTCATCAGAATTATTGCATTATCAACTTGGTGACCAGTTCCATCTTGCATCCAAAAATCCTTCCATCTAACACAGGGGCAGGCACTTATTTCAGGTGGAGGGCTGCTTACCAAGTACTGGCAAGCTGTTGAGGGCTGCATGGGTAGCCCTGTCGCTTGACAGGTTCCCCACCCTCTGGTTACCAACTTGGGGCTGGAACTCCCACCCCTACCTTCTGACCTTTGCCATCGGAAGTCCCTCCCCGTGCTCCTGGAGGTATTCCTTTGGGGAAGAGGGTTTGCCATCTTACAGGGGGAAAAACAAATTACATACTAAAAATCAAACACCCATAATAATGTATTTTAATTTAATTAAAATATATATTTTTGTCCTGATTTGTGTGCATTTGTGGTGTATATGCAAAAATGATTGGATATGGGGTATTATAGGGACATGTGTGTGTGGGTACGGGAGTCATTTAGTGCAGAGTGGCTGATGGGTGGGCAGGAAAGTGGGGAAAGCAGGGGTGAGGAGTGGAAGTGAGCAGGAGTGTGGGGCCTGCACGAATGTCTTGGGGCCAGCACCAGCGGGGCCCAGAATGGGGCAGTAAGACCACAGGGTGTGGGCTGGCAGGGGTCTGTGGAGTCGGGCTGGCCTGCACCAGCAGGAAGAGGGGGGAGCTGGCCCAGCTCCATAGAGCCCCTGCTGGCTGGGACCCTGTGCTACTGCCATCCTGCTCTGGGCCCTGCCAGCGCTGGCCCCAGGACACCAGCACAGGCCCTGCGCTCCTCCCCAGTTGCCACTGGCTCCTGCATGCCCGCTCACTCCCAGTGCCCCAACCCAGCTCCATGGTACAGGTGGGGAGCAGCATCCAGCCCTGACCCCTTGCACCCCATGCTCACCAGCAGGGAATGAGCTGGTGTTCAGTACAAGGGAAAAGCAGCCCTTCCCCCACCCCATGGCCGGTGCTTCCTACTGCGGCTGCTCACAGCCTGGTGGTGGTGAGTAGGGAGGGCTGCTTTCCTCTGCACCAAGCAGCAGTTTCTGGGGAACAAACTGGTGCTCAGCGTGGGGGAAAAATAGCCACACCCCCTCCCCATGGCCAGTGTCCTGTGCTGCAGCCACTAGGAGTTCTGTGCCTGCTCTCCATTGCCACCGCTGCCCCATGGGGCAGTGGTGATACAGCACAGAGGCAGGACAGTCCTACACAGGCTGTGAGTGGGAGCACCAGCCACAGGGAGGGGGAGCAACCACTTTTCCCCTGTGCTGAGCACCAGCTCATTCCCCACTGCAACTGCTGAGTCCAGACAGCTGAGCACAGGGAGCACGAGGTTGGGGCTGCGTGCTGCTCCCTGCCTGTACCTCAGGGCTGGGGCAGGGGCAGTGAGACTGAGGAGGCATGCGGGAGCCAGCAAGAGCCAGGCGAGAGCATGGAGCCTGCACCGGTGTCCTGGGGCCAGCGATGGCAGGGCCCAGAGCAGGGTGGCAGGGGCGCAAGGTCCTGGCTGGCAGGGGCTCTATGGAGCTGAGCCAGTTCCCCCTCTCCCTGCTGGTGCAGCCCAGCCTGACTCTACAGACCTCTGCCAACCCACACCCCACACACCTACCACCCAGCTCTAAGGCCTGCCAGCACTGGCCCTGGGAGATTGGTACAGGCCCCACACTCCCACTCACTTCCACTCCCCCCTGCCACTGTTTCCCACCCATCCACCAGCTCCTGGCTGCATGGCTGGACCGTTGGGGTCAGCAGAAGCTGACCCAGCCCTGAGGACTGGGGTCGGTCCTCCCCTGCCCTCCTCCCGGCCTTCTTATCTGAATTTTCCATGCTGGTGCAGCTACAAACAGCCCCAAGGTCCTCAGCCAGAAGCCCCTGCTAGGCAGAGGCTTCCAGCTGTGGGGGACATGGCCAGGCAGGCCCTGCTGTTGCAGATGCCTGTCAGGGCTTCCTACTGGCCCTGGCTCCTGCCATCTTTGACAGGAGCCAGGGGGAGATAAATATTAATTTTTAATTTTTTTAGTAGCCCCGTGGGCCAGATAGAATGACCTGGTGGACTGGATCTGGCGTGTGGGCTGTATTTTGACCACCCCAATCTACCACATACATGTGTAGCTACTGAAATACTTAAGCAACATGATGGTCAGAAGCTTAACTTTTTGCATCTACTATCTTGAAAGGTTTGTAAAATGTACAAATTATATGCTCTGAAATTTTTAAAAAAATTAATGAAACACTACCAACTTGGACACACTTAAAGGATTTAAAAAGATACAGTAAGTCCTCTACAGAATTATGATGCTAGAACAAGACCAATGAGATATAAGTATCACACAGTTGGGTTGGATAAGTACCCAGAAATTCAAATATCAATATCCAAGTAGACTGAGCCTGCAAAACTGGGCTTGAAAGAACTGATTTACTCTTCATAGGCTTCTAGCAGCTACTGCTTTTGGTCTGGCTGCAAACATCCATTTTTGCAGCATTAAATTGCTTCCAATCAGACCTAAGAAATATAGAGTTATTAAAAAATTTAAAATAAGGGCAAAGTTGGCATCCTCAGATAAGTCTGGCGCAAAGGGTTCTGGTTAAACATGCAACCATTTGTCATCAACCACTAATAACTACAGAATACGTTAAAATAGACTTTAATTTTCAAGGTCACAAGGCAAGGCCAATTTCAGGTATAGGCGTCCCAGGGTTATTGTTGTTTATGTCTTGATGGGCATATACTTTTCTTATGTAAATAGAATGCTTCTGGTTTTGGATTCTGTTTCAATTTTCTTTTTTAAATCTCTTCAAGAAAATACATGTATGGTCTACATCAGTCCTTTCAATACAACATCACAAGATTTGAAGGGATAATTATGGCAAGATAAGGGATCTATTTGATAGCCTGAATTCAGATTTACCATGATAAATATCCCAACAGTTACACTTAAATAACAAAGTATTGTTTTACTAAGTAAGTGTAACCTTTCTCTAACTTTTTAATCTTTATATACCTAATGCATAGAACTGTCTTACCTTACTAACACATTCAGTTAAAACTGTAATTCACTTTACCAACTATAGTGTAAGGCTGATGTAAAGAAGGTCCTAAAACTCAGATAAAACAATTTCTGGATACTACAATCCAAGGGATACTTGAAGTTCCATTGCCAGAATGCAGGAGTGAATGAAGAAGTGGTTTTTAGTAACTGTAGAGTCCTTATCCAGTAAATACTTTCAATTTGTTTTTTTTGAGGGCTAGGCACATGGCGGTAGAAGGAATCTTTCCTGTGTGGTCATTACAGGTAAAGTTTAAGGGCATAAAATCTGCAGATATTTGAATTCTAGGTATTCAAAATCTGTGACAAAATCCTGAAAATGCCTTAAAAAAGATCCCACTAAGCAATGATGGTAATTTTATGTATCTTCGTATTTTCTACCTCTTAGTTTCTTTAAATATAGAACAAGAAAAGTATATGAATTTTTTTTTAAAACACCTTTGGAATTCCCAATTCAAGTCTTCTTTTTTTCTTCATGAGACAAGTTATAAATAAAAGCTTCGTGCATTTTAAAGGATGTTTACTTATAACCTATACACATTCCATCCAAAGTAAATGGTATCTTCAGCATAAACAAATGATCACTAGATTCAAAAATTTAAAGTAATTAGAAACATAAAAAAACCCAGAATTTATCTTTAATAACAGTCCACTGAAAAAAAAATTAGGACAAAGACAGAAGAAACTGAGAACTGACCTAGTCCTTCAGTGAATCAAAAATTATGTTACAACTCAAACGGAAGAATGAATACTAGAAATTAAATTCAAGACACTTTTTGCAAAAAAAAAAAATTCAAGAACGACAATTCTAGAAAAGCATTTGATTTATTTGAATTGTTAGATCTGTGTAGATCTGACTAGGGAAATATAAGATAAAAAGAGAAATGAGAAATGACACATCCACCCCTTCCTTACGCAGTACTAACTAAAGTGAAAATTATGTTAAGGTTGTGTCTGACAGAGATTTCATGGCTACTAAACAAAAACAAAAACAAAACAAAGGAAGTTTAATAAGTTCTGGAGGTGATGCATGAAATTCCCTACATATTTGGTGGTAATGCCCAGAGGTAGTAAGAATTTAGGAGTCAGTTGTTGCAATACTTAAAGACATTCACAAGGTCATGACCTCTATCTTGAACCACCAATATTACATCAGGGCATTCCAAATGAGAAAATATATACTCTATAACAGCAAATTAATGAATAATTTACTGGTGGCTGGCAGATGTGTAAATTGCCGGCTGCTGCAAGAGGAAGCAAGTATCTAATTTATAAATGTGGTATGACAGAATTTGCATTGATCATAGAAAAAAACAAACACAGTAGACCTAAAAATTGAAAATAGTATTTAAATGAATGTCACTCTTTGTCAATTCTTAACATTTTTAGCAAGTAAAACTGATTTTACAAGCATTTACATGTGTCAAAAAACCATGATATGTGACTCAAGCTCTTACATAAAATATGCCATTTGATTTCTAACAGTAAGATTCTATAAGAATCTGTTCTAAATTAATGTTGCTTTTTAAAGTTTATTGACTTACTATTAAAACATTTTCTTTTGTAGCTAATAAAAAAAGTAAAATATACTTAGGGTGCATACAATTATTACATATAGATTGTCCTAACCAAGCTTAAAACACTAAATGGATTGGTGTGCAAGCTTTCACAGAGCTTAGGTCACCCTAAAAATGGCACACCCAATCTAAAGTTAGTTTGCATCAGATGAGAACTAACTTTAGATTGGCATAGGTTAACCTGACCTAACATGGATTAACCAATTTAGTAAGTACTTGCACAGGTCCGCAGCACAACCCTGGAGCTGGGAAAGCCCAGCCACTTCAAAGCCCTGGAGCTGTGTTATTTTTACTCCCTCCCTGCTGGCCACCCCAACCCTGACCAGGCTATTTTTACCGGACCAACACATCCCCAAATCCCACCAACCCCACCCACACAGATCTGTCAGCCCCCTAGACTTACTTGCATCCAGCTGTCTGCATGAACACTTGCACATACTAGAACCCAACTCAGGCTGAGGTAGCTCAAAGTCACCTTACCCAAGCTGGGTCCTCCAAACTCTTGATAGTGCAGTCATTAACCCTTACAGTGCAGTCATAAAGTGTCCCAAAGATACAGCAGCTAGTTTTAAATTGGATAGCCTGAGTCATAGACAATTTGTAGGGAGGGCACGGGGGGGGGCACATGCTCCCCCTGAGAGCATTGGTGTCCCCCCTGACAGCAAGTGCTCCAGTTGGTAGGGGGGAATGGAGTGCCACCCCTGAAACTGTCTCTGCCAGTGGCACATCGGTAGCAGAAGTACTGGTGGTAGAAGTGCTGACCCCTGCCACCCAGTCAGACATGCCCCACTGGCCCAGACTCAGAAGGCACCATTTGCCCATGGTTTGAGTACAAATAGCAATTTGAGTACAGCAGCCTGCTTTCATGGATATCTCTAGAATACAGTTCTGGCTGCAGAAAAGAAATGCCCTTACTGTGTGGCTACATGCTCTGGTATACTGGAATATAAATATAATAGTAGCATTCCCATGACATCTAGGATCCCCAGACATAAACTAGGACCTCCCCTTGCTAGGCACTGTATAAATGCATAGAACAATAACAATCCCTGCTCCAGAGAACTTAGAATCCAAGAGTGCCTGTACACAAGCTGGGTCCTTGCTGATTAATCGAGTCTGCTGGAATGTGCTAACTAGCATGCTCCAGCCAGCTTCTGTATCTCATGTATCAGCTTCCCTGAACTTCAAAATGGAGGTGGGGGTGCTTTAACCATACCTCATTCGATGAGCTTTAGATAAAGCACCCCCACCACCATTTTGAAGCGCAGGAATGCTGATACATGAGACACTCCAGGCACTTTAATTAGAGTGGCTCCTGGAGCTACTCGAATTAAGGTGCTGCCCTCCCACCCCTAGAAAACGTATAAACATGCCCTAAGACACAAGACAATATATGGATATGCCTAGGTGGGAACCACAAAGAAACTGATATATTGATCAGCATGATAAACAGTGACCATAACACATTACTACTGTCAAGGTTTAGATTTTTTTGTTTTGTTCTTGTTTTAAATCATCACAGCAAAAGAATAGGTGTTAAGAAAATGAAGGGTTAGTTTAGCTCCTACCAAGTATGAGGAAAGTAACCCTAAAGACAGAACATGGAAGTCAACCTCTAAACACTAAATAGGAGATACATAAAGCAATGACAGACTGAAAGGATTTGAAATTTAAAAAATAGTATTTTACAGTAGTAAATACCATCATACTACCAGGAATACCATAAAGGCCTTAATCTAAATGTGTCCCTTTTTTAGCATTTGCTTCCACTGCTAACAAAAAATTGTAAACCTCAATTCAAGACTTTCCTGAGACTGGCCTTTCCTAAAGCGTTTTTTTTTCCCTGCAGGTTCTCTCTGGCCTAATTCCCTAATCCTTAAGCAAACCCCAAAAGCATTTTACATAACTGAAATGCAACTAATAAAACACACCTGTTCTGGCTGTTAGGATAAATTAGTAAAATATTTCTCTCTCCCTCCAGATAGGAACCAGACAACCTTCTTGACTCAGGGTGTAGTTTAATTTTATATGTGAACAGTCCTAAATATTAGAAGTGTATTTTACTTAAAATGCAACACACAAGGGAGGGGGGAGATTTTCTGTGTATTTGATGTATTATTTCTATTTTCAAATAATATAAGTGTCTCTCCGCAACCATACTAAAGTTCTGCTTTTACTGAGCAAGGTGAATAATCATCTTTACTCTACACTACTCATACTCCAATCACCCAAACAAGAAAAGTATGATCTTTAATGATCCTTTAGAAAGTTAAAGTACAATTATTTTTCTGATAGCTTAATTTATGATTCAGTTAGAGAGTTGTGTTGAAAAGTAAACCTTCACACCAGGGTGGAGTGGATTTAAATCACAGAAAGCATTGATTAAATCACTGTTTTCTACAAAAAAGTGCATTATTGTTGTTTGATATCCTTATTCATTTCACTTCTTCAAACTGTTCTATTTTAGAGAAAGGTAAGTGCTTGACTGTGTGCACACAAACTTGCAAAGAGACTGGCCAAGTTAGTGGACAACACCAAGTTACGGGGGATTGTGGTCATGCTTGAAGATAGGCTGTAGATACAGGTGGACCTAGAAGTATAAAGTGCTCCATCTGGGATGAACAACCCTCGACATACTTACAGGCTCAGTGGCACCATGACTGAAAGGGACTCAGCATTGGTAAGACTGCAGTTGGAGTACTGCATCCAGTTCTGGGTGCTGCAGTTCAACAAGAACATGAAAAAGTTTGACAGAATCCAGAGAAGAGCCACCTGTATGATCAGACTTGCAAGGCAAGCTATATGAGGAAAAGCTGAGGGACTTGGGCTTCTTCAGCCCAAAAAAGAGAAGGCTGAGAGGAGACTTGGTAGCAGCTTACTACTATATCAGGGGAATACATCAGGGGCTTGGTGAACAACTGTTCAGCAGGGCACCTGTGGGGAAAACCAGAGTAGAGCCACAAACTCCTGGAAGACCATTTCAGGCCTAACACTAGGAAAAACTTCTTCACAGTTGTGGGTGTCCAGACTGTGGAATAAACTCCATCCAGTGGTGGTGCAGTCACCTACCCTGGAAATCTTCAAGAGGAGATTAGACAGTCACCTCACCGGAGTCACCTGACCCCAGTTGTCTTTCCTGACTAGTGCAGGGGCACTGGATCCGATGATCTTGTGAGATCCCTTCCAGCCCCTAACAAGCTATGAATCTATGACTCTTATGAATAGGGCTGATGGTTGGTTAATCAGGTCTATTATCTCTCATCTCCACATTCTGCTGTTAACAAGGATGTTAGCTCTAGAGACAACAAACTCTCCCTATGCCTGAAGAAGGGCATTTATGCCTGAAAGTTTGCAAAGAACAATTTTTTCCAACTATTTAGTTGGTCTAATAAACGATATCACATTTACCCAAAGAACCTTGTCTGTCTATGCTCTCTAGAGACACAAATCCACAGTTTGAAAACTGAAACTAAGCATCACAGAGATGCTTAATAGGAACTTCTAGACTGAGCACCACGGATCCTGGCTTTCCCTGATAAAAAAAAAATCACAAATTCTCTGATAAAAACCCAAAATCCATGATTAAAATTAAAGCCCCCCACAGCCATCCCCTCAGCCCTGCTTGTGCCCCTCACTACCCCCCACACAGCCCCCAACCATGCTCATGCCACTCACTCCCTCTACAACAGCCCTCCAGCCTAACTGGTGCCCTTCACTCCCCTGCCCACAGCCCCAGCTCTCCAGCCCTGCAGGAGGGGCCCCCAGCGGCCAGGGACCCAGGTCCGCAGCTCCCCGTCTCCAACAGAAGGCTGTGGCTTCTGCAGCAGAAGAAGCACAGAGCCCGCTCCCCCACTGCTGGCTTCCTGCTGTGGGCTCAGGCAGGGGCAAGTCTAGTTCCCAGCAGCAACGCAGGGGGGACCCATGCCACCCAGATCGGGGTGGGGGGGCAAAGCAGGTGCATATACAGACTTGTGCTCCCCACCTTGCTGCTCTCCCCCAGGGCCTCTGCAGGGCCGCGTGTGTGACCCAGCACAGCAGGGCCACACAGGAAAGCTGCCTGCCTCCGCAAGCTCCATGGTGCCCTAGCAACACTTCCCCTGCAGGCAGGGGCAGCAGTGCATTGCTGCCTACACTGCCCCCAGCTCACAGGGAAAGTGAGGCAGCAGGGTGGGGAGCATGAGCCTACAGTGCACACTCGCCCTGCCCCCACTCTGTGCACAGATCTGGGGGGCGTGTCCCTCAGGAGTGCACGCTGCAACCAGGAGTTGGCCCCAACCCTCACCCCCGGACAAACCCAGCCTGCGGTGCGCAGACCGGGAGATGCACACTATCAGCCGTGCAGGTTCTGCACCTCCTTGTGCAGCTTCACACACTCCTGTGGGAAGCTGCACATGGAGATGCAAAGCCAGCCCGGCCCAGCCCATGGTGCATGGACCGGAAGTGGCACAATATCGGCCCAAGCAGGCTCCGCACTTCTCTGTATGGCTTTCCTGAAGGGCCAACAGTGTGCCGCTGGCTGGGTGGGAATGCCACATGGGGCTTTCCCAACCTCCCCACTCCCTCAGACCCCAGCCACACACCTACGCCCTGCCCCCCACCTGCCCTGCTGACTCTTCCCCCAGCGCTGGCAGGAACTCACACCCACCACCCAGGGTCCCCCCCAGCCCTGCCAGTGCCCCTTGGCCATGACCCGCAACTCCCCAGTCCTGCCAAAGGGGGCCCCCAGCCCCCTGCAAGCCCCTTGCCCCCCACCCACCTTAGGCTCTAAGAACCAACAGTGTGCCTGAGTCGAGCCACAGCTGACAGAGCCTCAGGCCCTGCCCTTCCCCCTCCCCCTCCAGACAGGGTTGGGGATTCCTGCTCTTTTTGCAAAAAGATCTTGCAGGCTGGAACTCAGCCAGCCTGCAGAGTTCTTTGCACAAGTGAGAAATCCACAAATATCTCTGCTAAAAGGGAAAACCCATTTTCTCTCTGATAAAGTTAGGAAATCCATGGTTTTCTCTGCTGTTCTGTGGGAAGCAGAAAACCCAGATCCCTGGTGAGCGTTGAATCCCATTGGGTAGAGTGGTTTTCTTTAATCTTTACTAATCTATACAGGAGCATCTGGAAACCCCATAAGATTGTGCCCCTAATACAGTCCATGGCCTGTTGTGACCTATTTATAAAACTTCTAAAAAAGGTTACGTAAATATATTGTTTCAAATAGTGCATACTTAGAAATTATAATCCGTATTCCATGATAATACCTTTGAGCTTTAACATATCTTAAATTAAAGCTATATGTTATTTTTTAAAAAGAACAAAAAAAATCAAAAATAAAATTAAACCAAAAAAATCAGTTTTTTTAAAACTCTTCATTTTTATCCACCCTACTTCACACTCAGTTAATCTAAACTAAGTTGCAACAGAACCAAAGATAACTGAATGTATCCTTTCTCTATACAACTAATAGTCATTCTGCATCTATGTCATTTAAATGCACAGAAGTACAGAAAAAATCATGTTATGGCATTAAACTAGCAAAAGCAAAAAAATCACTTAAAACACCCACTTCACCCTAAAATAATACTTACCAGATGAGCTGTTAATGAACAATCTAAAGCAATTTCAAATAAGACAAGGAACAGTGGACCAAAGCTATGAAATAAAATGTTTTGACTATTGATGTGAAAGGCAAGGATGTCTTAGGATGCCATCTTTTATTACAGCAAAAATGTAGCTGGGATAAAGTTGCGATAAATTTGGCTATTGATATCTTTTGACGTGTGTAATAATCAGAGCAACTGGAACCTAGAAATACAAGTTCTGTGGGGATTCAGAAGTATCCCCAGGTTTCTCAGTGACATTTCTCACAGGAGAGAATGCCAAATGTATTTTGCTGCTCCTGCCTTTAGCAGTTTCTTGACTTCCGGAATAAGGCCCTTCCTGAACAATTTAAAAGCTTTATGTTAAGCTTTTGCTGAATGGAGGCCTAAGGCAGCCATTCATTGCTTTCATTTATTTCTGTCATACCTTGTAAAAGGCACTTAAATCAGCATTGTCATGAAGTACCGCCCAGCTGTTCCAACAACACCAATAGTGTGAAACTGAGAAAGGTCATATATATTTCATATTCCTGTGGCTGTTCCATTTACTAATAGCTCTGAGAAAGGCATCTGTGCCAGAAGACAAGCAGAAGGGAAGTACTGTTAGAGGTGTGTCCGTGTCCTTGGAAGCAATGTACATGACTACCAACAAGAAGGTAGACCTTACATCCATTTCCCAAGCTTCTGAGCTTCTTCCAACTACAGCTAACAAATGGCACGCCTGAAACTCAACAAATTTCCACCCAGTTGGAGCATGACTGAAATACTGCGCATTGTCTTCACAAAAAAAGGCATGCTTCTTGCATTAAGAATCTAAAATCCTAGTGGTTACAAGTCATAGGTAGTTTTTATTTTAATGTAGTTAGCTGAGGTTAATCCCACACCCCTTCCAACCCAGGGTTTACCTTGACTAGCAATATACAAGGTCTGTTCAAAAAGTATCAAAGCTGAATGTGTATTTGTGGTACAAAGTACTGAGTGGGGGGACGTGGCTTTGCTGAAAATGTCTGGCCATATTGGGACTCCTCTGAACAAGTTTGCCACTCATGGTGTTTCCCCAGTTTTCTGTGGCCAGCGGTTGAAGTAAGATTGTTTGTATCTGGCGTCATCTTTCATTATGTCAGGGTGCCCAGAACAATGCGTGTGCATTAAATTTTGCATGAAAAATCACGAAAACGGCAAGTGAAACATTTGAATTGCTTAAAATAACATTTGGTGATTTCACGATGAGCCATGCAAGAGTTTTTGAATGGTATCATAGGTTTAAAGAAGGACTATCATCAGTCAAAAGTGATGAGCATGCCGGATGCCCTTCAACATCACAAAATGATGAAAATGTGGCAGCAGTTTGCAGTTTGGTTCAAAATGATAGGTGACTGACTGTCTGAGTTCCCTATCCGACAGCAGAAAAAGTTGGAATTTCTGCTGCTTCATGTAATTCAATTCTAACTGGTGATTTGGGAATGAAACAACCAGAAAAATGACTAGAAAAGTGGGTGTCTGACTCGTGGATGCTTCAATACAACAACACGCCTGTCCGCTCAGCACAGCTTGTGAAGCAATTTTTCGCCAGCTTTTAGCTAAACACTGTATCCCACAAGTGCTGCAGCCTCCATATTCATCTGATATGGCCCCAAGAAATTTTTCTCTCTCCCCTCAACTAAAGAAAACCTTGAAAGGAAGAAGATTTTGTGATGTGGAAACCATAACAAAAAATGTGATTGATCAGCTTTTAGCAATTTCACAAATTGCTTATCAGAAGCGCTTCCAACAATGGCAGAGATGTGGGGAGAAGTATGTGGCTGCACAAGGAGATTGAAACCCCTGTAAATAAAATATTTTGTTTCCTACCGCATCAGTCTCGATACTTTTTGAACAGCCCTCATACATGTAAAAACTATGTATGCATTGCATCCACTAAGATTTATATGGAGATAGCTAGCTTAATATAAAACACACTTTTTTACCATAAAAATCTCAGTGAGGGCGAGACTGATATCTCATTTTTGTATACGTATATTGACTTTCCTCATGTACTTTTGGAAATTTTCTGAGGGACAAGCATCTCATGCAAGTCAACTACAGTTCTCTGTCTTTCCCTCTACCAAACAAATAAGAAGCTTTGTTTGTCATAAGTAGGAACCTACCGAAATCACAGCGGAAGTGCGCCAAACAGCAGATCCTTTAATTTTGCTCATTTTGCCACATGTCCCCTCACCCCAACACTGATTGGTGGTGGTGCGCTGGTATCCCACTGTTTCCTGCTGATTGGCCAGGAGGCAAAAAAAAATGCAGTTTCAAATATGCCAGAGTTTTTGCCTCCTGCCACTGATTGGCTGAGGGTCCCCAGCAGCCCTACTGCTCACTGCTTATCAGCTGGGAGTTAAAAACCATGGCGTATTTAAAACTGGTTTTTGCCTCCTGGCCAATCAGCAGCGAGCAGCAGTGCAGCTGGGATCTCTCCACCAATCAGGAGCGGGGGGGCATGCAATGAAATGAGAAGATTAAAGGAGCCATTATGCCATGATTTTGACAGGTCCTTAGTCATGAGAAGGGATCCTGGGTTTCTCTGATTTAAAAATATCTCCAATCAGTTAAAGAGAGTAACTCCCAACCCACATTTTGCCATGATCAAAATGAAATGCCACTGTATACATACCTATATATTAGTGGTGTTTCATTTAAATCACAGAAAAATTTGGATACTTTTTTAAACTGAATATTGGGGATTTTTTTTTAAATCAGAGAAAAAACCAGGATTCCTGGACATAAGTACTTTCATTGTCTGCTTCTATGCTGACATAAATTATAAACATTTGTAAGGCCTTTCCACAAAGGGCTTCAGAAAACAACAGCATTTGCTGAGTGCGTAGTATCTAATTTGTAAATTGCCCATCCCAAAAAAACCTCAGGTAGCATAATGATTTTAAGATATGAAAACACATCCACTCAAAAAATGCGGAACCCCTCACTAATCAAAAACTGATGAAAAGAAACCTCTTGGTAATGCCTGTCAGCATTATGGTTTTGACAATACAGAAACTGATGTGCCAAAAGTTTGTCATTCATGGTGCAACACACCATCTTACCAGACCTAAGAAAAAGACAAAGCCCACTAAACTGTCTGAATATTTCTAATTCAGATTGAAAAGGCTACTGAATTACCTTTGTCTTTGCACCTAGGTCAGGTATATTCTAGCTTTTAAAAGCAATGGTTATCCCCCCTATAGCACTCAATATACTACAACTGAAAACAACTTATTTGGAGTTTAAAGTCAACTGTAATTATTAGAAAATAAGAGAGTTAGAACTCTATGTAGATAGCTCAGTAAAAGTATCTTCTTGAAATGCAACAATAATAAAAAGCTGGGGCATATATAGTATATAGTATTATAATTATATTGTATCAATCACTTTCGCTCTGTGCAGTTCTAGTGATTCCACCTTAATAAGATATAGAAGAAAAAGGAGTCCAGAAACTAATCGTCAGAATTATTAGAAAGATGGGAAGATGTCTACATGAAAAAGTGCAGAGAGGAGACAGATAAAAGAGTCATGACAGGGATGTACTGTATTTTCTTGCATACCACTTCCTCCTCCCACCAAATAAGTCTTGCACTGTGTTTTGGGGAAGGCAGAATGAAGAAAGAAAGCTAATTCCAGAGCTATGGCTGCACAGAGCAAGAACAGAGCCTAATTTTGAATTCACCCTCCCTTTCCTACTTGACCAAAAGCAGAGCTAAAAAGTCTGAAAAGCTGTAAAATAGGAAAGAGTTTTCTAGCTAGCAAGCAAATAATTGCCAGAAGACAGGTTAGCTTGATTCACAGAACATCAAGACTATTAAAAAGTAGAGACTACCATTAATATCTTTGGAGGGAAGTCATTAATTCAAATGACTTTCTCCATTGCCTGAATAGAAATACCACAGTCACTGCTAGGAAGCTGGATTTTGGAATGAGCTATTCTGGGCAGCAAAAAAAAAAAAAAAAAAAAAAAAAAAAAAAAAAAAATCAGCTTCCCCGATTAAGACAAGTGCCCTCCTTTTTGAGTGGGTGATTTTTGGGGAAAAGTTGCATTGGTATGCCAGAAAATATGGCATTTTTGGTAATATAATCAAGAACATAGAGCTGGACAGTTACATCTGTCCAGCTTCTCCTAACACAAAAACAATGGGATGGTCAATTAAACTGATAGACTACAAATTTAAAGATAAGAGAAAATGTTTTAATACAATGTTTAATTAGCATGTGAAACCCACTTCTATAACCTACCAAATCTAAAATCTTATTAGTATTCAAAAAGAAATAAACATTTTTATGTATAAGAATGATTTCCAGTTAGGTTAGACGAGGGATTCTTTACCAAGGTGCCATGGTACCCTGGGGTGCCATGAAATCCTTTGAAGGGTACCACACAATCATTAGGTATGTAAACACTTACATGTGATTCACAAGATAAATTGAGAGATTTCATAGGAACAGAGAAGAGGAATCCAGTGTCAAATTATTCTGACCTATTTCAGTCTAAGTTCTTTGCAACAGAAGAATTCCTTTATTATTTTTCTGTAGTCAAAAATAAATGAAAGCTTTTCCAATGGGTGCCTTGAGTATTACAAAGTTGACAAAAAAAGATATTTTTTTAGAAGAGATCAAAACTCTCATCCTTTCTAGTATAAGTCAGTACTAAAGGTTACCTCCACAAAAGGACTTGTAAATTACAACACTCTTGCAATGGCTAACCATTTAGCACCTACAGTCCTGAATGATGTACATAACTTCCATATACAACACACGGGGAGATTTAGGTCCTCATAACTTGGAACCACAAAATGCCACAATCTCTAAGTAGGTGGCAAGCTGCCTAATCTAGTCAGCAGTAAATGTATAGTATATCAACCAAAAAAAGTTAGGTGCCTCCCTCCATTTACAATTTCTAACTATAAGTCCTCTCCTGGAGTTTCACACTCAAAATCATGCTTTTCTCACAAAAACAGACTAGTGATTTAGGCCACTTACCAGGAATTTAAATTCCCCTTTCATGTCTATAGGAACTTGAAGCCACCTCTCCCATATCCCAGTACCAAACAAAAGTATGTTCTGTAGTAGGTACTCTCTCAATTCTTCCTGTTGAAGCTGTTCCACTTCGCATTACACATTCACTAGGCTAGAAAAAGACTGGATTAGAATAAATATTGGCCCACAGGCTGTGTACAGTCCATGCATGGTTAGAGCATGGTGGCATTGGCATCAACTCATTCACTAGCAGTGCTGACACAGTGGCAAGAAGCTCCATGGTCCAGATTTACAGGAACTCATTCCATTAGGTACAAGAAATGTGCCGCCTGTTCTCCTCTGGCTGTGTTCTGCGTGAAGCCTGATCAATCATCTTATTCTGCTGATGTGATAGGCAGGGGAACATACAGTTTATGAAACCCAACAAAATTAAGGCAGGATATAGGTGACTAGCTCCTGAACACCATCAAGACTCGGGCAATGTTGGGCATTCCTGCCATTAGACATTTAGGCATCTAGAAATTTTTAGAAACATCAGGGTTAAGCAGTAGCTAACCAGAAACACAGTTCTGGACACAGGTGCCTTATGTGGCACTAATTCCTGTGGACTTAGCCCTAGAGGATCTCATTTTTCCATAGCTCTCTACTACACAGTTTCTTGCACCTTCCTGTGATGACAGGACAGGATGCTCAGCTAAATTGAACTGGTCTGTCCATTCAGACATTGTTAACTTGGGCCTTTTGACTTTCAAAAGTTTGCAAACAATACTGATGTTGTTCCCTTATTACCTACACACTTCTAACAATGATTTCAATAATCTGTGTATCAAAACGGAGCTTGTAGTGACAACACATAAGTGAAAATGTATTTCCCTTCCTTAGATATGCTATGCTTCCTCAGCCTGATGAAGGCTATTTACAACTGAAAGCTTGCTATGAAAAATTTTCCAACTATTTGAGCTGGTCTAATAAAAGATACCAGATTTACCCAAAGAACCTGACCTGCCTATGCCCTTAGACCAACACAGCTACAACCTAAACCCCCATTTCTAAATTGACACACTGTAAGAAGCTAATAGTACATATTTAGGAATTCAGAGATAGGATAAACTTACTCCATTTGGTGAAACAAATTAACAGTCAGCTAATTGGTTCTCGACAAACTGTTGTTTTCCATTTGAAATGAAAATTTTTGCAACTGAATACTGAGGTAACAGCTCAGAAGTCAAAAGGCTTGGAGTGAGGTAATGCAGTAAGTTGGCCAGGGACCTGTGACTTCACACTGTTCACATGTTTAAACAAAACCAGGAGGAAAGACAATAATTTAAATTAAATTGTTGTTTGTCCCAAATGGTTACTGGCTATACTACAGAAGTCTGAAGTATAAGTAAGAATAAAAAAAACAGGATTAACAAACAATGAATCTTCTTTCACTTCTGCAAAATCCTGTCATTCCTTGTCTTTGAAGCTTTAACTACTTTGTAGTCACTGGATTAGAAGACTTGAGCACTTGCATACTTTCCAGACATGCTGAGCCTAACGACAACTTCCTTTAAAAAGCAACAGCCCCACAGTGAATAAACAAATCTAAGTAGCAAGCTACCCTTTAAACAGGGAGCCTAGTTAAAAGAACATTGCAGAGTAAATGACATACTGTAAGCAGCATTTCTGTCCTGTTCTGTAGACATACTAAGCTGATGCATAACAATCAAAGGTGGTTTGGTTTATTAGACACCTTTGTTGTGCTGACAATTTACAAAATATTTTTAAAAGCCTCAGGGGGAAAATAAACTATTGCCTACTGCTTAAGAAATTATTTTCAAGATATGATTAAAAACTTCAGAAACTAACTGCTTAGTACCTAGCATTTTCAGTAAATGCACCCTTTCACTCAGTTGTTGGAATTCTGTGAAGATCCATACCATGTGGAAGAGATGCCAGCAAAGCTTTAAGCAGATCACAGTTATGAAGCAAATCTCACTGCATATTACCACATCACATTCTTTTTAATTTTACACCCGCAACTTCTATGCTACAGCTGCTATTTCTGTAATTACTTCAAATACATTTCCATACAAACGACCCCACTGCGTGCTATTAACACCGTACCCAAGTGCAATGAATTTAAAAAGAGATCAGCTTTCCTGCAAACAACCTGAAGCTCACTAAATAGGATTAATTCGCCTGGCCTGTCAATCTACCTTTTCCTCCCTGCAACTTGCATTTCTATGCTATTTACAGCAGAAAAGAGATTATGGAGAAAGCCACTTGTGATGGAATTGCTATTAACAAAATCAAGACACTCCAGGGGAAAAAAAAAGTTTCAGGGAAAACTTTTGACCCAAGGACAAACTGAATTACTAAACAATTGGTAATTTCATTAGAACAAGAAAAGGTTTGTCTTGTGTAGAAAAAAAAGCTTACCATAAAAAAATCTTTGTAGTTAGTGAAATATATTACAGACAGTAGTAAGATTCCTATATTTTCAAAGTTATATGGGATTTAGCCAAACAAACTACGCTGACTTTCATGGGAGTTGTTCAGCTAAATCCCATTTATTAAAGTCAGTAGGGGTTCAGTAGTTAAATCCTAAGCAACTTTAAAAATTCCAGGGTCTTACTACATCTTCTAACGTTTTTAAATTCAGAAGTCATCTGCACTACATAAATCACTTTAGTAATGCCAAACTCTACAAAATGTGCTCTCTTCTTTAGCCCAACCTAGAAGTTCATAAAGACATTACAAAACCATAATACCATGTGATAGACTAGATGTCACTGTGAACAAACTTTTTATGACTGAAAAAAGCATCTTGCACCAATGTTCCAGACATCCTTAGCAAGTCACATGTGAGCTAACTACAAATTGTTTAGAAAATGCTGTTCTTACTGAACAGCATTATTTAGTATTACAATACTTTGACAGTTATACAGAGCTTAATTTGTCTAATAGATGTGTTTTATTTATACAAAAATATAAGCTTTCCTAGCATCTGACGAAGCATGCTGACACCTACCAAAGCTTATGCCTCTCTGAATTAGTCTTTAAGGTACCACCCCATCTTGTCTTCTGCCTGACTTCAGACTAACATGGCTAACTACCTCTCTATTTATGGCCTCATATGTAGAACATGTGTGTGGGGGGCAGGGATCTAAATTCATATTCTTTGTTCAAAATTCATGGAGCTGTTTGTGCACCATCATAAATTCTGACAAGCTGTCTTTCTAAAGAACAGGTCATGTCTAAAACTTCTTCAAAGTAATTACTGAAAAGATTGAGATAAAATATTTTAAGTAAGAAACTGCTATATGAAGTATAATAAACTAGGAGATTGCTTAATATAAAGTACATTTGATTTAAAGCAAAATAAGAGTATTAAGTAAAAGTAAAATTGTGATAATAGGAATATTACAAGTACTGACCATTTCAGTAGGATTAATATGAGCTCCACCCACAATACTACACATTCAAAATCCACCCTAAGATCCACATTTATGAGAGATACTATTCCACTCTATTCAGAGATGGCTGAAACATTTATTGCAAACCTACCCACAGGAAAATAAATTGAGAAAATGTCAAAGATTTTTAATGGCATGTTCCAATTTGCTCTACTGTCAGATAATTCTGTTAGACTCCGACTCTGTGCGGTGCCCAATGACTAGGGAGATGACAATCCAATTGCTCATGGATCCTGTTACTCATTAGCCAGAGCAAGCAGGGAGCAAACACCAGCACACATTGCTCACAACAGCTTTATTCAGAATGGAGACAGCTTTAGGTGAGCTCCCTCACAGACACCCAGTCTATGAACATGGGGAGCAGCCCTGAACATTATTTCTTTTCACATTTTATACACATTGGTTCATACTCATTAACATTCACTACACCTATTTCTCTCCTCGGGTTCCACCCATTTCTCCTCCGATCTCAAGCTCTTCCTTGGTTTACTGTTTACTTCATTAGCATGGAATTGCCTATGCATTTCATTCATTTACATGCCTCACTGCTCAGAGCGCATGCATAAGGCCATGAACTCAGGTACTCTGGGTCACTTGCTGGTTCTTTCTTGTTCTTTGCTGATTTCAGCACCATCTCCAAGGTCTTGCTTCTGCTTTATCTTCTGACAATAGCTGGTGGGCTGCATCTTGTTCTTCTTATACAATGGACTCTAACACTATTTTGTTTAGAAAACTGTTTGTCTAAGCATTTGCGAGGTTAGTCTTAATACATCATTCTGCCTTGTGACCAGCAACTCTGCTGAGACACAGAAAAAAGGTCTTTCTTCAGCTGCAGACACATTACTGTCACCTTAACAAATTCCATCCTAATTTTGAAAGTTCTGTTGTGTGTGAATGAAGGTAAGGAAATAAAAATGGTCAATGGATCAGTGGAATCTCAGATTAGAGGATCAGATTAGTGGAATCTCGAGGTAACAACAAAATAGAGGTTATGCAGACCTACTCATATCCTATATCAGTGAGCTACAGAGTTCTCTTATAGTTGGTCTTACACTCAGTGCTAGCTCCTTCTTGTCCTCCCCAACCCCTGCAAAACATACCAGTTTTTAAACTCCCAGGAGACACAACTGCATTCAAACAGGGCATACAGCAATGATTCTCAACTAGAGTGTCCCAGCACCTGAGGGCACCTTAAGATTTCTTCAAGGGTGCCACACAATGGTAGCACTGTTAGGTATGCAAACACAATTCACACGATAAAACCAGAAGTTTCAAATAGAAATGCATAGGTGTGGTCCTTCTGAGATCTTTGCAACAGAAAGAGTGCTGTTATTTTTTCTGCAGTCATAGAGAAGTAAGGCTGGAAGGGACCTCTGGAGGTCATTTAGTCCAGTGGTTCTCAACCCTTTTTTGTACCAGGTCCCATTTGTAAACATCAATGACTAGTCCCAATGCAGTGCCCCTCACTCCTGACCTGCTGCCCCCCGCATCCTCCAGTGCGTGGAGCAGGGTGTGGGTGTGTGTGGGGCAGGGGGGAACCAAAGCAGCCCCTTGCAGGTTGGAACTTTGCCAGCCTGCAAGGGAAAAGCCATAGTTTCTCACATTTCTTTAAAGGAGAATCCATTTTTAAAGTTTGTTCGTGACCCTTTCGTATACTGTATTCTTGTGACCCACAGGTTGAGAAACACTGTTCTAGTCCAGCCCCCGTCTGAGGCAGGATCATCCCTATCCTACACAATGCATAATCTAACCTCCACATAAAACTACCATAAAACCTGACACAGCACAGACCTAACACCCTAAGCTGCCACAGGTAAAGCAGGGGAACCATGGTGGCCAACATCCTCCTTCTATGAAATGTTGATATATGTTCAAGAGATCCCAGGTAGTGTTGAAAAAAGAGTGAAAATGAAGAGCTGGAGTTTTCTGATGGGCAGGGTTCTTATCTACAAGCATTGGGAGGGAAGGAGCCAGTCAGGAATGGAAGACACCCAGGTCTCAAGAGCCACTAATTAAAGTGAGAACCAAGCCTTTAGATCCTCTTGCTTCCTCATGCTACCCTTCATCCTGGATTTCACTTGCAGAAACACCAGGCTTTGTATGATGAAGTGCCTGTCCAACACCCGGCAGCCAGGGCTTTGCCTTCAGACTGCTGCAAGGGGCCTGAGGCCTAGGCTCAGGATGAAAACCCTGCATGCCTCCTTCTTCCTGGCTCCTCAAAAAGTTGTTTGGAGACACTGGAAGCAAATGGGGGGAGCAGGAGAGGAGGGGGGGCATCTCACAGCAGGGCTGGACAAGCCATTACCCCTCTCCAGGCCTGGGATGGGACGCTGTTGCCTAACACCTGGGAGGGAAGTGGTGAGGGGGGCTTCTGTTCCCAGCGTTGGCAACAGCAAACTCCTGCCCCCATCCGCAGCGGGCAACCAGTCTGCTGCAGTTTGCCCACGTTGCCCCCATCCCCTTCAAAGGGAGCCATAAAAGCTGCGAGAAAATAAACGCGGCAGGGAATGTCCCTAAAGCCCTGAGGTGTAACATGTGTGTCCCCCCCCTTCCCATGACCAAGGCAACAAATGGCAGGAGTCAGGCCCCGGGAACTGAATGACAGGAAATTCAGGCATCTGTCACCCCCCGGGGAGAGGTAAACGGATTACCCTGGCCAACAAAGGGAAGAAAACCCCTAGCCAACGTGCAGAGGGCCCCTCTCCGCCCCGACCACAGCGAGGAGGCTGCGCGGAGCCCTTGCCCGGGGCTGTCCCGCCGCCGCCGGGGCAGGGGCAGGTTTGCGGAGCGGGGCCGCGAGCCCGGCGGAGGAGAGCGCCCCGGAGCGGCTCTGCTCTCGGGCATCCCTGGGGCGGGAGCCGCCTCAGCGCCGCTCCCGGGCCTTGGGGATCCGGGCCCTCCCGTGCCCCCGCCCGGGAACGCACTCGCAAGCCCTATCGGATGCATACACACTCACACTGAAGCCTCCAGCACGCACCTATTTACACACGCACATAAGCTTCCATCTCTCTCACGCGCGCGCACACTTTAGACACATGCATACTTAAGCCTCCAGCGCACACACACGCCGACACTCAAGCCTCCATATCACACTTGCTCACACTTCAGCCTCTCTCACACGCACACACTTACACCTCCATATCACACGCACACATGCTCGCACATCAGCCTATCACACACGCACACGTTTTGGTTTTTTTGTTTTTTACACACGGACACACCCTTAAACACACACGTATACTTAAGCCTCCATCACACTCGCACCCAAGCCTCCATCTCTCTCTCTCCCACACTCAAGCCTTCACACTTCACACCCAAGCCTCCATCTCTCTCTGCCACGCACACACTCGCACTCAAGCCTCCCTACCTCACGCACACACTCGCACCCAAGCCTCCACCTCTCACACTCACGCACACTTAAGCCTTCATCTCTCACACTTATTTACACACTTAAACCTCCGTTCCACAAACACAGACACACGCACGCTCCCACTTAAGCCCCTATCGCGCGCGCACTTTAGACGCACACATGCACACTGAAGCCCCCATCAGACACGCACACTGGCGCTCAAGCCTCCATCTCTCTCACACTTATTTACACGCACTGAAACTTTCATCTCTCTCTCTCACACACACTCCAAGGTCCGTCTCCCGGGCGCGGCGCGGGAGGGAGGGAGGCAGGCCGGGGGGGCGCCGCGCACAGCCTCGCCCGGCCCTTTGTTTCCACCTCCCGGCCCCGAGCATCGCGGGGGCCGGGGACTGTGCAGCGGGGGCGAAGTGGCCCGCCGACGACCCTCGCCTGCCCGCCGCCGCCGAGGAGCTTGGCGCCCCCGCGCTTACCTGCTGCGCGGAGGCGGAGGAGCCCGGACGCCGCCAGCAGGGCGAGGAGGGCGCCGGCCGTGCCCCGGCCCATGCTGGGGAGCCCCGCGCGCCCGCCGCACAAAGAGCTCTTTGTGGCCCAGCCGCCGCGGGCGGGGAGCGGGCCCAGGGATGCTGCAGGAGCCGCCTGCCCGCGGATGCGCTGCCCGAAGTGGATCCCGCCTGGCCGGCGGAGGAGGAGGAGGAGGTCCCACCTCTTGGCCGGCCTTCCCCGAAGTTCTGGAGCACTTTGTTGCTGTCCCGCCCGGCAATCCCAGCCCGGTGCCCAGTGACTTCAGCCCGCCGCCGGCCACGGCTCTGCCCTGCAACGGACTGTCCCGGGCTGCAGGAGGAGGGAGCCTCTCTCTCCTCCTCCTTCTCCAGCATCCCAACGTCACTAGGGAAAATCTCAGCACGGGGAAGAGGGGAGGGGGGTGCAAACCAGCAGCTCCAGCCCCGCGGAGAGGGGAGGAAAAGCCCTGCTCTTTCGCGCCCCCTGCTGGAAACCCAGCACATCACAGCAGCCGGAAGGGAGCCTGAGTTTCTTCTGGCTGCTCGAGATGAAAAGCCGCGGAGAGATTTGTCTACACCAGTGCTGCTCAACCCCCCTTTCCCCCTCCCTTTTTTCTCTAGACTCGAGGCAACCCTCGGAAGATGCCAGCTCTTGACTTTCAGTCCTATTTTATTTTAGGTCTTTTTTTTTTACTCCAGAGTGATTCCTCTGTCACAAAGCACCCAGGAAGACCACAGCAGGGCAGCTTGTTTTTAAATGCTATGAATTCCTATTTGGGTGCCACAATCCACACGAACTGCACAAGTAATCAGTGCACAGTGCTGCTAATTTATAGCACAGTGGCACTCCAGAGAGGTTTGCAACGCCACAAGCCACATATGCCTCTACATCTAGATCCAGCCTCGGGGGGTTTATCTTGTGACTGGCATTTGCACACCTAATGTTGTGTGGCAACCCACAGCTCCTTGAAAGGGTCTCAAGGCATCCCAGGGGCTATGGCACCTTGGCTGAGAATCACTGGTCTACATAGTTCTGGGGGCAAAGGCCATATAATATTGTTTAGCGGTGCTATAATCTTAGCAGGTGACTGCCTTTATCAATTTTTTTCCATTTTTAAGGGCACCTTGGAAGTCTGAGTCTGGCTTACTTGGCCTTCAGAAAGAGAGACTACAATACCCAGGAGGATACCTTAAATGGGAGAATTTAGACCTTCTAAAAAAGTATCACTGTAAAAAATAGTATAGAAAAATTCCAAAACTTCGAATTCCCTGAAGAGGGAAACATTTAAACAACTGTTTAAATTACTTCCCTCCTCCTTCCTACCAACAGAATCAACATAGTCTCACATCCACATAGTGCCAAGTGATCAAAACCAATGAGACTTTCCTACAAAGCCTCCAGATTCATTAGCACAATAACACACATTGCACCAGGAAAGTACCACAAAAATCAATCCTGAGCTGAAGAACACTGTGGAGTCTTTCTACTTGTGAAGTTTAAAAGTAAATTGCTTAATTTTACCCATTAAAGACAGAAAACTGTTTTTTTGTTCCCTTAAAAGCTGCAAAACATTGCAAAATTAATTTAATGCAGTTGTAAAATATTTTGAGCCCAATTCAAACAGTATGTTTTCTTGCTTTCTCAAATTCCTGTGTTTTTACACATGCAAAGACATTTTGCATTTGAAAAAATGGTTCCATAAGGAAAAATACAGAAAGCAGTGAGGAGTTTCTTCTTTCTGTAATTTCAAACATCTAGCAATATGATGTATTATTTGCACCCGTGCGCTTGGTCAGACACATTTACACGGGCATACTTGGCCTTTACACCAGCATGAAAAAGGAGCAGATAGATAATGTGAGCCCTTACACAGGGGGGACTTCCCTCAATCCTAAAATAATGAGGGGCAAAAAAAATTAGTTTAGGTATCATATACCCATAACTCAAGCATCTTATAGACTAACTAAATCAGAGATGTATAACCAGACTCAGACACAGGCATGGGCAAACTGGACAGCTGCACAGGACCCAGAGAGAAAGACCTGAAAATGGTAATTTTTTTTCCATTGCCTGATTATTATTATCATCATCTCTGATGAAGGGGAACCTGATACTAAAAGTTCTCTTGGGGCTGTCAGGAGTCTAGGTACAGTACTGTGTATAATACAAGCTTCCTGACCCCAAGCTCACTTCATCAGATGCTGCGAAAGGGCATGCACAGAGCAATCTATCAAATAGAGAGAGTGATCTGAATACAGAAAGACAGGGGAGGGAAAGCAAAGCATGAATGGTAAAATGCTGGGCAAGGCAAACAAATAATGAACCCAAAGGGACAAAAGGATCCCAAAAGGTAATCTGGGTAGTGGGACAAGAATCCATAGTCCCTGTTTAGACCAATCCAGTCCACAATTTCATGTTCAAGTTTTTTCTTTAAAAATTGTTGTGTAAGAGCTATATCTCTGCTCATAATTCAGAGTAGCCATTTACTCAAGACAAACATTTTTTCTATCCCCTTTCCCTGCCACCTACTGGCAAGGCACAGTAACAGAACCTAATGTGTGCAGCTGCCTCAGGATAAATTGCTCATTTGTCTGCTGCAGACCCCAGTCTAATTTACATTAAGGGATAAAACGATTCATGTTACACTAATACAAAAATCTAGAAATAGTCTTTCAAGGTATTATCAGTCCCCAAAATGATCCAGCCAAGGCACCTAACAATAATCAATCCAGCTGTCTCAAACTCGGGAGATATCAACCAGAGGCTTTCTACTGATGTGATGAGTGTGCATAAGACTTAGCCAACTGGCAACAAAAAGACATCAACCAAGCTTCCTCCTTATGCCTAGAATGCTTTAGTTGCAGAGTGACACTGCATAACTGCTTGGAGAGGTCAACGGCCTCTGTGAATCACATGCAGCACCACACAGAGACACACAAATATATTCTTTCATGTTCAGCCATGAAGTATGACCTATCCTACTGTACTGGTGCCTCAGCTGCCATCATAATCTGCTAGTCTGGGGTTATCTGCCAGTTTTGCCATTTGTGACTGACATACTTTGGCTCATCTGTCCTCTCACCACTGAGAAGATAATCTCTAATCAACAGGGAGACCACTGCTTGTCATCTGTTGTTCAGTGCCATCAGTAATTCCCCCATTCAAAAATCAGACATTACTGATGTGGACTGGCCTCTGCTTCCAAATATATCCCATAAGTGATCCTACCACGAGATTAAGCTCCTACTGGCATAGTTTCTTGGGTCACTAAAGCACTCAACCCCTTCCATGAACCCATGGAACATCCATGAGGGTGGGAAAAGGAATATTCTAGGAATATTTACTGGAATATAGACAAAAGTAATACATATGATAAGATTTCACACCACAGTTATGTGAAGCTATAGGGATATAAAAGGCCATAAATAATAAAGATACTTTATTATTGTTTCTCATGCATTTTGCACATGTCAAGGCCTGATTTTGAGTGGTGCAAAACATTTTGATTTCAACGTCTCTCAAAATCAAGCATTGAATATACAATTCTTTCAGATAAATGTATTTTACCCAGCAAAGGCAAGGGCTGCAGCATAGCCCTTTCTTGTTTGTCTTTGTGGCCAGCTTCTTTCCTGTAAGATTTCTAATCCTATACTGGGGAATCCAGTGGTACTCTCCTATAATAAAGAAGGAGCTTGAAATCACAGTTTCCTATTTATAGAACACAGAACTAGAAGAACCTCCTGGGTCATGCTGCTGTAAGCTTATCTAACTCCTTGAAAAAAGCAATTAAGGGTTTTGCCCTTCTACTTCCATTTGGAAGGCTGATCCAGATGTTCATATGTCTGCTGATTATAAGCATAATTTCCAACCTAAATTTATTCTTAGCCAGTTTACACCCTTTTGTTCTTGTGCCAACATTATCCTAGCACTAGAATAGCTTGTCTCCTGCTTCAGCCCCCATTGTATTCGTAGGGAACAACCATATCTTTTCGAAGCCTTTCTCTTGCTAGACTAAACAAGCAAAGCTTTTTGTGGTTTTTTTGCCTTCTTTTATGCCTGGCTCAATTCTCCTGATCACCCTAGTATCCTTTGTCTGCACCTTTTTTAATTTAAAGCCATCTTTCTTAAAATCAGGTGATCAGAACTGCGTATGGTATTCCAGTTTACATCTCACCAGTGCCTTGTACAATAGCATTAATATGCTCCCAGCTTTGCTGGAAATACCTTAAGTGATACATTCTGGGGTTGAATTTAACTTTGTCATGGAAAGATCACATTTGCAACTCATAGTCGCCAACCTGCAATCAACTAGTACCTTTGGGTCCTTTGCATCGGTCATCTCCAACTGATGAGTTCTCACCTTTCACCTTATATCAGAAGTGTTTATTTGTCTCTCAAGTGACCTAATTTTGTCCTATTAGATTTCATCCCATTTCTATTACTCCTGTCCTCAGGTGTCATCCAGTTTCTTCTGTGATATATCCCAGTTGCTTTTGTTTTGATAATGCTTCCTAGCTGCAGGTTGTCATAATCAAATGTTGTCAGCACGCTCCTACCCTTTTTAACAAGATTACTAATGAAAATATTATGTAGGACTGCTCCCAAGAACAGTCTTTGAAGAACTCTACTAGGAACCTTTCTCCAGACCAAGAGTTTCTCTTTCAGCACAACCTGTTGTCACCTTCCCTTTGGACAAGTCATAGATTTCATAGATATTAGGGCTGGAAAGGACCTCGGGAGATCATCACGTCCAGCCCCCTGCCCAAAGGGAAGGAAGTCAGCTGGGGTCATAGGATCCCAGCAAGATAAGCATCCAATTTACTCTTGAAGGTGTTCAATGTAGGTGCTTGAACCACCTCCAATGGCAGGCTGTTCCAGACCTTGGGGGCTTGGACAGTAAAGAAATTCTTCCTTATGTCCAGCCCGAAACGGTCTTGCAGGAGTTTGTGACCGTTCGACCTCATCATCCCTTGGGGCGCTCTGGTGAACAAACGTTCCCCCAGATCCTGGTGGTCACCCCTGATAAACATATAGGTGGCCATCAGATCACCCCTGAGCCTACGCTTTTCCAGGCTAAATAGTCCCATGGCTCTCAGCCTGTCATCGTAAGATCTGTTTTCCTGACCTCTGATCATGCGCGTGGCTCTCCTCTGGACTCTCTCAAGCTTCTCCACATCCTTTTTGAATTGTGGAGCCCAAAACTGGACACAGTACTCCAGCTGCGGCCTCACCAAGGCCGAGTACAAGGGGAGAATGATGTTCCGGGATTTGCTCGAGAAGCATCTATGGATGCAAGCCAGCTTTTTGGTCGCTTTACTAGCCGCAGCATCGCATTGCAGGCTCATGTTCATCTTGTGGTCAATGATGACCCCCAAGTCTCTTTCTTCTGTAGTGCTATCCAACATAGCACTGCCAAGCCCATAAGGATGCTGCAGGTTTTTCCTCCCAAGGTGGAGAACCTTGCATTTTTCGGTGTTAAACACCATGAGGTTCTCGTCCGCCCATTTGCGAGCTTGTCCAGGTCAGCCTGGATCACCCGCCTGTCCTCTGGTGTGGATGTTTTGCCCCAGAGTTTGGTGTCATCGGCGAACTTGGCCAGTCCACTCCTGACTCCAATGTCCACATCATTAATGAAGATGTTGAACAGGATGGGTCCCAGGACAGAGCCTTGAGGAACCCCACTGGTCACAGGACACCATGGTGAGTGACTGCCATCAATTACAACCCTCTGGGTCTGATCACGGAGCCATTTCCCAGCCAGCGGATCGTGGTGGACCCAAGGCCACAATTTGCCAGTTTCGCCAAGAGGTGATCATGAGATACTAGATTAAAGGCTTTTTTGAAGTCAAGATATATGACATCAATCTCTTCTCCCTTGCCTAGGTGATAGGTCACCTGCTCATAGAAGGAAATGAGATTGGTCAAGCAAGACCTATCCACAACAAACCCATGCTGGCTACAGCACAACAACACACTGAGCAGCCAAAGGGCAAATGAAGGACCTGAGCATATATACCATATTTTCCTCACGTACGACAAGCATATTTTTCCCCCAAATTGGGGTGAGTCTTTTAAGTGAGGAATCTGTTTTCTTTTCCAGAAAAAAGCAAGTCTAGAGACATTACATATGCTATGCAACTGCCAAGGTGGCTGCTAGGATAATGAAGTCCTGTTTTAACTCTTTCACAGCCATAGCTGTTTACTAAGCACTGAAGTTTGTGCTAGGGCTCAGGTCATGGGTAGTTTACCCTAGCAGACACCTGAACCAAAGCTACAGTCCAAATTGGGTTCCCAGGGGCCGGCAGTAGAGAGGAATCCTGTGCTGGAACTGACACCAGGAGTTACAGCTGATATCAAGACAGCCCAAGATCAAAATCTGGAACTGGGACAGGCAAGCCAAGGATTAACCAGGATCAGAAGCCAAAAGCCAAAACCAGATATTAAAACAGAATCAAGAGCAGAAAACCAGAATCAGAAACCAAAGGTAGAGCCAGGATTCAAAACCAGATAACCAGCAGGCACACAGGGTCAGGAGCACAAACTTTCCCTTTTACCTAGACAAGATACCATGGGCAGGGCTGGCTTTTAAGGACTGGAGCAGATGGAGGCTGTTGCTTGTGGCTTCAGGGGATTGGCTGCCCTGATTGCCTCACTTAGCCCAGCTGGGACCAGGGCACTGCTCTGGGCTTGTACCAGGTGATGGTTGTTCAGGTGATGAACTACTCTAATCTGTTGACTTGGATGGGGTGTGCCCAGGGTTCTGATCTGACCTCAAGTTGCTGATAACATCTTGATGTCGTTTGTGATGTGGAGACAACACTTTATTTGCAGGAACTTTTATAAATAACTATTTGCAGTAAAGAACTAACAGTTTTGCTACTGCTCTTTCAAAGTTCTGGGGCTGAATCTTGTGTTCTGAGAATAAATCCTACTGGAAATATAGAGTATCCACAAAATGTAGCATCCCAGGGGACAGTCTGAATGAGGCCTCTGGCAGAAGGAACTCCCTGATGACGTTTGCCTAGACACTCTGTATTCCCAGGAGGACTTACATGAGACTGGAAAAAAAAAATTCTACATTCTGCCTTCCAAAAACAAGGTGCACATTTCACTTGGAGGCATGTTGTATGCAAGAAAATATGATACTCTCCAGCCAATGAACTTGACCCTAGCAGCTGGTACCACTCTGAAGTCAGCTGGACCTGCTGAGGATGTATACTGGCTTCTAAAGCTGCAGTGATGAGCTAGAGTTCAGAGAGCTCACCGTGTGTGCATAACAAAGCCAAAGAAGGGTGCAACTTCTAATCCTCTCCTGGACCTCTACAGGGTGATTTTCAATCAGGGTGCCAAGACACCTTGTGGTGCTATGAGTTCTTTTAAGGGTGCTGTAGAGTGCCACACACTATTAGCACTGTTAGGCATACAAACAGCTTCACATGATTTACAAGATACACCCAGAGATTTTAAATGGAATTTATAGTGTCCAAAGCATTCTGACCTGTTGTAGTCTTGCTGAGTTCTTTGCAACAGAAGAATTGTTCTATTATTTTTCCATAGTTGAAAATTAGCAAAAGATGAGACTTCCATTTTTTGAGGAGTGCCTCGAGTCTGATGAGAAGCACCGTGAGTCTAAAAAGTTTGAAAACTTCAGAAATAGATGAACAATGTTTCTCTGTTCCAATACCCTTTGTGAGATCTAAGTCATCTTGATTTTTAATAATCCTTAATTTATGCCAACAGTTTTTCTTTGCTGATTGGTCTTTTTTTCTCATTTTTGCTGTAGGCTCTCCCCTTGTTCCTAATATACTTCTTGTGTTGGATATTTATCCAGGTAAATATACAGCCTTAATGCAACATTCTAACCCACATCTACTGACTTCAGGAACAAAAATAAACTTTTACTATTTTTACTGTTTAGTCCTGTAGAGCTAATACTACTGTTGGAAAGTAAGGTTATGCTAGCCTTGCTTCTGCAGCCTTAATTGAGTTGCTAACTGAGCTCTTTCTTGTAGAAAAAGAAGCTATACAGAAGTAGCTGATGCTGTAACTGTCTTCCAGTTGCATAAGGGAAAACAACTGGTAAAAGAACTATGGTAAGAAATGCATTGCATGTGAAAGCTTGTTTAAGTCCATTCCAAGTAAGCAGTTGCTCCAGTAAAAGTTACCATGCACAAAAATCCTTGCCTCTTGCGTAAGAATTCAAATTTTAAAAAATGGAATTATTTTTTAATCTTTCTGTGTCTGTCAAACTACAATCTTCATTTTGACTGAGAAGTTAGTTTGCCTTCTCTGCTATCATTTTACTTTCAGATTGGATTAAATTCCCAGGGATGGTGACACAGTGGTAACAATAGGAAGTTATTAAACTGAAATGGAAATTACCTTGGATAAAGAAGGCAGTTGTACCAAGAAAACTAGTTTGTTCAGGCAACCTGCTAACTAAACATTGTGTCATTTGATGGTCGTTTTGAACACCTGTCAAAGCTGATCAGGGGGAATCTCACAACAGAGGGAGCTGCAACTTTATAAAAAGCTATTTCCGAGGGAGCAAGAAAAGCCAATGGCATGCATGAGGAGAAGGGCACTCTATGAGATCCTGAAAGCAGCCCAAAGTGTGCTCCAGAATGGTGAGGAAACTGAGGCAGAAAAAGAGATGTGCCCAAAAACAGACTTGAAAAGCAGAAAGTGCAAAAACCTACACAAGCCAGTGAAATCAATGGCAGTTAGGCATCAAAATATAGTTAGCCATTGTGAGGTCCAACTCATCCTGATTTCTAATGAATCTCACTTTATCCCTATACTTCCTGAAGTCTGGCCTAATCCTTCCTGGCTTTTATGCATGTACAGCTAAGCTTCCTAAAACACCTTTTATGAAATGTTGTGAAGGAGCAAATCAAAAAAATGTACTTACATGTAGGTATAAACATTATTGTATACACCTAATTCCACAATAGTAAATAGTTTTATAAAATAATAATAATAAAGAAGTGTTCAGTGCCTTTCTTCTGAGGATCCCCAAGTACCTGTCAAAGTAATTAGGAGAACAGACAAAATGAGACTCTGGACCCAAATATCTTTGCATATAGTTACTCATCAAGTTATGAAAGAAACTTAAGTATAGTATTAATATTCCCATTTCACAGAGAAACTTGAGGCACAGGGAGGCTACATGTCTTGACCAAGTTAGTAGGTTGTACATTTGGGCTTAATTTACAGGCATACAAGTCTCTCATTTTGATTCAAAAACAGTTTCCTATTCCACTGATGAGAATGCATGCAGGGAGGATCAGTTGGCAGAGCCTACATATAGTTATTGCATTGGAGAAACCACAGAATAAATTCCTGCTTTATATGGTAGGAAATATGTACAACAAGCTCAGGAGGGTGGACACTTGTACATTTCTTCTGAGTTTGTTCATCCTGCTCATTTACATCATTAGAGATCTCACTGGCATTCTTTAACACAAACTATTCCCTTGCCACTTGACAAAGGAAGACTGTGCATGGATTTATTTGCATGACCATATGGTTTGAAAATATGCCTGTGAGGAGCAATTGGAATTGAACTGAATTGAAAACAATTGGCGAGGCTGGAGCTTGGCTGATTCAGTACTTATTACAATCAAGGATAACATTTGGACAGATTCCTTGTAGCATGTCTTCTTCTATAATGACTACACTTTAGGGCAGCAGTTGAGATCTGTTCAATTGATGTGGCCAAAGCTTTAGTTCATAAAATTTCAATGATTCCCATAATCACTTTCAAAATCCAGAGAAATTCTAACTCACTCGTGCACTAACCATACTTCGAAACTAAATGCCTCTTTACACTCGGCTCTTTCTTCTCATGCAACTACTGATGGTCATGAAAGGACTTGCACAGAAAGGAGATTACCTGTATCTTACAGTTGCAGGATCAGTCCGAAGGCCTTCATTTCTAGTCTTAATTAAAATGGTGAAGTACATTCCTTGCAGTACAACTAAATCCATAGTTACACGAGAGATGAATTTGACCCATTAGTTTAATTAGTTCCTGAACAGAAGGTCACCTCAAGGGCCATGTCAGAGGTGTCAACTATACAGCTCACGAGCTGGATCTGGCCTGTGGAGCTGCATGATCCAGTCTGTGGGTTTCAGACCCTTCCCACATGTTGCATTTAGCATGCAGCATATGGTATGTGGGGCCCTGTACCTGGAAGGGGCCAGGTCCCTCTGAAACCCTCAGCAGAGGACATGAATGCTTCAGAGGCAATGAGCATTTCAGCCACTATAAACTATGCTGTACATATTTCCCAAAGAATGTTTAGCCCATATGCAATTATGCCACATATTTTAAAAATAAATAAAAATTACATATCTGAATATCAATTACAAAGGAAGGACTGAAATAAAAAATGTTAAACAGAATGTTTTTTTCTTACAAAATCACTAATAATAATATATTAGTTTTCTAGATCAACTATGCCTTTCTAGAGCACAGTGCATATATTTTACATTAAGCATATATATGCACAGAACACAAATTTGTATTGAGACAATTTGTAAAGTATGAAAAAAAAATGAAGGACTTTTTCTCCTGTCCCCTTTTTCAAGTGGGCGGACAAGGCATCTGTCTCCTTTCATTTTTCACCTATGCAAATACACCGCATAGCGTTGTAGCAGATGTTGGGCAGTCACAGGCAATAGACATGCTGACAAGTATTTGTGTCATCATAAGTGATACATTTAAAAGGGAACTGATATCTTCAGCATTTCCCCGTCCTAAAAATAGAAGTAAAACTAAATATAACTTTTTTTAACATATGATCCAAACATTTCAAAGAAATAGGAAAGAGTTCCTCTGCCCGTGATTCCTAAGTGATTTGCATCTTGAGGCTCTAAGTAGCATTTTCTACTGCCTGAATCTTCTCATGTGTATCAAACCAGAAAAACTGAAAGAAGGAAAAGATTTATTTCACCTCTGGAATGTCAGTTACTCCTCCAAATAAAACAACCAAAGAATTGTTTGCTGATGCTCAGAACCAAATACAGTATAGGATATTGCCTCTTAGTAAGATTAAATAAAAACACAAAGCACCAATTAGGAAAATATTTTATTTAGGGTCAATTTCATTACTGAAATTTCTGCGATTTTACTGAAGGATGCATTTGGTGTTTTAGCCTTGACTTCAAAGGAAATTAAGGCAATACAAAACTCCAAAAATCTGGTCCCAAGCGCTGAAGGCCCAATGGAAGATGTAGCAGAGCTGTGAAGCCAAGCCTCCCAAAGTTTGGCGCGTGTCTAATCACTGAACCATCCTGTTGCCCACAGCAAGGACACTGAAATACAGAGGTAACTCTTATCACTCCTTGTTTACCTGAGTAAGCATCAGGTCTGACTGAGGTGCTGAGATTACTAAATGATGCACAAGATAGATGGAGACACAAGTGCATTTTTTATATTTGATTTTACTGCATCCAATTCTGGGCTCCACACTTTAGAAAAGATGTGGAGAAAATTAAGAGAGTCCAGAGGAGAGCCATGCACATGATTAGAGGTCAAGAGAAAAGGCCTTATGAGAGGTTGAGAGGCATGGGACTCTTCAGCCTAGAGAAGCAAAGGCTCAGGGGTGACTTGGTGGCAGCCTATAAGTATATAAGGGGTGTGCATCAGGAACTGGGAGAACATCTGTTCACCAGGGCACCCCAGGGTCTAATGGTCACAAACTGCTGGAAGACCATTTTAGATTGGACATAAAAAACTTCTTTACCATCTGAGTCATGGTTTCATAGTTAGTCAGGTCAGAAGGGACCTGAGCAGATCATCAAGTATGACCCTCTGCCATGGCAGGAAAGATGACTGGGGTCAAACGACCCCAGCAAGGTGAGTCTCCAGAGTCTAGAATAGACTCCCCCCAGAAGTAGTGCAGGCACCTACTCTGGATACCTTTAAGAAACTCTTGGATGCTTCTCTTGCTGGGGTGATCTGACCCCAGCTGACTTCCTGCCCCCTGGGCAAGAGGCTGGACCCAATGATCTCACAAGGTCCCATGCAGCCCTAATGTCTATAAAATCTACAACAGAGATTGCATTAGAGTGCTGCAACTTGCTATCATACCAGATTTTCAAGCACGCAGTATCCACAGATGAAACCAGAGGGGGCTCAGTTCCTATATAGACACTTAAATAAGAGACAAATTTTGAAAATTGCTCAGCATCCAGAGACCATTCAACTCAAATAATTTATTTGAAAATGTTTCTACTAATTTTTGTACTTCATAGATTTTTAGGGTTGGAAGGGACCTATTAAATCATCAAGTCTCACCCCCCCAATCTGGGCAGGAAAGAGCGCTGGGGGACAAGTAATCCCAGCCAGGTGCTTGTCTAATCTCCTTTTGAACACCTCCAAGGTAGGGGAAAGCACCACCTCACTTGGCAGCCCATTCCATATTTTGGCAACCAGATTTGGAAGTGGAAGTGAAGCTCTCTTAAAAAGGGGGCATCATTTGGGAGGTTGAGTACTTTTGAAAAATCTGGTGCACAGTGGCTCAGGACCACATCAAAAAGAACATGAACTTGTCTGCTCTTGGGGACCAGAAAGATGTCTCCAGATTTCATAGATTTTATAGACATCAGGGCTGGAAGGGACCTCAGAAGATCATTGAGTCCAGCTGCCCACCCAGAGGACAGGAAGTCAGCTGGGGTCATAGGATCCCAGCAAGATAAGCATCCAATTTGCTCTTGAAGGTGTTCAATGTAGGTGCTTGAACCACCTTCAATGGCAGACTGTTCCAGACCTTGGGAGCTCGGACAGTAAAGAAATTCTTCCTTATGTCCAGCCTGAAATGGTCTCGCAGTAGTTTATGACCATTCGACCTTGTCATCCCTTGGGGTGCTCTGGTAAACAAACATTCCTCCAGATCCTGGTGGTCACCCCGATAAACTTATTGCTGGTCATCAGATCACTCCTGAGCCTGCGCTCTTCCAAGCTAAAGAGCCCCATGGGTCCCAGCCTGTTGTCGTAAGTTCTGTTTTCCTGACCTCTGATCACGCACGTGACTCTTCTCTGGACTCTCTCAAGCTTCTCCACATCCTTTTTTGAATTGTGGAGCCCAAAACTGGACACAGTACTCCAGCTGCGGCCTCACCAAGGCTGAGTACAAGGGGAGAATGATGTCCCGGGATTTGCTTGAGAAGCATCTATGGATGCAAGCCAGCATTTTGGTCACTTTAGTAGCTGCAGCATCGCATTGCAGGCTCATGTTCATCTTGTGGTCAATGATGACCCTCAAGTCTCTTTCTTCCATAGTGCTAGCCAGTGTAGCACTGCGAAGCCTATACAGATGCTGCAGGCTTTTCTTCCCAAGGTGGAGAACCTTGCATTTTTCGGTGTTAAACACCATCAGGCTCTCATCTGCCCATTTGCTGAGCCTGTCCAGGTCAGCCTAGATCACCCGCCTGTCCTCTTGCGTGGATGCTTTGCCCCAAAGTTTGGTGTCATCGGCGAACTTGGCCAGTCTGCTCCTGACTCCAATGTCCACATCATTAATGAAGATGTTGAACAATACGGGTCCAAGGACAGAGCCTTGGGGGACCCCACTGGTCACAGGACACCATGATGAGTGACTGCCATCAATTACTACCCTGGAGCCATTTCCCAGCCAACAGATTGTGGTGGACCCAAGGCCACGATTGGCCAGTTTTGCCAAGAGGTGATCATGAGATACCAGATCAAAGGCTTTTTTGAAGTCAAGATATATGACATCAATCTCTTCCCCACTGTCAAGGTGATAGGTCACATGGTCATAGAAGGAAATGAGATTGGTCAAGCAAGACCTACCCGCAACAAACCCGTGCTGGCTATCCCTTAGGATGTTGGCATCAGCCAGTTCGTTAAAGATGGCCTCTTTAATAAACATTTCTAAGACCTTGCCCGGGATAGAAGTCAGGCTGATGGGCCTATAGTTAGCCGGATCCACTTTCCTCCCTTTCTTGAAGATAGGCACCACATTGGCCTTCTTCCAGTCTTTGGGCACTACACCAGAGCACCAGGAGTTCTCAAAGATCTGTGCCAGAGGCTGAGCTATGATGCTCGCTAGCTCCTTGCATACCCTGGGGTGTAGATTGTCAGGGCCGGCTGACTTGAAGGTATGCAGCCTCTCAAGGTGTTCCTTCACGAGGTCAGCATTAATGGAGGGCAGGGGATCTCCTTCACCTGGACCTCCCTGTCCCGTAGCGGGCATGGGCATCCCCTGGGACTGATGAAAGACTGACGCAAAGTACCCATTTAATAGGTTGCTTTTTCCTGGGCATCAGTTGTCAGTTGTCCCATTTGGTTCAGCAGGGGTCCAATGTTGCCCTTGCTTTTCCTCCGGCTCCCCACATATCTCAAAAAGGACTTTTTATTGTCCTTGATGCTTGAAGCTAGTTGGAGTTTGGTTTCAGCCTTGGCTTTCCTGGTTTGCTCCCTGCAGGACCGGACCAGTGCAGAATAATCTTCCTTGGAGGTGAATCCCGTCCTCCATCCTTTGTAGGCCTTTTTTTTTAGCCTCAGGAGGTCTGCTAGGTGCCTGGAGAGCCAGGGGGGGCTGCTGTGCCCTCTTGCTGCCTTTCCTCTGAGATGGAATAGACTTAGCTTGTGCTGGATGACAGACCTACTACTTAAAGTTGTATCAAAATATGCCACAGCTTTGGTCAAAAATTTTTTTAAAAAAATAGCTTGAGAAATCTGTTACATCCCTTCTCCCCTCCCTCCCACCCCAAAAGTTATGCAAGTGGCAATATTCAGGAGAAAACTAAAAAGAAAGAAGTGCAGCCTTCTATTTATCTTGCCACAAACTACATTTGTAGAACTCTTCTTAGGTGTGGTCAGGAAATGATCAGAACACTCAAAAACCCAATCAAATAAAGGGAAATTAAACATATGCAGTCCTACATCAAGGATCAGTTGTGTGGTAAGGTGGAATTTCCCTTGCTCCTTCATGGGCACATGTGGTGTGCACACATTAAGGAGCAACAGCTACCATGAGAAAACTTCGAAGATAACACCCAAACACAGAGGACTGGAACATCTACACAAGCTAAAGCTATTCAGAGCTGCTGAATTGTGGGAGTGGTTCTGTGGAGCTTTAGAGCTGTTGGCTTTAGGTCTAAACTCTGATGCGTTTTTTTCTTGGATTTTGTGACACTTTTTCAGGAAGTTGTGCAATATTTGTCCTGTCTCATCTGACTTTACTTACTTTTCTTCTAGGACACATGCTCATCCACTTCACTATTTATAGTTTAGACCTGAATTTAGACTCAGGGAAATGATTTTTTTCCAACTATTTGAGTTGGTCTAATAAAAGATATCGGATTTACCCAAAGAACCTTGTCTGACTTAGGGAAATTACATTCAATATATCCATGATTTTTTTCAAAACATTCAGTTAATCTGTTTAGACCAATAAATATTCTTCAAGAACATGCACAATTTTTGTGCTAATGTATAAAAATCTCAGAGTGACGTTAACTAGAATGGGTATAGAAACGGAAATGTAAACCTAAATCTTTTACCTTTCAAACAAAGAAAAACATAAAAAGTAAATGTGCAGCACAAGTTATGAAAAACTGGGTACCCGCCTTTGTCCTCTGATGTGAATGGAGTGACAATTAGATCATATTTTAAAGATATAATTTCATTTTTAATAGTTTTAACAATCTCCCTCTCAGTAGGGGGCAATTTACGAAGCTGCAGAAAGCATCACGTGTGTAGTTCACCTGAAAGGACAATGCGATTTGGGTGACTCTCTCATACAAATGTCTACGGAAAGAAAACCTTTCCTCTTAACCTCTATATCTTAACATTGATAAAACACTTTTACAATATAATTTATTTTAACTGAAACTTTTTAGGGTACATGGATTTGCTACTTGTTCTGATTATGCACCTAATAGGGGTATATGTTTACTGTGGGGATAATTAGTTACTGCACGGTAAATGTCTTGTGTAGAGCAACCCAGTGAAGAGGTGTTTAAACCTTCTCCTGTTGTTGACTACGAAGCTAGAGACTTTAAACTGGGATAGGGCTAATAGATTCATTCTTCCAAACCAAAACTGTGCGCTTGAAAATCACATACTGAACAGTCACAGAAGAAAATGTAGTTGGGGATGATCCTACTTTGAGCAGTGAGTTAGGCTAGATGACCTCCTGAGGTCCCTCCTAACCCTCATTTTCTATGATTTTATGAAAAGACAGAGGCATTGGCTGTACATGAATATATAGTTAAACATGCATGTTATTGGCTCAAGGACCGTACATCAAAATGTTTGTAAGTTTCCTAAATCTATCAATTTTGAATATTTTTTTTTGTTTCTGTCAAATATCCTAGGAAAAGGACACACAAGTGAAAATCTCCATTAAATCCTGCACAATTAATATGACAGGAATCTGGGAAAGAATATTTAAGAGTCACACAGCAATACTGCATGAAAACAGATTTATATATTCTTGGTTTCCTGATTCAATGTGTTATTTAATGTAGTACTTTTATTAGGTATGTTTTTTAAACATAATATTAAAATAAACATTTAATTAAAAAAATAGGAGTAAAAATCTTCCATATGTACCAAGTGACTGATGTAATGCCATTGTTAAAAACTTAACTTTTGCTTTCCCTGATTGTTTTCACTTTTGACTGCAGCCTAATTTATAAATAATTGAAGAATTTACGTCTAACACTGTACTTTCTAAACCAAAGGCTACCAAAATGCTTATCAATATTTACTGTAATATATATTGTATCACTGAAATGCACCAATCTCTCTATGCAAACTAACACACACAAGTACTCACAGCAGGACTGAGAAGGAAGGAATCATAGATGTGGATTCTGGCCCAGATCCCTTTTACAAGGAGTCATAAGTCCATTAGTACTGATAATAGTGCAGAAAGGACAATAATATTTAAGGTTTATTCAAAAGAATCAATCCCCTTCCCTACTAAACTGCAGTTGGATGAAATGTCAAGATAACCCTGTCAGGAACTGAACCTTCTGTTTCAAGAAATTTGAGCAAAATTTGTTAGCATTAAGGAGTGTGATGCAAATGCATCAATGGAAAGCTATAAACTCCAAAGACTCCATTTAAATTCGGGGAGCCGTTTTAAGGCGATTTATATTAGTGTATTCCACAATGACTATGCAAGGATTTTGATTTGATCCATACTTAATGGGGTGCTTATAGTATTCAAACCATGTATGGTATGTAAGGTCTGACACTGCTGCTGTCAGCATTTGTTTTAAAATCCAGTGCAATATTTCATAAAGAAGATTTGAACAATAACTATTTTTTGGGGGAGGGCGGGGCTGGGGGGAACTTGAAACAAAGAGTTGAGTGAAGTTGAAAACTTATGGAAACAATAAAATCTGAAACATTAGTATCCACATGGGAACTATTCTACAATCTTCTTGGCAAATTCTAATCGGACATGTGTAACCAAAGTAATATAACTAACTTTATATATAAAAACAAACATGCATACCTTCCAACAAAGGGATTACCCATTAAAGTTAACATATTTTTAGTACTACCATATATAGAAATACTCATAACATTGAGTTTTAAGAAGAATGTGTAGTGGATAAACAGAAACAATTTTTAATTCATCTATGTATGAGGCCATCTTTTAAAACTATTTTCCACAATGAAGAAGCCATTTATATTAACATTTACAATGTAATTCTATCAGTTTTTCTCCATCAAACAACTGTTTAGTCTTTTTAAACCTTTGCAGAGACTTTCTGTCCAAAACACATACTGACATCTATACAACCTTCACAAGAGCTTGCCATATTTAAACTCATATAAAAGTGTTATTAGTAATGCCTATGTAAGTTATTCTAATTTGGTATTTAGACAGTTCTGTCAGAGCCCAGAGGGTAGTTCAGATGAAGCAGTTGTTTTCCAAAAAGATCTTAAGAAATATTTTAAATTACATACCACAGACAGAGCCAGAGAGGCTACCTAAAAATATAGGATTCAACATTACAGTCCCTTCTAATCATAATGTTTTCCTCAGAGGCTTTCAAAATGTTTTGCAAACATGAATGAATTTAACTCCACAACATAAGTTATAAAGAAAGGCGTTGTTAACTACCTATTACAGATGAAGAAACTGGGCCTTCAACAAGTTAAATGTCTTGCCCAAGGTCACAGAGGTTTGTAACAGAGACAGAAAGAGAAACCTTGGGCACATCTACACAAGACATTTACTGCAGAGCTGACTAATTAGTAGGGCTGTGCGAAATGGCACTGCTCCATTTCAACTTGTGTTTCAATGAAACAGTGTTTCCTTTTGAATTTTGTTTCGATGCGAAAGAGCTGTTCTGTTCCGTCAAAACAGTTTCGCCGTTTCGCTGCCGTTTTGATGTTTCACCCATAGGCTATAATAGGGAAGGTCAAAACAGGCTATAAATTTGTCATTTCTAGCCTGATTTGGATGAAACATGCAGAAACGGTAGCCCCTTCTGAGGGCATGAAGCCTGCCAAGTTTCAAGGAGATAGATGCATGGGGTTCAGGGAAACTACACCCCAAAACTTGAAAGAAAAACTCATGTCACGTGGATGTGTTAAGCCACTGCGGGGAGAAAACTGCAGGCCTGGTAGCCCCTGTAGAGCCCACAAAGCCTGCCAAGTTTCAAGGAGATAGGTGCAGGGGTTTGGGGGAAACTGCACCTCAAGCTGTGGAGAAGCAAAACTCGTGACATGGGTGACACTGTATGTATTAAGGAGCATCAGGGTAAAAGCTGCAGGCCTGCTAGCCCCTGCTGAAGCCACAACACCTGCCAGCTTTCAAGGAGATAGGTGCAGGGGCTGCTGGGTTCTGAGGCCCTGCAGCCCTAGCTGCTGACAAGCAAAACTCGTGCCATGGTTGCTTGTGGGACGGTGTCTGTCTTGGGTCACAAGAGGGTGAAAACTGCAGGCCTGCTAGGCCCTGCTGTGGCCACAAAGCCTGCCAGCTGTCAAGGAGATCAGTACAGGAGGATTCTGGGGCCCTGCAACCCTAGCTGCTCACAGGCAAAATGCGTGACATGGGTGCTTGTGCAACTACTGCATCTCATCAGACAGCAGGACTGAAGTTCCCACATCTCTCGCCATCACAGACCTGGAGGTAATAACTGACCACCGTATGAACATGAATTGGCAGTGTGATGCTGTAGCCAGCAAGGCCAACCATACACTGGCATGCATCAATTGATGCATTCCCAGCAAAACCAGCAAAACAATTGCAAAGAAATGATTCTCCTGCTCGACTTGGCATTGGTGAGACCGCAGCTGGAGTACTGTGTCCAGTTCTAAAGCTTGAGAGAGTCCAGAAAAGAGCCACCCATATGATCAGAAACTTGCACGGCAAGCCATATGAGGAAAGGCTGAGGGACCTGGGACGCTTCAGCCTGAAAAAGAGAAGGTTGAGAGGGGACTTAGTAGCAGCTTACTGCTACATCAGAAGCGTACACCTAGGGCTCGGTGAACAACTGTTCACCAGAGCACCCTTGGGGAAAACTAGAAGCAATGGTCACAAACTCCTGGAAGACTGTTTCAGGCTCCTTTGAGGCTCAGTATTAGGAAAAACTACTTCACAACTAGGGTGTCCAGACTGTGAAATAAGCTCCCGGCAGAGGTGGTGCGATCACCTACCCTGGAAATCTTCAAGAAGAGACTAGAGTCACCTCGCTGGGGTCACTTGACCCCAGTTGTCTTTACTGCTTGGTGCAGTGGGCTGGACCCGATGATCTTCCAAGGTCCCTTCTGGCCCCTAACAATCTATGATCTATGAGTGGCTGGAGCCTGTCTTAGGAGATATGGCTTTGAAACAGTTCTTCCAGAGACTTCCAGAGCAAGCTTGGTCAGGTTCCTTAGCCTCCGTGAGCCTCAGCTAATCACCTATAAAATGGACTAATTACACTTCCCAATTCACAGGCGTGTTGTGAGAATAAGTTCATTAAACAACTGTGAGGTACTATGGCAGGCTTTGTGGCCACAGCAGGGCCTAGCAGGCCTGCAGTTTTCACCCCATTCTGCCCTAAGACAGACACAGTCCCACAAGTACCCATGACATGAGTTTTGCCTGTCAGCAGCCAGAGGTGCAGAGCCCCAGAGCCTCTGCACCTATCTCCTTGACAGCTGGCAAGTTTTGTGGCCCCCACAGGGGCTAGCAGGCCTGCAGTTTTCACCCCACTGTGGCTTAACACATACATGTGACATGAGTTTTGCTTTTAAGCCTTTGGGGTGTAGTTTCCCTGAACCCCCCGCATCTATCTCCTTGAAACTTGGCAGGATTCATGCCCTCAGAAGGGGCTACCATTTTTGCAAGTTTCATCCAAATCAGGTCAGAAATTACAAATTTATAGGCTGTTTCAACCTTCCCCATTATAGCCTATGGGCAAAACATCAAAACAGCAGCGAAACATTTTGACTTGCCTCGTTTTGTTTGGAGGCTGTTCCGACGATACCTGTTTCATTTGATTTTGCTGTTTTGACCTCAGAATGAGTCAAAACAGTGTCAAAACAAAGCCAGCAGCAAAATTTTGCAGCCCTACTAATTAGCACCACGGTAAATGTTCTGCATCTTCATATGTGCTCCTATTAGGCTGAAGGAAACTAATTAACTCCACAGCAGGGTAATACTTGTATTTACAGCACAGCACAAGTATACTATCTTGCTTCAGAGTTTTTTCACTCTACAGCAGTCCATGTGTAGACGCTGCCCCAGCTGGCTGGGGCACAACAATGCTTCAATGTGGGGACTGTCCGCTGGCTAGGTCCACATTGGAGCACCTCGTCATGCCCAGCCAGGCCCTCCATAGCATGTTAAATCTAGGGGAGCAGCCTGGGCTGGCAGGCTGACCCCCTGAGCTATCTGCCAGCCAGGTTCCCACCCAGCTCAATGTGGAATTCAAAACAGCATGCCTGAGAACAAGACATTTTGGAGAAATAAACACCAGAGTTTATTGCTTCTCATGAATTGCACATGTAGATGCACCCTCTGTCTCATAACTTGTATTTTTCTGCCGTAGCTTGAAGACCAGTCTTGCTGTCCAGGAAAAAAAATCCTTTCCGTCTTTCAGCAGGAAGTGAAATTACCTCTCAACTATCCTTAGCTCTAACATCATTTAAAATCTACAATAAGTGATGAAAAGAGAGTGAGAAAGAGAGCAAGAGAGGTGCCCTAGTAGTTCAGTGCAGTAAAGCTTTATTTTGTGCAGTGTTTTTTAAGTCAAGTCTTGGTCAAATTAAACAGTACAGCACAGGAAATTTAAATGCTGCAAAACAGTCTTATCAATGCACTGGTTATGATGTTGTGCCATGTTTCCTAGAGGTGCAGGGCAAGGCAAAGATAGCTTTGTATTCTTCTAAACCTGAGCAACTCCAGCTCAACAACACTCAGGGCATTTATACATGTGCTCTGGGAAGGGAAGTTGGTACTTTAATTAGACTGGCTCCAAGAGCTGCTCTAATTAAAGCGTCCAGAGTGCCATGTATATGAGCATCTCCGCACTGAAAAATGGTGGGGGACTTTAACTAAAGTTCATTGGATGAGCTTCAGTTAAAGTGCCCCCACTACCATTTTTTTCAGTGTGGGGACTCTGATACACATGATGCTGGAAGTCTGCTAGAGGACAGTAAATACCACACTCCACGAGACTTGATTAATTGAGTCTGCTCCAACTCACTGTACTTACAATGTGTTGGAGCAGCCTTGATGCATGTCTATAGCTGCCTTTAGGAGCTGGCTGACCTAATGCATGTATAGGCTGCCTCTGTGGAGTGCTACCAAAAAGCATGCCCCACCTATTCACTCTTGGTCTGCCCACAGCAAGCCCAGAAATTAAGCTGTGTATTCTGGAGCATAATACCTGCAATTGCTCTCTGGCTTGCACATGCTTCTGCATAACACTCCCAGGCTCACCATGGAACTAGCGTAGACATACCCTATGTTACAGGAGTTTCTTGATGCTTCATTAAGGATGGCAGCACTGGCCTGGGTCTCCACAGCACAAGCTAAATTCTCCAGAGCATTGTGAATTTTGATTGTCATCTTCAGTAGACACATTGGGGATTCACTCCCATACCAGAATTTGGGGATATATGGCCCCTCAACATTATTCTGCATCTTAACCTGGAGAAAAAAGCATTGGAATACAGGTAAGGATCTCAAATATTGTGTGTTGAATAAAGTAAACCATTTATGAAGCCACTGACTAACGGCAACCCTCTCCCCCCCAAACAGCTAAACAAAAACAAACCCAGAAGCATTTAGTGAGGAACTAGTTAGGGAACTTCTGGAGGGACTGGATGTATTCAAGTCAGCTGGTCCAGATGATCTCCACCCTAGATGACTAAAGGAATTGGCCGAGGTCATTGCAGGACCCCTGGCACGGCTTTATGAGCACTCATGGTGCTCTGCTGTGGTACCAGAGGACTGGAAGAGGGCCAACATGGTTCCCATCTTCAAAAAGGGGAAGAAGGAGGACCCAGGAAACTATAGGCCAGTTAGTCTTACCTCAATCCTAGGCAAGCTGTTTGAGAAAATTATTCTGGCACATATCCACAAGGGGCCAGCAGAGGAGGTTATGCTTGGGGCAACCAATGCAGGTTCATTAGTGGCAGGTCCTGTCAGACCAACCTGGTGGCCTTCTATGATCAGATCACCAAATCATTAGATGCAGGGGTAGCAGTGGACATAGTCTTCCTGGACTTTTGGAAGGCCTTTGACACTGTTTCTCACCCTGTTCTCATTAAGAAACTGGGGGACTGTGGAGTCAACACCCACACAATCAATTGGGTTGCCAACTGGCTGGAGGGCTGCACTCAGAGAGTGGTGGTGGATGGGTCATTTTCAGCCTGGAGGGATGTGGGCAGTGGGACTCGGTCCTCAGGCCCGCACTGTTCAATATCTTCATCAGTGACTTGGACGAGGGGGTAAAAAGCACCCTGTTCAAATTTGCTGATGACACCAAGATGTGGGGGGATGTGGGCATGCTAGAAGGGAGGAACAGGCTACAATTGGACCTAGACAGGTTACAGGGGTGGGCGGATGAGAATAGGATGGGATTCAACATCGACAAGTACAAAGTGATGCACCTGGGGACAAACAACTGGCACCATACCTACAGGCTGGGGAACTCCCTTCTTGTCAGTACAGAGGCGGAAAAGGATCTTGGAGTCATCATTGACTCCAAGATGAACATGGGCTGGCAGTGTGGGGAGGCAGTCAGGAAGGCCAACCATACCTTGTCATGCATCCACAGATGTATCTCAAGCAGGTCCAAGGAGGTGATCCTCCCCCTCTTTGCGGCACTGGTCAGGCCACAGCTGGAGTACTGCATCCAGTTCTGGGCACTGCACTTCAAGAGGGATGTGGATAACATGTAGAGGGTCCAGAGGAGGGCCACTCGCATGATCAGGGGGCAGCAGGGCAGGCCTTATGAGTAGAGGCTCAGGGACCTGAACCTGTTCAGCCTCCAAAAGAGAAGGCTAAGGGGGGAATCTAGTGGCCTGTTACAAACTAGTCAGGGGGGATCAGCATGCACTGGGAAAGTCTCTGTTCCCTCAAGAATTGCCAGGAGTGACCAGGAATAACTGTCACAAGCTGGCAGACGGTAGATTTAGGCTAGATATCAGGAAGCGCTACTTCACGGTGAGGGCGGCTAGGATCTGGAACCAACTTCCAAGAGATGTGGTGCTGGCTCCTACCCTGGGGGTCTTTAAGAGGAGGTTAGATGAACACCTTGCTGGGGTCGTTTGACCCCAATAATCTTTCCTGCCATGGCAGGGGGTCGGACTAGATGATCTACTCAGGTTCCTTCCGACCCTAGAAACTATGAAATTATAAGTGAAGAAAAAATGCTTTAGGATAGTAGACAATTGACAGAGATGTATGAAAGAAGACTGTTTCAGAAGTAGAAGCTATAGAAGACAAGCCTCCTGCATGGGGACTGTGGTGAGACTGAGGGAAGGGAGAAGAGGGGAAGTTTATTGTTAGGATTATTATCCAAACGCTACTGAAATCAGCAGAAGCCTATCCACTGATTTAATGGGATCTGGATCAGTTTCACAGGGAGTGAAAGGAGTTAGGAGAGAACAGTACAGGCCTATTTCAATCTGCTAGTTCCCCCACGCTGAGCTACCTTGTCTTGCACTGGAGGCTGCCCTCTAGCCAAAACCCAGCAGTTCAGCTCATATCTAGATGCTCTCTTGAGCATCATGGCCTAAGATAGAGCATCAGAGATGTAACCAAGTATGTGGGATTAAAATTAGACATATTGGGTACATCTACACATGTGCTTTACTGTGGAGTAGACTAATTAGTTCTATGGTAAAGTGTCACTGCTTACACATGCACTGGTACTAGGGCACAGTAAATTAACTAACTCTACTGTACGATAGGGATTGTACCATCTTAGGACAGAGCCTGACCCTCTGCTGCCCTCCATTGCCACCTGGAGCCCAGGGCAGACCCCACCCCAAGCCTACTGCCAGCTTGGGGCTGCTCCAGCCTGGCTCAAAGTGCTGCTGTCCTGGGTGCATGTGTAGACTCTGTGCCCGGGAGCAGTTTCCTCTGGCATAAGTTGCTCTGGAGTTTATCATGTTGCATTAATTTCATGTATAGATGAAATTACACTGAAGTACAAAATAGGTTAACTCTGTCCGCTCCTTGGTTAGAGAGGCAGTGGTCTCCTGGGAAGAGATGGCCTCCACCTCACTGTACTGGGGTGAGTACAGCCAGATTGGCTGGCCTGCTCGATCAGGCTTTAAACTAAGCCTTCCAGGGGATGGGGGAACTACTGCCTCAGCAAGCCCACTGGGCAACTTTTGCAAATCCAGCAGGCTAGTGAACTTAAGAGAATCCACCCAGCCCCAGAACGATGTGTAGGGAAGACTAGGACCTCTAATGGGACACTTATGTACACTTATGCCAAACCTGAATGGTCGCAAAGCTTCCTCATGTGCATGGACAAGCTCTATCTGACTCAAGAAGTCTATGGACTGATGAGAGGCAAAGTGCTGCACAACCTTGGACTGGCAACAGCAATCTTATCAGCAATCTAATGATCGAAGGGAAGCTGGGAGACAGTGATCATGAGCTGATCACCTTCACTATCCACCATAAGCTGGCAAGTCAGTCAGCAATGCAGAAGTCCTTGACTTCAGGAAAGCTGACTTTGACAAGCCCAGGAAGCTTGTTGGTGAAGCCCTAAGGGACCATGACCCGAAGGGGAGGGGAGTTCAGGATGAGTGGTTGCTCCTCGAGGGAGTGGTTCTGGAAGCACAAGAAATGTCTATCCCATCTTGGATGAAAGGCAGCAAAAGGGCACAGCAACCCCCTTGGCTTGTCAGGGAATTTGAGGACCTCATGCATCTAAAAAGAAAGACATATAAAGGACGAAAGACTGGAGCCACCCCAAAGGAGGAGTATTCTGCACTGGTCCTGACCTGCAGGGATGAACCAGGAAAGCCAAGGCTGTGACTGAACTCCAACTGACTACACGTATCAAAGACAATAAACAGTCTTTTTTAGATATGTGGGAAGCAAGAGGAAAAGCAAGGGCAACATTGGACCCCTGCTAAACCATATGGGGCAACTGATAACCGATGCCCAGGAAAAAGCCAACCTGTTTAATGGGTTTTTTTTACCAGCCCCAAGGGACGGCCCTGCTCAATATGGCACGGGATAGCCAGGCTGAGGGAGAATTATTACCCTTTATCAATGTAGACCACATGAAGGAACACCTTAAGAGGCTGGACACCTTTGAGTCACCTGGCCCAGACAGTTTACGCCCCAGGGTACATAAGGAGGTGGCAGGCATCATAGCTCAGCCACTGGCACAGATCTTCGAGAACTCTTTATGCTCACGTGGAGTACCTGAAGATTGGAAGAAGGCCAGTGTCGTGCCCATCTTCAAGAAAGGGAGGAAAGTAGATCTGGGGAACTACAGGCCTCTCAGCCTGACCTCTATCCCAGGGAACATCTTGGAAAAAATTATCAAAGAGACCGTTCTTGACAAATTGGCTGATTGCAACATCCTGAGGGAGAGCCAGCACGGGTTTATTGCAGGGAGATCTTGCCTGATCAATCTCATCTCTTTCAATGACCAAGTGACATATCGCCTGGACAAGGGAGAAGAGATTGATGTCATTTATCTTGATTTTAAAAAAGCCTTCGATCTCGTGTCCCATGATCATCTCATGGAAAAATTGGCCAACTGTAGCCTCGCTACATCACAGTCCGATGGCTGGGGAATTGGCTCCAAGGTTGGACCCAGAGAGTGGTAATAGATGAAAGTAAATCACCATGGTGCACCATGACCAGTGGTGTCCTTTCATCCTTTATATGCCCTCTGTCCTTGGGCCTATATTTCATAAATGATGTGGACATTGGTATCAGAAGCAGACTGGCCAAATTCACCAATGACACCAAACTTTGGGATAAAGCATCCACACCTGAGGACAGGATAGTGGTCCAGGCCAACCCTGACAGGCTCAGAAAATGGGCGGGCGAAAACCTGATGGCATTCAACACCAAAAAATGCAAGGTACTCCGCCTTGGGAAGAAAAACCCGCAGCACGCTTACAGGCTCAGCAGTGCTACGCTTGTTAGCACCACGGCCGAAAGGGACGTGGGGGTCATGACTGACCACAAGATGAATATAAGCCATCAATGCAATGTCACAGCTGGTAAAGTGAGCAAAATTCTGGCCTGCATCCATAGATGCATCTCAAGCAAATCCCAGGATGTCATCCTCCTGCTGTATTTGGCCTTGCTGAGGCCACAGCTGGAGTACTGTATCCAATTCTGGGCTCCACAATTCAAAAAGGATGCGGAGAAGCTTGAGAGCCCAAAGGAGAGCTACACACATGATCGAGGGCAGGAAAATGGGCCGTATGATGAGAGGCTGAGAGCCATGGGACTCTTCAGCCTGGAAAAGCGCAGGCTCAGGGGAGACCTGGTGGCTGCCTATAAGTATACAAGGGGTATAAATCAGGATCCCCAGAGTACCCCAAGGGATGACCAAGTCAAACAGTCACAAATTCCTCCATGATCGTTTCAGGCTGAACATAAGGAAGAACTTCTTTACTGGCTGAGCCCCCAAGGCCTGGAACAGACTGCCACCAGAGGTGGTACAAGCACCTACTGTGGACTCCTTTAAGAGATGTTTGGACATTATCTTGCTGGGATCCTTTGACCCCAGTTGACTTCCTGCCCCTGGGACAGGGGGCTAGACTCGATCTTCTGAGGTCCCTTCTGGCCCTAATGTCTATGAAATCTATGAAAGTCTATGAAATAAAAGGTGATAATATACTATAAATACTTTAGAACCAAGATGAAGACAAAGGAAAGATCATTACTTAAATGGGGAAGGACAGCATACAACACATGTTAAAGAGAAGGTCAGAACTTAATGACTTTTTGCAATCACCATTTTTATAAACATGGTAAACTCAGCAGATAATTAACATAACTAATTTTAACCATGGGATAGGAGCACAGGTCAGAATAGGGAAAGAACAGTAAATAGATATGTTAAAAATGTTCATCGGGATCTGGTAACATTTATATTTGAGTACTGAAGGAACTAGCTAAAATAATCTCTGCACCATACATTAGTGATTATTTTTGAGAAATCATGGGTGATTAAGACCATACCATGATTAAGACCAAATACTGTTTTATTGTGCTTTCTGCAGGCATACATTAGTATCTAGAAAAGATAAAACATATGAGGTCCCAGATTAATGGTGATGGACAAGTATTTTTTTTCTATCTTTTGGGGTGGGGAGGGGTGGAGAGAGAAGGAAGACCTAGGGAATGATATACCAAGCAGACTAATAAATGCTGGAAAGATACTTGAACAAATCAATTTACAAGCACCTAGACTATCTATCTGATTACTTCCTTTAACAGGGCAGTTTCTCTAGTGAATAAAGAGAAAGCCACAGGTATGATATATTTTAACTTTGGTATGGCTTTGACATTGCCTTCTATGACATTTTCATAGGCAAACTAGGGAAATATGGTCTAAATGAAATCATAAGGTGGGTATGCAACTGGTTGTAAAACCATACCAAGTGTTCACTCCCCATTACTAGGATATTTCTGGTTTCTGTACGAGTCTGCCTTGGATCTGATTATTCAACATTTTGTTTAACAACCTGGATCATGGAACAGAGTACTTTTATACTTTTTATACTAACACCAAGTGTAGAAGGAAAGGGGCTGCAATCACTTTGGAGGGCAGGAATAGGATTCGAAACAAATGACAAATGAGAGAAATAGTGCAAAATTAATAAGATGAATCTCAGTTAAAAAAAGTGCAAAGTACTGCACTTAAGGAGAAGAAACTAAATGTCCAGCGCAAAATAGGGAATTATTGGCCTAGAAAGAAGTACTGCAAAAAGAATCTGGATGGATAGTGGACCACAAGCTAAGTACAGTCAACAATACAATGCTGTTGCAAAATATGTAAAAAAAGATTTATTAAGAGGAAGGATATATTCAAGACATGGGAGGTCCACTCTATTTGGTGCTGGTGAAGCCTCAATGTGCCTAATTTTGGGCCCCACATTTTAAGAAAGATGTAGACAAAATGGAGCAACATGAAAAATGAACAAACGGATGATAAGAATTTTGGAAAGCATGACCAATTAGGAAACTGAGCTTGCTTAGTATAGAAAAAACTAAAGAAAAGACATGCTAGAGGTCTTCAAATATGTAAAAGGCTATTATAAAGAAAGAGGGCTTTGATCAAGTACACCATGCCAACTTGCAGTACGACAAGTAAAAATTGATTTAATTAGCAACAAAGATGGATTAGATATTAGGAAAACATTTTTTACTATAAGGATAGCTAAATACTGGAATAAGCTTAACTATTCTTTTGATAAGGAGGATGCAGAATTCCTTGGTAGGGAAGCTGTACAAATTCCTCTTCATTAGAAGTACTTCAGAAGAAGAATGTTCTAAGTATAGATAATCCTGCTTTGGGTAGGAACATAAACTAAGTTTCCTCTTTAGATCCCTGGCAACCCTACATTGCTATGATTTCTGTGACTAGCAGCATAAACACCATTATTGATTCATGAAGTCAAACAACTTCTATACTATGGCCAGAATGAAACCTTAAAAGCTATTGCTTATCGCATTAGTATCTTGCAGTTGTATGAATACATACTGGAGTGGCAAAAACTACGTAGAAAAATACATGCACACCAAGAGGATCTTCAGAAAGCTGGGCCCAACATTTGTTGTAATATATTTTAAGGGGTTTTTCTCTTAGTTTTCAGAACACAGACTCTACCATGATTAAGACGTAATACCATTTTATTGTTGTTGGTTTTTTTGCAGGCACATATTAGTATCTAGAGAAAGATAAAACATATGGGAACATTATGTTCATTCATCCTAATAGGTTCTTCATAGGCAGAAGGACAATACACTGGAGGCATGCAGTTATCATATTATAAATCACCCCCTGATATGCATTATTATTTCTTCTTTCTTGTCTTAGTCTCAACATACATATTTGTAAAGGGTCAAATTTGTGATACAATCCTGTTATAGCAAATGGAGTTGTACCCAAAGATCTATGTCACAGTACAGAACATTATATTTAGCATAATTTTCCCAGTAATAAACATTGTCAAGATTTCCATTTTCCAATTGTCTCCATTTCATGATAGAGCCTTTAAAGATGATTTAATAAATCACAGTGGAAAACACTGTGCTTTATTTTGTGCATTTTTACCCAATACTGTAACTTTTTGCTTGAGAAGTCTCATAAACAAGCTTCATGGGTTCAGGACAACTACATCCTACCCTTTGTTCTGAAAAATGTTAGATGAAGCCATTGGTAATATTTTAGGGTTTTTTTCTCCAAACTGACAGGTATTACACCCTGCTGGATGAAGACAAAGGGACTTGCTTCACTGTGTACAGTGATTTCCATTAAAATGTTAATATTAGCCAGACCTCACACAGTTGCTTTCTGTTCTAAATGACTGTTAGCTTCCACACTAAGGAATAAGGAAATGCATTATTTCAGACTGACATTTTTCCATACTTAGTTTAGCAGTCAAGAACAGCTAAGGACTCCAAAGAAAAGTAGTTCTATACATTGTAATTATTGTTACTCCTTAAAACATTTTCCACAGTCAACAAGTAACCCAGAGGAAGGAAATTAATATTGCTGATTGGTTTTCTCAAACAGAATATTCCTAAAAGGTTAAAAAGTAGTCCTAAACCTTCACAATCCATTCTGAACCAAGAGTTTCTCTTCTCTCATTTTCTTTCTGGAAGGACCTATGACATCATTTTGACATCCAAGTGTTTTAAAGTCCTTAGTATAGTAATTTGGAAAATCATTATTTCTTTCGAACGTTATGTTCAGCATTTCAGCATTTTCCTTATTGGTTCCTGTGACCTCAATCAAAAGGTTATAGCCATGGTACTTAGTGGAGCCTGACTCTTATCAAGCTATTTTTCAAAGTCCACCAACATTTCAGATACCATTTGATGAGTTCAAGATGCATACCAGGATGGGATGGACCTGAAGTCAAGAGGGCATTTGTGGGAGCTTGTGACAGATTGGTTGAAACTTTAGCAATCCAATGTTTTCTGCGCTGGTATTACGCAATACATCTCTGTTTTGCCAATTGCTAACATCATCAACAAAAATTGCTAAAAAAATTGTAAAAGCAGGAAACATATTAATAGCATATGATCTATCAACTTAGCTCATCTGCATAGCCCTCATCAGTCCAATACTTCTTTTAAAATTACAGACCTTCCCACTCTCCAGGACTTTTCCAAGTTTTTCTTTTTTTAGTTTTTAAATCATAGGCATTGGAGAAAAAGTACAATTGAAGCCATAGTTTGGGCATAAATAATGATTCAGCCAACTGTTTTTTATTTTCATTTTTGTTTTCACTGACTGAGAATGTAAATTGAACTTTAGTGCTATTGTGCTTTGTTCTCTCTCTGTGTGAAAATGTGTTATGCATTAAAGTGTATGGATAAACTATAACAGCCCCAAATATCACCCTTCAGCTTTTGTTGCAGCACAAGAGCCAAGAAAAGATAGAGAATGTGGTTTTATGACCAACAGATGGTGTAATTGGTATCATAGATGTTTGTATGTTAAGGGGTCGTAGGTTCAGCCTCCATCTGGAGCCTTCTCAGATCCACTGTACATCTAAATGATTAAAGAAGTTATACACTGGGAAAAACATAACCACCTGTCCAGAGGGGAGAAGTGTTGCTCTTAGTCTATGTTAGACCATAGTTAGCCTCCTTGCACTCCTTATTATGCAAAACTTAAGCTGGTCACTATACTGACTGTAGCAGTTTGGCCCTCTGTCCAGCAGAAGTACAGAATGCTACTCATTTGTCCATATCATCAAAAATAATTCTTAGTGGTCTGTAACACGAATTTTAAGGGTAAAGCAGTTTTCTCTACCTACATTGAAAACAGTCCTCATCTAGATTAATAAATGAACAGAAAGTTATTGGTCAAAGGCAACAAAACATTAATTTCTATTCAAAATTGAAATTGTAACTGTAATTTTGGCTGGATAAATAAGTCACCATGGCCCAGTAAACTGCATGCGTTTGGAAGCTAAGAACTCTCCACTTTTGAAGGAAAGCTCTCCATGTCTTGGTTTTCTTGACTGTAAAAACATACTAATACTAAAAGAAATAAGCTTTGACTGCAAAATATTACAATCAAAATAACCATAAAGGTGCTCGACTCAGATCTTATAGGGATGGAGGCCATATAACTAATTACTTAAATATCTATCTATCCATAGGGCAATCTATCTACACCTGTAGATCTACTTTAGATACAACTCTTAATTTCTCTCTCCCCCAGGAAGCTTCAGCATTAGACTGTTAGTTCATTATTACAGTTTTGAAGATATAAAACACGGCATGTACTAATTACACATGGCTAGTGAAATTCTGAGCTTCCTGAAGTCAATGGCAAAACTCTTTTTGATACCAGTTGGGCCAGAAATTGATGCACTGTTTTTAATTCCATGCTTTATCGTGTTCTGTAGTTTTGTTGCATGTTGTTATAGTTACCATATTTTACACCCGTAATGGTTGCATTTAAACAGTGATCAAAGTAATTTCCTACAATAGTTTATGGAATTATGTACAAATCTTTTTGAATTAAAGATCCTAAATATATTTTAAATCATTGTTATTGCTATATTACAATAGACTACATAGATTTGCTGGGATTAAACCAATGATGCTATTTGTTATTACTGGAGAGGGTATATATACACACACAGAGTTACTAGAGAAAAGCATGATTTGGAAATGTATTCATATTGCCCAGAAATAGTAATTTAACTTGACATATTTTTGGCTAAAAGGGGCACTAACATTTAAACAAATTCAGAAAGGATGTTGCGAGTCCAGTCATGGATAAAGTTAAATAGACAGCTTCCTCAACCTAAACTCATATTCAAAACCATTACAGTACCTTTTAAATACAGCGCATTAGGTATTAGAAATATATTAAAATGGCATTTGTTATGAAATCACAGTGTTCATAGTTGTTTTCCTACAGTGAGAGTACATGGAGCTGACATGTTTAACTGAGCTTAGTCAAAAAGTACCTCTGAAGAAGTAACAGACAAAAACTAAGGTGTATAATTTTTCAGACTAACAAATCATTATAAGTCATAGACTCATAAACCTACCGAGATTGGAATATTATACCACCAATTTATTTTCAGAGCCATCCCCTGAGGAGTGCGCGAGAGAAAGCAGTCTAGCTAACCTGCCCACTAGTATTTGGCTGGTGTGTTGGGCTGGAAGGCAAAAGGGCACAAGTTCAAGGGCTGGGCACTGGTGTCTGTTCTTGGACTGCTGTGAAGCTTTCCCCTCCCCTATCCTAATCCAGGCCCTCAGAAGGGCTCCTGACCCCACCCAATGATCAGTGGCAGAGCTCTGGGGTACCAAACTGAGGGCTGGTGCTGCAGGCTACCTATTTAGGGCTCCTATGGCTTAGATTTATATAAAGGTCAGGGAGGAAAAATGTTCATATTCACATTCTTTCATATTTTCAATCAAAGAAAAAACTAGAACAGAAACACACTGGGGGTAAAGGTGGTTCCATTCTGTTGTGCCAAGTACTATATAGTGGAAGAATCAACTCAGCAGCCATTTTTAACATCTTGGTTTGAAGACATTTCTTTTTCTGTAGCTGTATCCTCTTTTATTTTAAGTAACAGATATCCAGCATAAACATCCTTCTTTCCTCTTTTAACTCTCTAGTAAGTGGCACTGGCCCAAGGAAAAGTTGGTGGCTCTGTGGGGCCAGATTGTATACAGGTTTGCAACTTAGTCAAGTGAGATGGGAATGAGTCTTGATTTTGCAGGTTGTATCCCCGTACACCTGAACTGTTTGGGGGGGCCAGATGCTAGAGTAAAAGTCAGCTGCTTTCCCCAAGAAGTTACTTACTATCTTACCAATAGCAGCATATTTACACATCCAGGACAACAGATGTCTTTGGTATTCGTGTTCTGCTTTGCTTCACACTATACAGATAAAGCTGGTCCTTGCCAGAGTGGCTTGCCTACAGAGTCAGGAAGCTGGGATTACTGTATCCCGGTGTTGGTGTACCTTTCTTTGTATTGCTTAGTACTTCTAGACATTTAATAGCTTGCATTTACTTTAGTTTACCCTAGAGAGTCCTCAAAATGGGAAGGTGGGGAAGGAGCTTTAAAAAAAAAGGAAAAATAATTTAGGAGTCCTAATGTTTTAGGACAGGGCTGCCACCACCACGGAAGTGCCCTTATGCCTTAAAAACTGTGCCGTGCCATGTGTTTACCTGCCACATCACACGGCAGAGGCAACCCTGCTGTATGGCGCTGGCATCTTGAGCCATCCCATCATTGGTTCCCTTGGCACCCTTTCCATCCCATCCCAGGGGTAGAGGCAGGAAGTGGAAGTCTGAGGAAGGAGGGGGAGCCCCAAAACTCCAGAGGTGGCAGCGGCAGCTGGAGTGGTGGGGGACCAACATCTGGACCAGGAATGCAGGGGTTGCAGGTTTATCTTTTAGGGTCTAGATGCAACCTGTGGGTTGCCAGTTGGACAGCCCTGTTTTAAGAGATTGCATATGCACAGTAGTATGAGGAGAAAAGTGCTATTCAGGTTTGTGTATTCTCCTGGGTCCCTCTGATATAATGCATTACAAACACAAAGACACACATTTGCAAAATTCATATGGAGTAGTTTTGTTTTTTTTTTTAGGATACAGCTCAGTATATACAACTGGAACTACACAGATGTAGTATTCACAGATCTGCACTTAATGTGCATAGAATTAAAATATTCAAACAAACAATCCATCAGTACAGGATGCCTGAGTAGAAAGCAGAGCTAGGGGGCCACAAAAACTAACAAATACAAGTTACTTCCTCCTAGATTTGTTTTTAAAGTTCACATTTTTAAAATGCAAAGTAAAATAAAGAAATAAATTGCAATCAAGAAGAGCAAAAGTTACTAAGAAAGAGCAAAGCTTCTTTAAAATCTACCATATAAATACATAATTTTCAAACGTTGTCTACGGATGTGGTTAGGCAAGACAAACAGCATTTGAAAATCAGTAAATTAGATCTGGAAAAAATAATGTTGTGAATTCTTTGATGAATGTAAACTCTCTGCTCACCAAATATCTCTGAGCTTAGGCATCTGCTCTTCAAAATAATTTTCTCAATAATTTCTGCTCATATTCCTTGTTGTGCGGCTTGGCTGTTCAAAATGTTGAGGTTTGTTATCAACATTTGACTTATTTTAATTGCACACAATTTATGAGCAGTTTTCTTCCAAATGTAAAACCAGATTTCCCTTATGTATATTCATGAATCTGAAGTTTGCTTTCTTTAACTATTCTCCAAGTTTCTTTGTTTCAAAAGTCATCCAAATAGTCACCAGGGGACAGAAATCAAGTCATAGGACTAGCACCAGGCAACTGCACCAAATATATCCTATTAAACCATTAAATAAGGGATTAAATGGGATGCAGCTGAAGCATTGGCTTCCTCACGCTTAGCCTACCAATGAGGTGAATTTCACACACAGTGAACATAAGCAAGGTAGAACCACAACCAAAGCTAGATCTTTTACAAATCCTAAGCACATTTGAAAATTTTCTTAATCCGCCACCACTGGAAAATAGGGCTGCAAGGAACCTCATGCGGTCATCTAGTCCAGTGGTCTCCAAAGTGGGGTGCGTGCACCCCAAGAGGTGTGCAAGATGATCCATTGGGGTGCAGGAAGAAAATATTAGAACTTCTATTTATATTTATTTTTTATCTAAAAAAGTAAGAAAGAAATTAAGCTTTACTAATATTTAATATACGGATTGACATTGGTGCCCTCACTCTGTCTGTATGTCAAACGGTCACGTGTCACATACAGTATGCGAGTAGTACATGTATATAATTTATAAATAAATAAATATACATATATTGGGGTGCATGCTCAAAAATTTTTTACTGGTAGGGGTGCACGATCAAAAAAGTTTGGAGACAACTGCTCTAGTCTAGCCCTCTCCTCAGTCATCCAGATCTTTTAGCAACTAATTGTATAGAGTAGCCATTTCAGTTCATCATCTCGTGTTACAAATACCAAGAACTGGCAAAGTGATCATAGGGAACAAAACCATATATCCATGTCTCAGAGTAACCTTACTGCTCACGCATCCTTTTCCCAATATTTGCCTGATGTAAATACTGTATTTGTTTTATGTTGAATTTGGTAGTACGCTCTCTACAGCTGGGTTTTTTCTTGTTTTACTAAATACCACAAAGTAGTGAATGTTTCAGACTGGATATAAGAAAAAACTTTTGCATGGTTCACGTGACCAGACTCTGGAATAGACTCCCAAAGTGGGTGGTGCAGGCACCTACCTTGGAGGTCTTCAAAAGGAGACTGGATGCACAACTTGCTGGGGTTATTTGACCCCAGCAGTCCTTCCTGCCCAGAGCAGGGGGAGCTGGACCCAATGATCTCATGAAGTCCCTTCCAGCCCTAAACTTCTGTGAATACCTTAAAATTATTAAAATGCCATATTTACTCAAAAGAAGAAAAGCCCCTCTTCTCCCCCCTCCAAACATCCTGGGAAAAAAGCCCCTTGTGTTAGTCCCACATGAAGCAGAAGGGTAGTGTGGGGGAGGTCAGGAGGCTGCTGTGGCTCCAATTCTGGTCCTGAGCCCAGGTTGGGGCCAGAATCAGACCCAGAGCAGCCTCTTGCAACCCCACAGCTTGCCCTTTGCAGCTTTTTCCCATCCTACCTCCTGCTCACCCCTTTCCCTCCTCCTTACTGCCAGGCACAGCTCAGCTCAGGATCAGCTGGGGTGTCTGCCCAGCAACGAGCACCAGCATTGCAGCACCAGCATTGTAGCACAGTCACACAAGGGCTGAGTTTCCACATGCTGTGCTCCAGGACAGCAGTTCTCAACCATGTGTCCACAGCCCCCTGGGGGGCCATGAGCAGGTTACACGGGGTCTGTCTGGCTTGGCCCAGCCCAGCACCAAGGCAGGTCCCAAGCAAGAGGTGAAGGTGGGTCCACCCATACCCTCTGCCCCACAGCCTTCATCTTGTGGGTGGTGCTGCAGGAGGGTGGAAATTTGGCTTTAAATTATGCAAATAGGAAAGTTTGCTTTTTTGGCCTGAGGCAGTGGCAACCTTTTAAGGCTGTGGGTGGGTTAAAGCCAGGTTGGTAGTAAGACTTGGCCACCACTGCCCATTAGCCTGACTTCTATCCTGGGGAAGATCCTAGAAAAGTTTATTAAGGAGGCCATCCTTGAGGGACTGGCCCAGGCTAACATTCTAAGGGATAGCCAGCATGGGTTTGTTGCGGGTAGGTCTTGTTTGACCAATCTCATTTCCTTCTATGACCAGGTGACCTATCACCTGGACAAGGGAGAAGAGATTGATGTCATATATCTTGACTTCAAAAAAGCTTTTGATCTGGTATCCCATGATCACCTCTTGGCAAAACTGCCCAGTTGTGGCCTTGGCTCCACCACGATCTGCTGGCTGGGAAATTGGCTCTGTGGTCGGACCCAGAGGGTTGTGATTGATGGCAGTCACTCATTCTGGTGCCCTGTGACCAGTGGGGTCCCTCAAGGCTCTGTCCTGGGACCCTTACTGTTCAACATCTTCATTAACAATGTGGACACTGGAGTCAGGAGTGGACTGGCCAAGTTTGCCGATGACACCAAACTTTGGGGCAAAGCATCCACGCAAGAGGACAGGCGGGTGATCCAGGCTGACCTGGACAAGCTCAGCAAATGGGCAGACGAGAACCTGATGGTGTTTAACACCGAAAAATGCAAGGTTCTCCACCTTGGGAGGAAAAACCTGCAGCACCCTTATAGGCTCGGCAGTGCTACGTTGGTTAGCACTATAGAAGAGACTTGGGGGTCATCATTGACCACAAGATGAACATGAGCCTGCAATGCGATGCTGCGGCTAGTAAAGCGACCAAAACGCTGGCTTGCATCCATAGATGCTTCTCGAGCAAATCCCGGGACGTCATTCTCCCCTTGTACTCGGCCTTGGTGAGGCCGCAGCTGGAGTACTGCGTCCAGTTTTGGGCTCCACAATTCAAAAAGGATGTGGAGAAGCTTGAGAGAGTCCAGAGGAGAGCCACGTGCATGATCAGAGGTCAAGAAAACAGATCTTACGATGACAGGCTGAGAGCCATGGGACTATTTAGCCTGGAAGAGCGCAGGCTCAGGGGTGATCTGATGGCCACCTATATGTTTATCAAGGGTGACCACCAGGATCTGGGCGCCCCAAGGGATGACGAGGTCGAACGGTCACAAACTCCTGCAAGACCGTTTCAGGCTGGACATAAGGAAGAATTTCTTTACTGTCCGAGCCCCCAAGGTCTGGAACAGTCTGCCAGCGGAGGTGGTTCAAGCACCTACATTGAACACCTTCAAGAGTAAATTGGATGCTTATCTTGCTGGGATCCTATGACCCCAGCTGACTTCCTGCCCTTTGGGCAGGGGGCTGGACCCGATGATCTCCTGAGGTCCCTTCCAGCCCTAATGTCTATGAAATCTATGAAAATTCTCCCCACTGTAGCATGAGGGTGTAAGCAGGTGGGGGAAGAGGTACTATTCCCAGTCACATGAGAGTCCTCTGTTGTCAAAGCCCCACATCCTTGGACAGGATCCAGTGGCTATATGGGCTAGATTCAACTGTGGGCCATAGGTTGCTGATCTCTGACCAAGTGATTAGCCGATACTTGGAGCCTTCTTTAATAACTTGTTGGGAGACAAAACAAACGTGAATCAGGTAGTGTTTTTATGCCATCCTGTTTACTCGCACAGAGTCTCGTTCGCTTAAGACGGTGAAACAAACCCAGCAGAAGGCAGTTTTCTTGCTCAGAAACCCTTGTCCAGTTTTTTAGTAAGTACTGAGCCAAAAAGCAGCTATACTTCATTCCTGAACTATACTCCCTAGTGCACTTCACTTGCTTCCCATTTGCTTTTTGTTGCTCACACACAGCTGCAGCCAATAACTCCCTGGGAAACTTCTCAGTCCCATGTCTTAGATTCTGACTGGTCTTGCCATTTGCTTCCCTATTGACTCCAACTACCACCATTTAATTTCTGAGAAAGGTGCTTTGTACACTGGTCAACTCTAAAGAAGCTCCTGACTGTCCAAAATCAAGAGAGAGGAAAATATATCTTTTTTTGGGGTGGGGGTAGAGAGTGATATCTTTTACTGGACCAATACTACATGGTTGGGGGACCTTTTAGACAAGTTTTCAAGCACAAAGAACTCTTCTTCAGGTCTGAGAAACATACAGTTGAGTTCAGTGCTTTTTCCTGTAAGCTGTGGATTTTCCATCATAGGTGGTAAATTTTAATATCCTCTATGTTGTGGTAGTGCTGGTAGTGATGATGGTCCACGAAATATGTGAAATGCAAGGAGTACTTTGTGTTCAAGACCTTGTCTAAGATCTCTCCCAATCATGCAGCTGGTGCAATAAAAAAATATCAACCCCAAAATATCCATGCCTCTCTAATTTCCTGGACCATCATAGCTATATTATCACTCCAACACTACGGCAATCAAAAAGCCTACTGATTCTCTAGCCATGCCCTCCTCCCTATAAAACAAAAGTATCTTAAACCGGCACTTTTTGAAAATAAAAGCAAGCTGATAAATAAAGCTTGCTCCTAATTCCATGACAAATTTCAGCTTGGAATGAATGTAGATATCCTTTGATAATAGTAAGTCTAGTGAAAACAGGATATGACCAAAACCTTGGCACTGCAGGAAGACAACACCAAAAATGTTTTTGGAAGTGTTAGGGGAGATGTTTAACATACAATTCACCCATAATATACCGACTACCTGGAGGCCTCTACTTCTACTAACACAACAGCAGCATCTAGAAACCCTAGCAGGCATCGTGTAATACCTAGTAAGAAACAGATTTTGTCTCAAGAGTTTTTAATCCAAAACTGACTTCTCTAGCTGCTGCTTCCCTGCCTTGAAAGATGCACTTCATATTTACCTGTCGACTTCCCCATGTTCATCCACATGCTTAAGTATGAGAGAGGGAGATGGCAGGAAACTTTCCCTTCCCCCAGTAAGGTGAGGTACAAGAGGTAACACCTTAAGGAGGCTGCAGACAGAGGAAGAATGCTGGGAAAAAGGGAGATCTGACATCATCATCATCATCAGGATGGGTGTGGACTTCTCAAAGGGCCTCTCAAAATCTTGGGATTTTCTTATCTGAATCTTAAGAACATTTTATCAGGGTATCTGCCTTACTTTTATTATGCATATTTTGGAATGATCTAGCACACAGAGGAATATCAAGACAGACCTATTAACATGAAACTGCCAAGGAACATAAAAACACACCAAAAATGTTCTCCAGATACTTCCTTTTATTGGGATACTGAAACAGTTTAATGCACAAATGCTTTGTGTTAACTCTAAATATTTCCTTTGTTCAAGCAACATTTACAGCTCACGTATATTTCTTGAATCATCTCTAAACGTGAAATACGTTTGCAGTAGCAGCTTCATAGATCGGTGACTGCCAACACCCCACAACCCTGTTTAAAATAAGGTCCAGATGGAGTGACAAAAAGGAGACAGTACACTATTCTCTGCAGTGACCTGGATCACATTTCAAAAGTGTAAAATCAAAGTTGTTCAGCCATACCTTCATTTCTTTCTTAATGTTTTCCTTATGTATTCTGCCCTCACCCAAAAATAATGATTTCTAGCATAAATAAAAAAGGGGAATTGCAGATTTCCTTATAAAAGCAATGAGCTAAACTAATAATAATAAAAAAAAAAATCAATTATTTTCAAATGTTCAAGTAAACTACGTTTTTTTTTCTTTCTTTCCTTTTTTTTAAATAATCTTCCAAGTAGTTTCTTCATCCCAATATTTTACAGTATAAAATTTATAGTTCCATACTACTCAGCTCCTTTACCTTCTCAAGTATTACAAATTATATTATTTCATAACTAGCCTATTTAATTAACAGGTCAACTTAATAAAGTTTCCCCACTAATTAGCTTCAACATGTTTTGCCCCAAGGTACCAGATGTTAATTTCTATTAAAAGTATTAGTGCAAGTTACTCTTGATCAAATATACTTTTAATCTGTACTTGAGGTATATTAGCCTATAGTCTTATCAAGACAAAGTTCACTTTACTAGAGCTGTAAAAATCAGCATAGATTTAAGTATCTGGATCTTTAACTCCAACAGAAGTTCAGGATAAAGCACCTCTGGCTTTGATCCACCTTTGGCTAACACATCTTATGCTTTGTTTTTATTTAACAGGACTGAATCCTGTTCCCATTTTAAGAACTATGACATCTGAAATGCATAAAAATAGGGAATTTAATTCATAGTAATTTACTTTATAACCACAAATCAATTAAAATGGCTTTCCCCCCTCATCTGTTAGTGTATGCATCTTCCAGTATGACAACACTGAAAACTAGTCCTAACAAATTTCTAATGACTTCCTAAATTAAACAGAATCACTTGTCATCCTCTAACTCCAGCCAACCTCTTTATAATCACAATTAACTCCATCTGCTTACTCTGTCAAATATTAAGAAACATAAGTTAAAAAAAGTATCAGGATGGAAAGACCAGTTCTGCCAAAGCAGGCACAGATGAGCTCTCTCTGTGCCAATCAGGACTCTGTAACCTCAGAAAAGTGGTTACATAGCCTGTCAGTAGGAATGTGCACTCCAAAGGAATTCAAATACAGCTAGTTACAATCATTACACTTCACTATTATGAACCAAGTGCACCATCAAAGGCAGCAATGGAGGCAAATGATCCAGTCTCAAAATAACACATCAGGTTTTCAAGTGAAATTAACTGAGAGTGCTTTAACCAATTGTAATAGCATGCCGATATCAGCAAAATTAGACAGACTAGAATGCCCATTAAAAACAGAGGAGAAAATACCTTATGATAAAGGTTGCATTTATTCATGGCCTTTGAATTTGTCACAAATTTCACCGTTTAATAAGAAGCATGCTTAGCCTCTATTATATTTTTGGTCCTTCAAATATCAAGGAAAATCCACTCAAAGGCAAACAGAACACAAAATTAGTCATCTGCTCAAGTGTGAAAGAAAACACAAGTACACTGAGTATTAAATCTGTAACTTAATATTACAACATTACATGTGTGCTATGCTTACATGTCATCCTGCTCCTTCTATGTTGACACAGTCCCAACCTTGCATTAATGGCTTGAGCTTGCCTGACATGTTCAACAATGCAGTTGTGTGTTGTGGATTTAAAAAAAAAAAATAGCACAGTTAGTGGTAGGGTTCAATTCTTAGTCCTGTCACAGGATTTTGCTGAGGGACTTTCGGCAAGTCAATTTGTCTGTCCCTCAGTTTTCAGCTCACCTCTTTCTTTAGGTTGTCAGCCCTTCAAAGTCCTGCTATATTATCACAAAGTGTGTTACGACATGGCTTTCTGTTTTCAGTACAGACTCGTAAGTATTTGTATTACCATAGCACTTCTGTGATTCCTTCACATTTCAGTGAAGGTCTCCAGATGCAATCAATGTCTTTAGGGGCACTGCTCTCATTGCCAGTAGATTCAGTCATGAAAGTTCATGGAAGTAAAGTTCACACAACTTTAGGTGGTGTATGTGAGTGCATATATCTTGAGAGACTAGGAAAGACAGCCTACAAACAAGTTTGCTGTGTACTGAAAAAATGAGGCTGTAAAGTATCTCATTTAGAACATTCAACAAGGCAGTTAAACTGTGTGATAGGTGAACATTTCAATCAAATGTATGTTTAACTTTTTTATTTAATAAAGTTCTTTCCCAAAAATAGTACTGTAGTCCTCATAGCAGCAACCAAAAAGGCACATAAGTATAAAACAACCCAAAATACAGAACAGGCAAAATACAAAGTGTTTTCAAAACAGTCCTTCTAAAAAAAGTCCTGGAATACTTAAGTGATGGTTCTTGTTTTATAAAAAAGTTACAATTTATTGTCACCACCCCCCATCAGCTGTTTTCTCAATGACTGGTACACTGTTTATTGTAAAATTTTACAGCATTGCCCCTTAGGTGGAGATTTTCAAAAGCACTACAGGGATTTAAAATATATAAAGTTTAGGTGCATTTCAAATAGTAATTGTACACCTAAAATCCTTTAGATATTTTGGAAAGTCCCACTCCAGATTACACTTTATTGGCAAGCGAATCAGGAATTTAACTTTTGAGATGCTGTTTTAGTACATCCCACATTGCTTGAATAAACTATTATTCAACATTTTTTCAAGTTATTCATGTCCGTCTCTTTTTTTCAAGACTTGTTTTTAGGTTCCTGACTGTACACACCATATGAAAAGCAGCAAATTCCAAAGTTAAAGGTCATAATTTAGGTATATGACTTAATAGTTAAAAGATTCATCCATAATATGTCAAATGCATATATTCACAGGCCCAATACATTAAGGAAACAGTATTAGATGTGAATTTGGCTGGTAGGTAACAGAATTAAATGGGCAGGGATGCTTAAGAACTGATTTCAGGAAACATCTTAAAGGAAGCAGTAGTGTGTAAGAAATTAAGCACTCAGTACATTACAACAATAAAATACTTAAGTACTTATATTGTTCAAAATAATGTCTTAAGAGATTATTTACCTTTTGAAAGTATCAGGAGCATCTTAAAATAAGTAATATGTTAAACAAATAATTAAATGAAGATGTTCAAAATTCCTACATTCTCACAATGGTCATTGAAGTTACATATATGAAACTTTTTAGAAGAAGATGAGCGTTTGCAAATATTTAACTCATTTAGGGGCTGAGGGAAGGAATTTAAGGCTTTTAAGAAAAAACGGGGGGAATACTTGGATGAAATGATAACAACCCATTTAAATGTTGCAAAAAAGCAGAGTCTAAACTCCGTATGTAGAATGCGTGTGTACGTGTTTGTGTGCATGTAGGAAATAATGAACTTCATCATTCAGCCCCTCGAACCTGTACCATTCTGTAATAATCCTGTTAATCAACAAGCTTTCCTTTCCACCAACGGACAAGCCATAAATAGCTTAAACATTTGGAATGGAAACCAAGAGATCATACTTTGGAACATGTGTCCTTATATGAAAAAAAAAAAAAAAGGATCCAAATCAGCAGTCTAATTCAGTACAGACTGTGCAGCTTCCTTGATAAGTGATGCAGCTCTGTCCAGTTCTTGTTCTGTTTGCTCCACTGTTACCACTACTCGAATACTGAAAAAGAAAACAAGAACAATTAGCTCCTGTAATGGCAGATGTTTCCACCTGGGCTTTTTAATTTTTTCTATATTAGTTTCAATATGTATCAGGATGAAAGCAACTTCCTTGGTCAAAGGTAGCATTTGGGCCATAGATTCATTCAGTATGTTAATAAGCAAACCATATGGCATATGCTCCCAGGCTCCCCCTTCTCCAGCAGACTTTGCTCCCATGGCTGGGAGCCCCATCAGTTGATCAGAGCTCTCAGCCCCAGAGGTGCACCATAAGCTCTTAAGGCTGAAAGCTCCAATCAGGCGATGGAGCTCCCAGCCACGGAAGCACGTGGTGGCCCTTCATGATTGGGAATGATGATTGCTTCATAGTTGTTAGGGGCTGAAAGGGACCCTACAGATCATCAGGTCCAGCCTGACTGCTGATGGGGCTCCCAGCTGTGGGAGTGCACATTGCAACCCTACAGCTGAGAGCCCTGTCAGTGATCAGAAAGCTCAGCTGCAGATGAGGAGAAAGAGGCATGCTGCATTTTTTGGCTCAGAGCTCCATCAGCTGATCAGGGCTCCCAGGGCAGAAGCTCACTGTCCTCCCCTCAGCTGAGAGCCCCAGACAGCTGACCAGTGCGCTCAACTTCTGGAGCAGTTGGGAGCATGCTCCAGAGGCTGGAAGCACTGGCCACACATTCAATTAAAGGTGTGGCAGGAACCAGCACATATATCTATGTAATAACGCTGTCGCTTATTCTTGGTTTTATCACACTATTAAATGGATGAATGTGTGGCCAGGTCACTACTTAAGATGCGATTAACCAGTCAATCATGTCTTAAGAGTAACGTGTGTCAGGGACCATAGTGTGCCACTTGTCCATCACTCAACATCTCAGTCTCGCTTTCTCTCAAGATCAATGAGCATTTTATGAAAAACTGCCTGGCAGGAAACTGGGGTATAGCAAGCCATTTGAGACAATACAATCATCTATAACAGGGTTGTCAAATATACAGCCTGTAAAACCCTATCACGCAGCCTGCAGTGCTGCCCTTTGGTCTTGGACTGAACCCATACCGCATGTGATACATGCTGGACTAGCCCTATGCATTGCATGCTGCATACAGGGCCAGGACCAACACACAGGCTTCAGGTAGGATCAGTCTGGGGCCTGTGTCGTATATGGTGGGCACCAACCTGGCCCCATCCACTGGATCTGGCCTGCTGGGCTGCTCTGTGGGCCTAATCCAGCCTGTAGACCAGCCCTGCACCACTCATCTGGCCCATGAAACCTGATGAATTTGACACCCCTGATCTGTACGATTCAGCTAATTTTGATATACCTGCTATTTACAAGACAGGCTGTAATACCCATCTAAAGTTCTACTGTTTGCATGTTCTCCCAGTCTTCACATTGCAGGCTATTAAAAAGGCTTAAAACAGAAAAGGACTGTTATTATAATAAGCTCTCTCATGCAAACCAGATAAAAAGAAATATTCTCTGAATTTTACTAACCTAGGTGGAGGAAGACATTTTTCTTCTTTCTCCAGATAGCAGGCCTGAGTTAATGCAATACCACTGTTCATACACTGCAGATACACAAATTTATCAGTTAAGCCACTGGAAACCAAAATGTACTACATTAAAACACGGTCTAAACAGTATTTACATACTCTGTTTAGAAGACAAATATGGCAAGATTTTGCACAGCAAAAAGAAGTGGGGATCAAAGCCAGGAACACTGAGTTCAATATTAGAATTACTGGAATGCTAGGGTTTGGAAGGGCTCTAACCACTGCACAGATGCATGAATCACTGTTCTTAAGTCAGACATACATTTATTCAGACTTTTGGAAAACATTTAGTGAAGAACATTAACCAACTTTCCTAGGCAGCTTGCCCCAGTGTCCCTCTCTTCTTACAGTTAGGAAGATCTTCCCTACAATTTGATTTCAACCTACTCCATTGCAGTTTGAACACACTGCTTTCCATCCAACTTCCTGAGTTTGCTTGCTTTAGCACTCTTACAAAACAGAGCATTAAAAACAATAAAAACAACCCTGTATACACTGAATCATTAAGCTTTAAGTTTTAGAAACCTCAGATAAGGCGGGTTTTTTTTTGTTTGTTTGTTTTTTAAGTATTGGTACAGAAGTATAGCTTTGATATTTCCTTGTACAGATGACTGTCTTTTGGGAGTTCTGAAGTTAAAATGGACTGAGGACTGTTATCTTAGGTACTTCATGGATCTCAAGTCAGTGGGGGTACTTTAAGTACTAAGGAGTGGCTACATCACTGATTAGGAAGCTAATCAGTTTGAAAGTGCTACTATTTAAGTTACTTAACCATTTACACGGTTAGCAAAATATAAAATAAAAGAGGGATAAAGGAATCAACTATGTCAGGAGTCTCTACTTTTCTTCTATGCACCAATATTTCAACGTATCCTTGAGCATAACGACTGACTTCTTTTACAATGATAGCGCTGTACTGGTGATACTTACCACTTTTAGCAGAGACATGGCCTCTGTCCACATGTAGTGATTACTTTACTAGTTTGCTTAAAGACTAATTATGTTTTGATTGAAAAAGGGACACTTACATAATCTACAATTCTCTTGAGTAATTTTATGTCACTCTCTCGAGACCCCTGGCTCTCTTTCAGCTGTAGGTGAATTGCTGGAGAAAATGACACGCCCACTACTTTTAAACCTGAAATGCTGAAACAAATCAAATACTTTTAGCGTCCAGCCTATCAGGATAAAGAATCTGAAAGTATATAAATGACCTTCAAATACAGTTTTTTGATGGTTTTACCTGAACGCCTGTATTAAACAGTTTAACATTAGGAGCATATTACAAATCTACAAGGAAATCTGTGGCACAGAAAAGTTGTATACCCTTTGACTTGTCTATACAAGCAACCACAATACAAAGTAAGCTATAGAACAGTGTGACAACTCATTGAAAGCATTTGATTCTTCAGCTGAATACACCTCCACTTTCTATCATGTAGAAAACCTGCTTGTGGTGAATTTGGCCAAGATAAAGTCCTTATTTTAGTTCAGTTGTATTTCTTACTACAACACCTATCCTGACATTCTTCATCGGCTTTTCTCCAACTGACTTTGTCTAATTTTTCTTGTTTTACTTTAATAACTTGTACTACTCCAACAGAACGTACAACAGAAATGAGAATTCACTGCTTACATTTCAAATTGCCACAGCTAATGTTAACCTTTAACACAATTTTTAAGTAAGTTTAGGGTCTTTCCTTAGGAGTTTTATAAATCTAGTTGCATTAAGCCTATATATTACAATAAACCATTTGTTGTTTTTCAAGAATGGGATGCTTTCAAATCTTTTCAAAACACAGAAGGTCAGTTAGTTTTGCCAAAAAAATAGAGCTAACCACCCCAAATCAGTCTGTTTTAAGCTTATGGGAGAGGCGGGGGGAATGGGGACAGGATGTTTAGCATGGCTTTTTACCTATTTAAGGAAGGATGTGGAAAAACAGTATTTTGTTTTGGGCAGTGAATTAAATTAGCAGTTTCTCCAGAGAGAGATGATAAACAGCTTTTATAACATAGTAAGCATCACAAAAAAGCAACAGTTACAGTACATTTGACAGATTTTACTTGGTAATATAGTGGCTCATATGTTGTAGATTTTCCTGCTCACAAAGAAGAGTGTTAACCAGATTCCTGTAAAATATGGTCACTATAGACATGAAATATTACCCCTGTTACATACAGTATTTTATACATCCTGTCAAGGAGATATAGCCAATATTCAAGTAGGACGGGGGGGGGGGAAGGGGGGGGAGTGGAAATCAACTGCAAACCTTTGCTCCCAAACAACATTTCATATACGTTAACTATACATCTAGTATCAGTCTTAACTTAGACTTCCTGACCATGGTCAGCTCGTACTACGGATGATGTACAGGCAACCTCCGCTTAGCGCTTTTAAATTGGTTCCTGAAAAACTGAGTGTTAAGCAAAATGTGTGTTAAGTGAAATCAAAACTATCTGATGATACAAGATGGTGACCGCAAGTGTTTTTAATGACCTAAGATGGCAAATGCGAGTGTTATAATGAAAGTCACTGAGTGCTAAGCGAAATCAGGTATCAATTTAAAATGACCATTATAGTGAAATAGCACCAAGTGAAACAGTGTTAAGCAGGGGTTGCCTTTACTGTAATTTTACAATTAATTTTCCTATTAAGCAGGACAGCTCAAGGGACAGAGTGCCAGAGAAATACTGAATTAATAACACTGTGGAAAGAAGAGAGGTTTTTCAGGCATGAAGTGTGCCTTGTATTACTTCCACAAAGCTTCACTGAAGGGCCCAATTTTCAAAGGAAAGTCAACTGGGCCTCCCATTTGAAAGCTGCAGAACTGTAGACACTACTGTGTCATGCAGACATTTACATATGTTTTCAAACATACAATACAAGGGTGCTTCTTAAAGTCAAGTACTTAAAGTGTTTCAATATTGGCATACATCCCCAAGAATGCTGAGGAAGACAATGGATGGTAAAGCCACCCAAGGCAGCGTAAGGCTATTCTACAAAGTAGAAACACAAATGGAAATGTATATTGTCACAGATGGCAGGGTTTAGGTTCATTCCTTAAAAATTACCTAAAGCTAGAGAAGCAGAATTCTAAAAATGAACATATGGAAAATTTAGCCAAACAAGATTTCACCATGCCAACTTGAACACAGAACTAGAAAGCTTCTGTGGAGGTAAATACTTTCTTAGTTTTAAGACCAAGTACAAAGTTCTGATAAAATTCTGTGAATGCCACATGCCATTGATGACAAGGAGATTTTAAGGATATGAGTCACAAACACTATAATGATTTTTGCAGGTAACTGAGTAACATTCAACCATATTAAATTTAAAACAGGTAAAGTGTTTAGGAACAAGATCAGAAAGAAAAAAAATGGGGAAGTGAGAAAAGGTGGGCAAGAGTGAAGGTATTTCAGAGCAGGAAACTCTCTTTGTATCACTGCCAATTCAAACTTTGAATCTCACTGACTGTCCACACAATACTGCTTTGTCTTAACTATACACTCAACTCAGAGTGCATGCAAATCCCAATCTGGTGCTTAATTTAAAGTTCCTCCTGTCAGTAAGAATTCTTGTTAACTAACCTTCATCTGACTCCAGCTGCCATCCAACCAATGCTGAACAATAAGTTTAAACACGGCTCTTTCAGACAAAGGGCAACTTACTGCATGTAAAAGAAGAATTAACTGTGTTTTCTTGTGGCCTTTGCTTACATGAAATAAAATCCAAAAGGAATATTTGTGAATAAAGGAGTATGTGTAGTACAGAGAAGTCTGCAAAAAAAAGGGGTTTTTTTAAAGTAGGATTATCTTCATTTTCTGCAGAAAAGAGATAATGAAAAATAAGAAAATAAGAAACAAAACTGAACCTTGTCCTCTGATCTCTACCTGTCTGCCTGTCTACCAGGACTGACAGGGAGCAGGAAGCTGGAGCTCTCAGGGCTTCAAGATGTCAAGCTGGAAGCAAAGTCCTGAATCTGATCAGGGCAGCCAGGCCCTCGACCCGAGAGCAATATCCCTGGTGGTGCTTCCTTGAAAACAGGGACCATGGAAACCTTGGGGCCCACAGCAGCCTCCCAGGTCAGCCAACAGGAAATTAAATAGATTTCCACCATGACCCTGGCTGAATATTATTAGATGGATATATAGTATAACCTCATAAATCCAGATATAAAAAAAATTGGCACTTTTTAAAAATACAGTACATCAGAGAGGGAGCAGTGGGGGAAGCTTGTATGCAGTGGCTACCACCACCATCCACCACCCCCTGTTGCTCTTCCCTGCGTGGTCGCTGGTCCAGGACTGGCCGCCGCCCCCACATTACTGGCTGCTGCTCCAGTTTCAAAAATCCAGAATTTTCACATTTCTAGCAGGTGCTCGGTCCCAAGCATGCCAGATTGATGAGGTTATACTGTATTTTTGCAAAACCATTTCTGTAAAATATTTAGTTTCAACAAATCTGCCTTCCCCTATGAAAAATTTTGGAAAATTCTCTACCAGCACTATGGAATAAATTTGAGTCACAAGATTTTAAAGGATATTCTCCATTTCTCTTGTTCCTTTCCTTAGTTTTTCCAATTTAACAATAAAATACTGAAATTTTCATAAAGCTATTTCCTAACTCCAATTGCTTCATGTACCCTGTTTTTAAATAAGGCAGAGAAATCATCCAACCTCAAGCATCACTACAGAAGAATCTAGTTGAGTGACTTGTCCCTGGTGCCTAGGAGAAGATGTCAGACACTACAGCATGGAGTAATCAAATGACTTTATTGCAGGGTTTAAGAATACTCTCCTTCCCTCCATAAGCTAGTTGTTGACATACACCATAAAGCTGAAGGCCTCTTCTCACTATTTTATTCTCTTGCTCCTTTTCTAGGGTATTAGTTTGAAATTAAATTACATGTAAGAGCAGTTTGAATAATTTCTTCCATTAAGTTTTTATGCATCTGCTATTGAATTACGCAATTTTCTAAATTTTCCAATGCTGTCTAAATGAAACAACTGTCTCTTTTGCAAGTTATGCCACCCTGGTGTTCAACCTTTTTCCTGGAGGATTTGAAAGAAATATTAATTATCTGTTCTAGTACAGAATACTGGGAAACCCCACAGTTAATCATTTTCTAGATTGAAATTTAATATATCTTTGGACCACTTCCTAATGCGGGGGTGCTGAACCTCTGACCCACAGGCCAAATGCACCCTGCAGAGCCTTGGAATATGGTCAGTGGGGCTCCCCACAGGTCAGGAAATTTGGCAGTAGAAATTAGTACTGACACCCCTTCTCCCCACTGGCAAAATCTCAAGCCCCAAGCAGTGCGTTGCAGCTAGGCCACAACCCTCCCGACACATTGCCAGATTGGAGCTAGGCTACACCGCCTTCCTCCATGAGGCTGGGTTGGGTCCAGGTTTCACTCCCGCCACCCCCATTCCTTTCTCTCTCCCCCTCTGGGGCCAGCCCCATGCCCCCTTTTCTCCCTGCCTGTCCTATTCCTCCCACAGGAGCTGGGCCATATCCACTTCCTCCATGTAGTTGGAGCAGGCTAGGCTTCCCCACTCCCCCATGGCAGGATGGGGCTCCACAGCACCCACTCTGGGTACTGGATTGAGTCTGGGCAGATCTAGCTTGCACAGGGACTAGGTACCACTGTTCTGATGCATGACAGTATTTACCTTCACAAAAAAATTACAGAAAGTTGAGATTTAAAAAAAAAAATGCAAACAGCTTTTAGCCACTATTTTGTTGTAGTTACTAGGAAGGTTATTAAAATAAAGGTACATATGGGGGTTTTTGTTTGTTTGGGGTCTTTTTATTTATTTTACAGTCTTTTCTCATAATTTCCCTATATTTATATATAAAACCCATTTTTCTCGATTCTGAATTAAGGCCCTCTAATGCATTTGTCAGGAGCATTACAAGTTTTCAGTACAGCTACTGACCTTGGTGTGACTGAATTTTCCTTTCCTTTTTTTAAGAGAATTTGGCACTTCTTTGAACTCCTTCCAAACATTCAGATAATCATGCAGCCCTGATGATTTATTGCTCCTCAATTTATTCCGTCAATTGGCTTTTTTGGTATCGCAACCTGACAGTACCTCAATTGTAGGATATGAATAGGTAACCTGAATGAACAACCACACACACACCTACCTTGTATTCAATGTCTTTAGGCAGCCTTATTTGCTAGTTCTATTCTGATAGAATTAAAACACTTTACTTTACACTAGTTTCCAAAACTAAACATGCTAGTAAATCAAGTAGCACGCTGTTGCTATTTGAACATGTATTGATAGGAATGACACTACGTGAATGAGGATGTTTCTTATGTGTTCTGCACTAGAAGTCTGGACACAGTAAATGTCCATCTAGGGCTTTGAAATGGTTGACAAAGAGTGAGAAGATAGGAGAGACTGAGGACTGATCTGAGAATTACACAAGAAAATTTCTGCTACAAATGGTTTTTGCAGTCTCCCCATTAAGATAACTCACACCATGCATGCTGTAGTTTTGCATAAAGTACAAGGGCCTGCTGGTTGCAACTTTTTAGTTACGGCTGCCTATTGTTTCCAGTCTAACCCCTTCTCTGCCACATCTTCCAGCCTAAGTTGTTGCATGCTTGATCTTTGCTCAAAGGTCAACTTTTAAGTTTTAGATCAAAAAGAGTTCGGCTATTTTTCAGCATCAAGCTACTCCTCTTCCCTCTCCCCACCAGCTGTCTTTCCTTGATATTTTTTATTAACTATTAGATATCTGACTAGGTAAACCCTCCTGTCTCTAAATACCAATAATGAAATGAAATAGAGACTGTAATATGGTATAAAATCCACTGTTTTGTTACTGTCAGTGATGTAACATCAAGAAATAAAACTGCCAATCCTGGAAGCCTAGGATTCTGATTAAACTGGCAAGAAAACAATCATATTTCTGCCACAACCTGCCCATGGTTCACTGGAAGTTCACTGAAACATAGATGCTTTATGAAAACATTTGTTTGAACAAATGGACATTTTCCCAGTGAAAACGTTTCGGTGGAAAATTCCTAAGCTATTCTAATTAAAGAATTTTAAAAAACCCACAGTTATAGAATAGTGTAGTTATATACCTGTTAAGCCCATTTTACCTTAAATTCCAATTTTCAGTCATCAAATACAACTTTAAGTCACAGTACCTGTCTCTCCTTACTATTACTTATAAAATACCAGCACATTCTATAAATCTTTGAAACAATAAGGCCTTCAGCCCAAAACAAACGCTATCGACAGCAGACAAATGAAGGAAATGAACTTGTTTTAAAATGACATGATTAATCAAAAAACAAAACTTTAAGCAACAAGTGACTTAAGATAACCAGAAAATTTCCTACACTGAAAATAAGACTACCTGGTAAATGGCTATCAGAAATGCAGGTATGAAGAATGCTGGTTAACACAAATACCATTTTGAAATAAAAAGCAGATGGTTAGAAATAACTGATCACTGATAAAAATCCTTAAACATTAAAAACTGTGTAATTAAAATTGGGTTATAGATTACTGCCATGCACTGATGGATTTTTTTAAAAGAGTTAAATATGAAACAAAGCTGAATTAGAATTATAAATTAAGGAGCATATACCTTTTATTTATTTTTCAATCCCTTATTTAATTTTCAGACCTAGAGCAATTACTGTGCCATAAAACTACTGTTATATTTTTTTTAAAAAACCCCAAAACTCAGTACTGGCACTAACTTTGCTAGTACAGTTTTCTCTTAAACAGAAATTTTGAGATAATAAGCTATAGTGGCAAGGTTTACTCTTTCAAAAAAAAATCAACAGCTCCGTTATTTAAAATCTAAACTTCAAGTGGCAGTTTCCATAAGCATTAAATTTACACTAAATTATAACATAGTTTTTGTCATGTGAAGAAGCATATGCTGTAGACTGGAAGCATTTTTTGTGATATTAATTTGATATGTGATGACTCGGGTATTAGATGTTATACAAGACATATTTACCAGTCTATGTGAATATGCTATACGTGGTCAGTCTACATTACACTACTACAATGCTATATTGCTGTTGGTTAGAGATTTAAATTAGAATTTCATCTGCAGGGACCTGAGAACATCAATGCATTGAGACATTAAGCAAACAGGAGATAATCTCACTTCAAGATCTGTAAGTAGACTCAAAAGTTTCAGACTTAGACTAATATGCATTTTTATTAGCCTTGTATATTAAGATGACATATTTGGAGAATGGGAAAAAATGGAAGCCTTCTTTCCCTTTTAAGTGCTACAGTGCCTCCTGGCAATCCTCTCTCAGGCTACATATCAGAACAAGTGCAAATTACTTGGAGAGGGAGAGTAAACTGCCTGGCACTGCAGCACAAATATGTATAAATGGCAAAAAGTGCATCAGCATGGGGTAAATGCTGGTGGTGCACTTTTGAACTAAAACACACAGGTATTTTAGTTCAAAAGTGCACTGCTGTCATTTTCTCTGCACTAACATGCATTTCACCACTTATACAACTGCATGCAATGCAGTGCCATGCACATTACCTCGTGTACAGAGCAGACTCAATTAATCGAATCTGCTCCGACGCACTGGAGATCCAGTGCGTCACAGCCTGAAAAAGTATGCGTATAAATGCCTGATGAGTCCTTTTCCAGAGGTATCTTTATAAAATGCTAAGCAAATTGATGATGGTCGAAAAATAAAGAGCTTACCCTTGCAAAGCTTTGTGAACCCGCTTGCATTTCTCTCGTAAAACCTGAAAAATGTCTAGACAAAAGAAAACGGATTCAGTCTCATTTCTACTTTATATTTCTAAAAAACCACAATAAGCATTTGTTTTAAAATGAGGTGCGGTATAAGCTTTCAGAGCTGCTTAACCCTGCACATTCCCATTTCCAACATTATGTAAGAGGCTTTGAAAAGTGAACTGCTGTGCCATTTCCCTACACTTAAACTATTCCAGGACGTATAAATTCAGGTCTTGCTCATTTGATCCAACTGATCCTGGATCATATAGAAAGTGCTAGTTGGAGGAAAGAAACAGAAAAGAAAAATGGGAAAGGAGCCTTGAATCATGGGTAATACTCCCCTTCCCCAACTGACCCCCCACCACTTAACTGTCCTTGAAAATTCCCAAGTATCAACTAGGAGGAGTGAATTAACAAAACTGATGTTTTAAAACTATTTTTCACTACAAATTGAAAAGGGGCTCCTTCTATGGCTCCTTCTACATCTATATCTCACTCACTGTCACTGAGGGAGAAAGTGCAAGAGCTATGATAGTGTAGCATAAAAAAGGAAGAGTGGGAGCTAAAACAAGAAGAGCTAAAGAATGCCAGGAACAGAAACAATGGGAAGGGAGCGAAACAAATCATTTAACAAAAGGGTAAAATAAATGAGGAAGGTAGAAATTAAAAGGATAAATAAAGAGTGACAGTGGCAGAAAACTGTGCTCAGAAGCCTTTAATCTTGAACTTGGATGGTCATTACTGAGACTCAAAAGGGGGTGGGGGGCAGAAAACACATTTTGCAATATCTTGAAGCACTGTTTCTCCAGTTAAAATACCTGGATTCTCTTCCATGATGTTGAGGGCCTCAATAGCAGCAGCAGCTAACAAAGGAGGTAAAGAGGCTGAAAAGCAGTACCCCTGACCAGATAACCGCTGAGAAAAGCAATAAAAAGACAACATTTCAGTTTTGTTTATTCATGATACTACAAAGAATCTTTAATGTCATTTGATTTAAATAACTGAACACCAAGCTATTTCTGTTTCAGTAAAGCATTTAACAAAAAGTCCTCCAATTCATCCACATAATTTTTTGGAACAAGAGGGTTGGTATGTGGAATAAAACTGCATGCAATCAAGGTGTAGCTTCTAAATGGAAGTTATTAAAGCACTGGTCTCAGTAACCCAGCCTGCTACTCCACTAAAAAAATAAAATAAAAGCTGGCTTACCTGATGGTCTATAAGAAAAGATCTTCCACAGCAAAATCCTCCAATAGAAGCAAGGGAATTCTCCATGTTTGCGCTAATGAGATCTATATCATCAATCTGCTATTTGATGAGCAGAATAAATCAGAGGACAAGATACGAAAGGGGGTTTTTTTGTTATTAAATTGATGCTATTTGCAGAATAAACTGCAATTCAAATAAATACCATACTTTAACATTTATGAATACTGGAAAAGTTTCAGCAAGCTGCCACATATGCATACAATATCAATTACAAAGCACAGTTGAAGTTAGCATAACAATTTTTGACTTACACAAATAAAAGAATATTGGCTACATATATCATTTATTTAGATCTGTTCAGGCATGGTAATGTATGCAACATGTAAAAAAACAAGTTAGGTCATTTTAGGCTCCAATTCAGCAAAAAGTTCAGAAACACGCTTTACTTTAAGCAAAAGTAATCCTACTTAAATGTGGCATAATTCTCATACATTTTAAGTTAAAAACATGTTTAATTGGACTGGGGCTTGGATCCTTAACTGTCTCATTAACTCAAACTACAAGAAAGTTCTCCTTTGTAAGATATATGGTAATGCACAGAGATCTCTACTGCAACAAGCCTTTGCTCTGAATAAACAACACCGATAAAGACTATGAATGCGTAAAGGAATTTAACATGTAAGCCAACCAAACTTTATGGCAATTCTGCTTTTGTTTTACTTCCTATAATGTTTGTCTTACTCTTTTTTTTTTTTTTAAATATAGTATGTAGGCTGTGAGAGTCAAGAAAGCAAATGATTAAGAGACAAATAGGAAGAGGCAGCAAAGATGGGCATGGCAGAGAAGTGTGTGAAGGAACTAAGGGAATCAGTAGAGAACAAAGAATACCAGAGTTCAGACCACCACACAATTCAGCCCACTCATCATTCATAATGGTGCAGAAGCTCCCTCTAAAGTACTGATACTGTCTCCCAGAGGTTTTCTTTCCTGTCCAACTCGCATAACTAAGGGAGAGAATGGCTGCAGGGGCCTTGGTTATACAAATCATCCAATTCCATGTTTCTTAGTACAGGGCGGCAGGTTTTCCTGAGTTGGGAATACCCCATTATAGGCTTCAACTTTAGGGCATGGACAAACATTTACTTGGGAGAGCTTCAAAAGGGAAAGGGAAGGCCCCTGCTACTCTTTGGGAACGAACAACAGCTGTTTGACTTTTATCTGCTCGGTGTACATGATGTAGTGGTAACTGATAGGCTAAATCATCTCAACTTTAATCCTGGATGATGCAGGGCTAAAATTGGAGCAGTTTTGCTACACTTGCATGGCTACAAACTCTGCACCTGTAATTGGAACAACCACAGCTGCTGAACTGTCCAGAGCAGCAGCTCCTACTCTCCTTTTCAAGGCATGTCAGGTAAACATTTATTTGTGCTCTCAATTTGCTAGCACAAGAAAGTCCTATGGTCATACCAGGACTATAGGACCTGCTTACAAAACATGTGGAGGAAGAGCCCAGATGCCTTTATTTGCAAACCACCAAATCCCCACTGGAAGAAAATGGGAAATATGAACACATGGAGGGGCGCTTCTGACTTTTTTTTGAAAGCGTAAGTTTATAGGGATTCTGGCTGTATTGACAGAAAGCCAAAACAGCATATGGGCCAGATTTTATATAGCAATTTAAAAAATATACAATTTCTCTCTTGGAATGCAAGAATTTTAGTTATTAAAAAATGTTAGAAAGTTTAATGGCTCCCTTGAAGAGTCTTTAAATCTGAAGACTCAATTCAGTCTATGTTAAATATAACATTTAAGTAAAAAAGTGGAACCATCTTAACCAGGGCATTCCTGACTGATACTCCTTTAGTACCTTTTAGTTTTCGTTTTAAGATACTTTTGCCCAATCCCAGCCTCATGTCATGCTCAAGTGCAGGCTAGAACAAATTACAGGTATGATAGATAGTCACCATTTTGTTTAGCCGCCACTGTTTTAGTAAAAGGATATCATAAGAAAGCCTTGGGAAGTCATGACACGTGCCAATCTATAACATGGATTTTTTAAAAGAGGATTCTCCGCTCCCTACATTTTATTTAACAATTTTATGGTATTTAAAATTAAGATCCAATTTGACCATATATGCAGAAGTCTAGTACTATGCAAATTGAAGAAGCATGTGTCTGTGTGTTTACGTACAAACACATATGCATGAGACAAGTACTGGGTTAAAAATTTCCCTGTGTAAAATATATCCACTTCCAGATGCAAAACACACTGTCACGGGGCGGGGCGCATGAGCGGCCGTGATCCCTCTAGCGCCCCTACCGTGCCAAGTAGGGCGACTCAGCACCCTCTACCTCGCCCACCACGTCTTGATCTTAAATAGTTCTACAAGGGAGGCTGCCTTATTGTCCCCTTGGACACGGTGCCCAAGTATATCCCCTCCCCTATCCTGGGTGTACCGACCTGGTGCACCCCAACCTTATGGGCTACGCGTGCTTCCAACCTCCCCTTTAGCAAGCCCCAAGCCTTGCAGCTGTACCGGACGTTCTTGTGTCGTATGCTCGCCCCTTCCTGGGGTCTCTCAATACGCGCACTCCCTCTCTCTGGGGTCCCTCCATATGCGCGCCTGATATACTTGCCCCTCCCAGGCTTCTGTTCACCCTCTCACCCTTTTCCGGGCTTCTAGTCACGCGTTTGGTCCTCTCCGGCCTCTAATCGCGTGCTCGGCTCTATTGAGCCTCGCCCTCCCTGGGGCCTATGCCACGCTTCCTGTGCTCCTCGCCCTCCCTGGGGCCTATGCCACGCTTCCCGCGCTCCTCGCCCTCCCTGGGGCCTATGCCGCGCTCCTTGCCCGCACGTGGGCCTGTGCTCGCGCTTCTCGTGTGTCTGCCCGCACTGAGGTCCTCTACGCCCAACTCAGGCTTCCCGAGGTTGGGGCTCAGGCGGCCTTAGCCTTACCTGGCCCCCAGACCCGCCTTCTCGGGCCTACGCCCACTGGGCAAAATACGCGCCCCCCACGGGGCCGGGGTCACGACACCCCACAACGTCACGCCTCTCTCTGGCACTTACCCACAGTGCTAGCTCCAGCACCAATCACTGTGCCCTACCAGGGCACCTAGGAACCCCCCCCCCCACTCCAGGGGAGCTCCTAATGAGGCTTCCCCCACCCCTACAGCCTTGCCCGGTCCTCCGGTCTCTCACTCCGGGGCTTCTCGCTGCCCCCTATCAAAGCTGCGTCCTCTACGGCACCAGGACCCCCTCCCACGCTACTGCGGGGTCCCTATGAGGCCTCCTCCACCCCTTATAGACTCACCCGGTCCTCTGGTATTATACAAACAGCCCAACAGCAAAGCAAAGCTACCAGCCAACCGGCTCTAACTCAAAATAAGCCTACCGGCTATAACATAGGGTCCAGGCCCACCTGGCCCTCTTGCAAAGGCGTCTCAGTCAGGGTTCTCTCCACCCTCTCCATGGTGCGGCCCCTTAGGTGCTCAGGCTGCACCGCTCGTCTCTGCTCTGCTGGGCTCTCCTGCACCTCAGGCTGCCAGAAGGGAACTGCTGCTAGGCTTTGGCCTGGGCTGTTTATAAAGTCATGTGACCAGCCTGGCTGCTCCGGCAACCAACACCTGTGCTGTCTTAGGGAGCTTCAGCAGCCCTTATTCCTAATGTCAGTAGCAAGCACCCTAGTGCCCTGCTACACACACTATCCTCAAAGAATAAAAAATGGCACATCATTATTTCTCTTACTCTAACACGAATTATTCAACAAGACTTTGCCTAAACACATTTTATTCTTGGAAACAGAAGTCTGAGCCAAATTCAAATCCAGAGTGAATTGTAACGGGATATTATGGAAGAGGAGAGAGAGGGAGAGAAGACACATAAAAAGAGAATAGTGCAAGTTGCATTCTTCTCCTATCAGAATTCAGCACAGTAAGTAGAACTGCAGCCAAGTGTCAGCACTTGCCCTTCTTTACCGCTCCTACCCACACCAAAAAAGCCCAGAAAGAAACAAAGCTTTAGCGACATTTATTATCACTTACATTTATTCCAAAGTGTTCAGTAACTCCTCGCCCATGTTCTCCAAGGACTCCAAAGGAAAGGCTTTCCTCCAAAAAGATCCTCACTTTGTATTTATACTTCAATTTTATCTGGAGATTTATTCAATGGTGCAAAGGATACAAGACAGTCCAACGTTACTGACAGAATTCGGGAAAAAGTAAAAACACAGTGTTCCCACAGTCATATGAAAGACCCTATAAATTGTCCTGAATATTTTAGGCACATTAAATGCACCAAGTACTCATAACATAACATACAGCTTAAGAAATAAAAGAAAATCAAAACTACTTACCAATTCTGGAAGAGGACAAATATCTCCAGTATTCATATATAATCCTTCCACCACTATAAACCTGCGAATTACACGGGCTTTACGAGGATTCTTAGGAAACAAAAACATGCAGTTTCAGTATATACAGATTGTTACTGACAACAGAAGTTTGTTTGGTTTTTGTAAGAAAAAAGATAATCACTCATTTTGTGATACATTTATATCTTACAAGTTAGCACTTAAGCTCTAGTAATAATGTTAAATAACTCATAGGTGGCTAATTTTCTTTGGTTTTAGTGTTTTTTTTAAAGTTCCTGCATCTTGCATCAAATTTAAGTTTCTCTGCCACTAAGTAGCAAATCAGTGATCGCTGACAGCGAAATGGCAGTCCTAAGTGGAAGAAAATATGGGGCTGTATATTTCAAAATGAGATCTCTACAACACAGCCAATAGAAACGTTTAGAAAAAAAGATCTTTATAATGTTCTCATTTACGGTTTTTCAGCATAAGGTGACAGTGGTTAGTTTCTCAATTTAACAGGATCTTGTTACTAAAGAGAACCTTTGTTCTATATTGTTCTGAGTGCACATCTGCCTTCTTTCCTTTAAAAGAACCATAAAAATTGCATTAATTATCCATGTGCTTAAGCTGTAAGCAGGACTCTTTACAGTCTCAACTTATGCTTACAGATTTTTGTGTATGTAATAAAAATATCAAGGCAGAATTTTTAATCAGTGCAGCTTTTAATATTTCTAGTGCATTTAACTCTTTGGGTCCTTTCCTGGGTTATTTGATTCTTTTGTAGGACAACTTAATTACCTATATTCAAGAAAAACTTTGCTTCTAAAATGGAACCTGAAAACACGGAGTTGACATATAACTGAAACAATTCTGTAACATGGAACTAAGATATTAATAAATTATAAGGCTAGAAGGAACTATCATTATCAGTCTGCCATCTAATGCAGGCTTTTTCAGTTTCATTTTAAAACTGCTGGCAATGGAAAAAACCACTACAACCTTTGTTAACATTCTTTCAATAGTTTATTATCCTTACCTAAAAATTCAGGCATTATTTTTAATCTGAATCTCTCTAATTTCAACTTCCAGCCATTTAATGTCATCTTCTGGAACAAAGAATCCTCTATGTCATTCTAGCCACTAGAGCTGTGCAAAGCTTCGGTCACTGATTTGATCTGGCAGAGATTTGGCCTGATTCGGTGACCAAATCTCTGAATCAAATCAGGAGCCACTTTAATCTCTCCAACTCAAATCAGAACCCTCTGAATCGATTCAGAGAGATTTGGAAAGATTCAATGATTCGGCAACTAGTGCCTCCTGGGTCTGGGAGGGCACCCGGGGTCCCCCCGTGGCTAATCGTCGAGCTGGGGGGGCAGCATGCTTGGTGGCGGACTGGAAGTGCTTGCGGTCCACTTCTGGCCTTGCTGCCAAGCCTGTGCCCCGCCCCCCATCCCCCCCATGCTCCTGTGGGATGCTCCATCTGCCTTACTATCACAGTGTTCACGAGCCATGCCTGGTACCTGAAGGTACGTAGAAAAAACATTTAAAGCTGTGTCTATGGCCACATCGCTGATTATCTGAATCAACAATGAATCTTCAAATTCGGCCAAACTGAATTGGGGACAGTGATCCAAATGAACTAATCAAACCACTGTCCCCAATTTGGGCCGAATCTGAATCCAGATAGAATACAGCCTGTTTCGCACACCCCTATCAGCCACCTATACAGGCAATTATAGATTTTGATTAAGTCAGTCCTAACTGTTAACCATTCATGTGGCTCTTTTCTGACTCTTCTCTGATTATCAATACCCATCTAAATTACTGACACCATAACTAGACACAGTATTCCAGCAGTAATTGCCCCACTGTTAATACAGAGGTAATAGAACCCATCTACATGTACTCAATATTTCCTTGTTTATATACAATGGTTGCATTAACACTTCTGACACCACACAGAGAGCTCATATACAAGTGATCTTTCAACATGATACTGTTTCACCCTGTTTCAATTCAAAGTCTCCTCTCCTGCAAGCATGGTCTGGCATTCTCTGTTCCTAGATATAACTTCACATCTGGTTGTGCTGAAAATGACTAATTGCTTGTGACTGGGTTACCAAGAAATCCAGATAGCTATCACAAAAATTGAACAAATTGGAGAGTACAAAAATGGTTAGGGGCCTGGAGTACATGACTTGAGGAGAGGCTGAGGGAACTGGGCTTATTTAGTGTAGAGAAGAGAAGACTGAGAAGGGATTTAATAGCAGCCCTCAACTACCTGAAGGGTAGTCCCAAAGAGGATGGAGCCAGACTGTTCTCATTGGTGGCAGATGACAGAACAAGGAGCAATGGTCTCAAGTTGCAGCAAAGGAAGTTTAGGTCAGATATTAGGAAAAACTCTCTCACTAGGAGGGTAGTAAAACACTGGAACAGGTTACCCTGAGAGGTAGTGGACAAAGCCTTGCCTGAGATGATCTAGTTGGGAATGGTACTGCTTTAAGCATGGGGTTGGAGTAGATGACCTCCTTAGGACCCTTCCAACCCTAATTTTCCTATAATTCTATGAAAGGAACTCTTTAGATCTCTCTCCCTTCCAACCGTAATTTTCTATGATTCTAAAACAGTAGGGAAATCTCATCACCTCGGCGCAGACAGAAATGCAGCTCCCTGAGTAACTGAGAACACTTTGCAGGAAGAGTTCTGAGTGGAGGGAGCTCATTCTAGGGGTTCCCCAGCCACCTGGTGGGGTGGGGGGGCTCCAATATATCCTCCCAATTTTCCTGAGGGGACTGAAAAAAACCCAAACTGAACTCCCTCTGCTTCCTTTCCTCCCTCCCATTCTGGAAACAGCTCAAGCTTGGCCAGCAGTACAAAGAGAAGTTACAAAAGACGCTCTGTTCTGAAACGTCTTTATCTGACTCCTCATTCAATTGGCATTTTTTAAGCTGTTTGCAGCCATGCATTTATGTTTGTACATGGCTATAAACTGAGATCTGTGGCCAGATCAGGGGAAAATGATAATTTCTGTCTCCACCCTCATATACAATATAGTTTTATCTTAATTATTTAATTACAAAAATAGTATTGGTCTCCAGTTTCTAAATTGGTGTTAAGGGATTGTGCTAATTAAGTAGATCAGTTTTAAGTGGGATCAGTTATAAACACCTTTCTTTTAACATGTGTATAAGGGTACGAAACACTGTTTAGATTCCCGGTCCTTAGTGACCTCCCCTCTCCAACCTAATTCTCATCAGTGCAATTACAGTAAATGAACATGCAGCAGCCAAATCCATTTTAATTACATAAACAGTATTAAGAATTCAGTAGAGGTTTGTAGAAGACAAATAATAAACAATGAGTATTGTATCCATTCAAATATACAACCCAGTTAAAATCAGCAAAAGACTACAAACATTTCTTCAAAGGAGTTTTACCTTTTGATCTTCAATCTCTTGCTCTTTCAGTAGACGCTCAAGGTCATCCATATCATTATGTTTAAATAACTTGATGTTACTACGAGATGCCTGTAATCCTTTCTGAATAGCAAAGCAGGCAGCTTCATCACTGTAAATACAGAAATGCTTGAAGTTTGTGTTTAGCTTGATAATTCTAAAGTACTCAAAATTGGTATGATACTAGTACAGACGAAGTTTGAAAAATGTGAATTCCTGAAAGAGGGAAGTTGGTTAATACCCCTTTTAGACTGCTTTGCATTTGAGCTTCCCTCTACTCATACATGTAGTTAAATATTACACAGTGCTGTAACTGACACAAAAACTTATTTTTAAAGTCTCTTAGCCCTTCTGGCTATATGGAGACATCTTTGTATTTTATTCATTAAATACAAAGTCCAGAGGTTGTCCAAAGCATGTACTGGTCTCTGGGGATCATATAGAATTACTTCCTAATTTTTGAACTACACTGAACTGCTTATATATAATGGTACTTCCCTTGAGTCCAACCCTTTATAGATTTGCTATACAATAATACCCCTACAACAGTGGTCACCAGCTTTCACTGGCCCATAAGCAACAATACTGAGTAAATAATATGCTGAAGGCAATAATTTGCTGTAATTCTCCCATCAATTTCAGTTTTAACTTTTTAATTTCCTGTGTCTGCAAGCAATGCTGGAGGCTGTCATGCTGCCTGTGAAACACGTGTTGAGGACTCCTGCCCTGTAATTACACTCCTCGCTTTCCATCAGCCTTAGCAGCACATTTGCACAGTACAGACAACAAATTGAAGCAATGTGCAGTAGACATGCTCACTAGTGTTGACAACACTCAGAACCTCATTCCTTCTCTTTTATCCTACCTTTTAAGGACTGTCAGAGTTCCAGGCATAAGCCAATTCTTGAGAGCTTGAAAAACATGCATAAATCTTTCCCCACTAAACGTTTTTAGAAAGGTAGCAGTTGCATATATTAAGAAAACTATTTAAAGTTCAAAATAGATTCCTCTTTCTGCACATTCAATAATTAAGCATTACAACAGCAACTTCATTTTCATATATCAAATCCCTAATTTGCGATACCAAGAATAGCATTTTGCTTTAGTGTGAAATGCTGTATGGCACTGAAGTGGAGACTGCTAGTGCAAAAGAGCTAATAATACAACATATCCAGTTTAAAGATTCTTCATTGACTCAATGCAGTAAATGCTAATCCACCTTCATTTAAAATACGAATCTGCAAACTACAACTTCTGTTAGAGAGCTAACCGAGTTGGTTGGACTAGAGAATACTGTTCTAACCACGTGTCTGCTATTGTGGTTTATGCCATGGGTATATGTTCTCCCAGAAAATAATCTAACCTAATGTACAGCTTATTTTCTTATTATAAAGTGGACTGCATTTCTCACTAGGAAAATTTTGAGAAGAGAGATTAGATCTTAGGCTTTTCTGTTTATCCAGCAGAACCTTTCTGTTAGCTTTGTGGTTGTATAAGCATTTTGTATGGTAGAAAAGACAAGGATTAGTATCTGTCAAAAAAACTCTTCGGCTATTATGCAGTTTTCTTCATTAACTTTGCAAAAAATATTTTTTTAAGACACACTTATTACAAGCTTGTCAACTAGTTTTTATATTATGGCAATAATCGCTTGTCAGGTAGGAAACCACAGAGGCTGCGGCACAAGCTCGTTATTTTTAACATTAGCAAATACAATCACTTCCAAGCTTACGTTTTCTTGATACCAATGTATTTAGTATGTTCTTAGAATGCCAGAACACAAAAAAAATGAGATCCTGGTTTCTTGCCTGGTATAGTTGTTTCATAACTATTAAGTTTCAAAGTTTCATAAAATATCACGCATCATGCAGGTCTTAACAGACAAAGCTTTTTAAAAAAAATTCTGCAGAGCATTTTTTTTTAAGTTTGCCCTAATCAAGTAACATTTGAAAATAATTAGTCCTAGGGAGCAGACAACTGTGTTAAGTGGTTTTAAATCATCTCTTAAAACAGTAATTCCAGTATTGACTGGGTCAATATTAGAGGGAAATGTTAGGACTGCTGTCCAATTCTTCAAGTTCTTGAGGATCAGATTTGGGTAGAATAAAGGATATTCACTTCTGCACAGTACAGGTGCAAGCCAGCATAACACTTCATGGCTACTTCGAAGTATATATTCCTCCTCCCCAATACATATACTTTATATGCAACTCCTATTCACAACAATTATACCTCACAGCATGCAATATGCTGGGCTGATCTTAATATTTCTACAGGACTTGCAAGATAGAGCAAACATTATATACAAGTATTTTCATATTTTGTTATAAAACATATTAGTGAACATCCAGTTCTATTCTACTGATTATAAAGAAATGACAGTAATTATAACCATAAGTTTAAGAATGTCCCGAGTCTTTGTGACCTTTAATGAATGGGAGTAATTTATTCTTGTAAGCCATATGCAGCTAAAACAGCTTGTGGTTTTTGTTTTGTTTTTTTATCTCCCCTGTCAATTTCTGAAAGTTTCAATTGACTGATGTGAACGCACTTGCACAAGTGTCAAAGGGTACAATCTCAAAGGTACTGATTACAGTTATAGAAGAAGGCATGATTTGTCTTGCAAAATATTTTGATTTGTATAAGAAAGAAAAGGCTTATCTTGTAGATCTGGGCTAACAGAAAAGTTATCTTGTGCTTGGCAAGAGGATTAGGTTTTATATGGGAATTAAAATAGACCTAGAATTGATGCTTTTTTTCTTTTTTTTTTTTTTTTTTTTTTTTTTTTAAAGTGAAGTCACCTTTCAGCATAGAACTGTATTTGAAGGGTAAATTTGGGCAAGCTTGATTTTGGTGCGACAGACTGAACGTCCTTAAAAATATGGTATTTATCTTATTTTATAATCAGTTGTAAGTTCTCAACAGACTCTGCTCTGTTGAAGTGCAGTGTTTGGTACAGTTCTCTTATTTTCCAAGTACATAAGTGATTATAGCATGGGTAAGGACAACCTGAAACCAAACAGGGCAACCCAGAAAGCAGCAAGAATATTTCTGGAAGTGTTTATTTTGGAAAAAACAACAAAATAAAAAAAAATATATAGAAAAAAGAAGATTCTATTGCTTCCAAAGTTGTTTCTCAGGAATTTTGGCACAACTGAATGTCTGAACACCTAAGAAAACTATGCTGTAGCCCCAGTATCTCAACTCAAGTATACTGCCACAGTATATTTGCCATTTTTTCCAAGGGCATAGTTACTGATTTCATTATGTCATTCCTTAGCAGTAATTGGCAGCAGGCCAGCTATACTGGTCATGAGCATGAGTGACCATCACAAAGGGATGTCACAAAGATTGTCTCAGCAAGGGTGCAGAAATAAGATTTAGACATTCCCTTTCTTTCCATCCCTTTTTCAGTAAGAGCTCACAGTTCATCATCCCTCATTACAGCCCTAACCAGATCTGCATATGAGCTATTTTTGCTCTGTTAGAGCTCTCGACACATTTTTGCAAGAGATGGCCTCTCAGCAAAAACTTTTAGAGAAACTACATAAGGCAAAATAGATTTGCTGTTAAGCTAGGGACAGACATTCAAAAAGCCTGAGCCTGAACTGATTTAATCTTTTACAGTTTAGTCTAACCTGGCTGAACCAGTTTGTAGCTGTACAGACATCCCAGAAATGCTGGCACATGCCTGCAGTAGCTCAGGCGATAAGCCGGGCAGGGGGGTGGGGGGAGAAAAGGAGGGGGAAGCACTAGAGTAGCCCTCCCTTTCGTTCCTTAGTGCTGAGATGAGGGGGGCATGGCTAGGTTTAGGCAAGACACTCTGACTAGGAAGGGGTCACCCCTCCCCCTCCTGACCAGCCCAGTAGGGGATTGATAACACAGTGTTTATCACCCCCAACTCAGGGTTTATCAGCCCATTAAGAAAACAGAGGGACATTACAAGCTACCTGTTGATTCTGTCTTTGTCCCATCTGCCACAGCACAAATTGTAGCCAGCATGTGGCCTGCTAGCTAATGCTGAGAAGTGTCTGTCTAAGGTAGAGGGGACAGGGGAATAATCCCTGCTTAGCAGGGAGTAGGGAGAGAAGTAGGGGGGAAAATCAGAGAGAAGTCAGAGAGACAACTGAAGTTTCTGCTGAGCTGCAGCCAGGGAGCAGAGAGGAGGGGCCAGCTCTGCTGTGGAGCAGAAAGCCCCGCCAAGCCTGGAGAACATGCTGGGAGACTCTGGTTTATTTTATACCAGCAAGGGGTCTGGGACAGACATTGCATAAACTGGTTTGATCCAAATCAGTTAAGTCTGATACTACATTCAACCAGGCTTATCTCAAACCGGTTTCAGCCATGTTCTAACTGGTTTATGTGCACTGAACATCTGTTCTGTTACAGGTTTAAATCAGTTTCTGATCACTTAAAGTGGTTAATGTGCAATGTCTGTCCCTATGTGGAATTAAAGCAATTTAGTTCCAAGTCAAAAAGGATGTACTGCATTCAAATCCAAGATGAGCCCCCCACCCCCACATCCCTTCCCCATTAAGCATGAGAGAAAAATACCTTGTCAGAGTTGAGTACTGACTTAGACAGGCAGCTACTGTAGTTTAGGGACACAGCTGCTCCCTGACTGGGCTGGGGTGGCTCATGTAGCAGGGGAGGGGGGTGTATAGCAGGTGGAGCACAGAGGAGACTGCAGAGTTCAGCGGTTGTAGAGGAGCCTGCACTCTGTGGGAAGTGGGGAAGGAAGACCCCCACCATGCAGTCTCCCCCATGTTCCTCCTGCTGCATGCTCCCTCCCCCACCACATGAGTCACCCCAGCCCAGCCAGGCAGCAGTGAAGGCGATAGCAGTAGTAAAGAGGGGACCATCATGCAGCTTCAGGGAAGCTCCTCCAGCTCCAGCTCTGACCCGGGCCCAGGGCTGGAGTTGCCACTGCCATTTGACTTGCCAGGCCAGGGCCAAACCCAGAAGCATCCCATAGGGTAAGCAGTGGCAGTGGAGTGGGGATGGGGAGAGGCAAGCAGCAGAAGGCGGAAGGTGGGGAGAACCTAGCAAGTGGGCAAGCACCAGAGGGCACAGACATAAGGTGGTAGCAAGGGATGGGGGCCTGGCTGCCTCAGACCTACCTGCCTGCTGCTGTTTTCTCTGCCAGAGGAGTGAGAGGGACAAGTTTAAGATACCCCCCACCCCTGCTAATAATTAGAATCTATACAAAGAAACTTAAATTTATAATTTTCCATGTATAGAATCTAATTACTGGGAGGTAATTCAAAGTCTTCTTGGATTTGGATTATATAGTAAATATAAGTAAAAACACTGTGCAATATTTCACTAGAGCAAATTATAGTGCAAGAAGTTTAAAGAACATTAGCCTCTGCGCCTTGGTAGGATCTTGACAGTTTGTAGATCAAACCAAATGTGGGAGCTCTTCTATTTCAGATGGTCTAGATGGGATACTGTACTCTTTCTGATACTCTTGTTTTGCAGCATGGTGTAAGAATGGAGGAGAGGAACTGGAAGGTAGCTCTATGAGTAAACATCTGCACCCTAGTTCAGCATCTAGTTTATATCCTCTTCTGTAGCTTATTAGCTCTGCCCAGTAATTGATTGCTCAATTACCAGGAAATTAAGCAACTCCCTAACATACACAAGTGGTTTTCTAATCCCAGATCAACTAACAGAGCAGCACCCTCCAACGCTACTGCACCATAGAATATCCAAGCCCATAACTAGTGAGAGAGCCCCATCCATCCACCAACCTGGCCCACAAAGGTTCTCAAAATTACTGTAAATTAAATCTTAGTTTTTCTAAAAGTAAATATGACATAACACCATAGTCTTTGTGGACTGGTAGCCTAGAATGAATCTGTTTTGAGATGCACTGAAATAAATGAGAACTCACAGAGGTTGGGTGAGGTCCTGCATGACCAGAAAAAGGCACATATAATGCCCATCTTTAAGAAAGGGAATGGGGAGGATCTGGGGAGTTAGGAAACAGTCTCTCTGACTGCAATACCTGGAAAGATTACATGGTAGCTCATCAAGGAATCTGTTCCTAAGCACCTACTGGAAAATACGGTTACAAGAAACTTCCAGTAAGAATGCATTTAGTCATGCTTTGATTTTCTTCTATGACGACGTGGTAGGCTCTATGTAGGGAGAACACTGGGTGTGCCATACCTTACAAGGAAGGCTTTTGATACTAGCTTCCATGACAATCTCACTAGTAATCTAAAGAAATGCAGACTAGTTGAAAGTACTGTAAGATAGATACATAAGCAGCTGGATCATCTACCCAGCCCAATGTGCTTCCCTTTAGTAAGGTTTTCTCCATTTCTGGGTCAAGTTAGCCATCCAGGCTGCTTGGGGAAGGGGAGCATGAAGTATGATTTGCTTCAAGAAATTCAGGACAACTAAGGACAAAGGTTGTAAAAGTATCTTGAGTTCCAAAAGATGAGGAAAGTGGAAGAAAAAGTGATGGCAGGCTACCCAAAGCTAGACAGATGGCAGGAAGAGTTGATAAGCTAAAGATTCGTGAATAATAAAGCAGCAGATTCTTTACCGGATCTGGCTGGCTGTGCCTCTGCCTGCAACCATGCTGGAGCTGGACGGTTGGATGCTGTGCCTGTGTTGCCAGTTTGTTCCTGAGCCCTGCCCCTTGGCTGCAGGGGGGGTACAACTTCTAGCAGGTAGTGAAATGAATGGGCTGGGCAACTTCTATCTGTTCCCAGGCTGCAGCTGGAGAGCAGAAGGGGGAGAGAGCAGGAAGAAGTTGCAGGAGTACAGATGCAGCTTCCAGGTACTAGTACTTTCAACTAGTCTGCATTTCTTTAGATTACTAGTGAGATTGTCATGGAAGCTAGTATCAAAAGCCTTCCTTGTAAGGTATGGCACACCCAGTGTTCTCCCTACATAGAGCCTACCACGTCGTCATTGGCATTCACAAACCTACCTTCAGAGTGGGCCAGAGCCCACAATAATCAAGACTTGCAGATTTTTTTTTTACCCATTGCAAAGATCACATTACTAGGTCATCCAGAAAGAATATCTGCCTTCAGCAACCCCCAGTGCTATTCCGGAAGCCCATTCTCTCTAATCTACATACTTTTTCAGACACTGTGCCACAGAGCGTGTATATGCAAGCAAAACAAGCTTTTACACAGAGGCCCAGGTAGGACAGACTGACATAATGTGCTGTCACAAAATAATTCTTAAATACGACTCAATAACCCAGAATGTTCCTTCACAGATCCTAGTGCCTAACTTAGGTAACTGCAGTGGCAATGTGAAGACTGCACATGGGTGGGAGTCAAACACAGTGCTTTTACGTAGACACATATGCATTCTTGGCTTACTCGGGCAACTTCCATCCATCCAAACATGGTATTTTCATCCATGTTTCTGAATCAAGGTAAACTCTGCAGTGACCTACCCACAGAGAACTGAAGATTTACGAAAAGGACGGTGCTAGCCTCTCTGCCCAAATGAACCTTCTCAAAAAGTGTTGCAGGAAGCATGCGGCTGATTGGAAGTAGTTTTTCTGCAGTGATGAGGCCATCATTAGGATAAGCCAATGTAAAATATGTAAATCAGCAATCATCAAAAACACTACACTCAGGTTCACCAATAGCTGATTTAAGATGAAACAGTTTCAGGTTCATTTTAAAACAGAGGAATGGCCTAATAGCTTCAAGATTTGGAGACGACTTGCCCTAAAACAGCCTTTGCATCCTCCCTCAGTTGCACTATACACTTCCCAAGCATATTTTAAAATTAATGTTCATAGACTACATTGGGACAGAGATGTCTGGCTAGAGAATACCAGATCTTTGAACAAGGTGCCCCTAAAACGATCAGTGCTAAAGAATCCAAGTAATACCTATCTGCTCCCTCCAACACAGAGTTTTTACTCCAGAAGATAAATGTTACTTACACAAATACAAGGTCTCCTCTTTTCGAATATGCAGGAATAGCACTGGCAATTGTGGCAAATCCATATGAATATATTATGGCTTCCTCAGTTCTCATAAATTTTGCTAGTCGATCTTCCAACTCCAAGTGTACATCTATTTGAGAAAAGGTTAAAAAAATCCTACAGTCAAATCATTTTTACAGCTGAAAGACTGAATATTGATGATTTAATAGTCTGTGTTAAAATATATAGAAGTCATCTGCTGAAACACGAATTTTCTTCCAAAAATGTACATAATGAATTAAATATTAAATTAACCGATTAACCCAGTCTTACTTGGGATTGATAAACTTCTCTGTAGTCTCTTTAGATATTCCAACAGTCATGAAAATAAGTATTTGATTTTAAATGCAACAAACGTGTCAAATGTGCTTGTGCTTGTGTTCTCTCTCTCATAATAAAAATAAATTTCTTATGCTTAATCCCTTATGCTAAACACTACAGGGCAGATTTTTTTTTGTCCTCTTTACTCTGCACATAGTACAAAGAGATCCTGGTTTATAACTAAGCGATCTAGGTCGGGGTGGGCAATTATTTTGGCTGGAGGGCCACTTAATGAGTTTTGGTGAGCTGTTGAGGGCTGCCAAGGTAGCCCCACCCCCTAACAGGTACCCTGCCCCCTGGTCACCATTTTGGGGCCGGAAGTCCCACCTCTTAAGTCCTGACTTTTGCCACTGGAAGTCCCTCCCCTTACCCCCGAAAGTACTCCTTTTGGGAAGTGGGTTTGCCAACTTGGAACCAGAAAAAAATAAGTTATATACTAAAAATCAAACATTGACAATAAGATACTTTACACATTGACAATAAGATACTTTAAATTTTTTTTTTTAAAAGTCCTGATTTGTGTATGTTTGCATTGTGCATATAGTGGCGATTGCATAATATCACAAAATGAAGTCTTACTTTTGCAGCAGGTGTGGGGGGTATGGGATTTATAGGGGAGTGAGTGAGTGAGTGAACATATATATATTTAAGGGAGGTTGTGGGGGTATGTGCAGATATGGGTGGGTATTGGGGGGGGTGTACGGGTGTGTGGGTGGATATGGGGTTTGTGGGGGAGCTGTGGGAGGATGTGATGGGGTATGCGCACATAGCAGTGAGCAGGACTCTCCCCAGAGGTGTGTGGGGGAGGGTGGGGTGTGCATGGGAGGCCTCTGCGCATGCTCCCCTGAACAAGTCAGTGCCCACCCCCACCCTGCAAAAGCCTGGAATCTGCATGCCCTGCAGCACCTCCCCACCACAGCCTGCAGCACACAGCCCCTGCCCTGCCCCACACCCACTCCAGATGAGAAAGGAGCAGCCAGAACCCATGCACATGGCTCTAACCTCAGCCTGCCCTGCACTTGGTCTGCACTGCCCACCTGTGGCATGTACTGGCTGCCCGCTGGGCATGCAACAGGACTAGGGTGGCTCCTGGCTGGACTGCCTTTTGAGACAGCCCAGGCAGTGGCAGCTCCTTCCCGCTTCTACTGGCCCTACTCCCACGGTACCAGTGGGTACCCATGCACGTAGCCCCAACCTGGTCTGCCCCACACATGCTCTGGACTTGCCTGCACTGAGCACCAGCAACTGCCTGGCAAAAACCATTCTTTGGCGCAAGGGAAAAATGCCCTCCACCGCTGCCAGGCTCTTCCTGCTACAGCTGCCCAGACCCCATGCTGGACTGCCCTGCACCTCTGCCACCTCCAGGCTACTCAGCATAGGTTGACTTGGCACAGCACAGCACAAGCTCACAACTTATTCCTTAGCCACAACCCCTTGAAAGTGTTTTTTATTTTTGGTACTTTGATTCAACAGTGGCAGACATACTTAGGTACACTCCAGATCAAGAGCAGCTAGAACACCTCTATCATAACTTCACATGGAAGAATACAGATTGTGGTCTTTGAAATTACATGCAGAACACATACTTCATACAAGTGTAAAAAGCTTGTTTTAAGAAACTGTGCTACCGCATTCTTCATATCCAAATGACAACTGGACATACCAGACTGAATCCCTTGGTAGTCTGGAAACTGAATGAACTTTGACTCAATTATGAAAAGAGAAGCCTGAGTAGGATCTGGCAGCAAAAGTAGCGACCATATTAAAATTTACTGTATATCATTAATTCAGAAGAGAATACTGAAGAATGCAGCCCCATCAGCTGAAGAATGCAGAGAAAAGCTGAACTATGGCTTTGAGCCTGAAGCTATGAATTGCCTAAAGAAAGTTTCCTCAGAAAGCATAAACAAGGAATAACCTTAAGCACTTTATTAAAGAAATTTGGTCCAAAGACATCAGGAGAATATCAAGCATCTAAAGGGGTGCAGAGTCCAATTCTAGAGTTTAACTGAACTTTAGTTAATATAGTATATGTTGTGAAGGGGTATTACCTTTAGAAAAATATGGCAACATGGCCAGAAGCAACCACCAAGTGAGTAGAATTTAATACTTTACAAGTATGATAAGCTATAGAAGTGTTGCCATAGAGCGAAAGTCAGACCGTGAGGTCTGTAAAAGTTGGGAACTATGGCTATTGTGAGGAAAGAATAAGAACTCATGTAGGACACACAAAGTATCTGTAGCGTGATCCGAGAAGCCCCCCAGATTTTTACATGATCTGTGGAATTGAAACATCAAGATAAGCTTATCAGTGGCTTCTCTACTGCGACAAAAATCACTTCATCAAAAGAAAATCCAAGTAAGGGTTCATCTTCATTGCAGCAATTAGTGGAACATTAATGTTCCACCCTGTAGCTTAGTGAGGGTGAACTGTTACAACTGTCATATAACAGGACCTAACATGCAAGTTTCATGATTCTCACACAAACCGTGATTTTGGGCAGGCTGCATGAAAACACACAGGCTGTGCACTTCTGGTGGGCTCCCGGGAGGGGAACTTACCAAAAAAGCCCCATCGTGGTCTGCCTGTGCAATTGGCCAGCAGCCGCCTCAAATTTGGCAGACCCCCTAGTCATATTAGCTGCATTTGTACTGCAATCTGAAAGCACAACTGTAACGTCCTTACCCATACCAGTTGAGTCTGTCATTGCTGAGTTTCACTTTGCTAGCACATGCTGAAGTCCATGCTGATGGATCCTCACTGCTATTATACTACCCACGCTAGTTAGATTAAGCTATCAGGTTTATGTTTCCTCCAGGTACAGCCTACTAATTTAATTTGCTCTGTGGACATACCCACAACGTGGTTCAAGCACGCAGTACAAAATGACTGAATTAGCAACCAAGGAGTATGAGCTGTGCTGCTTCCAGTTTGCAAAGGCAGACCTACACTACTCAAGCACTGCATCTTCAGTGAGCCAGTATCCTTATTTTCAGGCTAGCTAGCTTGAGTTTCAAGTATCATTTAACTGTAAATAGAGATTTACATGCGAGTGGGAGTTGAGTTGAAGATAGTTATACCTTGATCTTGCTTTACAGTAAAAAAAAAAAAAAAACTGAGGAAAAAGAAGAAATACAGAAGGAAAGAAATGAAAAAGCTAATGATGGCCATTCTGGAGTCACTTTTACATACAATTAAAAGGACTGCACGGGAGATGGGTGGAAAATTGTGAACTACTTGATCAACAAGAAACAAATGTCTATCAGTTGCAAGCATTGACCATGACATTTGTAACACATCTCAAAATGTATCTGGGACCAACAACAAAAAAAATAAACATCCCCCCCCCCAAATGACCTATAACACTACATTCATACATTTTATAGACATTAGGGCTGGAACCACCTCTTCATAGAGGCACATTGTACATTTGGGGGAGGGGAGGATGTACAATGGATACTTAGAATTTACCCAGCACTTCACATAAATTCATCCTGAAGGTATTCCACTGACAGGGAAGTATCTTCTATACAGACAGGGAGAAATCAAGAGTTTTTGGTTGATATTGCCTATAGCTATATTAAGTTGTAGCAGAATTGAGACCAAAATGCGTGACACCCTATCTCCTGAGCAATGTTTAACCACCATCCTTCCTTTTATGGCTGAAAAATAACAAAACAATGGGCAGCAAGCAACTAGGCTGCTGTATATCAAGTAAGCTGAAAGCAATGAAGTGGCTGCATCTTGGTATAGTGGTGAAGGGCAACATAAAGTACCTAAGAGAGACATAGTCCTGCTAAGAGTGAATTACCATACAACTTCATGGTCAAGAATGCTTAAATTATCATGGAAGAAAGGCATAACATGTAGCTTCCCATGGAAAAAGCAGAGTCAACAGCAAAATTAATATCCTTAACTTAATGTTTAAATCTGAGAAATCTTTCAGACAGGGCCATAAACAAACAAATTTCCCCAGAGAAGACATCTTTAACCTATAACCAGATTTCTACCTTTCTAGAAGTGAGAGAGACTTCTAAGCCATGCAGCTACCAAATGTTATGCAAGGATTCTTTCAGAGCAGAGACCAAACTTCCATAGTCTACAGGAAGTATGTATCACCATCATAATGATTTTTTAATTTTAGATAACATCCCACTTCATATGCAACATTCTAAAAATCAGATTCCCAAAACAGAATATTTTAAATCCAAGGGACTGCCAGTTGACAACCACCACAAATCAACTCCCACGTTCTACAGTAGTGCCAGACAACATTCCTCATTTGCTGAACCCACCATATATATCATATACAGTCTACTGTAGGAAAAGCCAGCCCCTGACTGAATGGTCAAAGTCACCTGCCACAAGATTGGCAGGACTTTATTAAGAATCCTGAAAAGGTCCAAGTCTTAGGAACAAAGAAAAGCAGGAACCTTAGACAAAGACCCAGTTAGAAAATTGGTACACTCTCAGTGCACTTTAAATTGAATAGACATCAACTACTCAATTACATCGGCTGCCGACAGGTGTGTGTGCGTGTGTGTGTGTGTGGGGGGGGAAACCTCACTTTACCAAAGGAAGCGGTATGTAGTTTGACCTGGCTCTGCAGCGTCTTTATAGATCAGGCACGTCGGTTGGGCTTTTTGGCACTTTTATCTTATAGTTTAGACAATCAGCAATAGCTAATTCAGCAATTAGATAAATGCAACAAAAAAGCCCTGTTAAAGCATCTGATCTATACAGACATTGGGTGAGCTGGGTCCACCTAACGTGATGCCCAGAGATGTGGGGCAGAAAATGTTCCAAAATGGAAATTTTTCCAGTGCTTTATTTTTCCATGGGAAATTTTCCATTTCTAAAAATTCATTGTTTCATAAAATGCATTAGTAATAATCAAGAGATGCCAATACAGTATTAGGCAAGCTTGGCAGTTTCAAAGTTGTAATGGTTTTTCAGGTGATTATCCCTACAAAGTGTGTAAGAGTGTACATGTTTTATTGATTTGTAAAACAGAAGGGTAAATAGATTCACATAATAATCCAAACCAAAAATCAAGTTAGAAATTCAGCTAATTGGCTGTGCAGGTCACATAAAAACCAAAGCTAAAATTCTTATTTCATCTCAGACTGCAAGTGAAAGCAAAACTAAAACTAAGATTATTTTTTGTTTCACTTTCAGTTCAGCAAACATACACAGCAACGTGTCAATTCTTTTCTGGAGTTGGGGAAGTTGGAAGTGGTTGCACAAGATCTGTTAGTTTTTTAGTGCTTTTGCCTTGAAGTAGTCATAATAATGCCTAATCAGAAAAAAAAACTAGTGTGGGCATCATTAGAGAGAAGTTCAAGCCACTAAAGGAAGGAAGTTGGTAGTTATAAATATTGCGGGCAGGAGTATGCTAACAACACAACAAGAATAAAGAAACATTTAATAACATATAGAAACTGCCCTGAAAGAGTACAAGCCATATACAGAAAGCTAATACAACAGAGTGCTGGAACAACATCCCGAGAATTACATCAGGAATCCTATATAATTAAATAAATCAATATGTTAAACAACACACAGTATAGACTAGCATCTATATTGTTTTAAAACATTATAATTTTAGAAGTTGTTAATGCAGGTCTGGAATATTATTTATGTATTTAAAATATTTGTGTCCTGCTTTTCTGCTTGCACTAAGCACCCAAAGTGGCTTAGGCTTAACAGTAATATTTAAAAAATTACATAATAGATAATTTGTTAACTATTTCAACCCAGCAGAGAAAATTCAAAATTTTCCAGGAACCCCACATCTCTGGCAATGACTCTTCTGGTCATGTGCTGGGCTTGGCAAGGGGCTCACCAAGTTGAAATTTACGTGCTGTTTTGCTTCGTTTTGTTTCTTTACGTCTGTAAGCAGCCATTAGTTTTAAGAGATCACATCTAATGCTGGATGATGCAGTCAACAGATGCCCTTTCACTATCTGTCAACCGCCAATTCTACAGATAAGATCATTTGCCGTGAGAAAACAAAATAGATAAATAACCAAAGAATCACAGAGAGCTACCAAAATCAAGCACAGTATTATTTAACAAGGAATTTGGAATTCATAATTCTCTTTTTGAAAAGGACAGGAGACAAGCATGGAACTTGTCTTATTCACAAAAGCCTATAATCACAATTAGCTGAAGCAATTACAAAAAGATGAGGGAGAGAGCTGTTATTAGTCAAGTCTTTCTGGACTGAACCACAGACAAGAAAAAACATCACAGGAATCAACAACTCCCAAAACAGCTCACTGGTAACTATATTGTAAGTTAACTATCACCTTGGGTGGAGAGAAAGACCAGATATTCCTTTATACTGATGAAGAGACTAAGAGGCTATGAATAGGTTACCTTCTCAAAGACTAAAATAAAACAAATTTGCTCTGTCAGAGATGGAATATTTATTAAATTTAAAAGATAAGTTGACTGCGAGACCACTTCGGGCTGATATGATTAAATGAAATATTTAAAGCTCATCTTATGAAGAGATCATCATATGTACTGTTACCCTTAAGGAAGCCATTTTTAACCACGTGGGTAAAACAACAAAACAGCTGTAATTTCCAGGGAATCTTGTGGGAGCCCAAGAGATTTCTTTAGCTTATTGTAGCTGTAGAACTACCTACTTAGGTTGAGCAGAAACTAGAGAGGAATTTAAAACAAAACTTCATTCTCTAATTAACTGTTTTCAGACACTGACATTTCACAACCCCCTTCCCTCCCCCCCCCCACCAAAATACCTGCTACTAGTGTCACACTTCAAAAATTCCACCTCCTACCACTAAAAAAACCTATTAAATAAATGTCACTTGGGAAGAGTATTTTGTTCTGAATATAGGATTAGACAAATTATATACTTGGAAGTTTCACCATTAACAAATACAGAAAGCAGAAGCTAACTACTGCTTCAAGCATTTTATGAAGAAGTTCTAATTGCCTTTGCCTTCAGCCTACTGTCTGTCTTTCATTTTAACATATTCCAGTACACCAAATTTCACAGTACAAGCAGTCCTCGACTCACAACGTTTCAAGTTACAACGTTTTGCACTTACAAAGTTTATACATTGACACCCTGTTTCAACTTTCTGGTGTCAGTTTCAACTTTACAACGCCTGATCCAACACAACGCCAGCGAACATGTTTGCTGCATCACCCATCTACCTGGAGAACATCTGTCCAAACTTTCTTGGACACTTTAAGAAAGCAGACAAGACTACAGAAAAACCTGCAACCAAGATTCCTCAGAAGACTCCATCTAAGAACCCTTCAAAAAGTCCAACCATGAGCCCTTCAAAAAGTTAGCAGTTGCCTCAAAGTCCTTCCAATCAATATGATTGCTATTTACAATATAAATCCATTGATGTCACTATATTACTCATCTATAATTGATTGAGTACAAAATTCTGGGTTATTTTTGGTAAAAATAGGGTATTGGACCTTGGTTCAGGAACCAATCCTCCATTTATAACAATGTTTCCTATGGAAAAAAAACGGTTCTGATTTACAGTGTTTCGATTTAAGATGCTGTTTTCCAGAACCAATTGTGTCCTAAGTCCCAGGACTGCCTGTAGTATAAATAAGTGAAATTCTGAAAGATAAGGAAGTTTCTCCAAAAGAAATCATACACTTTAATTTCTGAATACTATGGCTGTTACTGAAAGTACAATTATAAGGCAGTTTTATCTAGTAGACAGAAGAGGAAATAGCCATCCAGGTTCAACAGTTAGAATCCTACCACTGACTGCTCAAGAATAAGTCCAATCAACTCTGTTCCTATAGCTTAAATACTTGTATTTTCATCCAGTAACTAAACATGGCAGATAATCGAGTTTGGTTAAACAATGTTAAAGATTAAGTTTTGATTATTTAACCCAAGTCCATTACTACTAGGTATCCTGTACTGTCCAAAGAAAATTAATACTTTGTATCTTTTAAAACACTTCCAATATTCCAATACTTAGAGTCTTAATTGGATTATGTATATTCCCCCTCTTCTAATCTCCCAAACCCCCCATCATTTAATTGTGCTTTGCTGGACCTAAATTTATTCTCTGTTGGTGCTCTAATGCTTAATCTGACCGGTTGAATTTATGACTTCACTCCAGAATAATACTGGATGGACAGACAGGGGAAAAACGTCTTTTGAGCACTTGTTTAAATTAATTCTAGTAGTGATAAATATTACTGATCATTAGCATTAGCACTGTACTGAGATATGCTGTGTGCTCCCTGCAAGGGATACAACCTACAGAACAGACTGGAAAGCTTTGGTTTGCCCAGTTCCCCAGCATAAACACTTTTAAAAGCAACACGGGATAAATATTTTTAACAACAAGAAATGAACTCATTACTTACCAAAAGTTCCATAAAATCCTCTAGGTCCACAAGTGCCAACACCATACTTCTTTAAAGATGCCTGGGCTGCATTCTTTAATGAAAACATTAAACAAGAAACAACATTTAGTTTATTTCTATGGTGCAAGTCATAAAGTACCATTCATACTGGCAATTTTATGTAAATATTATTATTTCTAAACAGTGGAACTATCATTTAGCCAATGGATCGACCGCAAAGTGTTGTACAAGGATTTAACTAGTTTTGCAAGGTCTGAATATTGATAAACAAGTTTATTTTAATTCAAGTGTTGAAGCTGCATTTACAGTTTTATAATCTATACTACATAGACACTAATGTAATTTGATAAATCAATCAACTGTATAGTTATTGTTACCTTTTTACCTACTAATAGATCAGCCATTTCAGTCCTGTCCTAACTGAAAGGCTAATTTATATAGCACAAAACAGCAAAGGCATCATTCCTCTCTACCACCTTGAAAGTATGCCATTACTTCAATTCCCTCCGAAAAAAAGATCAAGGGCAAGATTTTTACAAGAGCTTAAGGGCATGAAGAGAATAACATTTATGCCACTTTGAAGGTCAAAATACACTATCGGTGCAACAGAATCTGCTATAACTGTTTCATTTGTCCACTCCGATTCCGGGGAAAGTAAAAATTTAACAGAACCGGGGAATTTCCCCCTGGATCATACTTTCATAGTTTCTAGGGTTGGAAGGGAACTGAGTAGATCATCTAGTCCGACACCCTGCCATGGCCGAAAAGATTACTGGGGTCAAACAACCCCAGCAAGTTACTGTGTTTAGCTTTACTTACTCTTAACAGAACAGTGGACAGAACAAAAAGTTATAATAAATCAGCTGATATTCTCCCAAAATAATGAAAGCATCTCCACTCCCCCAACACATGCATTTTAAATAAACATCAGTCCACAGCCTTACTCTGTTAAGCAACAGTTGGCTTGAACTACTTAAAATATCCTATTTTTACCTATTAATTTCATGACATTATTTACCAGCTTTATGAACATCAACATTTAATGCAAATTTCCTTAGAATTTCAGCTGCGTTCAGAGAATTGGCAGAGCTTGCTCGCGCTCTCTCTCTCAGCTTTAAGGCTGATAACATGTATTAATGACTACACTATATACAGCTAAAAAAATTAACAATTGTGAAGAGTTCCTCCAAATGCCTCCTCAACCCTTTAAGAAGCTGAAGAAGTGACTTGTATCAGATATCTCCCACTATGGTAAGAAGGCCAAATTTTTAATATGAAATATTTGTTGAAGTAGATTACCTTGTTTTATATGCAGTAAGATAAGAGGCTATTGATAAATAAGTCAGTGGGGGAACCTTTTTTGGCAAGTATGCTATGGTTGTGTGCATCCCCCCGTTCCCCGCCCCCTGAATGTCACTGATCCCCTTCCCCTGCTCAATCTGCTGCTCTGCTCTCTTCCCTGTTCTCCTTGCCATATCTGTTGGCGTGCAGCCTGCCCCATCCCTGATCTGTTGTGGGCCACAGAGGTTGCCCATCCCTCGCTCAAGTCATAAGTATTGACTTTATCTTCTTACAGAGGAACTAGTTTGAGTCCTCTATTAAGGGCCACAAAAAGATCATATGAATCTTCCATATCACGCAAAGCCCAGGAATGATCTTGCTAACATCTTTGTGGCATAACGCTTCCATCTGTAAACAGCCTCACTGAAGCATAGTAAGAAATATCCTAAATAGAAAAATGTCTGTATACTGCATTAGCATATCAGACACCATTAGTTTGCTTAAAGACTGGCTTCTACAAAAATCTGGAAATATCACCCAATCTATCCGATATCAAAACAACTACTTCTGCAATTTTTTCAACTGTGTTATCTTTTCTCCTCAGAATTAGGATTGAAGAAATTTTATTTCCTATAGAAGTATTTGATTATGCTAAAATTACTCAGGCAGACATAGCCAATATAAAGGCAGGGAAAAATGAAGGAAGGGGAAATGCTATCACATCAACCCAACATTTTGGAAGCACTTTCATAAACGGATTTATTTTTCCATAGTTATGAACTATGCCCACCCCCTCACAAAAATCCTCTTGCAATACATATCCCTAGCTATAAGGATCCAAATTAAAGTTTTGTCATTTAAATTCCTAGTATTTTCATATTTCCAGTTTACAAAGCATTAAAATAACTGATTAAGGTTCACAAGTGGAGACCTTGCCCATGAAAACTACTGAAAAACATTTAGCACTTAAATGATTTTAAAAGCATTTGAAGACATGTAAATGCATTAAACTATTTATAACTCCTGCGAAGAGATAAGGATTTGTCGTTGCCAAATAAGGAATCAGAAGCAGAGGTGACATGCCTCACCTAAAACTCGTGCTAAGCCAACATCAGTCAGAATTAGTACCTGAGATAATTACATTGGATGAAGGAGACAAGTCTATGAACACTATCTGTGATACTCATGTTCTGAAGTGACCCCAGAACTCATGACAAAGCACACATTAAAGTAAGAAATTCCCTCAATATTATAACTGCCTACATGCAGTCATAAAACACTCACCTTAACTCTTGCATTATCCAACAGTCCAAGGAAGTTAAATGATGCAAAGTTTATACATTCCTTGCCATTAACTATTATTTTGTGTGTCGGAGGACTATAAAAATAGAAAAACATTGCTACTGTTAAACATCTGCCACTTTTGATTTAAAAAAAGAAAAGAAAAGTTAAACAGTACATCTTTGTTTTGAAACAGCCAAGACATATGCTAACAGCATTTTGGAGAGTCCCCCACATTCTAATTTAAATTGGAACTAAATATAAACTGAAAACAGATATACTCCAACATCTAGTCAAATCCCACGTCAATGTAATTACAGTCTGCAAATATAAAATCCCCAGTTTCTTAAACCAAATATAATATTTTTCAAATTTATATCCTGAACAGTTTCATTGTGCTATTTCCTGTTGAAAGTTTGTTTCAATCCGCTGTCCATTTCAGGCTAGAAATAGACATCGCCAGTTAAGTGGATCAGCCGTGATGGGACATGTCCCACTGAGGCACATCTCTATAAGCAGGGAAAGCCAGTTCTGGTGCAGTGCTGGGGGTGGGATCGTCAAGCCGGGGATCACACCAGAGTGTTGAACTAGGTTGCATTAAGCTCATGGGGCTGGGACCTACAATCAGGTGACTGGCAGCCCCAGAACCACACTGGAGTGTCCAACTGGGGAGTCCCCAAAAGCAGGGCAAAGTCAGAGAGGCACACCCCAGGCTCGAGAGGAATTTCTGAAGTACACAAGACTGGGTCCCTCAAGTCCCAGGAGTGCCTGCTGGGGCAGCTGGACAGCACAGGCAGCTCTGGGCTGCCCACACTCATGCACCGAAGCAAACCATCCAGAGCTAAATAGCAACGCAAATTGACACCGCCTACTTTGCAGCCACAAATTTCAGACATTTGTGGCACAACAAGGGACATGGATATTTCTTTGCTTGCCGTTTGTGCTGCCATAAGACTTTTCATGGCAGCACAAAGGCTACATGCGTTTCCATCCATAGAGAAATGGATAAAGCTGTCTTTACAATCCATAAGAACTGAATTTGTGATTCTTTGGAACGAGAGATGCTAGATAAACAAAAAGGAAGAAAAGTCCTGCCACTTCTCTAAACAAGAAGAGTTGGAAATTATCAAGCACGCTCACCAAACAAAACTTGTACAGAAAAAATATTTTAATGGAATCAGATTTAAGTAGACACTGCACCAAAATATTTCGCGGGGTTTGTAATTTAATAGATCAGATTTCCCATTCTGTTTAGTGTATAAAAGTTAGTAGAATGGCCTTTGCTAGGAGTCTGGCAGCCAATAGCCAGGATGCAATGTGTGCAATGCAGTGTGGATTTTTTTTTTTTTTTTTTTAACTATTCCAGGTAGTTTTAAAGCAGATTTGTCCATCTGTGCTTCAGCTTTAATCTGCTTTTAAACTAGCCTAGTATTATACATAGTTGTGGAAAACCCTGGAAAACCTAGAATAAGTTTTTATCAGCAATTTGAAGAGTTCATGTACACATTGTTTTTATTAATTTGTTTTGAAGTTAAAAAAAAAAAAAAAATCTGGAAAAAAAAATTCCAGTGACTGTGCCGCATGTACATGTGCAAGACATCTCTAACGTCCTGAATGTGTGAACATACTCACAGTAACATTAGATAGGTCGGTAGCCCCACTGAAGTCAAGAGACTAGACTACTTATTACATGCATGTTTGCAAACTCAGGGCATAACTCTAGAAATGCAGCCTTATATCAGTGAGCATTAAAAATTGCTTATCAAGTATATAAACACTAACTCTGGTAAATCTAACACAATTCACTACATGATTACTTTCCAGATCTACAAAGGACTATAGTAATTACTGAAATTTGCCATTAACCTACTCAAAACTGTAGCCTTACCAAAGATTTTTTTATATCAGTGGGCTACGGGCCAGATAAATGGTAAAACCCTGTACATGCCAGACCAAGTCCCCATGCGAGTCCCCATGCACTGGCCTACCTCTACCCTGACCCGATCTGGAACATGGGTCTACATCACCTGGTCGCTGAGTTTGGAAATTTGGAAGTGAGAGAGCAATGGCAGTATCAATTGCCATTCCTCCCTGAGGCCAAGTTTCCAGACTTATGAAGACCCCATGAGTTGGATAACATGGCTCTACGGGCTAAATGTGGCCCACAGGCAGGAGGTTAAGAACCGCTGCTTTATACAATTTTATCCCAGCTTCTAAAGAAATATTCATCCTTAGGCAAACACCAAACATGGAAATTGTTAATTTAACTTACGAAAATGGCATAGTAATACTTCTTTGCAATCCTTAATAACAGTGCGTGTTACAAGACAAAATCATACATGAGAGGTTTGAGGTTACTCAGTTGGGTTTTTTATTGGGGGGTGGGGATACTTCTCAGTCCTTGGAAAGATATTAATTATAATGAGAAACCAAGGAGCTGAGAGCATTCCTTTCATATAAAAGCATAACCTAAATGATTCTCTTGGAATCTACCCATGTATCAATTGGCAACAATCCAATTTTCAGGCTCTATACAGGCCTCTATCTATGTCCGTGTCTATAAAGGGATGCATGACTAGATAGAGGCTTGTAAAAACTAAACTCTTTGATATCAAACACAGAAATAAATCAAATAAGATAAAGCAAATAAGTGCTGCCATTTTATTAAAGTTTGCATGGAATGGGCACCAGTGTGTGAATTCCACTGTTTTGTAATACCTCATTTTTTAGCACTTGTGTTTCCAACACTTCATTACTTTAAAACACATTAAAGTTCACATTTGCTGAACAAGAATTTGGCAAGAAGTTGTCCAAATAAGCTATCCTGCAGACAGACTAATGTTGTAGGAGGATTGCAACATTTCAGAAATCAGTTAATTACCATGATCAACTTGTTGTCATATGCCTCTATAATCATTAACTGAAAACTGGCTGCTATTTTTTTCTTGAAAACGTTCTGTCATCAGCTTTGCTACTATTTAACAATATTAGATGCTAGAACTCTCTGAGCTTCTGTTCAGTTCAACAGACAAGGAGTCTATGTTAATGAACAGAAAATGAATTTAACATAAGACACAACTGCCTTACATGACATGTTAAGAAGGAAGGAAGATTATATTCTTTTTGTGGGCTGATTTTTCATTCTTTTAACACACAAAATATTTCACACTTCCTAAGTAGGTGTGAGCAACATCTTACTCAAGTTCACAAATTGCATCAACTTCGGGAATACAAAACCACTACATACCAATGTAATTAAGAGATGCATTATTCAGACATTCTTATGGGAGACATTACCAACGCATCCAAATCACAGAAAAACAACTACTTTATTACAGGTAGCAAAACTACAAGAGGGAGACAGAGTGGCTCTTGGACTTACAGAATATAACATCTTCCACATGGGCACAAATTCTGAAACATGATCTATGTTGATAGTGCAAATTGTCAGTACAGCAGCTGTTCAGTGGCCTATTAGAAGGTGGTTATCTGGCAGTCTTAATCTGCCCATCTTTTCTCTGCAACTGCTATTAAGTGTAGCAGCCATGAAATACTGACTTCATATCGGTATTCAATCCCTGACCTGAAGTTTATTAGGGCATTTTAAATCATGTTAAAGTTTTCAGAAAGTTTAATTTCTGAATGTTCTCTTCACTCTACACCCAGCATTTCAATTGTGGGATAACCTTATAGGATAGAAAGTCTTTTAAAACAATGGAGAGGGAGGATAAAAGTATATGCTTGGATGCTCATATCATTTAAAAAAAAAATTAAAAAAAATTAAAATTAAAACTGGCACCAGTGATTTGGGTTTTTTTTGTGGCAGACCATTGCTTCTTCCTTGTAGCTGAGGCACCTGGGCATGACACCATATGAAGGTAATTGCTGTGCTGATCATGCTATACTTGTTCTGTGATTACATTATGTAAAACAGCTATTGTTACTAATAAGACATCTTTAATAAATACAAACATATTTGCATGTTAAGTGTTACTAACAAAGAAGTAAAAAATCTAAAGCTAGCACCTTTCTACAATCATTCCTTTATACTGTGATTAATAAGCTAAGTATGCATTGATTTTCAAAGTACATCCATCTTGCAACACACATGATAAAATGCACGAGTATTACTTTTGTAGGACATGGCCAAGACTTCAAGCGCATTTATACACGTGGTGGAGGACGGGACATGCATTTCAGTTTGAGCAGCTCTGCTAGCCACTCTAATTAAAGCTGCCGGAACATTTCGTGCATCAGCCCACAGCACCTAAAAATGGCAGTGGGGGCACTTTAACTAAAGCTCATTGAACAAGCTTTAGTTAAACCAGCCCCACCACCATTTTTAAGCATGGGGGCACTGATAAAAGAGATGCTGGAGTCTGCTGGAGTGTGGTAATTTGCATGCTCCAGCAGACTCAATTAATTGAGCCTGCTGTGACTCACCGTTTACAGCTCCGACACATTGTTTACAGCACGTCGGAGCAGGCTTGCTGCTCGTATATAGATGCCGCAATTTTTAACTCAACTGTCTATTAAGCACGGTAATGCAAAGATTAAAAAAAAGAGAATCAGATTCTGTGTATTACTGTATCTCCTAAAAAGGTGACTGACTAATAAATAAGTATGCAGCAAGGACCCTTAGCCTTCAACCATAAACCCAGTTCTCTAATCCTAAAATATAACTCTTTCACAAACATACCCAAGAAACATCAAAATCCCTGCATATTTAAAAACAGGGATGTCTTACAGAGGCTTGGGTTAAAATCAAACAAAATTCCATTTTGCTAGATTTACCCTGAAACAACATTGTAGTTGAGAGCAGGATGATCTCTTGGTACAGGAGGAACGAGAGGCTCTGGCTGCCACTCCTCAATCAATTCTTCTTTTTCCTAAAAGGGACAGAAAAAAAATACCAAAAATTTAGAATCTTTTTTACTGCAACTACAATGGTGGGATGAGCAAACGACTCTAGCTTCACATCAAGTCAACTGCACTCCCACATGACACCTGAGATGCACTATCACTCCAGCATATCACACAAAGGATTTCTTCACTGCTGAAACTGACTTGAAAGTGAGATGGGAAAAAAAAAAAACCCTGATCAGATCTGACCATTAAATAGTTCATGGAATATTTTCTAAGAGATGAGATGCTGATGCTGTGTCCTGACCAGAATTATTCTGCCTACCAGCTCTAAAAATATACCTCTACAATACTAATGGATACATCACACTTCACTCGTGTCTTATGGCACTCTACAGCCTCATTTAAGCATTACAGCAGTTGTGCTCAACCTTTTTGGCCAGTGGGCTGGATGGGCAATGACTGGTCGCTCCACAGACTGGATCCAATCTGACGTTCGAGGCAAGTGCTATGGGGCCCCATCCAGCTGTGCAAAAGGTGAGGGAAGGGAGCAGCCTGGCCCCTTCCAGCTGTGAGGGGGAAGGGCATGGCCCTGCCCCAACCCAGCCTCATGGAAGGGAGGGGCCATGACCCAGCCCCAACCTGTGTGAGTGGGAGGAAAGGGTGCAAGGAAGGGCCCAACCCCAAACCAACCATGCAGGGGGAGTGGGTGTGTCCCAGTCCTGGGGGAGGAAGGAGGTGTAGCTCACCATAACTTGGCCAGGTAGGAGGCAAGGGGGCACAGGCTGGACCCACAGGTGGATGGGGAGAAGGCTGCATAGGCTGGCCCTGAACTAACTGAGCAGAGAAAAGGGAGTTTGGCCTGGCCCCGATTTAGCCATGTTGGGGGAGGGTTGAGACCCAGCTGCAAGTCACCATGCAGGGCTTGGGAGTTAGGCAGCAGGAAGGGCAGGGGTTGTGGTATCAGACGCCACTACTCCTTTGTTATAAATTTCCCAACCGTGGGGAGCCAGATACCAAGACTCCACAGGCTACATTTGGCCCTTGGGCTGGTGCCTGAATATCCCCACATTGGAGCACTATGAAAAGTAACACAAATATAAACAGGTCCCAAGAAAAAGAGAGTATACAGATGGCCAAAGGCAAGAATAGAAGCAGTCACTAATCCATATATTACTGTGTATTGGATAATTACACATAGAACTGAATGCCCCACAAATACTACCACACAAAACAGCTGAGATAAGGTACAGAGGAGGTAACGGAGACAGAGTGGCACAGAAGGACAAAGTGAGCCAGTGTCACTTTGCCAGCCAGTGAGGCCAGCATTAGATTTCAGGAGTTTCCATCCCCTTAGTCCCATCTAGTCCCAGGCTGTAATCATGGATGATATTTCCCCTGTCAGTGAAAATGTGCAAAGCCCTCACACTTACCACAAGGTCAGAGAATGCACACAGGTAGTTAACACAAAATAGCTAATTTGCAACTTGCTGTAAAATCCACACCTTAATATCCTTTGCAGCAACTTGCTCATACAACCACACCCTCAGTATATTTTGCAAGGCCATAACCATAGTTAAAAGGGGCCTACTATGAAACTTAAAAAGAAAAAAAAAAGCCCTGTAAAAATAATACAGGTTATTACAGCTAAATTTATACTGTGGCTCTATTTTCTGCTGGTACAACTCATTGTTCTTAGTGTAGATAAGGCCCAAAGTAGCTGCTACCATTTTTAAATACCCTGCTGCCGGAGGACACAGACAAAACAGTATTTAAAATGTAAGCAACTGCCAAGGCAAACCATCTAAAACATGAAGTTTAATTCTTTTCCAAAAAGGAACTTTGTCTAAGAGTTACAATTCCATCTCCAAAACAGAAAAAAAAAATCATAAATTTCTGCTAATGAATCTGTTCATGTAACTGAACATACATTAACTTAGAATTTTCCTAATAGCCAGAGATATGGGCCAGAAAATTTTCCAGTGCTTTATTTTTCTGTGGGAAATTTTCCATTTCTAAAAATTCATTGTTTCATAAAATGCATTAGTAAGAATGAATAATGGATGCCAATACCATATTAGGCAAGCTTGGCAGTTTCAAAGTTGTAATGGTTTTTCAGGTGATTATCCCTAGGAAGTGTGTAAGAGAGTACATACATGTTTTATTGATTTGTAAAACAGAAGGGTAAATAGATTCACGTAATAATCCAAACCAAAAATCAAGTTAGAAATTCAGCTAATTGGCTGTGCAGGTCACATAAAAACCAAAGCTAAAACTAAAACTAAACCTGTGATTAATTTTTTGTTTCACTTTCAGTTCAGCAAACATACACAGCAGCGTCTCATTTCTTTTCTTGAGTTGGGGAAGTTGGAAGTGTTTGCATAAGATCTGTTAGTTTTTTAGTGCTTTTACCTTGAAGTAGTCATAATAATGCCTAATCAGAAAAAAAAGCTAGTGTGTGGGCATCATTAGAGTGAAGTTCAAGCCACTGAAGGAAGGAAGTTGGTAGATGTAAATACTGCGGGCAGGAGTATGCCAACAACACAACAAGAATAAAGAAACATTTAATAACACGTAGAAACTGCCCTGGAAGAGTAAAAGCCATATACAAAAAGCTAATACAATAAAGTGGCGGAACAACATCATCTGAGAAAAGTCTACTTCAGGAATCCCATGCAAGCAAACAAATTAATGTGTTAAACAACACACAGTATAGACTAGCATCTATATTGTTTTAAAACATTATAATTTTAAACGGTGTTTGTAATATTATTTATTTATTTAAAATATTGGCATCCTGCTTTTCTGCTTGCTCTAAGCACCCAAAGTGGCTTAGGCTTAACAATATTTTCTTTTAAATTACATAATAGATAAATAGTTAACTATTTCAACCCAGCAGAGCCAGCTTAGTCCACTGGCCGATGGCAGAGGCCAGACTATACTTTCCTTTGGCTCTGCAGTCCCAGGGCAACTGAGCAGCAAGTTGAGCAGCAAATTGTTTTTTCTGGCAGGGAGTGAGGAACTAAGCTCCCTGACAAGCCTCCTTCTGATGGATGAGGCCAAAGTAGAATAGGCTAAAATAAAAATCTTGTCCCCCTTTTGTTACAGGAACTTGGCAGCTCAAGTGAAATAGCAGATTTGCAAAAAATGGAAAATGAAAATGTTGAGCTGCCAGCTCTGGGGGAAGAAGCATCAGGATCCTCGCTTTCAAGATCACTGACACCTGATATAAGATCCACCATGAGTAGCTGTTCAAGACGGTCAAGCTTTTTATCAAGCTTTGTGAACAACATGTCACAAGAAGATCAAGAAAAAGCAGATGAGACATTAGGTCAAGCTATATTTTCAAGTGGTACACCTTTTTCCATAACTGAAAAATAAATACTAGAAAGAACATTACAAACTAATTTGCTCATCATGTAATTTACCATCATGTTATCCCTTACCACATTCTCTCTTAGACAGAGAGTCTGGCAGAGTTAAAACAATAGTTATTCAAAGAATTGATCAAGAAGAATCACTGACTCTGATATTAGATGGGTGGACTGATATACAAGGAAATCCTTTATTGAACATTATGTTAGCAACACGTGAACCAATATCCTCCAGGGTATAAGCCCTTGTAACCGATAATGTGAGCAACATGAAAGCTTCATGGGAAATATTAAAGGCAAAGTATCCTCATTTAATAGTATTTGGCGGTCTTGCTCATGGGTTGAATCTTCTGGCAAAGGACACAGTAAGTGTGAAGATGATGAAGACAATATTGGCAAACTTGGAAAGTGACTGTGAAGGTATTCAACCACCATCATGTTGCTAATCGGACTTTGAAAAAATTACAGAAAGAGAAGCAGGGGAACAAAAATGTACTTTTATTGCCAGGAAAAACTAGACAGATGGGACTCTGCTACAAAGTGTTTACACAGTTTGCTGCACATAAAGAACTGTTTGCAGTCTGCTTTAATAGAGGACACAGCATCCCAGATTATTCTCGCAAACGGTTGGAAGCAGATGCTCAACAAAGAGGTGTTCTGGGTTTGAGTTGTAGTAGCAGATTGAATGCTCCTTGCAGTTTCAGTGGCTATCAAGAAACCTGAATAAGATACACCGAGCCTTTCAAATATTCCAGAGATATTCAGACAACTGAATGAAAATCTAATTAAGCTTTTTGCCTTCTTCACCTCTTTCCAAAAAAGTAGTAGTAAAACAAATGTTTACTAAAAGATCTGAGTTTTGCCCTCATCCAGTTTTTCTGGCAGCAAACGTTTTGTATCCTTAACACAGAGGACAACATTTATCAGAAGATGAATTATCTACTGCTCTCAATACAATTATGAAAGTAGTTAAGAATGTCCCCAACATCGAGGAAACAGCCGTGATGACAGACATTGCCAAATACCGTGCAAGAGAAAAACTTTGGGGCAAAGACATAATTTGGTGGGCAGCAGAGAATGCATCACCTCTCACATGGCGGAAAGGATACTGTAAGACCCGAATGCTGTCCAGGATTGCTCTAAGGATCCTAAGCATTCCACCAACACCAGCTACTTGTGAACGGAACTGGAAGGCTTTCAGCTCAATTAAGACAAAAAAAGTAGAATAAACTAACAAATTAACGCACCACCAAGCTTGTTTCTATTTCTCAGAATCTCTTGCTTCTGGAGAATCGGTCAGAAGCACTACTAGTGAAGAAAATGCAGTGTGATGGTAAGTTGCCTTTGCCCTTAGACTCATTGGTAAAATCATCCTTTAGTGAAAGAGAAAGTAGTTCAAGAAGTTCTGAATCGGGTTTGCCTCAATCTGATTCTGAAATGGAAGTAATAAGTAGTGCAAGTGATTCTACAGATGGTGACACTGAAACTGAAGATGCCGCAATGACCTCAGTGGAAGAGAGTTAAGCTCTGCTGAAGCAGACAAGTGGACAACCACGGCATATCACGCACAGTTCTTTGGGTGTGCTAAAGTTAGTGTGTCGACAGTTTTTAGTGTCTTGGGTTTTTTTCCTTAAACTAACAACGTAAGGGAAGTACATGCTATTGTGTATTGCTGCTATTTTCTTAGCACTAAGGTGCATTTCACTGCTTATACAACTGGAAGCATTTTCACAGCAGCCAGCGCTGAGGCACTTACATATGTAAAAATGCCCAATGATGTCATTCCCCATTAGTGTGGTGTGCCAGTGCTATTGCCCAGGATTATTTTAGTGGGGCAAGAGCCAGTACAATATGCTCCTCATATAACTCCAGTCTGAGTTGTCAGTCTTGTGGTCAATCCACAACGGATGCTTAACAGTCCTGCTCACAACTTTCCAAACTTTAAAAACTTTTGTCAAAAGGATGATTATCAGATTTCAGTCCAGAGCTGGATTTTAAATAACAGTGGCTAAATACAGGTCATATTCATGTCCCCTTGAATTACTCTTCTCATATGAAAACGGAAAGTCTCAGGAGCTTCTTGAATACTTCTTGTAGAGAATTCTATAAACTCTACAAATGTGAGCATCATTAATTGTTTATTTATCAAGTTTGGCTCATGCCTATCTAGACATGCCTATCTTCCTGACTAGTTCTCAGTTTTGTATCCCCAAAGGAATACTAGTGCCATGAACTAGATAGAGAGTGTCAAATTCATCCAGCCCTGTGGGGCTGGTCCACAAGTCAGATCCAGAGCACAGAGCCAGTCCATAGAGCTGGGCCAGAAATTTCACTATTAATTGACATGAGACTTAGAGCTGTGGCAGAAGCCACTCATCCTGCTGCCACATTTTCATTCCCATGGGCCAAATAATGTGCCTCTACACTCCTAATCTGGGCTGCTGGACTAGATATTAGAGGTGTGCCGATACATCAGTTCCACATCAGATCAGCTCCAATATAAAGAAAATTGAGAATATCAGCGCACAGCTTTTTTTGGCTGATGTGGCTGATAATGTATCCGATAAATGCCCCGTGCATGTCCAGCTGCAGCACAGCAGGCAGGCGGCCAGGAGAACAGCCTGACAGCATGGAGAGCAGCCGGGTCTGGCTGTTAAATCTGTTGTGGGGGAAGCAGTGGGGAGAGGAAGGGGCATGGGGGGAGGGCAGATTGAGGCCCCCCACAGTGAAGAAGGGAGTGGGGTAGGGCTGGCGCTGGGACAGGCACTGGCCAGCTGGGGCAGGGTGAGGCATGGGATGGAGCTGCAGCTCATCCAGGGGACGTGGGGAAGGAGGGTGACTCCTGTCACTGCACACACCCCCGGAGGAGGACACGGGGGGTATATGACCCCCAGATCTGCGCATGGAGGAGGGCAGCTGCCGCTAAGGGCTGGGGCTGGGCCAAGCTCTTCTCAGCATGGGGATGGGCCAGGCTACGGTAGGGGAAGGTGGCAGTGGAGCTAGGAGGGGTTTTTTGTCAGGGCTACGGTGAATTTTGGGGTGGCTCTAGTCCCCCCCATACTCCCTGCTCAGCGCCGCCACCACCCCTGCTCCGCCACTGCCCCTGCACCACCACTGCTCCCTGCTCAGCACAGCCCAGCCTAGCCGACAGTGGCAGCCTGCCTTTGCCCTGTGCACAGATCCAGGGACAACTCCCCACATGCTCCCAGGGTGCATACAGTGGCAGGAGCCTTCTCACCCCGCCCCAGACAAGCCGTGGCTCCATCCTATGCCCCACCTGCGCGCTGCCTGCCCATGTCCCACTCCCTCCCTCACCGCGGGGGCCTGGACCTGTGCCCCCCCCTTCCCTCACAACAGATGTACCAGCTGGAAGCTGCGCTCCGTGCTGCCGGGCCACATGTCAGTAATCGGACTGGTAGCGTCTGACATGGCTGGTTTAAAATCAGCCATCACTACCGGCCCAAAAACTCTCTATCGGTGCATCCCTACTAGATATTTAGTGTTTGGGTGAAAAGTGGCAGCATTAACTGCAGTGGCTGCCATAGGACATGGCAGTTAACAGTGTGACTAGTCATTCTGCTGCCAAATTTCCAACCCTGTGATCTAGGTCCAAAGCACGGAACCACACCATCTAGCCTGCAGGACTGCCTGTGAGGCCAGAAGTCTGGCAGCTGAATGACCAGCAGCTTCCACAACTCAAGGAGTGGTGGTAATTAACATGCCCACTTTTACTCTGGCACTGTGGGCCAGATGATATGGCTCTGCAGGCTGTATCTTTAACACCCCTGCACTAGATGGTCTTTATCATTCAACATTTACCCTCTTTCGGACACAGAACTGTAGTTTCATCCCAAGGGCTGTGCAAAAAGATGGTGATAGAATCTGTCAAACAAGAAAAAACTTCTTTGTGGGGGCTCTCAGGAACCCCTGACTTCCCCAGCTTTGCTTCATTAACTCTTCTTCTTTGTTCCTCCATGAAGCATACTGAATTCCAAGAGAAACCCAAGAAGCATACAGGCTTCAAAGTACTTAAGCAGAAAAGTATTCCTCAAACTTAACTAGAACGGAATTGGCACTTGGCAATAACGCTCTGCTGAATGCCTGGGAACTAGGGATGAAGAATCATAAGGAAAAAAAAGATACAAAGTACTAACATTCATTTTTTTAAATACACGTGCTGAGCTGATACACGAGTATTCTCATTTAAGTCAATGTACATACACATGCAGAACAGACCAGGTGTGCAGGTGCTTGCAAGAAAAAGATTCAACCCCTTATTTATCAAAATGTAAAGCTCTCTATCCTCCCTGTATCTGAAATTGTAGGTGCTAGTGTTTTGCATAGACATTCTTCCCTGGCTTCTGATTTACCAACTGCTTTCTTTAACAGAGAAACTAAAGTTAATAATCTGAGCTTTTAAAACCATTCACATGCTACCTAAATTGGCCATATTTAAAATGAAGTTATTCCTAAAATATTCTGATGCTCTATTCTACATATCAGTAAAACCTAGGTCTCTAGATTTTAATTTAAATCCAATTTCTTCAAAGTTCTAACAACTGAACTTTCAGAAAAAATACATCTTTACCTTAAAAATGGAGTTTAAAACACTGCTTTCAATCCCAAAACAAAACCCCAGCTTTTGCAAGTCTTACATAGCTATAAAGTCCCTAAAAACATCTTTTTTACAATGGTTACATTCTGTAATATGACCAAGCTACCTTGTATTCCACAACAACTGGCAATTGCATTAAATATTACTCCTTTAAATAAAAACCAAATCGAAGACCAAAAAGAATATTTAACAATGTACCTTAGGTGTGAGGTCAGATCGTTCTTGAAGTTTATATGTTTTCGAGAAAAGCAGTCTTATTATCCATAGGATGAGAATTCCTTCCAAAATGAGGTGGTAAGCCGGAGCCTACACATAAAAAAAAATGTTTATATAATATTAACTTGGAATAGGGTTATGCTAGTAATAGCTGCATTCTGTTTGTAAGCTGCCGTAAGCCTCTGTTGGAAAGGGCAACACATAAAAGAACAATAGCAACACTGGCATAACTATTTTGCATTAGCAAGTTACGTTGTGAACAATTATGTTTAAACAACCTTTATACCTACTCTGTGTAACCATTTCCAAAGTCTTTTACAGTCTTCTGTGTAAAAGAAATGAAGGAAATGGAAAGCAACACACACGCAGAAGCAAAGGAAGTAATCATCCACAGCTATTATACCCCTACAAAGACTGCAGTAAGGGCTTCTCTACTGCACATTACTTCACAAATGATACAAATTAAGATTTGAAGAAAATTATTTATTTCACCCATGAAGCTAAGCTGTATATTACAATACAGCATATTAGGGCTGTGGAAAGCCATTATTTGATTTGGCAGAGATTTGGCCAGATTTGGTGGCCTAATCTCCAAATCAAATCAAAGGACCCTTTAAATCTCTCCAAATCTAATCAAAACTCTCCAAACTGATTTGGAGAGATTTGAAGATTTGGACATAGACACAGCTTTAAATGTTTTTTCTACATACCTCAAGGTACCAGGCGACTCATGAATGCTGCGATGCTGGGATGCATGGAGTGTCTCACAGGGGGGCCTCCAGCACACTCAACAGCAGACCCAGAAGTGGACCAGAAGCACTTTTGATCCACTTCCGGGTCCACTGGGGAGCACACAGAGGGCCCCCCTCCATGCCCCCCCAGCTCAGAGACTGGTGCCTCCTGTGTCGGGGGGGGCACCTGGGGTCTCCCTGTGGCCAATCACCAAGCCAGGGGAGCACAGGGGTCCCCCCGCGCACTCCCCAGCAGACCCGGAAGTGGACTGGAAATACTTCCGGTCCACTTCTGGGTTCACTGCTGGGCATGTGGAGGACCCCACCCCCGCACTCCTGTGGGACTTTCCAGGTGCCCCAGCATCACAGCATTCATCAGCCACGCAGGTACCTCAAGGTATGTAGAAAAAACCTTTAAAGCTGTGTCTATGTCCAAATCGCTGATTCTCTGAATCAGCATCAAATCTTCAGATTTGGCCGAATTGAATTGAATTGGGGACAGCGATCCCAATCAACAAATTGAATCACTGTCCCCGATTTGGGCTGAATCTGAATTGAATAGGGCCCGCTTTGCACACCTTTACAGCATATATATGAGCTAATTCATATACTATTCTCAGGATAGTTACTGCAGCACAGAACTGTGCAAGGCCAGAACTGGCCTTACTTCTTAACAGCTGAGAGACTACAGATTCAAACTAGCCAGCAAATGTGAACAGAAAAAATTAAAAAGGAAGCTCCCTCTCCTATCAGCAAAGTAACATGACACTTCCTAGGAATCCAAGTGTATTTTGTACACACGTTTTACCACCAGTTATTCTGCGACTTCAATCTTCCTCTAACCTGAAGTCATCAGAATAAGACTTAAAATCACATAGGTAAATACATATTTTTGCTGCATGGACTGTGCAGGGAAGAGGTTCCAAAGTCAAATATTTTTAAAGCATCTCAGTGCTTCACTTAAAGAGAACTCACTTTGGAAATTGCCTCTTGCAAGTAAAAACATGCCCATGTTGACCTTCTGACACAAACTGTATCTTCCTGCTTCTTATTTAATGGTCTTAAAGAGCCTTTCAGAAATAACCAAGACAGAAATGAGAGAGCAACATGCAATACTAGTTAAAATAAGAGGTGCCATTGCTGCTGCCTCTCTAGGGAGAAGTTTTCACTTCATAGCCAGTAGGGAACTCAAGTAAGAATCCATCCTCAGAAAGCAAGTTAGCTACTCCACAGGGGATCAGAGCCCAGAGGTAACAACCTCCTCAGCCTGTTTCTGGGCCTGTGCCTTTCACTGAAGAAACCAACCTTGTTTCTCCAACAGGCATAAAATTCCAGGAAAGAAAAGGCCAACAGCTGGGGAGTTTCTACTCCCATGTCTTTGCATGTCAGCAATTACAAACTCAGTGCATCAAAACCCTGTTCAATACCCTTCCGATCTACCACCCAGATGTCAGGACCCAGGCCCACCCCCTATTCCCCACCATCAATAACCCAGCACCCAGATCCACTCCCCCCAAACACCAGCACTCAGTCCCACCTCTCCAGACAGCACCCAGATGCATCCCCCCAGTTGTTAGCACCAAGATCCACCCCTGCCCAGGGGCCAGCACCCAGATCCTCCCCCCACCCCTGGTACCAGTACCCAGCTCTCCTCCAGCCCCAGTGTCAGCACCCAGATGCATACCCCCTCCCCAGACACAGGCACCCAGATCCATTCTCCCCAGATCCAACCCCCACCAGGGGCCAGGACCCAGATCCACCCCCCCCGGGGTGCTGGAACCCAGCAGCACCCCCACCCATCCTGGGATGCTGGCACCCAGCTCCATTTCCCCCAGAGGCCAGCACCCACCTGCATCCCACAAAAGATGCTAGCACCCAGCTCATCACCCGTGCCCCAGGTGCCCCCCCGACGGTGGCACTGGGTGGGTCCAGTCCCCCACAGGTGCCGGCACCTAGATCCATTTTTCCCAGGTGCTAGCACCTATATACACTCTGCCCCTCAGTGCCAGCACCCAGCTCTAGCTGCCCCAGACGCCAGCACTCACTTTTACTGCCCCGACCCACTCCCCCAGACCCCAGCACCCCGATGCCCTCCCCACGAGATGCCCGCACGCGGACCTACCGGGCAACCCCAAGCAACGCCCCGCCCCGCCCCGCCCCGCCCCGCCCCAGATGGGCGCGTGGGGGGAGGGGAGGCCAGACGCCGCGTGCCCCGGGGGGAGGGGGTCGCTCACCTCGTAGAACGCCTGCACCATCTCCACCAGCACCCACTGCTGCCCCATCGCCACCGCCATCCCGCTTCCGGGGCCTCTTCCTTCCCTCGCCACTGCGTCGGCGCCGGGCCAGCGCGCGTGCGTACAGCACGGCAGGCGGAGCAAGGGAGAGGGTGGGGCCGGAACCCGGGGCTACGCCCCGTCCCCCGCCCAAGTGGCTCTAGATCCCACCCCCAGGCTGGGGCGAGCTGGCAGTTGGCTTGGGGGGCTTCCAGCGGTCCGCGTGTGCTGCTCCCTTCCAGCCGCCCTCAAGCTCCTGCTAAACCTCACCTACATAACGCAGGTCACTGCTCAGCCGCGCAGTAATTGTGTTTATTTTACACCTGAAAAGTCCTCTTCACCCCTTCACTGCCTCTTTTTGCGGGGTTGGGCTAGTTTGGGTATTGTTTTTTTATTTATCCTTTGCCCGTTGCTTTGCACCTGTGGCCGGCCTAAATGTGCTGCGTGGTTGCCTAGTCAGTCTCGTGATAAATGTAATGTGTGGCCAACTACACAAGTCACTGGTTCATCACGGGGTAAGTTTAAAGCAGCCACAGGTGCAAAAGTAATTGTCACAAAATAAAATGTCTAGCCCTGCCCCCCAAATGCACTGGTTAATCATGATTGATTCAGAAGCAGGTACATTGAGGAAGAGACAGATGGCTGCAAACACCTGGAGATGGGAGGAGATGGCAAAGAGCATCTCTTGCCAGCTGGGGAGGGATTCACCCGGCAAGTTATTAACTTTCAACAGGGTCGGCTGCTCCTAACCAGCAGTGGTGATGGGTAGGGGCTGCACGTGCAGCCCATGATGGACGCACTCCCTGCTTAGACGACAGGCAGGCAAGAAGGCTGGTGCCCCCCACCCCTGCAAGTGTCGGCCGGGGAGTGGGAGCGCCAAATGAAGCACCACAGCCACTTCTGGGAGCACGGTGGCCACCTCCTGAGTGGTGCGACTGGCTGTGGGGGGACCCCCCTCTCTCCCCCATATGTGAGATCAGTGAGATTGGCCATGGGGGAGCCCTCCCAGTCACTGACTGGTCGCTGGGGGGCACATGCCCCCCCCCCGACTGAGGTTGCACCAGTTGCTAATGATAACCATCAAATCCACCTTTCCATAAGGACTGTTTAGAAAAAAAAAGGGGGGGGGGGAACAACTAGGGATGGATTCTGGGTGCAGACAGAAGTAATAATTTTTGCCTGATCTGATGCCAGAAAGCAATTTATAGCTGTGGCCAAACACACATGCACAGCTGCAGACAGCTTCCAGTAAAAATCTGATCACTTGTTGCATGAGGAAAACAGTGACAGGCTGGGAGGCAGGGCAGACAAGTTACAAAAGATAATGCATTTTGAAATGTCTTTATCTAATACCTCATTCAATGCAGGGGTCAGATTTTCACCTGAAGCTGTCTGCAACCATGCGCTTGTGTTTGGCAGAGAGCCCTGGCCATTACTGTGAGAACCTGGCTGCAGGCCCCCCCTGGAACCAATAGTGAACTTCTGTTTGGTGTGGGGTAATTCTATAGCTCAAAATGCTTTGCAAAAATCGTTCCAAGTTACAGCTCGGAGCTGCACTTCCATCTGGAGCCTTTAATATGAACTGAACCAGTCTAAATTTGCATACAGGAAGGAGACATGGCATAAGACTCTGTAGTAGTCTGGCCAACTTCTCTTCAGACTTGCCAAGATAAAGTACAAATCTGCACTGACCGAGAGGAGGAGTAGGTTTAATCTGTAGATCCTACAATTGAGTTCAATTGAAAGTGTGGCATTCAGCCAAGCAGAGGCTGGCATCGAGCACCTCCTGTTGGAAGGTGACTTTTGGCATACAGCCAACATTTCCATAATAATAATAGAAGGACACTTGTTTGCAAAGAATGTATGAGTCTTAAGAAAAAAATATAGTCTCAAATTTCACAACTCTACTAATAGGAAGAGTGACTGACTGTTCAGATCATTTTCAGGCTTGTCCAACATGTGGCCCATGGGCTGCCATGCGGCCCTCCAAGCCATTTTCTGAGGCCTGAGGTGCTGCAACGGGAAATGAAAGTAAATGCTGTACTTTCGTTTGTGGGGAGGTGATATGATACCGCTTCCCATGAAGTCTGACTATGGCTCGCCGGCCCACTGGGTGATAAAAAGTTCATGATCCGGCCCCACATTCAAAAAGGTTGAATACCCCTGATTTAAATGGACTGAAGACTAAATCTTATGTAATCTGAAACTCTGCTACTACACATTACTTTTTTAAAGCAAGGATTATCCCTAACCTTGAATAAAGTAGCTTTGGGCTAACACTGGTGGCCAAAAGCTGCCCTAACCAGGCAACTGAGGGTCTGACTAACCACTCAGCTTCCCCAGAAACAGGAAGTAGATTGCAACAAGGAGGCATACTGGTCAGCATGTGCTGCCTAGTAGCAGTGGCTCACCTGCATAATTGCTTCTTTGGTAGTGACAGACTGGCATAAACTACAGTAGCCCTGATGTTGTAACTTCATGATTTTGTGGAGAGGAGAGCTTAACTGAGTGCCTGGGGTGTTGAGTCCTATTGTATGAAGCCAACTTGATTCCCTGTTCAGGGTATACACTGAGAGTAAGATCCACAAAGGGATATGTGTGTCACCACTTATTTTTTAAATACTGGTCCCTGGAACAGTCAACACCACTGAGTTAGTATTGCAGCTTACTATATGGTGCATGTGGGGAGGAAGGTGTTTCAATAGAATTAGCAACAGTCAGCATACCAAGGGGGTAGCAAGCCAGTAGGAAATGCTTGAGAAAGAGAGAGGTGTCTTAAATCGCAAGCCTCTCTGGTGTTTGAGCACCTATGTCAGGTTGGGATTTGCAACGTGGAACAGTCTCTTGGAGTTGGACACCTAAATTGTCCATTTTAGAAGTGAATGACTGCTTACGCACTAGACAGTAATTAAAGTCACCCAAAAATTGTGAGGTCTGGATCCTAGGCTCTTAGTCTGAGGGTATTCAAATCTACACAGTTCACTTCCCAGGAGAGAGTCCTAAGAACCAGGCTATAGGTTAGTTAGGTTGGGATCACTCTCAGCTTTGGTTGAAGTGTGTGGCAAAGTTTTCTAGATGTGTGGGGCCAGGAAGGGGTCACAGAGGATCTCTGTAGCCTCATGTTTAGGAGTGGCTGAGATGGGGTCTGGCCCCTGCTCACTGGAATATTTCCATATTTTATCCAGTGACTGACTGTAAAATGCATGAACCATTGTGGCAGCGGAAACCAGGATCTAGGACTTATGCCTTAGATTGGTAAATGTTCTAACAACCACCTTTTCAAAATGCAAAAGTAGGACATCGAGCCTTCCTGCTCCACACTGCCCTCCTGCACTGGGTCTCACCCACTGGGGGAGGGCAGCAGGGTGGGGAGCCCCATGCCCATGGCAGGCAGTCTGCATCTGCCCGTGCACCACACACAAATCTGGTGGGGGGCACAAGCTCTCCTATGCCCCCCTCCCTGGGAGTGCATGAAGCAGTGGAAAGTAAGCCCCCACACTGCCCTCCAGATGAGTCACCTATGGCTCTGTCCTACTCCCTGGCCAGGACCTACAGCTACACATTCCTGCCCTGGCCCCAGGCCCCATGCACCACCCCAGCTGGGCAGAGCTCCCAGTCCCAACCACCAACCCTGCCCCTCTCCCTTCATCACCTTGAGGGCCTGAATCTGCCCCCAGCTCAACCCCTCCCCACATCACCTATGCCCCATCCCTCCATAGACTTACCTGCAGGCAGCTGGGGAACTGCTCTACCTAGCTGAATTGCTGAACGTGTGCATGTGTACATACACACACATGCATGTCGCATCCCCTGTGTCCCACGCCCCCCAGCCCCAAGCGGGCTGGAACTCTCTCCCCTGCAGGCTGGAACTCTGCCAACCTGCAAGGGAAAACCTTCAGAGGAGAAAATCCACATTTTTCCATGGCAAACAGAAAACCCAGATCCATGCTTACAATACTGGATGATAGTTGCTATGGTCTGACTGGGTCAAGGTGCGTCTGGAACAAATGCTGTTTTGGAGTCATTCAGCCCGGGACCAGGACTTGATGTTTACATTTCGGGACTGTCCCGCCTAATTAAGGATGGGTGGTCATCCTACAGGTAACAGAGACACAATCCCCTCTCTATGCCATTGAAATCTTTCACATTTTGCTGCATTGCTTCAATAAGAGGGGTGGAGAGTCCTCCCACTCAAACTAGCCTCTAGTCTGGGGCCTAGGGCATGCCTGTAGGGAGGTAAGAGACACTTCAGAGCCTTAAAAATAGAAATAAATCACTTTATTCTCCTTAAACTTGTGACTGAAATAAATTCAATTTCAATTGTGGTTGCTTATCAGAAACCATGTATAAAATACTGCTCTTAAGCACATGGAGGGATCAATAAGACATTGCTGAGGCAAAGAGTAATTTATTCAGAAAGCATCTGCAAGCTGTGGTTCCCTGTAAGTCAAGTCTTTCATGTCTTCAATTTGGTAGGTAAAAAATATAGCTCAGTCAGTCATAGCGTCTCCAAACTTGTCTGCAATCTATTCAGAAGCAATTTTGTTCTGAATCAGGAGTGTCTAACCCATTTAGCCCTGTGAGCTGGATCCAGAACCTGAGGCTTCTCACAGGCCAGATGGCCCACCGCCAGTAGTGGTTTGGCAGCATAGCTGCAGGAGCCACTGTACTGGCATTGGTCTGGAACCCAGGGGTGAATGCTACTGCTTGCTTCCCCTCTCCACTGACTTTTCCCCTACTGCCAATTTTAGTCACCAACAGCAACCAAAACTCCCACATTCAGTGGTGGGCAGAGAGGCAGAGATGTGAGCATCAGTGGGCTTCAATTTAACCACTGACAGGCTACCACATGTTCAGGTTCAACGCCCAGTAATCCTGTAATAAAAAGAATTCAGACTAGATGCTGTGGGCAAAATAGCCTAGCAGTTTTACATTGCTGTTTTTCTGCAGGTAAAACCCTCCTTTCTCACCTTGACCCAAAAAAATATTGAATGAGCTCAATTTCCAGCTCAGTGGACATCAAGAACATGCAGAACCTTGCAAAAGCCTCTGCAGAAAGGCAGAAATCTTTGATATTACAGACACATGGTCAAAATGTATATTCAGAAAGGATAAATGACATTAGAAGACTGTCAGTGAAATAAATGTTCTAATTTTGAGTGGTTACCTATTTCTTCTACTGAAAGGGGACATGCATGATAAAAACCAATTACACCCTATGACCTATGAATTGAGGCTCATCCTGCAAAATCCTTCCAGATTTAGAACTCTCCTAAATCTTTGTAGATCACATCCATTAACATGATCTACAAAATTAGCCATGACTAATTTCAGGGAGAAATAGATCTTTTTTCTAATGGCACACTTTGCATTTCTAAACAGTTCTAGGCAAAAGATAAATTTAGAAGTGGGAATATTGAATGCCTAATAGACAGGGTATACTCCATTATTAAAAATGCAATGTATTTTTTAGAATAAAGTTCTTTTTAAGTTTCCCTCCCTGAAATAACTGAAATATTATGATACACTACCAACTTGTTAGATGAAGATTTTCAGAAGTGACTGTGTTCAGATGCCTTGGTTTTAGGGTGCCCACCCCAATCCATCATAAAGGTGTGATTTTATTTTTGGGCTTCAAGGATCAAACTTGGATCCAGATTTACAGGCTCATCTACTACTATGAAGAATAACTTTCCCCATCCATTATTACTAAAGAGTGGAATTAATGGAGCCAAACTTAATATCACTGAAATGTTAGTCAGATAGTGCAGTTGCATAAGTCAATGACACCATTGTTTCAGTGAGCTGTAGTAACAGTGTGGGAAGGAAGAATTACAGTAGTCACAAAACTTGGTTAACAAACTTCAGAGCAAAACAAGCAAGTACCCAGTATTTCGGCTTTGTAATACTGGAGGTGCCACTCCCCTGGCTGCTGTGCAGCAATAATTGCTTCATCAGAATAATTTGGGATAAGATCAGGTGAAAGGTATCATACCTACATCAAAAGGATCTGATTGCTGGAGTTAGTGCTAGACCAAGCCAAAGTATTCTGTTAGAGGGCCATATTTGAAATGAAACAAACTTCCAAGGCACTCACTTCCTAGAAGTATCCTTCCCATGTGAGACATTTATATAGCCTTTGTATACACTCCATCTTACCCCCAGTTACTTCAGGGAGAGCTCCCTACCCTGTTCCCCTCCTGGAACTGTTCAACCTTAAATGACATCATCTTCTTTAAGGAAATTAATTACCTAACACAGGACTCAGCAGGCCAGGTTATTTCTCTAATGATCTGACTGCACTTACGTAATTTTACTACAAAGAAGATGTGGTTCCTGTCTCTTACACAGAGGTTCTCAATCTGTATAGACTCAAGGTACCCCTCAGAAAATGACAGCACTCATGCTTTGACTATAGAAAAATAAGAATGCAATTCTTCTGTTGCAAAGACCTTGGGAAGACTACAAAAGATAGAATGTTTTTAACACTATGTATTCCAATTTGAAATCTCTGGATTTATCTTGTGAGTCATGTTTGCACACAACATTATTAACATTGAGTGGCATGCCTGAGAAGCTGTCAAGACACCCAGTGATGCCACATGACCCTGGTTGAGAATCACTGCTCTAAGACCTAACAAGGAAGGTCTACAGTGCATAATTTCCTGCATGTTAGACAAGGAAGCCTCAGGAGTTCCTAGGAACTGTAGTCTAGGAAAGTAACACTTCACAGCCACTTAAATTCAGTCATCTAAGCCAAAAAAGTAAGTGGTCAGTTAACTTCTGTGCTATATTTAAGATACTTGACATTTTTTGCTTTTAATTACCAGAGGTGCTAAGAAGCCACCCAGGAGTCCAGGTGAAAGAAAAAGAAAGTCTAAAAATCAGACTTAAGTTCTGCATCCAAAATCACTAGCCACCTTAAAAAAAAATCTATCCCAGATATCTTGACCTAAGGGATTGCAGATGGGAGGAGAGGTGACGATGAGCCTTTTCAAAATTACTTGAGTCTCTCTAACAAAGGATGACACACTGAATGGGAATTTAACGACTACCCACCTCTCTGCTTGTGGTGAAACATCTGTAGAGTACAGCAAATGTTCAATGTTTTCTTTGGAGCCTTGATACCATTCACCTCAGTAATGGAATTATGAGTAAACTCTTCGATATGCTGGAGAATTGTTTTATTTAAGTTCACTCTGTACAAAAAAAAGAAGAGTTAACCTTTACATGACTGAGGAGTTACTATTTTTTACACTTACACCATCTTACAGTGTCATTTGCTGGCCAGTTTACATAGACCCCACTTCAATATGTTCTTCTACAGCAGGTATTCAGCTAATAACGGTGGGGCCAAATTTTAGACTGAGCATCTGCTAGAGGCCTCAAACAATAGAAGCAGAAATCCACAAAGGGATGTGGTGTGCAATTCTGTGTGCAATCTGGTCACCATAATGCAGTGATTCTCAACTAGGGTTTGAGATTCTTTCAAAGGTGTTGCACAATGTTAGCTATGTTAGGTGTGCAATACAATTCACAAGATAAACACAGATTTCAAATGGAAATCTTTAGTGTGGAAAACACTCTGACTTGTGGTCTTTCTGAGTTCTTTGCAACAGAATTACGCTATTATTTTTCTGTAGTCAAAAACAAGTGAAAAATAAGAGCTGGCATTTTCCAAGCGCTGCCCTGAGTCTATGGAGGAGTGCCTTGGGTCTATCAAGAGATGCCATCAATCTGAAAAGGTTGATAATCACCACCATAATGGAATCAACAGCCTTGAGTTGGGAGTTTTAACTTGTTTTTTGACTACAGGAAAATAACAGAGCAATTCTTCTGCTGCAAAGAACCTAGGAAGACCAGGACAGGTTACAAAGTTTTTGATACCAAGGATTCCTAGTTGAAATCTCTGGGTTTATCTTGTGAATCATGTTTGCACTCCTAACAGTACTAACATTGCATGGCACCCTGTGTCATCCTTAAAAGGCTTTCAAAGCAGCCCAGGTTGCCAGGGCAGCTTAGTTGAAAATAATTGAATAAGGTATAGCTGCCTGGAGCAAGCTGAATAAACTTGGATGAGGTGGTAGCAGATAAATTCATTTTCCATCTTTTATGACTGGCTTCCCTGATGTGTGAAACATGTTCAGTGATCTGCAGTACATTGACTGGACCTTGTTGGGAGTTGCTTACTGCTGCACTTTGATTACCTCACTGATAATTTGTACAAACTTTTTTTTTGCTTCCAATTCATTGCCATGTAGATGATACCTTGTGTTAATGGTAAAAATATAGCCTGAAATGTTTGTCCTTAAAATTCTTATTGACAGACATCAGTATTGCCAGGGAGTTACAAAATCTATACATAACTCTTATTCTAAAATATACAAGGAGCAAGACCAGTAGCATGTTCCCTTGAAAAATAAAATTATATACAGGATCTGTGTGTGTGTATATAAAATTATGTATATGATTTGTGTGCATATGTACACTCACACACATACACACAAATCATCTATGATTTTTTATAATATATATACTTTGTGAAATGTATACATTTTGTAAAATTTATAATTTGTAAAATGCATATATATGAAACACCACATATCAATCAGAAAAACAGTAAGCAATCATTTGCCAACTGCCAGTCTCACAATGTACCTGAGTTCAGAAGAGTATTGCGCTGTTTAGATGCACATAATATAGACCAGAATGAATCCTGCAGCACACAGCTTGGAATTTTTGTGGGTCTAGTAAAAAAAATATCTGAAGGATATTTTGAATTGCTTGGAAATCTATTCTCTATATTTCAAATTGTCACTCTACTTTTATTCAGTTGATATGAGTTTATGAGTTTACCTGAGGAAAGCCTTTACAAAATATAGTTAAACCACAAGAGTTTAAGCTGAGGTATAGGATCATCTCCAATCAGTGAAATTCAAAGTGCATGTTAAGCACTATTTATAAGTATGAAGAGTTCCGCTTGCTTTAAAAGCCGTAAAATATGATATTTTGAACTGCTTAAAATCCAAAACAGACAAAAAACACTAAGAAGCACAGAGGAGCAATTTATTTAGAAGGTTTTTTTTCCCACTGAGGTTTTCAGAAGAATCTTTCAGAGGGAATTGCATTGAGAGTAGGATTGCATGGTAAATTGAGATAACCAGAGCTATATGCGCTGTAGAACACATGCTGGATTTACCTCTGTAAATCCAGAGAACTCCACAGCAATCAAAGAAAAAAAATGTTTCATGATGCTGTTCAAAGGTTACACCAGAGCATTTGTTCCTGTTGCATTTTCACACAGCATGTAACACACAGAAGCTCAGCTGTAAAAACAGTAAGAATGTTTGACTTGGACAATAAGCCTGGCATACACATCTGTTTATGTTTACCACCAAATCTGAGCAAAAAATGTGATGTATTATAGCAAATGCCCCTCCTGTATGCTCCCCTTGAAATCCTCTTCGTTGTGCATTTTTCTTGTTTGGAGAAAAAGGGAAGTGGCTGCAATCTTGTGGATGGAATGGCATGAGATTTTGAAAAAAAGGCCTGTCATCTACACACTATGATTTAAACCTGCAATATGCCATGCATTGGATGGCTCCATGGCAGTTTACTGTAAATCTAGGAACTCCAATGTTGGAACAAGATTACTTTCATTGAAAGAAATAAAGACTAAACTTGGAGGTTTTCTAGCTTCTGCAGTTCAAAGAAGTAGTTTCAGCTGCCTGTGTGTGAGACTGCAGTGTGTGTATTAAGTCAATGTAACCTATTGCTTCACCACACAGCTGCATTTAAGGTCCCAAAACACTTTAAAATTACCTTCCTCTGTACTCAAGCACAGTAACAACGCTCGTGGCACTAAATAAGTGCTTGAGATAAGAATTAACATTTAGATCTCTTGTAAATAGGGCAACTTTTTCTTTTTAAACAGAAATGCATCTGCCTAGCTACGTTCTCTGAATCATGCAGCCCTATGTGAGTTCTGAACATAAATCTGCCAGACACTTCAAAAGACATCTTGAATTTAGAGCTTGCACAACAGAAGTCACTGCAGTTCATCCATTTTTTAGGTTTTTGTGTATGGATCTTATCAGGAAATGAGTGAGACAACAAGAATTTGCAGCTATGGTTCTAGCATTCCCAGACACATTTCTTTACTCCATATGGAGAAATACAGCTTTTAAAAATTTTTTTATACATTTAATATTTTCTAACTGATTTGCTGTTACATATCTTAGCCAAAATTAGACACATGTAGCTGGCTACAGAAATAATAGGTGTTTTTCTTAACCACACTTGCACTTGGTACAAATTGCTCTATACTACATTAACCATCTACTTGTGAATTTGCCAAATTATCTTTCAGGGTTTCAAAAACCTTAACTACAAGCCTGACCCCTTAACTACCAGCCTGCTCCCCCACAAAAGATTGAAGACTGGTGGCAAAGTATCACAGAATCATAGAAAAGGAGGGCTGGGACCCAGAGATTAACTCCTTGCCTTAGGCAGGATCATCCCTATCCAAACCATCCCATGCAAACCATAATCTAAGCTATTGAAGACTACTGGGAACCCTGACAGAACATTGAATAACACCCTAACCTGCCACAGGTAACGCCAGGGAATCACAGCAGCCAATGTCCTGCTTTTGTGAAATGTTCTCAATATACGCTCAAGAGATCCAGGAGAGATGGCCACACCCCACACTACAGAGGAAGGCAAAACACTCCACAGGCTGTACCAATCTGACCAAGGGGTAAAATGCCTTCCTAACCCCAAATATGGTGATCGGTCTGACCCTAAGACCCTCTAGCCAGGGACCTCTGGCTTTGGTCCCAGCAGGAGAATTGGCACACTCCAGTCAAAGTCCCCAGCCTTGGCTGTAACCAACACCCAGTGCCTCTGAGGGAGGCTTAAAAACACTCTGACACGTGTAGCAGAATTGGGTAGGGGGTCAGGGACAACCAGGGAATCCCAGAAGCATGGGAAATACCCAGAGTAGAACATAGGCATAGTATTCCAGCCTAGATCATCTCTGACCAGTGATTGTGCAACTTCTTGAACACCTAGAGTGATGAGAGTCCACAACTTTCCTAGGCCATCTATTCTACTGCCTCACTGTTCTCACGGTGAAGAAGTTTTTGCAGATAGCCAGTCTAAACTTATTTTGGTGCAACTTCAATCCATTGGTCTGAACCATCCTCTCTGCGGCAAGAGAGAAAAAGGTGCTTTCCCTCTTCTTTATGGCAGCCCTTCAAGTATTTGAAGACTGCTATCCAGTACCCCCTTAAGCACTTTTTCCAGAAGCTGAACATGCCTAGCTCCTTCAACCTTTCCTCATACAATTTACTTTCCAAGCCCTTGATCATCTTTGTTGCCCACCTTTGGACCTTCTCTAACTTCTCCATGTGCTTTTTAAAAATGTAGAGCCCAGAACTGCACACAATAATCCAGATGGGACCTAACCAGCACTGAGTAGAGAGGCACTATCACCTCCCATGCCTTGTGCCTAAATGTAGTTCTGACAACTTACATCAATGGATGATTTGCCTCTAGAATGCTTTTTGTCTCTGATTTTAGTGGGAGTAAGAATGGGGCTTTTCTTTGCAAGGTCGAATACTTTAAAGCAGCAAAGCTGTGTCATCTCGCCCATGGGGTCTTCCACTCCGTCCCACCATTTGGCAACAGAGGAGTGACCACAGCCCAGAGACACAGCAATTAATGCTGCCTCGGCTTTCCTGCCACCAAATTTTGGGCTTATGAGGAGTGCCATGGGCCAGATGATATGGTTCTGAGTACCAGATCATGCTGGTGTGTGGGGCTGGATAGGTTAAGCACTGCTTTAAAGCTATACGTTTCATATATATAACACTAACAATTTTTCACCCCTTGAAAATACACAATGAAACTTCAGACCCAGTCTTCAGAAGGACTAATATTCCAAGTACTTGAGCCACAAGGATCCTATCTAATCTTACAAGCTGTAGTTACCTAAAATTACTATGCTCACCCAGAGTTATCGTAATTTTGGCAAAGCCAAACATTTAGACATCTAAGCCTGCCTAAGGTCATTTAGGTTCATGAACTGGGTTTCACAGTTCCTGAACACAAGTCCTGGAGGAACTTAATCTATGAGGTATACGCCCAGGAAGGATGCCAAACACTCACTCACAGCACTGGAGTCATTGCTTGTTACCATGTTAATTAAAGAGCTTGCTACCACATTTCATGCGAGAGCCTAATTGGAGCATTCAGTCAGGACGAGAAATATGGGTTTAAAGAGGGCCTAGAGCTAGGGTGACCATGTCCCAGTTTGGCTGGGACAGTCCCAGATTTCGTAGGCTGTGCCAGCATCCCAGTTAGTTAGTGAAAATTCAAACAAAATCCCAGGATGGTGCCATCCCTCTCACATTGCCCAGCCTGGCTCCTCCTGAGCAGCTGTTGGAGGTGCGGTGCAGACTGAGCTGAGCACTGTTTCTCCTGCCTGGGATAGGAGAGTGCTGCTGTGAGCAGGGGCTGGTCACCTATGTGTTCACCCGTTTGCAGTAGTCAGGACCGGAGAGCGGTTGCTGTGGTGGGGCTTCCTTGGGATGGGGGCAGGGCAGCTTGGACCCCTGCCTTGAGGGAAGTGGGGGTATCTCCCCCCATCCCTCCCACCCAAGCTGCCGGAGACCCGTGTTTGGGGGGACAACTCTGGTTAGGTTACCATATTTCCAGTTTCAAGAATGAGGACGCGTGTGCATTGGGGATATGCCACTGATATGGCAGTGATGGCAGTAATATGCCAGTGCTCTGCCCCTGCCCCTGACTCCCAAGCCACAGGCCCCCCAGCCCTGCTGCTGCCCCTCACTCTGAACCCACAGTACCCCACCCCCGAGGCCATGCTGGTGTCCCTCACTCCTAACCCACACCCTCCCCCACAACCTTGCTGATGCCCCTCACTCCTGACCTGCCCCCTGGCACTGCCTGTGCCCCATGCTCCCGACCCACTGTCCCCCACCCCCCTGGTGCCCCTCACTCCCAAGCCACAGCCCCCCCTCCCAGCCCTGCTGGTTCCCCTTATTCCCAACCTGCAGCTCTGTGCTCTCCCCAGCCCTGCAGTATCTCCCTGCTGCTCCACCCCTGGAAGCAAGAGCAAGGGCACCAGCCCCAGTGCTGCCAGGCAGGCCACGCATCTCCCTCCTGCCCCCAAAAGGTGCCCCCCCACTCCCCTCCTAACATCCAGAAAGCTTCCCCCTGCACTGGCAGGCATCCACCCCGCTTATGCACCCATCCCCTCCCATACACACACACCTGGACAGTCCCCAAGCCCTGGCTCTCCAACTCCTGCACCCAGGCTCTGCCCTGAGACTGTGGCCCTGGCTGCACAGCCCCACCAGGGGGGACGCCTTGTTGGACCTAGTACTGGCCACGGGTGATGACCTGGTGAGGGGGCTGCGGGTGCTCGACCACCTGGGCGACAGCGATCATCGCCTGCTGGAATTCACCATCCAGTGCAAGGTGGCAAAGGCATGCAGTAAGGCAGCGGCCCTAGATTTTAGGAGGGCAGACTTCAACGAGCTAAGGAGGATAGTTGGAGAAGTGCTGAGGTCCCAGGAGGGAGGGGAGCCAGGTGTCCAAGGAGAGTGGTCGCTCCTTAAGGAGACGATCCTCCAAGCCCAAAGGAAGGTAATCCCAACAAGGATCAAAGGGAGCAGGAGAGCACACAAGCCTCTGTGGCTCACCAAAAGAATCCGAGAATGTCTCCATGCTAAAAAGGAGGCTTATACCCAGTGGAAAGAAGGGGTCATCACCAGGGAGGGCTATTCTGTAGTTGCTCGGGGATGTAGGGGGGCAATTAGGAAGGCCAAGGCAGAGATGGAACTGGGACTGGCTTCCCAGATTAAGGACAATAAGAAGTCTTTTTTTAAATACGTAGTGGGTAAAAAGAAGGTCCCGGGTAATGTGGGGCCCTTGCAGGACGCCATGGGAAACCTGGTTGTCACACCAGATGGCAAAGCTAACATGTTTAATGATTTCTTTGCCTCCGTCTTCCTAAGTAGGGACCAGAACAGCCACCTCCCTGCTGGGCCCCCCTCGGGCCCCGGGGGAGGCACACCTGGGCCGCGGGTTAGCGAGGATTTAGTTAGGGACCTTCTGGAGGGGTTGGACGTATTCAAGTCAGTCAGCCCGGATGATCCCCACACTAGAGTTCTAAAGGAACTGGCCGGGGTCATTGCAAGTCCCCTGACACAACTTTATGAGCACTCGTGGTGCTCTGGTGAGGTACCGGAGGACTAGAAGAGGGCCAACGTGGTCCCCATCTTCAAAAAAGGCAGGAAGGAGGACCCAGGAAACTATAGGCCGGTTAGTCTCACCTCGATCCTAGGCAAGCTGTTCGAGAAAATTATGCTGGCACACATCCAGGAGGGCCAGCAGGAGACTGCATGCTTAGGGGCAACCAACATGGGTTCATCAGTGGCAGGTCCTGTCAGACCAACCTGGTGGCCTTTTACGATCAGATCACCAGATCATTAGATGCAGGGGTAGCAGTGGATATAGTCTTCCTGGACTTCTGGAAGGCTTTTGACACTGTCTCTCACCCCGTCCTCATTAAGAAACTGGGGGGCTGTGGTGTAGACACCCACACAGTCAAATGGGTCGCCAACTGGCTGGAGGGCCGCACCCAGAGGGTGGTAGTGGATGGTAGGGGCAGTGGGGTTCCGCAGGGCTCGGTCCTCGGGCCCGCACTGTTCAACATCTTCATCAGTGATTTGGACGAGGGGGCAAAAAGCACCCTGTTCAAATTTGCTGATGACACTAAGATGTCGGGTGATGTGGGCACACTAGAAGGAAGCAACAGGCTACAATCAGACCTAGACAGGTTACAAGGGCGGGCAGATGTGAATAGGATGGGATTCAACACAGGCAAGTGCAAGGTGATGCACCTCGGGAGGAACAACTGGCACCATACCTACAGGTTAGGGAACTCCCTCTTGTCAGCACAGAGGCGGAAAAGGATCTTGGAGTCATCATTGACTCCAAGATGAACATGGGCCGGCAGTGTGGGGAGGCAGTCAGGAAGGCCAACCGTACCCTGTCGTGCATCCACAGATGCATCTCAAGCAGGTCCAAAGAGGTGATCCTCCCCCTCTATGCGGCACTGGTCAGGCCGCAGTTGGAGTACTGCATCCAGTTCTGGGCGCCACACTTCAAGAGGGATGTCAACAGCATGGAGAGGGTCCAGAGGAGGGCCACTCATATGATCAGGGGACAACAGGGCAGGCCCTATGAGGAGAGGCTACGGGACCTGAACCTGTTCAGCCTCCACAAGAGAAGGCTGAGGGGGGATCTAGTGGCCTGTTATAAATTAGTCAGGGGGGATCAGCAGGCATTGGGGGAGTCACTGTTCCCCCGAGCACCGCCAGGAGTGACCAGGAATAACGGTCACAAGCTGACAGAGGGTAGGTTTAGGTTAGATATCAGGAGGCGCTACTTCACGGTCAGGCCGGCTAGGGTCTGGAACCAACTTCCAAGAGAAGTGGTGCAGGCTCCTACCCTGGGGGTTTTTAAGAGGAGGTTAGATGAACATCTTGCTGGGGTCGTTTGACCCCAGTACTCTTTCCTGCCACGGCAGGGGGTCGGACTAGATGATCTGCTCAGGTCCCTTCTGACCCTAGAAACTATGAAACTATGAACTATTAAACTACTCTGTATTTTGTCAGGCACAGCACCAAGTGTGTTGGTGGCAGTCAGTAAGTAAAATCAATAAAAAGTATATGAGCAGTTCTTGATGTACTGCTGCTGATACATTTTTTTTCAGCTAGCATAATATTTAGTGATATGCAGAAGGGGCCCCCTGCTGGAGGGTGGCTGTGCATTGAAGTCAAAATATGTTATCCATTGTGCATAATTACTATGAGAAGCAAAGCAATAAATCCCAACATGTTTGTCTTTTTTACAAAATAGTATTACATTCTAATTCTAATCCAGCTGGGACAATAAAAGATTGAGTTATTTTTTGTCATTGAAAACCAAAACCTTATTCCTTAGCATAAATTTGACTGTTTCTGAGAAATATAAGCCTGTTTATCTCCTTGTGCCCTGTCTATACGCCTGTGCTTATCTCCCTGACTATGTGTTCTTAAGTAGATGGTGGCTTTGATTAGGGCTTACACAGGATCATAGTAGCTATACCAAGCAAGCAGAGATTACTTAGGCATCGTTTAGCATCAAGAAACTACCCACACTGGAAAATAATGCACTGGTAACAGAAAGATTGTTTCTAAGTCTCTCACTTCGTACTTGCCAGCTTCAATTTGGCCATGCTGGTAAGTAACAGAATATTGGCTTCATCATAACTGTTTTATCACTTGCTCTATGTAAGATAAGTTACAGATTTCAATTTAGTTTCTTGGAAACAATGTCAATATGCAGAAATAGCCATCAGGTTCAGTAAGCTTTTTGACAGCCTTTGTACACAGGCCAAGAACTGTTTGGGAAGGGATATGGACAGAGTAATAAATAATACAGAACTAAAGCAGGGATGTGAATCTTGCTACATGACAGCTCTGTCGTAACTGTTTTATATGCCCATTTCTATCCCACAGTAAGTGGCATATTGTTCCTGCAGTGATAATCTGTCACAGTTTAGATTTCACGTATTGCAGGATAGGAGCATATTGGCTATGGACATGTTGAGTTAGAAATTTTCTTTTGATTTCCAGTCTGTTGGAGAAGTAAAGTTTTGGGATGGTTTTCCAGGCAAAGTTGCGAGGGCAAAGAACCTGAATCACTTAGCAATTGAACTGGATAAGTTTATGGAAGGAATGGTATGATAGAAGTACAGGCATACCTCGGAGATATTGCGGGTTCAGTTCCAGACCACCGCAATAAAGCGAATATCGCAATAAAGCGAGTCACACGAATGTTTTGGTTTCCCAGTGCATATAAAAGTTATGTTTACACTATACTGTAGTCTATTAAGTGTGCAATAGCATTATGTCTAAAAAAACAATGTACATACCTTAATTAAAAAATACTTTATTGCTAAAAAATGCTAACCATCATCTGAGCCTTCAGCGAGTCGTAATCTTTTTGCTGGTGGAGGGTCTTGCCTCGATGTTGATGGCTGCTGACTGATCAGGGTGGTGGTTGCTGAAGGTTGGGGTGGCTGTGGCAATTTCTTAAAATAAGACAACAATGAAGTTTGCCGCATCGATTGACTCTTCCTTTCATGAAAGATTTCTCTGTAGCATGTGATGCTGTTTGATAGCATTTTACCCACAGTAGAACTTCTTTCAAAACTGGAGTCAATCCTCTCAAACCCTGCCGCTGCTTCATCAACTAAGTTTATGTAATATTCTAAATCCTTTGTTGTCATTTCAACAATGTTCACAGCATCTTCACCAGGAGTAGATTCCTTGACTTGCTCGACGCAGGGTTGCCACAAACCTTCAATTTGTAAAAAACGCAATATCTGCGAAGCGCAATAAAACGAGGTATGCCTGTAGATAGTCACGTTAGTCTGAAGTCAGGCAGAAGGCAAGGTAGATATGCACTTTATAGACTAACTAAATAAGATTACATATACAGCACAAACTTTCATGAATTTGAGCTCACTTCATCAGAGGCTGTGAGAGGACAGCAAACAGCAGTGTATAAAGTGGAGTGAGTGATTTGAATACAAAAGGTGAGAAAAGAGGAGGGAGAGGAAGGGAGAGGGGGACAATGTTGGGAGAGGTATACAACCAAAGAACCCATAGAAACAAAGGGGTCACAAAAGCGAATCCAGGTAATGGGATAAGAATCCATACTCCATGTTTAAACCATCCTTAAGGCAATCCAGTCTGTGGGTGGTTTCTTGTTCTGCAATTTCCCCATCAAACTGTGGGGTTTTTATAAATTTTGGTGCCTGAAAACACTAATCCTGAGATCAGTAATGGAGTATTCAGGGAGGTTACAGTGCTCTGACACAGGCCTTTGTGTCCTTCTGCAGCTGATGTCAGATGAGTGTTTATTTATTCTTCCACATAGAGATTGCCCTATCTGTCCACTGTAGCAGATGGACGTTGCAAGCAGATGATGGCACTATGACATCGGTGGAGTTGTAGGTGAATGAACCCTGAATTTTGTACTCATTGTTATTAAGTCTGATGATGTTATGGTCTATATTGATGTGGGGGAAGAGCAGGCATTTAGATCAATTGCAAGAACTGGCGCCTTGGTGGGAATGGGAGTTACCATATTTATTCAACTCCAAAATGAGTTTTTTCCCCTCATTCAATATGGGGTGGGGGGGGGTTGCCCAGCACAAGTCAGGGCCAGAGCCATGATGGAGGGTAAGGATTACCAAGGGGGCCAGGAAGTAGGAGGGGCAAGTGTAGCACTGCTGAGCCAATAAGTATGATGCTGGTTTTTCCTCCCAAGGCAGAGCGCCCCACACTTCTCTGCATTAAATGCCATCAGGTTTTGGTCCGCCCACCTTGTGAGCCTGTCCAGGTTGGCCTGTATCCCCAGCCTATTCTTTAGTGTGACAGCTTCCCCCAATAGTTTAATGTCGTCTGTGAAGTTTGCCAGTCTGCATCTGATGCCCGAATCCAGATCATTAATGAAAATGTTGAAGAGTACTGGCCCAAGTACTGAGCCCTGAGGGACACCACTATTCACCTCGTGTCATGTTGATTTGCTCCCATCAACCAGTACGCTTTGGGTCCAACCCCAGAGCCAGTTCCCCAGCCATCGGACTGTGAGATGGTCGAGGCCACAGTTTTCCAGCTTAACCATGAGGACCTTATGGGAGACCAGGTCAAAGGACTTCTTGAAATCCAGATATATGACATCAACCTTGTCTCCCTTATCTAGGCAATGCATCACCTGGTCATAGAAAGAGACAAGGTTGGTCAGGCAAGACCTTCCAGGAACAAAGCCATGTGACGAATCCTTAATGAGCTCATCTGATCGCCTGACCCATGCTATAAAAGACATCTGAAGTAAAAAAATTCCCTCAATTCTACGTGGAAACCCAGAAGCAATATGACATACCACCTGTCTCCTGTATTATGCCAGTGTTGTCTCAGCCTCTGTGACAGAAGGCTGCTGACTGGGTGGTACCTCCAGCACCTTGAATTCTGAATGAGGCTCTGTCTTTGAGCAGCCCAAGCTTAGATGAGTTACCCTTCCACATATACTGAAAACCAAAATATTTCAGGCACATTTTTTCTTTGCTGGACAGAATGAGAGAATAAATACAGGTTTCCCTCACTTTATGTTACTTCTGTTTGTGCGAATTCGCTCTTATGCGATGACCCTTTTTATACCAAAAATTTGTTATATGTAAAGTAAATTAATTCTTATGCAATTGGTGAGGTGAAAACCCACAGTCTGCTGCTACATGCAGTGCATTGTGGAAGTGATGCACACCAAAATATAGTCTCATATGTGGGTGTGTGCTTCTCACTCATTGTCTGCAACGTGTTTCTGTAGTTGCCATCCCCATTATGATAGCGCCCTGTGCTTGTGTGTACTGTCTGCTGTTGGTGAGTACCTAAATTGTCTTGTAAAAGTGGTAGAAATGGGTCTGGGGGTCAGTGCAGTCGAGGTCTTAGAACGTATCCCTATTTGTTACATTGTAAAGTGGGTTCCCTTTACGTGAATTCGAGTTATGTGCCGTTTTCCAAGAACACATATACGGCATAAAGCAAGGGAAACCTGTAGTGCTTGACAGATGTTTGTTACCTTAAGACGCAACTGGGAAGTGCTCATATACCACAGTAATGAGTATGGCATGGGATCTTCTACAGAACAGGACACTCTGTTTTCTGGGGTATTTCTGGAAGATTGTGGAGAGGATAAATTGTAATAACTTTAAAATGTTGTTATGCTTTTTGTGCTGGGCTTATGCAGGAAGACTTTTGACCATGTAATGTATTTAATGTGGAAAGAGCAATCTGTTAGATAACAAAGCCAGATAAGTCAGGGCAGACAGCCAGATAAGCACTCATTAGTTATAAAACTTTTTTTTTCTTAATCTAAACTCTTTTTTTCCAGGTATATATTTTTCTGCTAGCCCTTTAGAGTTAACTCCCACTCAGGAAGAGTGAATTAGATTTTTTTTCTTGCTCATCTATTGTAGAACTCTTAACTAAGTTCTGTCTGCCAAACATTATTACTGGTGTTGATGTGTGAACCAGAGCCAAAAATCAAGCTGTGCTCCAGTTTGAGGCTCAGTTTTCAGGAATGGCAGTAGGAAAAGCCATTGTTCAATTTTAAAAAGGGGCAAGCTTGGTAGACAAGACAGTAAGAAAAAAACAACATGGAACTGCACAAAACTGTTTTCCTTAGTCATTTTTTAAAATCTGAATAAATTTTAAAAAGAACAAGAGAGTGAAAAATCAGACCATAGAGAGTTAACTGCTAATGTCAACTTTTTGGGGGGAAAAGTATCATTCCTTTAGCTGACACATGATATTCTATTTCTAATAATTCTTCCTGTGGTTAGTAACATACTCCTTACCTTCCCGCTGGGAGGAATGTTGTCCCAACCGCAAGTTTTTCCCCCCCACACACCTACAAGTATTTTAATCTGTTGTTTCTTCTGTATCTTGATTTGGAAGATGAACACAAATGTTTAATGTTTTTTTGTAAAACCAGTCACCCTTTTAGAGATTTTTTTGCCTCCAAGATAAAAGCTTGGATTATATGTTTCTATGTTGTTTCCAAATCCTCATTACCATCCTCTCTAACCTCCTGCAATATATTAGTTCAGAGTATGTTATATCGTGGTGAATTACATTGCTTTAATTTGGCTTTTTGGAGTGCTCTTGCTGCTGGCAATCTGATTTGACCTCAAGCTTTCCAAACATATTGGGTATCATTTGATACTAATCTCATTGCTGCTGGAAAGTACTAATATTCTATATGAAAAGATTTTTGTAGAACAGCTTTACATGATGTATGTCTGCTAATTCAAGGTTATCAGTTAATGTAGTTTATGCAAATACTTTTGAACAAAATATAATGCAGGATCAATATTATAAAGTGAATGTACCATATTTACTTAAATCTAAGCTGGCCCTGAATTTAAGATGGCTTCCTAATAATCAGATTCTATATATGGAAAATATATAAATTTGTTATAATTTTCCAGGTATAGAATCTTATTATTGGAAAGATGTCTTAAATTCATCCCACCCCATCACTGCTACTGCAGAGAAAGCAGTGGCTGGAGAGGATCAGGTAGCCCCCTTGCCCTCTGCCCCTCCTACTTCTTCCCCTTGCAGTCCATGATTGTGGAGCTGGGCAGGCTGGAGAGGCTGTTCCACAAAACAGGCTCCCAGCCCCCACCCTGCGATCACAGAGCTGGGGCTGGAAACAAGCTCCCTAGCCCCCACCCCACAATCATGCAGCAGAGGCTGGGACCTTCCCCAGACAGGTCCAAGCCCCATGCCCCAAGTAGGTGATAGAGGCCTGGGGCCTGGAAAGAGCTGCAGGTCCCAGCCCTCTGCCCCAATGTGCCAGTGGGGCACCTAGCAGTGAGCCCCTGGCTGGGTGGGGAATTCCCTCCCACACAGGGGCTCGCTGCTAGCTGCCACATTGGTGGATGGTGGGACCTACTCCTCCCCTGCAGGTGTTTCCGAGTCCCCTGTCCCTAGCTGGGGATCCAGGTCCAGGAGCTCCCTGCTGCCAGGGTAAAGGGACATTGTCCCCACCTAGGCTCCAGTGGCAGAGCCCGCTCCAGCAGCATGCAGCCTCCTGGGGGCAGGGAGCAATCTGTCAGCCCCTGGCAGGAGGCAGCAGTCCCCTAGCCCCATGCTCCCTCCCTAGGCTAGGACCTAGATGAAGTCTAGAGCTCCCCCTGGCTGCTGTAGGGGACTGGTACAAGACCAAAGGGGTTGGAAGCAGATTGCTGTCAGGAACAGCAGATCTGTTCCTGCATTCCTGCACATATAGAAGCTTGACTGAGGTGGGTTTATTCTAATTTACTCTAGTATACAGAGAGTATTGACTGGTGGAACTGAGTCATCATGGCAGAGGGTGGTCAGTGGGATGCATTAGGGCTCTGTATCGGGACCAGTGCTTTTCAACATGTTCATCAACAATTTGGACTTGGGTATTAAAAGCAGACTAGCCAAGTTTGCTGATGACACCAAACTACAGGAGAGTGTGATCATGCTCAAAGACTGGCTGGCAATACAGGTCGGCCTGAACAGGCCTGTGAGATAGGCAGACCTCAACCAGATGTCATTTAATATGGAGAAATCTAAAGTGCTCTGTCTGGGGAGAAATAATCCACAACACACTTACAGGCTCGGCAGTGCTACGCTTGTTAGCACCACATGTGAACAAGACAACAAAATGAATATGAGCCACCAGTGTGATGCTGTAGCTGGCAGAGTTAATCAAACACTGGCATGCATCTACTGAGGCATTATTCTCCCTCTCTACTTGGCCTTGGTGAGACCACAGCTGGAGTACTGCATCTAGTTCTGGGCACTGCACTTCAGGAAGGATGTGGAGAAGCTCAAGAGAGTCCAAAGAAGAGCCACACACATAATTTGAGGCCTAGAGACCAGATCCCAGATCACATGAGGAGAGGCTGAAAGACTTGGGACTTTTCAGCCTGGAAAAGAGAAGACTCAGAGGGTACTTGGTGGCAGCCTATAAATATATGAAGGGTGTACATCAGGGCCTGAAGGAGCATCTGTTCACCAAGGCCCCTCAGGGGAGGACAAGAAGTAATGGGCACAAGCTGATTGAGGATCACTTCAGGCTAGACATAAGGAAAAACTTCTTTACAAGTTAAGTGCCAAGGGTTTGGAACAGGCTTTCCCCAGAGGTGGTATAGTCATCCACCCTGGTGATCTTCAAAATGTTTTGATGCCCATCTTGCTGGGGTTATCTGACCCCCAGCAGTCTTTCCTGCCCAAGTGCAGGTGGGCTGGACCCAATGATCTGTAAGGTCCCTTCCAGCCCTAAAAACTATGAAACCCTGGAGTAAATCCTGCCCGACTAACCTGGTCTCCTTTTATAATCAGGTCACAAAGTCCCTGGACGAGGGGGTCGAGGTGGATGTTGTTTTTCTGGACTTCAAGAAGGGCTCTGACACCATTTCCGACCACATTCTCTCAAAGAAACTAGGTGACTGTGGCACTGATACCTACACAGTCAGATGGGTGGCAAATTGGCTAGATGGTCGCACCCTGAAGGTGGTGGTGCATGGGTCATTTTCAACCTGGACGAATGTGGGCAGTGGAGTCCCCCAGGGCTCGGTCCTGGGGCCTGTACTGTTCAACATCTTTATCAACGATCTGGATATGGTGGTGGAAAGTACACTGTCCAAATTCGCTGATGGCACCAAGATGTGGGACAAGGTGGGCATGCTGGAGGGGAGGGACAGAATCCAGCTAAATCTAGACAAATTACAGAGGTGGGTGGATGAGAATAGGATGGAATTCAACGCAGACAGGTGCAAGGTGCTGCAACTAGAGAGGAGGAACCAGCAACACCCCTATAGGCTGGAGAACACCCTTCTTGTCAACACAGTGGCAGAAAGGGATCTTGGAGTCATTGTTGACTCCAGGATGAACATGAGCCGCTAATGCGAGGAATCGGTCAGTAAGGCTAGCCACACCTTGTTGTGCATCTATAGATGCATCACAAGCCAGACCAGGGAGGTGATCCTTCCCCTTTATGGTCAGGCCACAGCTGGAGTACTGTGTCCAGTTGTGGGCGCCACACTTCAAGAGGGATGTGGCTAGCATTGAGAGGGTCTAGAGGAGAGCCACTTGCACGGTCAAGGGGCAGCGGGTCAGGCCCTACAAAGAGAGGCTAAAGGACCTGAACCTATTCAGCCTCCACAAGAACAGGCTGAGAGGGGATCTGGTGGCCATTTACAAACTCACCAGGGGGGACCAGCAGGAATTGGGGGAGGCTCTGTTCCTCCATGCACCACCTGGGGTTACTAGGAATAACGGCCACAAATTGTTAGAGAGAAGGTTCAGGCTGGACATCAGGAGACATTACTGTACACTTAGGGCTGCCAGGCTCTGGAATGGACTCCCAAGGGAGGTGGTGCTCTCTCCTACCTTGGGGGTCTTCAAGAGGAGGCTGGACAGATATTTGGCTGGGATGTTATGACCCCGCACTCATTCCTGCCTGGGGCAGGGGTTCGGACCTGATGATCTGTTTAGGTCCCTTCCAACCCTAAGCACTATGAAACTTTAAACCTACTCCACAGCAAATGCACATGTAGATGCGCCCAAAGGCAGCCAAAGTTCTGTATGCAACAGCCTGCATGCACCAGGAAACTGTATCTGTAAATAATATGAGGTGCTCTTTGTGCACAGTTGTCCTGGGAACCTCACCATCTTCCTCCAAACTGCGTAAGACTCTCCTTTGTGTGATGCCTACAATATAACTTTAACAGTTAATCAGAAGCTACAGCACAAGAGCTGCTTATCCCACTGATCAGCATTTCCTCACAGTCCTCCCTTCTGTTTGTAGTATTTGGCTGTTGTCTCTCGTCTTTTATTTGCATTGTCAGCTCCCTGGGGCATGGCCTGTCTTTTCATTATGTCTGTACCTTCACTTTAAAAAGGGACCCTGATCCAAACTTTGGACCCCTATGCAAGAAATCAGTAGTAAAATTAACAAAATAAACAAATAAATAAAACTATGGGACTAGGCACTTGTAAATGTTGTTTACTACTTTACATGTATGCAGTTGTAGCAGCTGTACTCACAGTGTGCATATCTGAATGAGCATCTTATTTCTGAAAATGTGGAACCAATTCCTTGGCTTATGTAAACTTTCTTAGTCCTACTGACTTTAACTGACTTACTACAATTTATGTAAGTTAAGAATTTGCCTGTAGCACTCAAGCACCTGATCTAATGATAAGTCTTGTTTTACATGTGCGTGCACACACACACACAAATTCTTTTATCCTTCATAAAGTTATAGCTAGTTATTTGTTTTCTCATGTTGCTAACGATCAGTCAATAGTCTTCAATTTTTTACATGTATTTTCACTTCCATTCCAGTTCAGAAAACACAGTTTTCATGGCAGAGTCTTGAATAGTATTTTAAGGATACTGGCAGAATAAGAGTCTATGTTCCAGGCACATTACACTCGTGGAATATTGATATGATGACCTCAATAGCTTTTGTACATGGGAAGAGCACTTTAAAGTAAATAAAAGCAACATGGATGAAAATACAACATTCAGCACTGTGTGTTGCTGTGACTGCAAACCTGAAACAAGCCAAAATGTGTTATAATGTGTTATCAAAGCACCTAGTACACTGGTAATTAGAAAAGATTATCTATATTGTGCACCAAGGAAAATCTGTTCAACATGGTTCACCTAGCTTGTTACTTCTTTCTATGTAGTCGGTAACATAACATTAATGTAAAACAGTTGTGCAGCTGCAATGCAATATGCTAATCTGTATTACCACAAATTTGTTTTCAAAGGGTAATTTTAAGTTGTACAGGTCTCCAAAATAAGATAACTAGGGTATACAAAGTCTAGTTTTTCATGTTGCTCCCTGGATGTTCTACACTAAAACCACTGGATCTGATTCTGTTGCCAATGTTGTGATATCTTTCACCATGTCATTTTAACAGGTGTTTTCTTCACTGATTTTTATAGGATACCTTTTTTAATTTTTGCAAGCAAAAGCATTTAAATATTACAAACAAAGTGTGCTGTATTCTAGTAATTTTAGTGGGGGGGTTAAATCCAGGTTGTGAAAGCACTAGGAAAAAAAGAAAGTTAAGTAGACAGCCTAGACAGGGGGTATTTAAATTACCAAATAGAGCACTCTTATCTCTAATTTCTTTGGTTATTTATAAATTAACAGAGAAAGGAACTTTCCTGACTAGTTGCAATTTGCTTATGAATGGACAGTCAATGTTCCTGCCTTGTTAGCTTCAAAGGTTGCTGATTTCAAGTGAAAGACTTGCAACCAGATATTTAAGGAACAAATATAATCCCTCAGTCTGACTGGATGTAGGAAACTGATTAATCACCTGCATGAACTTTCAAAAAATGAATCATGCCACATATATACAAATTAAACTGGGCTGTGGTGATCAATCCTGTTACAAAATGGAGATGAACTAGAGATCAGATCATCTTAGATTCAGATCCTGATGCCTTTATACTATTTAAACTCATTCCTTATTCTGGAAGGAAAAAAACATCCAGCAATGTCAGTGTTGGAGTTAGAATCTTCAAAGTCAAAACCTATGATCAGTCTGCAATGATAGGTTTCAGCCACTAGAGAGCAGATGTGTTTTGGATAGTGTTAAATCTATGACAAGCTTTAAAGTATAGAGCCAACAGCCACTAGCTCTCGTCTTACAAGTTTCAGTCTCAGTACATACATCACTTTCATTTTTGCCTTGTCCTAGACACAAACGAGCCTTTCCATTACTGAGATCTATTTATTTCAGAAAGGTTAACAAAGGAACTCAATAAAGAATGCTCTTGTTTTCAAGAAAGGTAACCTAACTGAAATTCTGAACATACAGAGAAAAAAAGCAAAACATTCATGAAAAATGGGGTGTTACCATAACATCAGTAACCTTTATTATTATTTCAGATGCATATAATATAAGAACACTGTTGCATAGCATAGCCATAAGCTGGTGCAAGCTGATCAACATAAATGAAATGGTTTAGTTGTTTTAAGTGTTTAAAACCATGCTTCCTTTACTCAAATGTCCCATCCTCTTTGTAATATCAAGCCTACTTAAAAGCACTCTGAATGCACCACTTGTCCGCTTAAGGTACTGATTTTTTTTTGAAGTGCTCAGATGTCTATGTTCATTGAGCAATATGGCCAATATCACTAACGTCTACCTTTCTCTGAAGGGTGCATCAGTAAAATTGTATTTGTAGCCAATGGGAATTGGCTATGCTCCCACTTGGACCACACACACATGGTCAGAGGCTAAAGACTGAAAGCCCATTAAGGAAACTCTACATTTCCCTACCTTATATGTAGTACACTACAATAAGTTCTCCATGAAGAGATATTTTCAGAGCTATCCTTCACTTGCTTGTTGTCAGCATGCACTGAAAAGCTACTCAGTTATGCCTGTATTCTTAGGGTGAAATACAGGGTTTATTAAAGATACCAACAAATGCAGACTTTGATACTGGCCAGTTTTCCCAAACCTGGAATGTACTTACAGAATCATTTTAATTGAGATTAACATTATTTGAGGCACATTCATATGTTGTAAAATTGGTGCCACATCTGTTCCCTGATAAATTGTTAAATTATATCATGCCAAGCAATGGTTTTCAGAAATACTGCATGCCAAAACTGAGATAACTTGGGTGGTCCTTCACTAGTTATATATGCTTATAAGTAAATACCTTTCCTCTGACTATTTCAAAGCGCTTCCTAAATATAGGCAAGAACAGAATCTGGAAGAAGAGCTCCAGCTCTGTCTCCAACATCAAACAATGGATTTCAAGAAAGCAGTAGAACTGTCAGCATTTTGTACACAACATGTTCCAGTAAAATGAAAACAACAGGAAAATGCAATATTGAGACTTGCTAAAAAGTAAAAGTAACAAGGTAAATGTAATAGCTAGGTCTCATGAGGCAGTCATCAAAATAAAAAGGAAATCTCACACACTTGTGTCTTATACCGCATGCTCTTTATTAACTAATTCCTGGGCAGCAGCACAGCTGCAACATGCTAAACTGAAAAGAAGTAAAGGAAAGCTATTGTCCTGACACTTCATTTTTTGAGATCCTTGCAATCATAAAGTTTTTCTCTTGGACTCAGTGCATGTCCACATGTGCATGATGCATGCGTGTAAAAACAATGATCTAGATAATTGCATAGTTCTGGATATAATGAAGATTTATATTTGAGAGGTGCAGAACTTTAAGTGCTTATGAATCAGAGCCTCAGATGGGCTATTTACAATAATTTAAAGCAGCTGAGAGACTGGTCATAAACTCTTAGCTTTCAAATTTTATTTAAGTATTGATTTTTGTTGCAAACCAGCAAAGCAACAAATCCTTACTGAGAAGTAGCTATTAGGCAAGCTTAACATTGAAAAGACCATCCATCTTTGAGTTGCCCATGCCACAAAACAATCTTATGTTATTTACACTTGCATGCTTCAAAAATGCGAGTGGATGAACACGTTTTCAAATCATCACATCCATACATTGGCTGAGACTATCATGGAAAATATCAAAGAAAAATAACAGAGCAACGATCCTAATGGAAGTCCTACAAAATCTTAACTATAAAAATCTGCTAGGAATATCATGCTTTAATAAAGAGTAATATGCTTTTTGCAAAGTATCTACATTCTCAAGTTGTTCTGTCACAATTCTTGCCTTTTTAGTATTAGTTGTTAGAGTTAAAATGGGATTGGGAACAGAAGGCAAACAAACAGTTACAGCAATCCACTGGACCCAGTTCCACTGCCAAGGAAGATGCACCTCACTTGGCTACTGTCCAGTTTAAATTCAAGTTACATTTCACATTGTTTACATGGCTCCCTACTAGCATTTTAAAGCAGGGCTTAAGATCAGCATGAGTAATGTGAGCAAAGTGACAAGATGCCATTCTCTATAACAATAGACAACAGAAGTAAGGAAAACAGCAAACATTGATCAGTCTTGTCATATGAGGTGCTGCTTTTCAAAAGGTACTTTATGGCAGCTCATTTACATTCTTCCTAGACTGTTAGGACAGTTGGCTTTGTTGTCTTAATTGGTTTTTAGATATTTACTTATTTATTTATTTACTTTTGAAAGCAAAACCTTGAAACTTGAAAAGTGATGTTGTTGTTCATCAATTCCTTAATCCAAAGATTCAGTTTGTCATCCTTTTGCTAACAATAGACCCAGCTTCAGAAACTACTGATATCAATTAGGGTTCTGTGGAAGGAATACAGGCTCTTGTGAAGAGCCAAGAGTCAGGCCTTGTCTCAATCCATATGTTGCTGGCTTGGTTTAGTGGTGTAGTCCCCTAGTGTGGACATAGTAGTTTATGTATTAAACAGTCAAAAGTCAGCCCAAGCCCAGCTAGCCCATTGGGTTAGGGCAGTGATGCCAGTTGCGTACTGCTGGCCACAGAAAATAAATCATGTAGCAAGCATCACATCTGGCTTCCTTTGACTCACTTATGCCTGTATAAAAGTGGTTTGACAAATTGTTAGCTATATTAGCCTGAAGGCATGCAGAAGGCAGGGCAGTGTGGCATCTTAAAGACTGATTTAGAGAAGCATATTTTTAATATCTGATGAGGCCGTTAGGTTAGGGACATTCAAAAAGTCTGAGCCTGAATTAATTCAATCTTTGCAGGTTAGTCTAACCTGGGTAGGCTGAACCGGTTTGTAATCATCCAGACTTCCCTTATAGGGGAGGCACTGGTATAGCCACTAGGCCATACTGCTTCCCTCCACTGCAGCTGAGGATATCCCATCGGAAATCAGCCTGACCCCAGCTCCCATGGCAGGAACCTGACCATCCTGCAGATGCCAGATGCCAGGTACCTTCAAGGGCCTCACAGGAGTTCATTATATCTGTGGCCCCAAACTGCCCACAGGGGTCGGCCCACTACAGGTCCATCCTGTGAATTAGCCTTGTGACTGGGGGTGAACCCTGAAGAGCCTCAGCTGCCTGAGGAGGAGGTGGACACACAGTGCTAGGCCTGTAAGTAGATGGCAGAGACAATTATTTATGGTATATTGCTTTATTAATTTCTATGCGGGATGGATGCCATTGGTGACAGACCCTTACCAGAGTCACAGGGCTTAGCCAACTCACGTTGGTCCCAAACTGCTTTGTTATTTTCTTCTCATCTCACATCTTTTTAAGACAGGTGCCTGAAAAGGCCACATGTCTATCTCAACCATTACTGGAATACCCGAATGGAAAGGAATGGGGTGTAGGGGAAGCAAAGCCCCACATAAGATGCCGAGATGCTGAGACTTGTGCCCATCTCAACAAACCTTGTACCGTCAGGCACCACCTCCTGATGTCCTTTGTATTAACATCAAGTCATGACAGGTAGGATCTAGAGAATGGGGGGCAAAACACCCATTGAGAGTGTAGCACCCAGGCGCTATCCTGCTGTGGTCCTTTGGCCAGGGTCCCACCACAAAGACATACCCCTGAAAAAGGGTAAAATTCTGAGGAAAAGGTTTTTTTATTTGTTTGCTGGGTTTTTTTAAACATAAATTTGGTTGTAATAAATGTTGACCAAGATTCAAAGCTTTCAATTATCATATTTACTTGAATCTAAGATTAGGGGTTGTTTTCTCATTCACCAATCTTAGAACTGAATAAGGGGAGGGGGGCAGTGGTTGCATCTCTAATTCCTACCCTGAGGCCAGGGTTGGTGTTGGAGCCACAGCTGCTTCCCCCCACACACCTGCCTCCTGAAGCCTCTGGGCATGGAGCACAGAAAACATAATGCCTTCAACTCCTGCCCAGCCATGCAACAGTGGTGGCAGAAGCAGCAGCTCTGGCTCTAGGGCTGCCACCATCTCAACCACTACTGCACAGCTGAAGGCAGCATGTGTTTTGTGACCTGAGCCAGAGTGGATCCCCAGCCAGAGCTGTGATGAAAAGGTAAGCAGTGGTAGCACAGGGGGAGGAGGGACAGGCAGCACATGGGGAAAGTGCTGGGGGGGTAACATGTTCTGCAGGGGGCAGGTGGGAGGGCCACAAGTGGTGGAGGTGTAGGCACTGGGGAGTAAAGACCCTGCAAAGGGCTGTAGGCCTGGGGCATGCAGGCACTGAGGGAAGGGGTGGGGACAGGCAGTAGGAGGAGCTAGTGGTAGGAAGGACAGGTGACAGGGTTTAGGCATCAGACCACTTGACTCCCCTTCTTCCTATGTGGGGAGGAGGGGTGAATTTAAGACCCTCTAAAAATTAGATTCTGGCCATAACAAATGTATACATTTATAGATTCTAGGTATGGGCAATGTATACATTTGTTATCATTTTCCATGGTTAGAATCTAATTATTGGAGGGCTGTCTTAAATTTGAAGTCATCTTGGATTTGGATAAATACAGTATTTCTTGTCATGTATCTTTGATGTATAATATATACTGTAACCAGACCTTTTTCAAGGGGAGGGGCATTTTTAGACTGGAAAATATAGTAATATTTGCATAGTTCCGTGCTCAAATTTATCAAGAAACTGTAAGAGTTGCTGTGCTACTTGGACTGATTCCCTGAGACTTGTGCAGAAATACAACAAAGACAATCTCTCTGAGCTCTACTCCACACAAGCCATGTGTCTTCCAGTTCCCTCTTGGCCCCTCAGCCCCTAAGAATCTGCATGCTGTGGTGTGAATCTGCAAGGTAGTGTGGATGTGTTTCATTCTCAGCGATGGTATTTCATCATAACAACCACCACATTATTTTTTTCCTGAGCTTGCTGGGGGTTCATGTTGGATAGAATGTCAGTCATCCAGCTCTGCCTCACTCTTCTAGCATGCTGTGCCTCCTCCAAACTCAAAAGAAAGATGATTCAGTTGCTAAAGCTCAGGGTGATCTGGGTTTATTGTGTTGCTTGGCCAATGACTTCTCATTTGACCCAGGGGCAGTTTAAGCTTGCAACGATTCTATTCCACATCTGTACAACTGTGGTCATTCAACTTCCCTACCTCACAGGGGTATTAACAGAATACATAGATTAGGATTTGAGAGCCCCATGAACTTATCTCACAGTGATTCTCAACCTTTTTAGGCTTGAGGCATTCCCTTGGAAAATACCAGCTCCGTGTTTTCACTTGGTTTTTGACTACAGAAAAATAACAGCCCAATTCTGCTGTTGCAGAGAACTCAGGAAGACCACAACAGGTCAGAACGTTTTTAACACTATGGATTCCTATTCAAAATCTCTGGGTTTATCTTGTGGTTCATGTTTGCATATGTAACAGTACTAATACTGCATAACACTTTGTGGCACCCTTTGAAAGACTCTCAAGGTACACCTCTCTGCAGCACCTTGGTTGAGAATCACTGGTCTATCAAGACTGGTGCTGTGGTAGGAGGCAGAGTATGAGGAGGGGAGCCCTGAAAAGAGGCCTGCCAAGTAAACAAGCTCATATGGCAGGTTACCATTACGATTAACAATCAGAGAGTGGGAAACAGCCCTATGGGCCACCTGGTTAAGGAGGGACACCTGGGCAGACAGATTAGCAGTTGCCCCAGGGCTGATAAAAGCAGATACCGGAAGGAAGGGAAGGGAAAGAACTGCCAGATTAAAGGAGTCCCTTCTGCAGGGAGGGAGCTCCTGAGAAGACAACAGAGGGCACTTCTGGATGAGTGTGCACGTGCTTCTTGTGGCATCTCAAACCAGTTTGAAATGAGAGGCACTCTGAGAATGAAAACTTGTTCCTCGCACTGCATATTTGCAGCATGGGCTCTAAATTTTATCCCTGGATTTTCTGGTATCAAAAAAACACTCCAGAAAAAAGCAGGGCAGGGCACAGTTCCCCAGTGTGTCCTGGGGCAAGCTTGGGCTCGGACCTCCAGAGACACTCTGGCATCTGGCTGCAGATCCTGGAGGAGCTGGGCAGGGTCATTTTGCCCCAAGTGGCATAACTTGCCCCACACCAAAATGCATGTCCAGGCATGTGCACTGAGGCAAAAATCCCCAGTACAAATTTGTGCCACTCCTATTTGAGATGCTGCAAGTGCATGTGCCTGCATGTGTGGATTTGCCCAGAGAGATTTAAGAGTACCCAAGCAGGGCAGGCAGGGAAAGGCCTGGGAAGATCTGTGTTAAGGTGACTGTGTGCCTCAACTGTCCCAGGCAAAAAAGGGAGTATCTTTTCTTTAGTTAGAGGACAAGAAGGGCCTGTTTTTAATATACTTCCCAGAGGATCAGAGGGTACCAAGGACAGGGGTACCACAAAGCTCACAGACCATGGTTCAGACTAGAGGAATAAGGGGACTACAGGGTGAGAGAGACAGCTGAGCTTCAAGGTAACGTCCTCATGAGCCGCTTCCCTTCTTGAATCACCATCTCATCTGAACCAAAACCACATGGCAGGGACTGGAATGGAGGCAGGCTTTACCCAAGATGAGGTCCAAGGTGGGAAGGCCAAGCAAGCACCCTGCCATCCTGTGATAGGTGCCAAAGAAATACACAGACATGGAGCCTAGAATATATAATGTTCTCATAAAGGAGCTAGTACAGGGAAGTCAAGTGTCGCTACTTGATTTCATATGAGCTTTTGGGCCATTGAAATAGGGTTATATGTTGCTCAACTCTGAGCTGCTGCCAGTAGGAGAGAAGGGTAAGGAATGGTTTCTGTTTTCATGGAGGTTGCAGGCATTAGTATTGAAACAGCAAGAGAAGAGAGAAACAAAGACAAATTGATGTATCATATTATATAACTACAACAAAGACAGATCTATGGTGTGTGCACTGGTCCAGTTGCACCCCTTTTCCACAATGTAGATCACATACCTCTGGCTCCAGTTCCTTGCACACCTGATGCCTTGGTCCCCTGTGGAGTCCAAGGTGCAACTGGAGCCCCAGGCTAGTGGGGGATACCTGAGGGAGGAACATGCAGGGAGCAAGTAAGAAGGTGGGGGGCCTGCCTGCTGCCACTATACCCTGCTAACCAGGGGTGGGCTCAGAGGTAGCATGTGGGTCACCACTTCCTCCCCCTCCATGGCATTTCTCCTGTCAGCCCCAGGGGCTCCAGCTACAAGGAGCAGCTGTGCAAGGTGCCAGGCTGGGCTGAGTTGGTCCAGGGTGGTGGGCAATTCCCCTTTCCACCTGCAAGGACTGGACAGGGAGGAAGGAAGTGGGGCCCCAGCTGCTGCCACTGTTCCCAACCAAGCCCAGCACCTCATGCTGACACTCACAGAAGTCCCCAGCTAGAGCGGGATGGGGGATGGAGTCTAACCTTCGGGGACTCAAAAATTCTGTGGTAGCTGCTGTGCCTTTGGCACCAGCCACATCTCCCACACTCCCTTTCTCGAATTTCTAGACCCACCCATGACCAACAATAGTGGCTTTTTGTTTTGAAGCTTACCAGGAGACATTGGCAATTCCAGACAATATTCTAAAGATGATACTGTTCCATGGTAAATTCAGCTAAATTCAAATGTTACTATTGCCTGCTTTCTCTAGTGCCAGTATCCCCTGTGTGAAGCTTTGGTCCCTGATTCGATTCGGTGGAGATTTGGCCCGAGTTGGTGGCCAAGTCTCCGAATCCGAATTAAATCAGAGGACCCTTGTTTAGAAATGTTAGCTCTTTTCCTTCAAAGACAATTGGATAGCTTTCATCAATCAAGAAGGTATCTGAAAAGATGTTACAAAGCAGAGGAATTTGGAGAGTCATTTGAATGCCCATATAACCTCACTACCACTGTTAAAAAGATTACATTTTGGTGCTGTCTGGTGTGCTCATCTAGAGTTTTCTAGGTTAGATGTGTGGGAAGGAGGGCAGGGGGAAGGGGTTTGATTAGGGATATACTAGATTCATAAGTGCTGCACCAAAACAAAATGTATAAAATACCCTTGAGAGCTGTGTTTTGACTTCGGATGCACCCAAGTTTTAGAAGCTGAAAAATGTTTAGTCCTCTTCCCTCCAGCTGTCATGTTGTGCTCAAGCAATAAGTTCAATAAATGTATTGTGAGGGATGGATGAGCCCTGCTTAGGCAATTTTCAAAATGCCAGTAGATATCTATCTACATTTTTAATACCTACATGCTTACTCATGTTTTTACGCTGGCATAACCTTGATTTAAGAAGAATTATTCCTGATGCATATCAGCATACACAAAAAGAAAAATAAGGCAGAACCATGGAGAGAGATTCTTTATGTGCTTGCACCAGAACTTGAAACAGTACAGCCATGAAACACAGCTTATTGGCCGACATGCAGCACCACACTAATGCCTGCGCTCTTTGGTCTATTCTTGTTTGAACTGGAACACCCTACCTTCTTAAAGTGAACATGGATGTGTTCCAGGAAAGGATTTGGGCATCTGAACTAGCACTTAGGAAAAACTGAGGCTGTAAGACCAAAAATGTGACCCCAAAATCTCCACTCAGTAGTAGCTTAACCCTAGAGACGTTTACACTCACTACATAAGGTGCCTCTTTTTTTTTTTTAAACTGAAGTTCCTTAGGTGCCCAGAGTCTTGTTTCTCTAAGTGTTCAAAGCAGCTCCAGGCTGAGTGGCTTCAGCATGTGTCTTATGTCTAATCCTGTTTGTGATCCTTTGCATATGGCTTTTGAGGGCCCCAATTTGGTAGGCAGTCTCTAAGTACATCTAAGGCAAATCAACATGACTGAGCTCTTTCTACCTAAAGCACAATGATTAGAACACGCAGTCACCCAGGAAGTAGAAGACATGGCTTCAGAGCCCTCTTCATCCTAAAGAGGGTTTCGGCTCCCAGGAAGTGACTTAACCACTAGACTTAGATTAGTTTTGATGGCAGCACCCTCCATCCTTCCTACTGAAATGGTACTGCAAAGAATTCATACTTCGGGCAGTGAGAGAGAGTGAGAACAGGAGCAAATCACTAGTTGCCTATTTCTCTTCTGTATTGTATCAAACACATACAGAAACATTTCTGGGAGCAGGGTGTGGTGCCCAGGACTCCCTGCTCTCAGCCAACTCCTTTAAAAACTAAGCTACATGCTCTTTTCCCTCTGTGTTTCTAGTCTAAGAATCTTAATTTTTTTACTGCACAGTGGTATAGCATCAACAGGAGGGATGGAGATATCCTGAATATTTCACTTTCTGGATGAGTGCTCTGGCCTATTTTGAGAGGCTGGCACCATGACCATATTCTCTACTCCTGGGGGGTTTTTTAAATCCTTCTCTAGTCTCCGAAGAATGGTTGGTTATAGGTAGGGACTTACCGAAATTGTGAATGCATGATTTTCATGGAAACCACGATTTTGGATGGGCACTGTGAAAAAGCGTGGGCTTTGTGCTTTTGGCGGGCTCACTGGAAAAAAAACCCCAAAACACAAATTTACTGGCAAGCAGAGAAAAGTGTATGGGGAGCCCTGTAGTTTTGAAGCATGGCAAGGGAAGGCAGAGGGGAGAGGATGCGGGAAGGTGGAGGAGGAGGGAAAAGGTGGGGAGAGCCCCACTGAACTTAACCCATTAAAATAGCCACGGGCCCCAGGATTTGCATGGGAAATTGCCCAGCCACCTCCTCAAGTTCAGTAGATCCCTAGTTATAGGTATGCAGAGAAAGATTCCAGGCTGTGGATCCCAACCAAATCAAAGCCCCTATCCTTGCAGCCCTAATTCAGGGATGCAATGTTCTGGAGAAGGGCCACATTTCAAAAGCATGCCTAAAATTTCTTATTGGCTAGGACTAGGTGGCTCCCTGCTCAGTATATGGCTTGGGGTTGAGGGCTATTCATTGCTGCCTATATTGGGTGCCTAACTTCAGGTTTTGGGTTTCAATTTTGGAACCAGGTACCTGAAACTTAGGCCTAAATTGTAGGCACCTAACTTCTTTTATTGGGCTGCATACACACATTCAAATCATCCAGAATAACTCTCCTGAGTTTCTTTTCCTGAGAGCAAAACTGATCTGTACAGAAGTGCAGACAGAGAAGCAGAGATCCCGCAGTGTGGATACTGAGCTGCCAAGAGTCCCTGGAGCATGCAGCCCAGAAAGCTCGGTAGACTTTTTTTTTTTTTAAGTGAATGTAGGCAGGGAACTTCAGGGTTAGGGAAGCTGGAGGCAAGGCCTGTGCCAAGCACAGAAGAGTCTTCCAGGCTTTTCCCTCCCCTGTATGATTCCTTGCACCCAGGTGTGAGTCAGACAGGGAACAAGCCTGGAGCAGAGCACACCCTCTGGGATTTTTCAGTCTGAAGTACTCAGGGAATCTGTTCTGCTTCACTGAGCCTGACACACACTCTCCCTTCTCTGTGGGAGGAAGGAGAAGCAAAGCACACTGGGATTAAGGAGGTCAGCGTTCCATCTCCTGAAAGATATTCTCTCGGGGATGCATTTTATTCGAGGTGTTCCCAAGTTATATTTTTCCCCAAGTAGCCACTTTTATACTGGGAGAAAAATTAAAAACTGTTGTACACTCATGGTTTCTCCACAGAGAGCAGGGACCCTCCCTGGAGAATTGAATGTCTGCCTAAGCCCTTGGTCCTAGCCCTTATGACTTCATGTCTTTAATCAAGTGTAGTTATCCAGGGGCCTGGGGAAAAGGTTCACATTCACTTCATAGGAAGTTTTATTTAGAATTGTTATGTTAACAATTTATTAACAGGCACCTCCAGATGTAAATGTTTAGGGAGAAGACTCCAGTCTCCTTTGTAGATATAGAAAAAACCCAAGAATTAAACTGTCACCACTCAAGCACCAAGTATATACTGTAATCAAGCACTGCATGTGGATCTACTCAGCATGCATTTTCATTAGAAGAATAATATTGATTTCTTATAGAAATGGCCAATCCAAAATTTGTCATCAACCTTAGTCTGTTATCCAAAACCTTGTTAGAAGATGGTAGTTATCCTGTTGATAGTTTAGATGCCTAGACATCTGGACAAATCAAGTAAGAACCAGAATCCTGACTCTTTGGTTTTAGAAGCTGGTGAAATGTTACAGAGAAGACTGCTGAGATTAGAGTATTCATTGTATCCTTTGTTTTACGAGAAGCCATGAAACAATCTTTATACTGGTGGTAAACTAGGTCAGGGGGGAGGCAGTTTAACTGGCAGACAAATGCCTTTCTAAGGTGGGAAGGTCATCGGCCAAATAAATGCGTTTCATTTGGCAGCCTACTTGTCTTTCCAAAATGAATCTGAATGTTCTCTCATTGCAGCTTTTAGTGAGCTCATGTCTTGAATGTCCAATTAAAGCTTAATAATTGTGGATTAGATTGCTGTCTGTGCTTTGACAAATAATCATCCATTACACTGAGTTTACATCATTAGTCTTTTAATACACGATTCTAATAAACTTTGCCACTTGTCAGCTGTTTTTAGAACTAAAAATTCACTGTCATTTGACCGAAGCAGCAACTTGCAAAATGAATGTTCCTGACTTGCTGTAAAACGTTTTGCACTCAGTCTTGCTGATGAGTCAAACTTTTCTCCTACACAGTATGAAATCAGGATTATTAGCTAAGCCACAGATGTCCTTTCCCACCAGGCAATGCATATTATTTTAAATGGCTGTTTAACCTAGTATTTTATGTGGTTTTGGCTAAGATGTAGGAAACAGAGGAGAAGATCACATGCTAAAGCAGACTGTCTTGTGCTTTGTGATGCTTTAGATTTGTAGAGTGCGTGTTAAATAGTTACATTATGAGTTTCTCCCAAGCACCGTCATGCTAATGTTATCACTGCATCAACCAAGCCAACTCAGCATTGCTAACAGTACCATTCCCAAAATTACAATCCTGTTATAAAAAGTGACACGGTATGCCCAGAAATTACATGTGTATAAAAATAAAAAAGCACTGTTATCTGTACTTGTGTCTGTCTTACAAATTTCCAAACACTTTGGTTAATGAAAATAACCAGTAATTTGCATACCACTAAGCATACCAGACTCCTGGTGATTCAGGCCTACCATTACTCTTTCCCAACAATTTTGAAGTCATTGGCCAAATTCTAAACTCAGTGACAAAGCTGTAAACCCATAATGATTCAATTAGTATTACTGGAGCCACCCCTAATTAGCACTGCCATGGCAGATCAGAATCTGACCTGATCATGTATCTCTGCTTTTCTGTAGTCAGTTGTACTTGCCAAGTATTTTCCATTAACATGAGAGAATTCTTGCCCCCAGTGGAGTCATATACGGACAAATTCAGGTTAGGATTAAAATGCTGCTACAGATGCAGCAGTTCAATCCCATTGGATAGTATAAATGGGAAGATATGGGTCGAGAATGCTGTTGAATAAACGTCTGGTTACACTGTCATTCTGGCACTAAGTGCTGGCTACTCAATGTTAATGGAACCCACCTCCACAGACTTTCATGGACTATAGAAGAGCATAGTCCATGTGGTTCCATTGCATGGGGTGCTAATTTTGGCCCACTATGAAGCTATGCTATATAGGTATCCTTTCATGGTAGCATTTAAGCCTGTTTCTGTGGGGTGGGATAATTGAGGTATGGTGCCTGATAAGAGAGATGTAAGTGTTCTGGGAGTTATGGAAAGGGGAGCATGCCAGCTGCTGCAAAGGCAGTGGCACCCTGTGACTGAAGCAGCAGGAGGTGGGAGACAGGGAAAGAATGCCATCTTACAAATTCTTACCCAACATATAGTACTTGTCCTTTGCACAAGAGGGGATTTGACCACACCTTGTCAGTAATGGGCCACTTCTAGAAGCTGTGCTTGGAAGACTGTAATTCCAGATTTGGAGGTAGGTAGGGTAACAATATGGGTAACAACACTTGGCTTTTTCCAGTGTTACAGGATTACGGAATTTCAGTTTGGTTGATTTCTTTTAGTGTGCCACGGAAAGTCTTCTTAGTGTTAGATTTCATTGGGATAATCCTCATTTGAGTCCCAAATGGTCTACTGCTTTGTCATTGCAGTAAGAAGAAATGTTATACAATTCTAGTTCTGTGACCAGCTACTTATCTACACACAGAACTAATGGAAAATACAAGCATCTGAAAAGCAATGCAAGATCTTGGAATCTATTTTTCATGAGCACACATACACTTCTTCCAAGGACATTACCTACTATTTGAGTACCCAGAGCTCCTGAGTTAGCAGACCAGGGAGGAAGGGTATGTATGGTCTTGAACAGGCTTTTTATTAAAGTTTTTCAGATGTTGTAACAACCAGACCAATATAAGCTTCCAGTGTGTTACCATAGCTAAAAGTACGTGTTATCACTGAACCTAGAACTGTGATCAGGAAGGGTATGTTCCCTCTGTATTTGATGATCAGATGACTGCTACTGGAATACTGTGCACATGCTCCAAGAAGGATGTGTGAAAAATCAGAGAGGATTCCAAGAAAAGAATCATTAAAGAACTGGGAAACATGTATTATAAGGCAGCAGCATGCAGTAATACTTAAACTAATTCTGCAGATGCTCACTCTGGAGCCAGAAGCAGTACAGCTCTATTGGTATAACAGCACTAATCATCATAGACCACTGGTTCTCAACCCTGTGGCTTGGCAGACCAGACTGGCAGTGCCCAGTCTGTCTGCAAGCTGAATCCAGCTGGTATTCCCAGTCTGGCACCCAGACAGGCATAGCAGGGACCATCTGGCCACATGGAAGGAGATGGGTGGCAGGCTGGCCCTCCTGCAACCCCACAGGGGACAAGAGCTTGACCCAGCCCTAAATAGAGAGAAGGGGGCATGGCCAGGACCAAACCTGGCCCTAGAAAGAGGGAAAGGGGCATGGCCCAGCCCTGCTGATGGAGGAAGGGGGCATGGCTCAGCTCCAATGGGAAGGAAAATGGCATGTGTCAAGGGGCCTGGCGAAAGGGTGTGGCCCTCTACGTCCTGATGACTTATCCTTGTACGTTGTTAATCAGTATGTCCCAACCTTAATAGATTAGACTCTAGCCATGGCCTAGTTTCTTTCATGCCACGACTTGATGGAATTTTTTCTTTCTTTGGGAGGTGGTATAATGGCATGAGTCTTATTATTAAGGCATGACACTTGTTCCTATTGGGGCTCCAACCTCCCTTTGCACCCCAGCCTTACACCAACTAAGTTTTATCTTTTAACATGTGCTATCAGAGTCTTACAGACTCCATTTTTTTCACAGTTGCTTTTTTTACTGGGCTTTGTAATCCTGCCAGTACCCTCTACTGGGGTTTGAGAATACTTGACCCCTCTTCACTTTTATCTTTCTCTCTTCTTGGACTTTTGGCCTTAACTTGGCCAGTTGCAGTGAGTTTTCCTTCTCAATCAAAGCAACCAAAATATGAAAGAAAAAATGCGGGAGTGTAACAGGGGGCCTGCTCAGGGCTGATCTCCGCATGGCCTGCCCACCTGTTCTTGGGCTAACTGCCCACTTTCTAACCCACCACAGCTTGATCTTAATTGATTAATAAAGTTGTTAATTAAGCAGGAGGCTGCCCATTTTTTGCCCCGATGCCAGGGGGTGCTATCTGTGGCTCGATTTCTCCCCTACACCACAGCCCGAGCCTCGCAGATGGCATCTAGTTGTTCTCTTCATCATCAGCCCCACACTGGGCCCCAAATCCTCCTGATTGAACCTCACCCTAGAGTCCTCTCATCAGGCGGCCTCATCCGCCTTCATATTGGCTATGTAGCTTCCTGATACTATTTTTCCCTCTCAGGTGTGGTCCCTTCCCAGGACCTTTGGCTACCAGCCCTGGCCCTCAGCTCTCGGGCGTCCCTCGCGGTGGGCCCCTAGCCCTTTTGACCAGTTTGGTCCTGGCCCCAGCATAGGCCAGTCAAGGGTGCTGTGTTGATCAAGCCCCTCACTCCCTCCAGGGGTCCACCCTCTGGGCTCAGATGACACCAGGATGTTCTCATAGACCCCAGTCCCAGAATCTTACTGTAGGACCCACCTGGGTTCCTCCCTTCAGGCGGACTCTGCCACTGTCATACTGGGCCATATATCTCCCTGCAACCTGTTCCCCTTCAGATGTGGTCCCCTCACTGGGACCTTTGGCTCTTCTAGCCCCGGCCCACACCCGGGCCAGTCAGGACCCTGGGCCCCTGGCTCCTGGGCATCCCTCTCAGTGGGCCTCCTTGCCCTTCTGACCCTCCTGGTCCTGGCCCCCACCTGGGCCAGTCAGGGGAAACTCTGACAGGCTCAATGTATGACCCTTACTCTTTCCCCAGGGTTCCCCTCTCTGAGTCATCCTTCACAGATGTGGGGAGCTGGGGCACCTCACACCATGACTGGTGCCTCAGGGTCTCACAGGGCACTCTCACTCCCCTCCGGGCAGCAGGTCGTGGTGCTTCTACAGATGTTATCTTTGAATCACACTCTGCCTCCCAATGGTGGAGGACTTATCAGGGTCAGGACTCAGCTCTCACTCTCTCTGGCTGAGCCCCCGTTCTCCCTTCACTGGGCTCCACATCATACTGCCCCCTCACACTGGGACTTGGGTGTTATATTTGACCTAAACTCTGCCTCCCAACACTGGAGGACTTACTGGGGTCAGGACTCAGCCCTCTCACTCTCTGGCTGAGCCCCTGTTCTTCCCTCACTGGGCCCCCCATGCTGCCCCCTGTCCAACTCCCAACTCTCTTTCTCGGGGCTTACACTCCCACAGCTACCTCCAATGGAACGCAACCCACCCGAAGGTGAGGGCTAGGGGTTAAGGCACCCTGACCCACCTTTTCCCAGGGTGATCACTGACCTGGCATTTCCTGGGGGCTCCCACACCACTGGGAGCCCCACCAGGCCACCCACTCAGGGTGTAGTTTTAAGTCATACCCAGGACCAGGACCCTCCTACCATCCACTACAGCTCCTCTCTTACCTCCAGAAGAAACTCAGCAGCCCTCTGGCCAGGCAATGTTTTTGCCTGGCTTCTAGCAGTCAAACTGCACTGTTTATATGGACAGCTCTGAACCTAAAATGGCTGCTCTCATTAGGCTGCCAGCTCCAGGGCCTTAAAGTGGCAGGCACACACAGGGAGCCTTCAATTTTGACAGCTTCTAAAATGAGTTCTTCCTTTTTTTTCTTCCCTATAGCTCTACCCTGTTTCCTTCAGGGACTCAGATCCTTCCTCTAATTGGCTAATATTAACACCTTCCTAGGAGTCAAACAATCCCGGTAATCCTGCAAAAGAATAATTAAAAAAAACCCTTCCCTGTACATTTGGGTCTTCTCTTTGCAGTCCCTCAGCTCCTGGAATTTTAATCCTCAATGCTGCCATGCTCGGCAGAGCTCTGTTCTGTTGCAACTGCTCCGAGCTCACTTGACCAATACTTGGTCTTAAACCCTGTTCCCAGGGTTCAGTATTATCAAAGTCTATGGAGAGCCTCCGTCCTGCTCCAGCTTTCCCCTCTTGCCATTTTTTCTTTCCGGTGGGCCAGAAAAAGCCCAACATCCTGTAAAGAGCCAATCCAGTGCACTCAGTGCTCCAGTAAATGGAGTGCCAGCCACACCAGCGTGGTCCTCCTCAGTGTCATGACAGCATCTGTAGGTAAGTTCGGCCATGGGGCTTTCTTTTTTTCTGAAGTGACATAATGAGCCTCTTCACAGCATGGCCCAGCCCTGTGGAGGAAGGGGGAATAGCTCGGCCCTAACCTAGCCCTGCATGGAAGGGAGGGGGCATGCCCAGGCCCCAGTTGGGCTCCATGGGAGTGGAGGGTGGGAGGCAGAAGTTGAAGGTAGGGGGCATGGCCTGGCCCTGCAAGGGAAGGGGTCACAGCCCAGCTTGGCCCAATTACGCATGCGCTGTTTGGGAATTTGGAGAGGCAGAGCACTGGCCATTAATATGGTCTGCTGCCAAATTTCCTGACCCATGGGGAGCCTAGCCCCATGTGCCAGATGTGATTGCTCCATAGGCTGCATTCAGCCTGCAGGCCAGCATCCCTGGTCTAAACACTAATGATGTGCCCAGGTAAATATGCATATTTGCACACCAGTCACTTGAGTGTAACTGCATATACAAATCATGCAATTAGAAAAGCATTTTGAACACACATCTGCATTATTAGTAGGGGCAATATTAAGGAAGCATCTAGAGACGTTCAGCTGAGATCAGAGCCCCATCATACCATATTGTTTGTAAAAAATAGCCAGTAAAATGTGTGTGTAGAGGTGGAGAGGTTTTTATTTTATTTTATTTTTGGGGGGGGGGGGGCTATATGTAGTACATATATTGTAACTGTATTTATAAGTTTTTCAGCCTGACTTTTCCTCTTACATTTTCATCAACAACATGGTTATGGATTGAATGTTTAAATCTGTACTGTTATTCACTTTTTGTGTAGCCCATAACACATTATGCCAGTTAAACTGACAGTTTTTTGTATCTTAGATGTTCCCTTTTTTTTCCCCTGGAATTCACACTTGAAAACTCTTCTCTAACTTACAGACTTCATTGTTTGCCAGCTGCAAAGATAAAGTAATCATTTACATCTTTCACTCAAAATTATTTGTAGTTCATAGGATC